>NW_028318063.1:1823333-2475000 GCF_062004578.1 Staurois parvus | reverse complement strand
TTTTCCTTGTTTTTCTCCTCTAAAACATAGGCGCGTCTTATGGTCAGGTGTGTCTTATGGAGCGAAAAATACGGTAATTTCTGATTTGTTTTGGTTTCTTTGTATGTATGGATTGCATGGGTTGTTACCAATATGTGCTGAAAATTTCATGTTAAAAGCACCTTTAGAAATATATTTACTGAAAAAAAAGGTGACGTGTTCAATACTTACTTTACCCGCTGTAAAATATTTAAAAAACGATTTATTCTAAAAATCTAAGGTTACCATTTTTCACTTACAGCTTTCAAAATTTGTAAAAGATCCCCTAAACCATATATTTTCTGAAAGCACATGACCTATAAAAGGCTACTGATTTTTAGGCCCTGCAATATTTGCGTAAATAATTATCAAACTGCTATTTTCACTAAAAATACATTAAATCATTATTAGTTCAGACAAACACAACATAACTTACACAATTCCTGCTAAATTGCTGCTAAGGCCTCATTCACATGGGGTGTACTAAAGTGTATGCCCCTGAAGGGCCGTGTTTACCCACATTGGGATTTGCAGGTGTTCCATTCATCACTGAGCAGGTAGTCCTATTCATGTCAATTGAAATGTAGCAGCTGCACGTGCACAGCCTGACTTTTGTGTGGGTGCACAACCCCTAACCCAGACAGTGTGAGCTCAGGGACATGCACCCGGATCCTCACAGATGTCAAGACTTACAGTTACAAGCATGACTCCCAAAGGCAGAGGCATGATGGGACTTGTAGTTTCGCAACAGCTGGAGGGCCGCCAGTGACACCCCTAGACTAGACAATATGGCAAGTTAGTTGACTGTATAAGTGGTCACATATTGCTCATCTTTAGTTTCATTCACTCAGAGCAGAAGGAATGGTTTCTTCAAGTCAAACATTTGGTAACTATAAAGATAAAAACTCAAAATATTTCCCTATTTTCCTATGGCAGAGCTTTTTAGATCTCTAAAATTGCCTCTCTTAGGTTTGTTGCAATTTGTGTAAAGCTGCCAATAGGCTGATCCTCTAAACCAGGTAACCAAAATATTTTGTTGTCTGTGCTCTTCCTGCATTTGGATTATTAGGAGTCTGTACAGTTACCTGCCCTTAACCTTTGTCTGAAAAGAGGCAAGTGGATACCAAGTTTATAGTGTTTACTACTTATGTTTTTTTTAACCACTGGTCTCTTGATTCTGCTGAAAAAAAAAAAAAAAAAACTCAGAACCCTAAAGATCCCCTCACCTTTCCTAAATGTGTTCCAGGACAGCAAGTGCAATTTGGTCCACGGGCTTTTTTTTTGCCTTATTCTGGATCAACTTCAGGTTTAGACCACATTCACACCTAAGTGTCACATTGTCAAGTGTTTTTTCATTACATTTTTTTTTCCAAGTGTTTCTGAGCATTTTTTGGAGCAGAAATGAACATTTTTGCAGCATTTGTCATGCGTTTTTCAACTAGGTGTTTTTATATGGCCAATAGAAACCTAAAAAAGGGGCAGAGAGCTGCTGTTTTATCTGAAACCGCTTGAAAAAACACTCATGTCAAGCTTTTCAGGCGTTTCCATTGAAGTCTATGAGGACAAAAACTCAATTCTGCCTGAAAAGGAGCTCATGGACTTTTTTGAGCAACAGGCCTTTTACCTACAAGCGACAGAATGCTCAGATGTGAACAAGAGCTATTGAAAACAATAGGTTTTTGCTTGTTGAGTGTGTTTGAGCTTCAAACTACATGCACCAAAATGCTCACGCCTGAACGGGACCTCCAAAGCAATTGGATGTTTCCTGGGTTCTAGAATGCTGGAAGAAATGCTGAGTTACAGTGCAATTAGCAAAGCACACACTTTTTCAAAAGAAAACCAGATAGATTCAAATAGACCAGTCATGTAAGATATATGTAGAAGAGCAGCCCAGTAGTACATATTTTGCCAGATGTATCTAGTCATATGTTTAACGCTGCTTGAGGGCAATATATTTTCCTAATAAACTGAAGTTGAAAAGGTTAAATATCTTGGAAAGGGTAAAGAGATTTGTACTTTAATTTTGTCTCAGCACTGTTTACTCAGGAATAATGACGCACAGTACCATTCTGAATGACCCAAAGTCTTGCACAAAAGGTAAACAGGCTCTTGAGAATTAAAGTGGAATGTGTGAAGCATGTGAAGAATCCTGCTGCCCTGACTATGGCCTGACACTGTACAGACTTACATTTATGGATAAGCAAGCTTCCGATGCCAACAATACACTTAAATCTTTAGATTACTACCTTTTTTTTCCTGATGCTGGGAAGGAGTGCCCAAGGTCTGTAGTGTCCTGGAAGCTATTGGACAACAAAATGTAAATAACATAATGGTATATATAGGGCAGGCTTTGGGGGTGCTAGCACAGGATCACAGGTATGCCAAGCACTATATTGTGGAAAATGGTACAGTGCATTTAAATATATTTTATTTTTTTTCATATACTGGGGTCTGTTGGGGTCCAAAAGGTGAAGCTAGCCAATAAACTATGGTAAATAGCTAGTTTAGGGCATCTGCCTGTACACCTTTTTACATCTTTAACCACTTGCCCTCCAGAGGATTTCCCCCCCTTCCTGACCAGGCCATTTTTTGCGATACGGTGCTGCGTTACTTTAACTGACAACTGCGTGATGATGAAACGCTGCACCCAAATTAAATTTATGTCCTTTATTCCCCACAAATAGAGCTTTCTTTCAGTGGTATTTGATCACCGGTGTGTGTTTTATCTTTTGCACGATAAACAAAAAAAAACTGACAATTTTGAGAAAAAAAAAACAATTTTGACTTTTTGCTATAAAACATCCAGTAAAAAAAATAAAAAATTTAGGTCAAAATGTATTCTGCTACATGTCTTTGCTAAACACAATTCCAGTACTTTTAAATTGGCCTATGTGAAAGTTATAGCATCTATAATTTTTTCTTATACTAGTAATGGTAGTGATCAGCGACTTATAGCGGGACTGCAGCAGGCATTCTGACATTGGGGGGGAAACTGACTGTCACTGTCATCCCCAGTGACAATAATACAGTGATCAGTGCTAATGAAAAGCACTGACACTGTACTAATGACAATGGGCAGGAAGTGGCCAACATCTGGGCCAATCAAAGGGTTAACTGTGTGCTCTGTTTTAATAGGGAAGCATGCTGTTTTGTATTGCTCTTCTATGCAGATCAAATACAAAGAAGCATGCTGGAGCTGACAAGGGAGATATCTGTATGGTATACATAAACACCTCTCCCCCGTCAGTGTTCCTCAGCGATCACCGGGTGCCGGTGGGGAATCTCCGACTCGGACCCGGTGATCGACAGCTGTAGCCGCCAATGGCGCACGCACCCCCTACCTGGAAATACAAAATCATGTATATATACACACGTGATTTTTTGCAGCCCTGCCACCCTTTAGCAGTAGTTCTGCTATAGGGCAGTCGGGAAGCGGTTAATTCAGTAAAGACATCCTTTTATCCCTTACTTTTGAAAATGTCTACAAGGCTAAGTTCACGCTTGTGCGTAGTTGTGGGTGCAGGGCAGCGGGTAACCTGTTCTCGCACCCGCAACCAAACTTTGCTGCTCCTTTGCAGACATGCTGGGCTATCATTCATTCTTAATGGCAGTCAAATGCATCTGTGTTTTCGGCTGCAAGAAATCACATGGTGCAAAAGCACCATGCGATTGCCCTCCAACTGCAGTTTAAAAATAGTGCAGGAACCTTTTTCTGCATGAAACACAGGCACATCAGCCCATTGAAATGAATGGGCTGCCGGGACCACGCAAATGTGAACCAAGCCTAATTCCTTGGCGATTGCTGTACACATATTTAACCAAAAAAACACCTTCTCATAATGCTCCATGACTGCATGCAGAGCTTACATCAGAACTCCACATTTAACCACATGCCCTCTAGAGGGTTTTACACCTTTCATCCTCAGGCCTTTAAAATACCAGGACATTAAAAATGCCCTCCAAATGTGACCCTTTTTGAAAAGTAGACAGTGTGAGGGTCTAAGGTATTTAGTAAAAGGCATGGCAAGTTATCTGAAATTGTAATTTTTGGTAAAATTTCTGTGAAAATGAAATTAGTTTTTTTTTTTCACACATCCGTTTTATACATACCGCCACCATTGCATTACATTGTCATCATATGACTGGTGTGGTAGTGATCAGGGATACTGACTGGTATCCTGGCATCCTGTAGTGACACTGTTCTACTCTGGGGGGGAGGGGAGGAATCAGGGTGTTTTTTTTTTTTTTGTAATCTTTGATTGCTGGTACAGTGATGATCACTGTAACAGCAGTGCTTCCAACTGTCATGAATGAGTTTCATTCATAGAGGTTGCGCTCAGTATTGTGATCACATGGCACAGGGTGCTGTGATTGGCCCACTGTACCATGTTATAGCTGTGATGTGCCAATCACAGCATCACAATGCTAAGCTCAACTGCTATGAAAGAAACCCTCTCATAACAGCTGTGTTGACATTGAGACGTGACAACTCGGCCACTCAAAGTGGAAGGTTACCACGATCCGCAATTGCAGGAGCGGTACACCAATGCACATGTGCTGCACGACGCATGGGCGCGTCACTTAGCCTGCCCGTGCCACCCACCTGCAGCATATGTACTGTGGGCAGGGAGGATGTAGGCAAGGTTCCTTTAAATAGTTTGTTTGGGCCAAGCTGGCCCACAGTGCAGTACACAGCACTGTGTTTCGACACTCAGACAAGAACTTCCTGTACCACTACAGGAACAAAATAAAGTTGGACTGAGCACTGCTCAGCCATTCATAGGCAGCTTTGAATTCTTTGAATGAATAAAGCTTTCTCTAATTGGCTAAGGCAGAGAGGGAGGCTGAAGATGCCACATCACATACAGCAGACACAGCAAGTGCATCTGTTAGTGCAGTAAATAGTTAATTTGAGCAGGGCCATCTGATTCCTCCTGTATTGTATTGTAACTGTACTGTGCCCTCATGTTGTAAAGCGCTACGCAAACTGTTGGCGCTATATAAATCCTGTATAATAATAATATTAATAATTTGGTAAAGGTTGGCACTCCATACAAAAAGGACACAAGCCCTGGGAATCCCCTAAGTATTAAAAAAATGGCAGTGCCTCCCAATTAATCAATATGGGTAGGTGCCACCAAAATATAAAAGCCACCAAAAAAAAAGGCACAGACAGAAAACCAGCTGCCGCCAGAATTATAAATATTTATAGCAATACCATAAAAAAATTAAGTATTATTACATAAACCAGTAACTCCCCTGAACTTTACCGACAACCCCCCCCCCCCCAAACCCCTCAACACGCCCCCCCTGCTTGGCTAAGAGCCACCCACCCCACTATGTACCCCACCTGATTCAGATGATGGCAGCCCAGGAGAAGAGGAGAATACAGAGTTGCCCTAAAAGCCAGGTAAACCACAATGCGCAAGTAACTGGCACTCAAGTACCACTCTCCTCCAGCCAGCTGCCCACTAACGCTCATCAATACATGCCCAGCTGCACCTATTCTTCCAGATCAATCCAGAGACCACCCACAGTAAGATGAATGTCCAGAACATGCTGTGGTGCTGTAAAGTCCTCATGTGCATGCATGCAGGGATGGAAGATGCTTAGTCCAAGGCGTATCACGGAAGCCATGGGGGGGGGACGTGTTTCGTCCCACCCACAAACCAGAAAAAGGATGTATACAGCTTGACATTAAACTTGGAGTAAGGCTGGCCATACACTATACAATTTTCTGTCCAATGTCTGCCCAATTTCCTTTAGATTTACCTTCAACTATGTAATGTAAGAGCCTGCCTCATTGGACACAACTGAAAGTGTTGTTAGGTTTGACCTCCTATTATATGGTTTTGGTATATCTAAACCAAAAATCTCAAGAAAATTGTATAATGTATGGCCAGTCTTCGGCTTTAAGGATTTCAACCTAATTCACAAATAATTAATTTGAAAAAGTCCAGTTTCTGCCTGTCCAAGGGACATGAAGGTCATAGCAATGGCAACATTCATTTTCAGCTCTATGACAATATCGAGTTTCTGCGTTTTGTGTAGATTTCAAGATCTCCCACCCCAAACTCCCTTCTGTAAGGCCAAGTTCCCTGACATAAGTCCTTACAAGTACCTTTCCCTCCCATCCATCAGCATAAAAGACTGACACTTCCACTAAAATTTCTAATTTCAGCCTTCAACATTGGTTAGCAATGCCATTTTTAACTTACCTGTAAAATCCCTTTCCTGAAGTTCAGAGCATGGCACAGGCAGTGTCGTAGATGACTGGGTTACAAGCAGCAACTTCTAGGTGATTGGACACTGGCAAACAGAGCTGATATAAGCCTCATAAAACCCCTGCCACTTCACAGCAATCTTCAATTTCTACTGTACTCCAAGAAATGGATTTTACAGGTCAAAAATTCTTTTTTTTTCTTGACGGTACATTGCAGGACACGTAGTTGTAGAAAACTGAGACGTCCAAAATCAAAACACGGTGAGGTAAGCAACACAGCAAAGGAAATTCCAACAAGCCCACAAGAGTATGGGACCCAAACGTAGAATATCAAATGAGGCTTGTACATCTATCTGGCAAAAGTTTGTAAATGTGTGAACACAGGACTTGGCGACAGCCGTCCAAAGCTGTAAAAAAGATGCCCGATACTGTAAAGCCCAAGAAACGCCCACAAATCTGGTGGAGTGTGCCTTCTTAGAGAGGAATCTTATTCTTCAGACAATAGAGTTGAATAATATTCTGTCTAATCCACTTGGTCATTGTAGAATGAAAACCCCTGTAAGAGTCTTCAGGAATGATATAAAGGACATGGATTATCTAAAGGAAACTGTATCCAAGAAGGAAACTATTACAGGACGAACCACATACAAACAGTGGATAGAAATTTCTTTTGGATGTCTCGGAGCAAGGTAAAAAAAAAGTCAACAATGTTCTGGTTGGGGTGAAAACAGGAGACCACCTTAACCCCTTCACGCCTAAGGGTAAAACAAATCTAAATGCCTAAGCACAATTCTGCAACGTTGACATGTGATAGTAAAACCATACATATCACCACAACTACTTTGTACATCCAGGTAGATTATACCTTGATTTTTTCAGGACAAATTGGGCTTTCATTTGGTGGTAAACGGTAATGGATAGCTCCTGATTTTTTTTTTATCAAAAGGAAAACTGGCCCAAAATAGTAAAAAAAAAAAAAAAATCTTTTTTTTTTTAATTTAGCTGTGTTTCTTGTTACGACTATAACCTACCACCAAAGTATAAAACAAAATAAATTCTCCAGCTCTTGGCGATCACAGCGATACCATATATGTGTATGTTATTTGTTGTGTGTACCCGTAGTACAGCCCAGACACAATAGTGCGCATTTCGTTTTAGTCTTATTTTTATTTTTTTTTTTACCTAAAACACACTGACATTAACACTAACTGACACGGATACCAATTTTTTTTGTAACCCTGGCCCAAACACTAACCCTTGCACTGAACTAGATCAAACCTTGATCTAGGTATTTTTCTTTTTTTTTCCAAACATTTTTTTTTTCTCTCTATGCCAGGAATTAGAGAGATACAATGTATCTCTCTTCTCCTTTCATAGAAAGAAAAAAAAAGCAAGGGGGCCGGGCTGTACAGTGACTGATCAGAGGCTATCACAGCGATCATGTGACCCGGAATCGGGAGTCCTGGGTCCCGATCATTAGAACGGGACCCGGGGCTCTCAGTGACACCGCAGTCTCTGTGCTGGGAGCGCGCTGAGCGGCGCACTCCCAGCACAAAGACAGGCACGCAAATGTGCAGCCCCATGGAAAAAAGCCCAGTTCCGTGAGGCTGCACATTTGTGTGACGTCGGCGTCAAGGGATTAAGCTGCACAGGCTAGTACTCTTGCCAAAGGATCTGGCACATTGTAAAGGAAAGAAGGCCTATTCTGGACATCTGTTGCAAGGAGTCCAAGACCCCCCCCCCCCACACACACACACACACACACTCTAACAGAGCAGCCACAAAGAAGGAGTGCCAAAACAGAACGATCTATAAAAGTTGGAACCAGGGTCCCAGGCCATCCACCTTGTCTAGGCCACAAGTATCTCCCAAATTTCTGAACAGACTGCATGGCAGGCCAATAAGCTCAAAAGAGATTCAAATCTCCTGTCTGCCACGTCTTTAAAAAACTAAACATTTTCCACTGGGACCACCGAGGGCTTGAGAAGGCAGGCAGTAGAAGGATCCATAGAAGACACTATTTTTTTGCAACATGTCTCCTCCTCTTGGTATTTCTCAGTAAACTGCTTAGGGAAAAGTAAACTAATTTAGGATGTGGACAGTCCCCATATAAAGCCTCCTCCTCAACTACCAAGTGCATAGAAAAGGTCTTGGGTGGCTTGGGAGCCTTCTTAGAATCCATACTGGTGCCTTTGGGGCGGTCAGACATTAGATTATCCAGATCTAAGCAGGAACATACCTGTGTCCACTAGGAAAGAGATGGTTTCTTTGATCTTGGGAGCGATAATGGCTATGGTGGCCAGGTTCCTGTATAGAATCCTCTACTTCTGACTACTTCTAAAGAAAACACCTTTTTATTATATTAATTCCTCCTCTTCTTTCTCCACCAACCACCAGGACATTAAAGACATTTTTTTTCTTTTTAAAATAACAAACATGTCAAACTTGCCTGCTCTGTGCAATGGTTTTGCACAGAGCAGCCCCGATTCTCCTCTTCTATTGTCCCTCGAGTTCCTGGCCCCCATCTCCTGTTGAGTGCTCCCAGAGCAAGCAGCTTGCTAAGGGGGCAACCAAGCAGGCTCGCTTTGGAGCCGCTGCTCTGCGTGTCCATTCACACACAGGGTCGCATGAATGTAAGAAACCTTGAGCCCTTACAACCACTTTAAGCATGAATGTTGAACACCCACTTCATTCATCAGAAGAGCAAACCCCGGAAAGGTCTTCAGGGACTTGTATAACACCCTGGGGCTAACTCCATGTTCTGTACAGCATGCCAAGGAGGAGCGCTGAATGCAGGGATTCAGCGCACGAAATGACTTTACAGGTCAGTCCTACTTCTTCCACCTCCAACAAGCCAGGGTTCAGCCCCAGTGGCATGCTTAGGGGAACAATCCAGAACCTGTGCCATTAGCGGGAGCAACTGGTACACAGCCAAGGTACTTGGAATAAGAATCCAAATTGGAAAAAAATTCCAGGAAGATCAGTAATGTTCTTCAAGACAAAAGAGATATCCATCATTTAAGGACCTAGAACATTTCAGGAATACTGTGAAGAGGGGAAAAAGGGGGGGGGGTTATATGGTTATATAAGGGTACTAATAGTTCTGTTTACCGGTGTCCAATCAACTGGAAGAACTGCATATAAGCCAGTCATCTAATCTATGCCTGTATCCTGTACTCTAAAATCAAGAACATGGTTTTATAGGTAACGACAGTGTATAAAAACATGATTTAATGATGTTTCCATAAGTATTTCAAGCTGAACTCCAGGTACTCCACCCCCCCCCCCCCCCATTTATGTAATCAAAAAGAACTATGGAACGGGATGATGGCAGAGTACTTATCCCCATCCCCCCTCCATTTTTACACGTGCTACTGATCATGCACTTCAATCTCCTTTTCCTCCACTGTCGCCACCACACCTACATGCCCTCCTACTCTCACCACCGTAGCAGCAAACCCTTCTCCCCCCCCCCCCCCATTACCACGCTTGCACGATCCACTTTCACCATCAAAACCTGCATGTGCCTCTCTACCGCACCTGCACAGCCTCCCACTGTCATCATTAAGCCTGCACCCACATTCTCCCCATAGAGCCTGGCTGCCACCCTTCAACTAGTGATTTCACCCCCTCCCCCATTTGTGAGAGTTGTCACTGATAGCTCCAGTCTGGATCATTGACTGCATCAACCTTGCTCTACTGAGGCTGTTGATTTGGATGCAGCCCTTCACTCAACTGGTTTATAAAACCAGCCCAAGGGCCACATTTGTAAGTTGGACAGCACATAATTACATTTTAATTTTTTGCAGCTGACTAGACATTCATTTCAAAGTAAAATATCATCTCGGCAACATTATTTAAATTCATGACAATGTTAAGTATAACCAATTGAATAGGAATGCATTTTGAATATGTGTGGGTAGTTCTGTCAACTTGGAAAAGCTAAAGCTGGCTATACACCAATCAAAAATCAGCTTTTCAACAGGAACCAGCCAAATTTCGATCAGTGTGTGGCAATCCCTGCTCAACAGAATTTCGCTTCTTTAAGAGTCTTCTATTCTGGTACACTGTAGGTGAGATTTCAAACAGTTAACAGTAGCTTTCTTTTTGCCATTCTCCCATAAAGCGCGACAACTGGTCAAGTATACAGGCAACATTTGTGTATATAGTCTCTTCAATGTTAGTCACCGAGGCTATTATCTTCATCAGAGTTGATATATGGATCTAAGTACATGCAGTCCAATACCAGCAAACAAACGTCCAAGAGTTCAAGGTTTTTAATGATAAAACTGATGCAGAGCAGAAAAATTCCAACACGTTTCATAGAGCAAACACACCCACTCCCCTTCATCAGGATAAGAGTTGAACAGCAAAGAGGAATGGCATACTTACCTTTAGCTTCCCTCACTATCTGCTTTCAGGTGTTAAGTGTTCAAAAGTTCACATCCGGGACACATTACTGGGAGGTGGATGTGATGGAAGCAGAAGAATGGCTGATAGGGGTGGTCACTGCAAGCACAGAGAGAGACTGAAGTTTTAACTGGCTACGATAACAAATCCTGGACTCTGAGCCAAATAGCTTCATTTCCTTCACGGGGACACTTCAACAAACAGACTCCAAATCTGCCTTGAAGACAGTTGGGATCTATTTGGAGTATGAGACTGACCGTCTGTCCTTCTACCAGCTGTATGACCCCATCAGACACCTCCACACCTTCACCACCACCTTCACTGAGCCCCTCCATGCTGATTTCTATATATTTCCAAAAAGCTCCATCAGAATTATAACTTAGAGGTAAAAAATAAAATTATATTTTTTATTGTATTTGCACATTAAAAAAACAGAGAAGAATACCAGAAAAAAGACCCAAGTGGTCTATCGAGTCCACCTTTTTATTTTTTAATTTTATGGGTTTTTTTTTTCACTTTTCAAGTTTTTTTTAAGTTACTGCGGAAAGTAATTTCCTAATTTTACAATATATTTATAGCTAAAACTTTTTATTTTTTCAGCTTTTAATAGAGAAGGAAAGGGTTGTAACCCCTGTCAAATGTCATTGCTGTCTGTGTCTCAGATAATTACTGTAGAAATCACCATCCTAGATTGTAAGCTCCCAGGATCAGGGCTCTCCTATCCCTCTTGTATTGAACTGTATTGTTGCTGTATTGTCTCCCGTTATATTGTAAAGTGCTGAGCAAACTGTTGGCGCTATGTAAATCCTGTGTAATAATAATAATAATCTCCGTCTTGCTTGGCATCTTTCTTTTGGTGCACAACCTGATCTTGCCAGATTTACAGTGCTGCCATACTCTCTCAATTTGTTAATGACTGGTTTAAGCGTACTTTAAGCAGTATGCAGGAGCTTGGTGTTTCAAACAACCTTTAAAGACTTTTTTTTTCTGGTTTTCATTATGCAAGTTATACGTGATCTTCCAAAAACAGATACAGTATATTCATGCTTCAATCACAGGAGAGCTCCAAAAATTGTCAGCTTCAGGAGCTTAGGTGTGTACTTATGCAATAATTAGTTTGTTTCATAGTAACCAATTTAAATCACTTTGTAGACATCTGCTTTCATTTTGAAAAGAAAGAGTCTGAAAATATATTTCTTTTAATCAGTGTAAAAAAATGAAGTGTGCCGAGGTGGAATGCTCTATAGCAATAAAACATTAAAAAAAATAAGAAAATTAAAACTTTTTCCGATGGCATTGCCCAAATCCTAATGTCACTGACTTTTTCTGACACACAGGCTGCAATTATTCAAACGACACCATTTATTTCAAATGACAATAGCTACATCTGTCTAAAAAATACAAGTGTCGTTCCCTACCATCTTGGCTACACTAAGAGTTTTCTGTACACGGTCTGTACACTGTACAAAACCCTTTACAAAAATGTCTCTCCATATAAATTTTGTTTAATTGCGTGACTAGCTATTTCCAGAGCCTAAAAAGAAAAGTATGGTCAAAGCTCTTTTGACCACACTTCTCATGTAGGTCCCAGGAGAGCACTCAGTTCTGCACTTGTGACCCACAGGGATGCGTAATTTGTATCGCCCAAAGTCTGGGACATGTAGTTCAGGGTGCCGGGCAGGTGTTTTTTCTCCTCGTTTAGCCTTGCTGTGGGAAAGCAGCAGGTTTCCTGTTCTTTGACCCCCCACGAGTACCCCCCCTCCCCCCATGTATCCCAGGCTCTGCTTTCCCATCTGCAAGCCCAGGATCAGTATTGCAAGTGCTGGCAGCAGGGGGAGGGGGGGGGGGGGGGAGTTGAGCGGACCGTCTGCGCACATCCGCTCTCCTCCCCTTCTTAACCTGACATGTATGACGTCATTTCTGGGTCCCCATAGACCGAATGGCCGAGTAAAAATGTAATGCGGTGCGATGTGCACAGCATTACATTCGGTGTCACACATAAGAGACATGCAGGGTCTCAATATAGAGAATCATAATGGGCTGTTTGTCCTCTATGTGATGACAACAAAAAGTTATTTAAAAAAGTAAAAAAACATATATATATATTTTTTAGCCCCCTCCTCCCCACATATACGCACGTACGAATGTAAATGCTTACGCGGGGAGCAAGTATAAAAACGTTGATTGCGATACACGTGTTACATATGGCTGCCATGCAGGAATGAGAACAATTTCTCTAGCACCAGACCTCCTCACACTAGAACAAGACCATCAGATTCAAAGCAGAGTGTGGAAAAGTGCATGCTGTGTGCTTTGTTGTGCCTGTTTCTAAACACACAAGTTGAGCAGCGGTGCACAGAAATGAAGCCACTCTGCAAAATCTCAATGAAAAAGAAAGAAGAGGAGTGCTCTGTGTTGTGGAAGCTCTGGAGCACTTGCCTACACAGTATGACGTACGGTTGTCCTGTGCAGGTAGCATGAATTTATTTATTATTTCAGGCACTTATATAGCGCTGTCAATTTACGCAGTGCTTTACATATATATTGTACATTCACATCAGTCCCTAACCCTCAAGGAGGGTACAATGTAAAGTCCCTAACTCACATTCATATATAAACATACTAGCGCAAATTTAGACAGGAGCCAATTAACCTACCAGCATGTATTTGGAGTGTGGGAGGAAACCAATGCAGGCCCAGGGAGAACATGCAAACTCCAGGCAGAAGGTGCCATGGCTGGGGTTTGAACCAATGACCCTAGTACTGCCAGGCAGAAGTGCTAACCATTTAGCCACTGTGCTGCCTCATGGAATGTGCTCTACAATATATAGACTGATCAGCTGGTCATAATGAAGGCGAACAGTATCATTTGGGAGTCAGTTTGGAAAAACAGGATAGTAGAGCTTACATATATATTTCCAGAAAGATGACTAAAATCCTTGCAATGTCTAAAGTTAACCTGGAGGTGCTTGTTTTTGCTTATGAAAACTGAGTTTTGAGCACTTTACCATGACCTAGTTTCAGCTTCATGGCTTGCTTATTAGACATCAAACCATTTCATAAAAGGAATTTGAAAAGCCTAATCAAATACAAGAAAATTATCTTGAGCAGTAGATGAATTACTCAGTTCAGTTATGTACAAATTCATACATTTACCACAAATCTGTGACGATAGAAATGTTTGTATTTTTTGTTTTTATACAAGTGTCCAACATGAAACTTGATACTGAAGCAAACCTGTATTTCCCTTCCTGGCTTCCCTATGCACAACTGACACAGATAGCCAGATGGGAGTTCTCCATCTTACAAAAGAGATTAGCATTCCACAAGCATTCCTTAGGTCAAGACCATTAGTTCCTATAGCAACTACTGGGCAAGCCTGGGAAAGCGGTGCAAATACCGATGTAGAAACATGCCACATTAATAAAAAGAGATAAAGCACACAGGCCGATATTGATCTTTTTGTATACATTAATAAAACTATATAACAAGCAAAGTACTATGAAAATACTCTAATACTCATTGATCTACTTTTGTTTCTGCCAAGAGAGTTTGCCAAACTAACCAGGATAGTCTGTCCGCTATGAAGCACGCTTACTTTGGCATATGACCCCAGATAAGCAGCCTCAATAACTTTTAATAGGATTCAAAGGAAAAACATTTTGGAATTTGAAGGGGGATGTAAAACAAAAATTGACAGCCCTAATTTCAGAAACCTGCACCCCAACATTCAAATTACTAAAACGGAGTAAGCAGCAAGAAAGGTCAGTGGGAAGTTACAACTCTTTGTAATGTACAGCGCTGAGCGAACTGTTGGCGCTATATAAATACTGTATAATAATAACTCCTGCACACTTTTCCAGATCCACAATGCAGAGTACTGAAGCCACTGGATTTTTTAAAAGATCAGCAACAGCAGTTTATACACTCATCAGCCACTGTATTAGGTACACTTTGCAAGTGCCAAGAAAATCTCCCCCACACCATTACACCACCAGCACCAGCCAGAACCGTTGATACAAGCAGGATGGATCCATGCTTTCATGTTTTTATGCCAAATTCTGACCCTACCATCTGAATGTCGCAGCAACCTGTCTGCCCATTCTCCTCTGACATCAACAAGGCATTTTCGTCCACACAAGTGCAGATCACTGGATATTTTCTCTTTTTCGGACCATTCTCTGCAAATCCTAGAGATGGTTGTGCGTACAAATGCCAGTAGATCAGCAGTTTTTCAAATACTCAGACCAGCCCGTCTGGAATCAATTACCATGCCACGTTGAAAATCACTTAAATCCCCTTTCTTCCCCATTCTGATGCTCGGTTTGAACTTCAGCAAGTCGCCTTCACCACATCTAGATGCCTAAATGCATTGAGTTTCTGCCATGTTATTGGCTGATTGGCAATTTGTGTTACCAAACAATTGAACAGGTGTACCCAATAAAGGACCGGTGAGTGTATAACTCTATTGACAGTTTCCACTAATCTAAATAAGTGCCTAAAGCAGTGGTTCTCAACCTTCCTAATGCCGTGACCCTTTACTACAGTTCCTCATGTTGTGGTGACCCCCAACCACAAAATTATTTACCCAGTAATTATAATTCATGAGTGTTGTTTTACCTCCAATACTGCTGCTTTCAACACAGTAGCTGCTTTTAACAGAGTAGCTGCTTTCAACACAGCAGCTGCTTTCTACACAGTAGCTGCTCTTTACACATCGGAAATATGTGTTTTCTGATGGTCTTAGGGGACCCCTGTGAAAGGGTCGTTCGACCCCCAAAGGGGTCGCGACCCACAGGTTGAGAACCACTGGCCTAAAGTATTGGGGGGGGGGTTTGGATTGGCTGGGGCCTCTTACATCATTTTATTACCATCTGTGTCGAGCAGTCCTCCAACAACTCAATACTCCCAGTGACAAACAAGGAAATGAACATGAATTTGAATAAAATGCTGTTTGTTCCACTTTCACTAAACATATACCAGCCCTGTCTAGCTTTGTATTTACAACATCTTTTTGTTTTTTTTGGGGTTTTTTTTAGCAAGCAGTACCCTGAGTGCTACTAGCAATTTAGAGAAGGGAGAATATTGAGAATACAGTTGTGCTCCAAAGTGTGCATACCCTAGCAGAAATCGTGAAATTTTGGCACATATATTGAATATATGACTGATCATCCCAAAAAACGGCCTTATTTAAGGATAGTGTTCATATGAAGACATTTATTATCATTTACATGCCCTGGAATGTTTGGCCTTGTGGTCCAGACACACAAGGTGACACACACAGGTTAAAATGGCAATTAAAGGTTAATTTCACACATCTGTGACTTTTTAAATTAGTGTCTGTGTATAAATAGTCAATGAGTTTGTTAGCTCTCAGGTGGATGCACTGAGCAGGCTAGATACTGAGCCATGGGGAGTAAAAAAGAACTGTCAAAAAGACCTGCTTAACAAGGTAATATAACTTTATAAAGTTGGAAAAGGATATAAAAAGATATCCAAAGCCTTCAATATACCAGTTCGTACTGTTCAATCACTTATTAAGAAGTGGAACATTCGGAGATCTCTTGATACCAAGCCAAGGTCAGATAGACCAAAAAAGATTGCCACCACAACTGCCGAAAGAGTTGTTAGAAATACAATGAAAAATCCACAGGAAACCTCAGGAGAAATACAGGCTGCTCTGGAAAAAGACAATGTGGTTGTTTCAAGGAGCACAATTTGTCGATAATTGAAAAATTAGCTGCATGGTCAAATTGCCAGAAAGAAGCCTTTACTGTGCCAATACTACAAAACGGCTGGTGACAATATGCCCAACAACACCTTGACATGCCTCACAGATTCTGGCACACTGTAATCTGGAGAGACAAGGCCAAAATAGAGCTTTATGGTCACAACCATCAGTGCTATGCTTGGAGAGGGGTTAACAGTGACAAGAATGCTATGCCCACTGTGAAGCATGGTGGTGGCTCACTGATGTTTTGGGGGTGTCTGAGCTCTAAAGGCAGCATGTTATCAAAAATAATGACAGAAAATTTACATTCTACTGCATGAAAAGCTGCGTATGGGACACTTTTGGACTTTCCAGCACGACAATGACACAAGGCCAAGTTGACCCTCCACTGGTTACAGCAGAAAAGGTTGAGGGTTCTGGAGCAGCCATCACAGTCTCCTGACCTTAATATCATCAAGCCACTCTGGGGAGATCTCAAAAGTGCGGTTCATGCAAGACGACCAAAGATTTGCAAGACCTGGAAGCATTTTGCCTAGACAAATGGGCAGCTATACCACCTGCAAGAATTCTGGGCCCCACAGACAACTATTACAAAATAACTACATGCTGTTATGAATGCTAAAGGCATTTTATTTATTTACTTGTCACCCTGTTTTGTTTTACGATTGTGCCATTCTGTTATAACCTACAGTTTAATATGAATCCCATAAAAAATAGAAAAGAAATGTGTTTTACTTGCTCCCTCATGTTTTCTTTAAAAATGGTGCATACATTCTCCAAGGGTATGCAAACTTTTGAGCACAACTGTAGTTTAGAAGTATTTTAAACAGCTAGCAGGTAAAGCTATAGGCTAGGAGCACATGTGGGATTTCTTAAAATCACTAGCTATTAATCACATACGGATTATCAATCTTTTGCTACACAAATAGAGCAAACATCTCCCTATCAGCTACACAAGCAGAATGTCATAGCGATTAATTGGGTAAGATTGCACAATGATCCACATGTATGCCATTTATTGTTACTACATGCAATTTGTGTACCTCAATCTATAGCTGGCATGTCAAATCAATGTTTTAAGGGCCACATGAGGACCACTCACGACATTTCTGTGGCCCTCTGTAATTCAAAGATTAAAAAAAAAAAAAGTGTCCCCTGCTATTCTACAGATAAGTTACTTTCTTCACAAAAAATGTGCAGCTATCTCCAGAAAGGTTTTATTGCTCCCTTCTTTGAGATTATCTATTGTAAATTTTTTTACTATACCACTGTGTTTCAAAGTACTATAATCTTTTTGTGTTATAAAGCAGGTGTGGCCTTTAGTAGACATAATGCAACCCCCATGAAGATTTAGGCTTGCTATAGATGGATAGAATTTGGAAAGAAAATTCTTAGGAAAATAATTTTCTAAGAAAGTTTGTCGTTTTCCTAATCATTGGTGGGCCAAATCAGCATTAGTTTTGGACCGCAATGACAGGAAAATTCAAAGAAGCAGGATGGAAATTTTTGCTTGGTATGTGATTTTTGTTTGGTAAAAGGCCATTCATTCCAAAAGTAAAATGTTAAAAGCAAATGAAATCTTAGAACATTCAAATGTTCTTGGAATTTTCACACAAAATTTTCATAAGAATTTTTGTTAGAAACTCTATCCATCTACGTCCCACTTTATTTCTCTAATTTCAGCTCAGTGTTTAATGTAGAGTTTGCTATGCCTGCTCTGTAGTGAGCTTTTTGTTCTATATGTAAGCTTGAAAGAGCAGGGCCCTCGATCCCCTCATTTTGCATTGTATTGGTATTGTTCTGTCACATGTTCTGTCCCCCTTTGTAATGTACAGCACTGAGCGAACCATTGGCGCTTTATAAATACTGTATAATAATAATAATAATATATGTGTGTCAATCAGCAGTGATTAATCACTAACAATTGTAGTAACAGGCTTGCAGTACTAAAATTCAGTGAGCTCCTAGTCTTGGGCTCCATTACACATTTTCCTCTTCATCCTTACTACATCTTGTAAAACGCCTGGTTACAGATCTCACCAGGACAAACTGAAATGTAAACATGAACTGAGGAGTTACTCATCCTTTACTGGAAAGCTTCATCAAAGTTTTCAGTTAGACAAAGTAAGCCAAAAGACAGACAACTGCTGCTGTACATTTTTTTTTTTAAGATAAGTTTTCAGTTTCTACGATTTCTCCTGTACCTTTAAGCTCCATTCACACTTGTGCAACTCCAAAGTCATATGATTTCCAGTGCAACTTTGATCCGACCTCAATCTGACTTTACACTCTCTGACACTTCAAAGTCGCTGCAACTTTAAATCGCTTACATCTGTATGGGTGGTATTGAAAACAATGGGCTGAGACTTGTTATGCGTTTGCTTATGTGTCCAAAGTATGAATGGAGCCTAAAAGTTTGTAAAAACTAATTTTCTGAAGGCACAGCATATATAGACACAAAGAAAATAATCAGGTGATTTTGTACGCGATAGCTGCGCACGTTTATCACAACAATTTTTCAATAAAAATACCCCATAATTATTGGTGCAAACACAACAAAATCTCCCACATTTCTATTCTTTTTAAGTGAAAACACTACATTAATAAAATATTTTTTTTTACAGGTTAATATTTTAATGTGTTTAATTTTAAAATTTTGCTTTTCAGGAAACAAAGAAAAAAGGTACGCAACTTGCAAACAAGAGACTTGGATCAATTCTTTTTTACTGCTCCCCCTATTAAGCATTATACTAAAAAGAAGCCTGTACAATATTTCTATCATCGCACAGGGATAACATTAGGAGTCGAGGGTTTACATGTACATCAGAATAGTATTCATACACAGTCCTGTGACCTCCTTTCCAAATGGTTTCTGTTGTGGTGACCTGTCTGTGGGTATTCAATGTGCAATTTTTTTTTAATTCTTTTTAATTTAAACTACAGCCAGTCCTCCAGAAATGTGTAGTTTTTTTCTTAAAAATAAAGTTTTTAACAGCCAGTAATGCCTTTATCCACAATCCTGTAACCCTCCTGCTTGGCAGTTTCAGCTGCAATGACTGGTCTACTTTTGAAACATAGACAGGTATTTTTTGCAGCACTCTTGTCTCATCCTGATGAAGTAGCCACTGGCATGATCACGGACAAAAGGGGTAGTGACAAGAATGTTGAAGAACAGCAAGCAGAAAGGCTTGGCCTGGTCATCACCACCAGGCCCCCTAATAATGTTTTCAAGAAGAAAAACAAAGACCTACATATCGCTAATAAGTAGGAATGAGTTTAGGGGATGGGGGGTATTTATTTTTGAATGCTGGGCAAAGTTGAGCTTTATCTTTATTTTTAATTACCGTCACCAGGAGGATAACAGGCCAAAGTTTTGTTAATGTGTCGTAGCCTTAACCACCTTCCACCCGCCATATAGTAATATGACGGACGCAAGGTGGTTCTCTCGTTCTGGGAGGACGTCATATGAAGTCCTCCCATTCTAACCGCGCATGCGTGGCTCCCGGAGCGCAGCGATCGGCGGTGCGCTGTCCCTCGGACACAGCGAATCACCAATCCACAGAAAGAGCCGAAGATGTCGGCTCGGTCATGTGATCAGCTGTGTCAAATCAAACAGGGAAAAGCCGGTCATCAGCATTTCTCTCCTCTCAAGCTGTCACGCTGACAGCTCGAGAGGAGAGGAGAGCCGGTAATCGGCATTCCGCGGAGGGGACATGTACACTGATCATCAGAGCACTGATGATCAGTGTGCCCTGATGATCAGTGTAGCCCCAGCAGTGCCACCTGTCAGTGTCCATCAGTGCCAGCTGTCAGTGCTCATCAGTGCCATATATCAGTGCACATCAATGCCACATATCAGTGCCCATCTGAGCTGCCTTTCAGTGTCACCCATCAGTGCCACCTATCAATGCCAATCAGTGCCGCCTATCAGTGCTGCCAGTCAGTGCCGCCTAACAGTGCCCATCAGTGATGCCTGTCAATGCCAATCAGTGCAACCTATCAGTGCCCATCAGTGATGCCTGTCAATGCCAATCAGTGCCCATCACTGCAGCCTCATTAGCGCATTTGTTTTAAAAATTTTCAGAGGTTTTTGGTTTATGAAAAAATAAAAAAAACAGAGTTGATTAAATACCACCAAAATAAAGCTCTATTTGTCACAAACAAAATGATAAAAATGTCATATGGGTAAAGTGTTGCACGACCGCGCAATTGTCATTCAAAGTGCAACAGCGCTGGAAATTGGCCTGGGCAGGAAGGGGGTATAAGTGCCCTGTAGGCTTGTGGTTAAAGCCGGTTCTGTTTTAGGGCTCATTCCAAACCGCACGTTCAATGCAAGTTTCTGTATGCAGTTTCACAGGTTTATAACGTTTATGGTGTGTTTGGCATAATTATTTTTGCCTTTTTTACAAAATCTTTTATCCATTTTTTTTTCACGGGTTTATGCAAGTTTCACGGAGTTTAAAAACAAATTCATATAAATTCCAAATCAAAAAAATGTATGCTTCTGTGCTTTTTTGAAAGCATTGCAATAATTGAATGAAATGGTGTGAACTATTGTGACAATGAAAACATTCATTTTAGTGGGCACAAAGGCTTCAGATACTGAATCCTATTTAACAACCTAAATACTGGCCACTTTCAACCCCTTTTCTCAGACTTTTAAAACACAGTTACTTAGACATGCAACACTGTACCCAAATTATTTTTTTAATATACATTTCTTTTGGTGGTATTTAATCATTACTGGATTTTTTCCTTTTTGCTATATAAACGAAAATAGACTGAAAAATTTTTTTTTTAAAAAAAAGTGTTTCTCTTAGTTTGTTATAAAAATTTTGCATATAAATAATTGTTCTTCACAAATGTAGGCCAAAATGTATTCTGCTACATTTCTTTGAGAAAAATAACTCAAATCAGTGCATATTATTCAGTCTGTAGCCAAGTTATAGAGTTTACAAGCTATGGTACATATATATATGAAATTTGATCAATCCTGATGGCCTATCACGCCAATGCCAGGACAGTACAAATACCCGCAAATGACCCCTTTTTGGAAAGTAGACATCCTGAGGGATTTTGTAAGAGGCATGGTGATTATTCTGATGTTGTAATTCTTTCCCACAATTCCTGACACAACTGTTACTTACTGTCAACTTATTTATCACACATGGCATAGGCATACTGTACTTGTAATTACACCCTAAAATATATTCTGCTACTTCTCCCAAGTAAGGAGATACCACATAAAAGATTTTTTCACAGCCTAGCCAAACAGAGGGGCCCAAAATCCAAGAAGGGCTTTCAAGAAGCAAGAAATTACACATATAATTTCCTGACCACTTATCACACTTTTGAAGGCCCTGAAGCACCAGGACGATGAGGACAACCACAAAATGAACACATTTTGGAAAGCAAACACTATGAGGCATAATGACTCTTGAACAAAATTTTTTTTGCCAAAAAGATTTTGGAACATGTGCAAAGAAAAATGAAAAATGTTTTTAGTTTTAGAAAAGGCTACGTTTAGACACAATCACCTCTGAAAAGCAATCCACAGTGGATCATCTTTCAGTGGCATTTGACATACACCTGTTTTAACAATATAAATGTTACACCTCCGAGTTCTATTCACATAATTGGGTCTCGTCTGGCAGGCAGTACCAGGGGTATAGTTTTTACCACAGCCATAAAGCATGTGCACACCACTGTCCAGCTACCTTTGCAGCTTAAGATTGGTAAAACATGGCTCAGCCGCTTGGTTTTTCAGCCCCCCCAGTCGCAAGTGTAAATAGGCCCTTAGTGCACATGGTGAAACAAACATCTCCGAACGGAGAAAAGGACAAAATTTCTCATCTGCAATATGCAGTTCAATTTTGGGCACCAATTCACAAAAAGAACATTGGGGAACTGGAGAAAGTAGAGAGAAGGGCAACCAAACCGATAAGAGGCTTGGAGGAGATCAGCTATGAGGAAAGATTAGAGGAACTGAATTTATTCTCTCTTGATAAGAGGAGAATAATCACTTGCCCTCCTGAGGATTTACCACCCTTCCTGGCCAGGTCGTTTTTTTTACTTTTTACTGTAACTGACAATTGTGTGGTCATGCAACGTTGCACCCAAATGAAATTTAAGTCCTTTTTTTCCCACAAATTTAGCTTTATTTGGTGGTATTTGATCACCTGTTCGTTTTTTATTTTTTGCGCAATAAAATAAAGAAAAAAAAAAAAGACCAACAATTGAGAAAAAAAAAATATTTTTGACTTTTTTGCTATTAAACATGTCCAGTAAAATTAAAAAAAAAAAAAAATCAAATCTCTTCATAAATTTAGGCCAAAATGTATTCTGCTACATGTCTTTGCTAAAAAAAAATCCCAGTACATGTAAATTAATTGGTTAACGTGAAAGTTATAGCATTTACAAATGGCATTATAGATACTGGAATTTTTATTTCTATTTTACTAGTAATGGCGACGATCAGCGACTTATAGCGGGACTGCAGCGGACATTCAGACACTGGGGGGAAACTGACTTGATGTCACTGACATCCCCAGTGACACCAAAACAGTGATCAGTGCTAAAAAAAAAAGTGCCAACACTGTACTAATGGCACTGGGCAGGAATAGGTTAACATGAGGGGCAATCAAAGGTCTGTGTGCAGGGAGTGTTTTACTAGGTGGCCATGTCAGTGTGCTTCACTGTAAGCACACTGCTTTGGATGGCAGCCATCCAAAGCAGAGTGCCCGAGCTGACAGGGAAGAGAACTGTTAGTAAACAAAACAGTCCTCCTCCCCATTGGAGATGCTTGGTAATCACTGTCCAGGACCCGGTAATTGACAGCCGAGGCCACGAATAGCGGTGCAGGTAGGGCGCGCGCTCCCTACCTGGAAATGCAAAATCACGTATAGATGCGTGATTTTATGCACACGTGCCACCCTGTAGCAGTATTTCTGTTATAGGGCGGACGGGAAGCTGCTAAGGAGGGAATATGATCAACATGTATAAATACATCAGTGGTTCACATAGTGAACTCAGTGTACAGTTATTCACCTTGAGGTCATGACAGAGGACAAGGGGCACTCTTTACGTCTGGAGATAAAGAAATTTAAATCTCAAAACACGGAAAGGTTTCTTCACAGTAAAAGCTGTGAAAATGTGGAATAGACTCCCTCAAGAGTTGGTTCTGGCCAGCTCAGTGGATTGCTTTAAAAAAGTCCTGGATAATTTCCTAGATACACAGAATATACCGTATTTTTCGCTCCATAAGACACACTTTTTTCCCCCCAAAAAAGGGGGGAAAATGTCAGTGCGTCTTATGGAGCGAATATGGAGAGGCCGGTCCGGTATTTCCACTGCCGCCGTGTCAGAATACCGGGCCGGCCGCTCAGCTCTACAGCGGGACCTTATAGAGATGACTGCTGACCTTTGGGGAGGGAGGGGGAGCGGGTACCTGAATTTGACAGATACCCGCTCCCACTTCCATGGAGTTGTTCTTTCATCTTACCTGTTCCTCTATCCAGCGGCACGGTCTTCCCGGCTTCTGTAGTGTGGGCATGACAGCCGGGTGCCAAGCAAGAAGCGGTGCTTTTTGTGAATGGTAAGGCGGTACCTGGGACACATGACAGATCCCAGAAGCCGCCGGACCAATCACAAAGCGCAAATGCTTCTCGCTCATGCGCACTGGGCACCCGGCTGTCATGCCGAGCGCCATTACAGAAGCCGGGAAGACAGCGCGCGGCTGGATAGAGGAACAGGTAAGATGAAAGAACAACTACGCGGAAGTGGGAGCGGGTACCTGTCAAATTCAGGTACCCGCTCCCCCCCTCCCCAAAGGTCAGCAGTCATCCCCTGTACTATCTACAGTCTCTGGTCATCCCTGTGCTGTGTCCGCAGTCTCTGGTCATCCCTGTGCTGTGTCCGCAGTCTCTGGTCATCCCTGTGCTGTGTCCGCAGTCTCTGGTCATCCCTGTGCTGTGTCCGCAGTCTCTGGTCATCCCTGTGCTGTGTCCGCAGTCTCTGGTCATCCCTGTGCTGTGTCCGCAGTCTCTGGTCATCCCTGTGCTGTGTCCGCAGTCTCTGGTCATCCCTGTGCTGTGTCCGCAGTCTCTGGTCATCCCTGTGCTGTGTCCGCAGTCTCTGGTCATCCCTGTGCTGTGTCCGCAGACTCTGGTCATCCCTGTGCTGTGTCCGCAGTCTCTGGTCATCTCCTGTGCTGTGTCCGCAGTCTCTGGTCATCTCCTGTACTGTGTCCGCAGTCTCTGGTCATCCCTGTACTGTGTCCGCAGTCTCTGGTCATCCCTGTACTGTGTCCGCAGTCTCTGGTCATCCCTGTACTGTGTCCGCAGTCTCTGGTCATCCCTGTACTGTGTCCGCAGTCTCTGGTCATCCCTGTACTGTGTCCGCAGTCTCTGGTCATCCCTGTACTGTGTCCGCAGTCTCTGGTCATCCCCTGTACTGTGTCCGCAGTCTCTGGCCATCCCCTGTACTGTGTCCGCAGTCTCTGGCCATCTCCTGTACTATGTCCGCAGTCTCTGGTCATCCCTGTACTGTGTCTGCAGTCTCTGGTCATCCCCTGTACTGTGTCTGCAGTCTCTGGTCATCCCCTGTACTATGTCTGCAGTCCATTAGTTCAGAATTTTTTTTCCCTGTTTTCTGCCTCTAAAACCTAGGTGCGTCTTATGGTCAGGTGTGTCTTATGGAGCGAAAAATACGGTAACTGGATACTAACATTTATAGGTAAAGTTGACCCAGGGAATATCCGATTGCCTCTCGGGGGATCAAGAAGGAATTTTTTCCCCTGCCGGAGCAAATTAGTTCAGGCTTTGCTGGGTTTTTTGCCTTCCTCTGGATCAACTCTGGATGTAGGATTATAAATTTTTTTATGGTTGGACTGGATGGACTTTTGTCTTTTTTCAGCCAGACTAACTATGTAACAAATCTACAGCAAAGTTTGTTGAAATCCTTGAAACGTACATAGATGGCCTCAAATGGGATTATTTTTCTTCCACAAACTGAAATTAGTCTTTAAAAAGTTACAAAAGCAAAAAACTAAAAAGTAATATATTTCAGTTTACCAGTCTTCAGATGTGGATAAGGAATTAGGGTGGCTACCCACACAACGAAATTCAACTGGTTTAGCAGGGACTGGACGAATTTCGATCTGTGTGTGGCCTGCCCATTACAACAGAAGTCGATCGGTAGATCAACCTTTTTCGAATGGGACTGCTGGAAAGCATTCATTCAATCAGCAGCTGCAGCCATTGGCTTTCATTTCTTTCTGTGAATTTCTTTTGTCACCAAGTAGTCCACCGGCATGAAGTACCAGGGTATATCCATTTACATTTGCCTGCCCATAGACATACATTGTGGATCGATATAGTCTGATCGCCCATAGCTCCAGGACATTGACAGGTAGATGAAACTCCTCCGGCCCCGGAATGTGCTGGCTTGTGAGTAACTGAGGAGACAGCCACCACCTCAACAGCCACAGAAGTATCCTCTTTTTTTTTCTAATAAATGCAGCCATCCACGTCTATGCTAGCTCAGCAACAGTGGTAGAAGATACAAAGAGTCACATCATGATATGTGATAATAGCCGAATAGTGACTGGCCAGGAGGCAAGGCAGGCATCACAGACCAGAAGAACAGCAGCAGTAGCCATCCCAAACACAGCCCCCACATGGTTGATACAATCCACCACAGACAGCATCTTGGGGTCTATAGACAACACAAGTTGGCTATGGTAGAATTGCTCATTGTGCCACTGCATCGGGGGTGGGGGGAGGAGAAACAGAACCCACCAGTAAGGCAGCAGAGTCTTCCAGCTACTCCTCCATAGCCCATGGAGCACCTATGGCTGTAGGAAGTGACTTACCCACTCTGTGCAATGGTTTTCCACAGACCAGCCCCAATCCTCCTTTTCTGGGGTCCCCCGCCAGCACGCCAGACCCCTCCTTCTCCAGCGGGTTCCCCCATAGGGCACATATGTTGGCTTGTTTACAAGCCGCCTTGTCCACGTCTATCGACACAGACCGGGCAGCTAGGCCCCACCACCACTACATTATTTGATTGACAGCGTCGGGAGCCAATGACTGCAATTTACTTCTGTAGAATAGGGATGGCCACAAATAGACTGAAATTCAGCCCGTCTCTACTAAAAAGGCCACATTTTGATCCATCTATGATCAGCCTTTAGCGGTAACCAAAAACAAAAATGTAATATAATGCAGCTTACCAGTCCTTGGATGCAGTAGTTATATTCATTTTCTTTTTTTAGGCTTCTTCCTCTATTTTCACCTGGTTATCTGGCTAGTAAACACACTTACTGTATTAGGGTACCTCTACTCTGGATGGAGGAGCGGAAACACCTTTGGAGAGCAGCATTGTTTAAGGGGAGGGTGGTGTTGGATGCACTAGCAGATATAGATACACTAACAAATTGAAGCCAAACTCCAACTAACACCTTTTAAGCATTCACAGTAACAGTTTTGTCACTTTTGGAATAAAGTTTTTACATAAATAAATAAAAGCAGATTATTGTAAGTACCCCTGTCAGTGGTAAATGATTTGTCCCAACCCTCTAACCGCTACATCTGCAGGATAGCTTGTTCAGCTGAAAAACATCAGCCTTACTGGCTAGATCACCAGGTGAAAATAAAGAAAGCCAAAACGAAGACTAATGCAGCCATCTTATCAAAGAAATTTTTTTTTACTTTAATACCGCTTTAAGGCTTATGTTTGGAGCAGGTGTGCATTCATCAGCGAATAGATGTATACCAACTCTACATTTAACTTTTATAGTGATTTAATTGCATATAATCAGAAAATGGTTAAAATAACACCAGTGTGTTAATGAACACTCTAACCGGGAAAACACAATCCAGGTATCTTCTCTATTTACTACTTTTGAAAAGGATGTAAACAAGAAGTGGTAAATTCGCAGAAAGCACACATTTGAGCTCAGAGCACGTTATGAGTGATATGAACCGATTTGTGAAAACACAGAAAGGACCTCCTGCGCTACTAAATAACACAATTGATATTTAAGAGGAGGGGGCTGCTAACACCCAACCATATACCAAATGGATAATTTGCAGATTATAAAAAGTATGGTGCAGCGCTACCCTAAATATTGCCGTAACTTATAGCAAAAACCAAATATAATAATTCAAAACGGTATTAAAACCCAATATAACTCATAACAAATATATCTTAGTTGTGACTAATCATTATCCTCAGTGCATTCAGTGGATAAATATACCACTCACTCACCAATCATAAAGTGAACTGATCCACTGAGGGATCTATAGTGAGATGGAAAAGTGAATAAATGTAGAAAATAAACACCAGTGAAAGAGATAAAAAAAAAGTCCTAATGGGACTGCAATAAAGTGAAAGATATTGGTAAAAAAATACAAAAATGGTGAATCCCTAAATGTGGCATCAATTATCACTCTGACAAGAATGGTGATCACAGAGGCTATAAATTTGCCAAATAAAAATGAAAAATAGATGAAAAACTCAGTGAATCCCTAAACATGGAATTATCACACAATAGTGACAAGTGCAGTGATTGAACGACAGAAATATGTCCGCTACACCAGTGTCACTCTCTCAATCAACACTATTTTTAATCCTTATGCGGCCAACATTAGTAAATAGATAGCAAGACCTTAATGCAGGCATGTCCAAAGTCCGGCCCGCGGGCCATTTACGGCCCGGGGGTAGGTTTAATATGGCCCTCCAACAGCCCTCCCTGCTCTGTGTAATGTGGCCCTCCCACGGCCCTCCCTTCTATGGCAGACAGTCTTCTGCTTGAGAGCAGAGGGCAGTGCGCATGCCTGACTGCGGCGCGTTCTCCCTGGTCTGTGTAAATGCGGCTGTCGCACAGCCCTCCCTTCTGTGACAAACAGTCTTCTGCTTGAGAGCAGTGCGCATGCGTAACTGCGCCGCGCTGGGAGCGACAGAGGGTGGTGACGTCAGGGCCGGGCTTCCAGCGTGAAGTGTGTTTCTCTTCCCCTCCCGGCTGCCGAGCAGAGACTTCAGCTCCAGCTACCTTTTCACCCTTCACATTAGTACAGGTAAGTTTTTTTAAAATTTATTTTCAATACATTGTGAAAACTCAGCTGTCAGTTGATCTTAATGTTATGAAATGAAAAGTATGTCGTTTGCAATTAACTTGGCATAAAATAATTTATTTGCATTTAATTGTAATGGTTCAAAGAATGTTCGGAAAAATATTCGGCCCTCCACCATGTTCACTTCATCCAATCTGGCCCTCTTTGAAAAAAGTTTGGACACCCCTGCCTTAATGTGAGCTGACTGTATCTTACTAAATCATCCCTGGAGGGGACCCTGCTGCTTCTTCCATTAACCTGTGAAGGGGATATCTGTGAAGGTCGCTTTTGTCTTTTAACAGGCGTTTTAGCCCTTTAGGGTCACTTCAAGGAGGTGAGTGAGCCATTTATGGATTATTTCCTATTGGTTGTCATGCATATTCACTTTAACACCTGCACTTTCTGAAATCGTTGGAATATTTGGTGTTTTTCCTTTGGACTTATTTCATGCCACAATTTAAACATTTTTTTTTGGTTAATCATTTCTAGTGATATCATTTTATCATGTATATTTATTTTTTAGCATATTTTTGTCATTCAATCACTGCACTTGTCACTATTGTGTGATAATTAATTCCATATTTAGGGATTCACTGAGTTTTTCACCTATTTTTCACTTTTATTTGGCAAATTTATAGCCTCTGTGGTCACCATTATTGTCAGAGTGATAATTGATGCCACATTTAGGGATTCACCATTTTTTATTTTTTTACCAATATGTTTCACTTTAATGTAGTCCCATTAGGACTTTTTTTTTCTCTCTTTCACTGGTTTTTATTTTCTACATTTATTCACTTTTCCATCTCAATATGGATCCCCCAGTGGATCAGTTCACTTTATGATTGGTGAGGGAGTGGTAGATTTATCCACTGAATGCTCTGAGGGTAACTATTAGTCACAACGAAGATATATTTGTTATGAGTTATATTGGGTTTTAATACCGTTTTGAATTATTATTTGTTTTTTGCTATAAGTTATGGCATTATTTAGGGTAGCGCTGCACCATACTTTTTTATAATGAACTGATTTGTGACACTGGTTTGACTTTTGTATTCTACATATATCTCTCTATCTATCTATCTATAAATATATATATATATATATATATATATATATATATATAGTTTTCTGAAGGTGCTGAGCAGAAATGGTAGATTCGCAGAACATAAATTTTAAAGCACACAGTGAGTGATATGAATTGTTTTTACAGAGATTTAATTTTCATTTATTCACATTTTTATTTATTAATGTGCACATTTCTAAGGATAGTGATGTGAGATGTATATTTTTGATCTTCTGTATTTACTAGCTACTAAAAAATGTTGCAAATCTGCACCATACAGTTCAATGTTAGAAATATACTCAGGGATGTTCAATTCATATCTCAACACCCGGGACGATAGGTTTTTTTTTCCTTTAGCCCTGCTGCAGGCAAGCAGCAAGGCTCACCTGTCAGGTGGAAGCACTCAGGCAGCAGCACTGCTCCATGATTGCTTCCACACAGTCCACTATGTTGACAGCCTTTGCCCCAGTGCCTGTTATGTCTCCCGGGCTCCGCTTGCCCATCTGCGGGCTCGGCACCAGTCAGTAGCTGCCGGCGGGTATAGGAAAGGGAGGAAAGCGGATACATCCACTCTCTCCCCTTCTTGTCTTGACCCGGAAGTGATGTGACATCACTTCCGGGTTCCCGTTGAAAGATTCCCGGCCATCGAGGCCGGGAAAGAATGTAATGCAGTGCGATGTGCACTGTATTACATTCAGTGGAGCACAGGGAAGACATGCAGGGTCTTTTTTTTTTATTTTTAAAAAACTAAAGTTACACCCAATTATATAACCCCCCGAAAACTTTTCAAGGCCCACCAGCCCCACATATGTACACACGTACAAACACAAAAGCACGTGCTCGGGCACCTACGAATGAATACAACGATTGCAATACACGTTACATATCGCTGAGCACACCAGAATGAGAGCAATAATTCTAGCGCCAGACCTCCTCCGTAACGCTACACTGATGACCTATAAGGGGCTTTAAAAGTGTCATCTATAGAATATATAGGGTGCTAAAGTTTGCTGCATTTCCCGAGCGCATGAAAATTTTACATTTGACATGTTGGATATTCATTTACGTGATGCAACCTCGTCTTTTATATTTTACAAAAAAATTGGATCAATTATTGCTTTTGTGCACCTTTGTGATAATATTGTGTGATATACAAAAATTGGAACTACCGCTATTTTATTCTCTAGGGTCTCTGATTTCAGAAAATATATAACATTTTGGAGTTTTGTGTAATCTTCAGGCCTTAAATTATTTTTTAAACATGTGCAAAAAATGCTAAAACAGCTCTTGCAGTGAAAGGGATAAGGGATAAAGGATAAGCCCGACACTCCTGAGAAGCACCCAATCAGTGTTCATCACACTGCAAGGTCTCTCTCCTCCCTGCTAGTCCCTGGGTGCGGTGCTGGAGACAGGCAGGGAGGTGAGGAGGAGGTAAACAGCACAATGTTAAAAATATTAAGCGTTTAAATCGCCATAAAAGCCCCTTTTGTTTTTAAAAGCCCCAGACATTATTTAACTACCTCCTGTCCGGCCGTTGTATATAAACGGCCGGACGGTGGCAGTGCAGGGTCGGGCGGCCGTTTATAAACGGCCTCCCCGCACCCTGCTTGTGCGCGCTCCCTGGGAGTGCGCAGCACCACGATCTGGTGCCCGCTGTGTCCTCCGGACACAGTGGAACACTGATCGTCGGACGGGACCTCGGTACGAGGTCCCAATCACGTGATCACTGATTGGCCAATCAGTGATCACATGCAGAGTAGTAAGCAAGATGTCACTTGTGACATCATTGCTTACTACTTGTGAAATCTGTGAATGATCACAGAGGTCACATGGTACAAGGCTATTCACAACAGCCTTGTACCATGTGACAAGTTGTGACCAATCACAGCTCACTTAGTAGTTCTCAATGGCTGTAAAAATGCAGACAGAGAGAAAGAAATGATTGCTTTTACACCTATAAAGGATGTAAAAGAAATCAGTGTTAAAAAAAAAATCTTCATCACCCTCACAAGTAGTACAGTGTCACCATGGTGACACTGTACTGCTAGGGTGACAATATGTAAAAAAAATAAATGATAAAAATTTTTTTTTAAAAAATGGAAAAAAAATGTTTAAAAATAATTTTTGGTTATAAACTAATTTGGGTTATTTTTTTTTACTAAAAATATAACGGAATACATTTTGGCCAAGATTTATGATGAAATACTATTTATTTGCAAAATTTTATAAGAAAAACACTTTTAAAATTTTTGGACTTTTTAATTTACACAGCAAAAAAAAAAAAAATCCCAGTGGTGAATAAATACCGCAAAATAAATCTTTATCTGTCTCAAAAGAATGTTAAAAAATTAATATGGGTACAGTGTTGCATGACCGCGCAATTGTCATTCAAAGCGTGATAGCGCTGAAAATTGGCCTGGACAGGAAGGGGGTAATAGTGTCTGGACTGGAAGTGGTTAACCACTTGCCCTCCTGAGGATTTACCCCCTTCCTGACCAGGCCATTTTCTGCGATACGGTGCTGCGTTACTTTATTGATTGCGCGGTCATGCAACGCTGCACCAAAATCAAATTTACGTCTTTTTCTCCCACGAATAGAGTTTTCTTTCGGAGGTATTTGATTGCCTGTGCTTTTTTTTTCTTTTCTTATAGCGCAAAAAATAAAAACCGAAGACCGACAATTTTGAGGAAAAAAAAACCCAAAAAACTATTTTTGACTTTTTGCTATTAAACATGTCCAGTAAAAAACTAAAAAAAAACTAAATTTCATCATAAATTTAGGCCAAAATGTATTCTGCTACATCTTTGCTAAATAAAAAAACCCAATACGTGTAAATTAATTGGTTTAGAAGAAAGTTATAGTGTTTACAAATGGCAGTAAATATATACTGGAATTTTTTTTTTTTCACTAGTAATATCGGTGATCAATGACTTATAGCGGGACTGCGGCAGGCATTCTGACACTTGGGGGAACTGACTTGGCGTCACTGACATCCCCAGTGTAACCAATACAGTGATCGGTGCTAATAAAAAGCATTGACACTGTACTAATAGCACTGGGCAGGAAGGGGTTAATATCTGAGGCGATCAAAGGGTTAACTATGTGTGTGATTCACTGTAAGCACAGAGCAGAGTCATACAAAGCAGTGTGCAGGAGCTGACAGGAGAGAGAACTATATTCTTTACTATACTCGGCGATCACCGGCCTGGACACGGTGATTGACAGCCGAGGCCACGAGTGGTAGCGTGGGGACTGCACAATCACATATATACATATATATATATATATATATACATACATACATATATACATACATATATATATATATATATATATATATATATATATATATATATATATATATATATATATATATACACACACAATTTTGCGCACCTGTGCCGCCCTGTAGCAGTATTTCTGCTAAAGGGCAGACAGGAAGCAGTTAAAGTAGATTTAAATATGGTTAATCAGGTCAAATAGATTGGGCACCGATTTAGTCCCTGGACTAGTAGTTTATTCAAAATTTCCACACACCTGTATACTATAGATCGGTTTACACTTAGAAAAATACCTAATCTATTCTAGGTAAATAAATGATAACTAGATAAAATCATGCACAATATACACAACACAAGCTGATTAAGTCAAATAACACCCCATTGTGATGTACCTAATTCAAGGGCTGTTCAAAGTAGCACTACAGCAAGTTAGTACAAGTAGTACTGTACTTTATACTTTGTATAAACCAACACGAAACTCATTTTTCCCCATGTACAGCTTGGCATCTTTCACCAAATCAGCAGAACATGGTGAGAACTGTAAAATACATTTAGTTACATATTTACTGAAAGAGCAAACTAAACTAGCAAAGTTTCTAGCAACCTTGAAAAGGGGGGAAAAAAAAAAACAAAACACAAAAAAACAAAAAAAAAAACTTAGTTATTCCTCATTATTTATTTCTTTCAGGTACTTATATAGTGCCGTCAATGTATGCAGCGCTTTACATATATATTGTACATTCACATCATAAACAAAGGCTTGGCAAAATGCCCATTTCAGTGAAGGGAGTAGAAGGTAAAATTAATCATTGCTTTTAAAACATAATAGAGAAGAAACCAAAGCATTACTTGTCAGCCCAATAAAAACATACAAGGAATTTTGATCATTAGAAAAGTTTCCAACGTTCATGGGAAGCTGTAGTGGATATGTAGGAAACAAAATGGAATTGTGTGCTTAGGGCCCTTTCACATGGGTAACCCAATCAGGTCCACCTGTCAGTTTTTCAGGCGATCTGATGAGAAGGTCCATACATTCTTATGGACCGGCAGGGGTAAACAGACTTGTGTCTGCTTACACCTGCTTACTTCCAGGTCCGATAGGGCTTTTGTCCTCTTCTGTTTGGGCATACTGGATGTGAAGCAGCGGGTGTAAACGGACAACCCATTTATTCCTGGCTGCCCATAGAGCAGAGCATCTGTCCATATCTGCTCTGCTGCAACTGCTATCAATGGGAACCACAGAAACCCCCGCTGGGGTTCTTGCAGCTGAACGCAGACATGGTGAGTTCACCCTGAAGAGGAAGGGGGGACAGGAGTTCGACCTTTGGGCTTATATGCACCTGTCTCTAGGAGGATGAACACGAAGCGAATCCAAAAGCAAGCACTGGTGACTACCGCTGTACATACTGAACAAGCTCAGCAGTAGCAATCAGTGAACAGACAGAAAATAAAACATCTTAAAGTGGAAGTAAACACTCGTTTCGATTTTTACCTACAGGTAAGCATATAATAAAGACTACCTCTAGGTAAGAGGAATTTCTCCTAAATGTGCACCATTTAGGAGATATTCTACAGAGCAGCAGCATGCGTTCTGAAGGAATGGCATACCCATTCCCGAAACTTGTGATGTCATTCAAGCAGCTGCAGCTCAGGAACCCGGAAAGAACAGGTGAAGATGGAAGCCCTGTCAGCGGTGACAGCGTGCCGCTGGAGAGCTTCGTTTTAAAGGTAAGTTTCACATAATGTGCTAGTATATGATGCATACTAGCACATTATGATATTAGAGGAAATGAACTTGGGAGTACTTATTTCAGATGATTGCAAAATGAGCAGTGTGGCCAGGCAGTGGGAAACCAAACAGAATTGTAGGATACGTCACTAGTGTCACCTGCAGGAGGGAAGAGGTCCTGATTCCCCTATATAGATCTTTAGTTAGACCTCGTTTAGAATACTGTGTCCAGTTCTGGAGACCTCACTAACAAAAAGATATTGATAAGATAGAACGAGTCCGGAGAAAAATGGTGAGAGGTCTGGGGGATAAAACATACCAAGAGCAACTTCAGGAACTTAACATGTAGTCTGGAGGAAAGAAGGGAAAAGGGAGACATGATTGAAACCTTTATCCACTTGGCAACAGCGCTATAGCCCAATGACGGCTACAGCCCGGTTGTCCAGTCCTGGGAGGGCGTCATATGACGTCCTCCCAGAACGCCCCTTCCCGCTAGTCCCCAGCGGTGACACAGCTGATCACGTGATGTGGTAAAAGGACAGTCCCAATGGCCTTTTACCACGTGATCAGCTGTGTCCAATGACACAGCAGCTCACCGAGTAAATACAGTTTTCGGTTATCGGTTGCACTTTCCTCATGCAGTCACAGTGTGAGGAAAGTACTGCCGATAACCAGCAATTGTCAGAGAACAAATCAGCAGTGCCACCCATCAGTGCTGACTCATCAATGCACATCAGTGAAGGAGAAAAATTACCTGTTTGCAAAATTTTATAATAGAAACAAAAGAAAAACTTTAAAGTTAAAAAAAAGTTAAAAAAAAGTTAAAAAAAAGGAGGCAGACTTGATGGACCACTTGGTCTTTCGGGAGTACGTCAATTTTCTGTTTCTATGTTACCTTGCAGGGGGAAACTTTTTTTTTTTTTTAACAAGTTCATTACCGCTGTAAGGAATCCTCTAAACCAGGGATGGGCAACTGTGGCCCTCCAGCTGTTGAAGAACTACAAGTCCCATGAGGCATTGCAAAACTGACAGCTACGAGCATGACTCCCAAAGGCAGAGGCATGATGGGACTTGTAGTTCACCAACAGCTGGAGGGCCACAGTTGCCCACCCCTGCTCTAAACTATAACAACAGATCATCAACAGAAAGAGAACATGTTAGGGGGCATCTGTGTCCCCCAATGGACTACTGGAGAACAGTGTTTTATGACAAAATCCAAAACCTATTTCTCTCCCAACTTTCACTGGGGAAACATCCAAAAGCAGTCCCAAAAAGTTAGGAGGAAAAAAATGTACACTGCTAGGCAACCTTTAACTGTTGTGGCATGATGAATCACACCATTGCTGCATGTAAGGTCTTGTATCTACACAATAGATTTTTGTGATTCATAACACTCCTTGCATTGCATTCACAGAATGTAACATGTTCTGGGAGGGGATAGTTTAAGTAGGCTGTCATTACAAAGTTTGTTAAATCGTACAGACAGTGTAGGGTCACAGACTGTAACATGTATGCTTGAGACCCGAGTTTGTTAACCCTTGTGCACTAGAAGTTCTGGGCGCGAAAAAGGATCCAGCTTCACTGAACAAAAAAGTTGTACACTAAGCAGTAATCAGCAGGATGTAGGATCCACTTCATTACAGGTAAGTGATGTGACTGAAGCTGTACTCAAAATATAATTTTTTTAAGTAGTATTAAACCCCCAGCATTGTTCAGCTTGTTAAATAGAGCACAATGAAATAAACGTTCCTCAGTAAACCCTTAGTTAAAATTATTGCACTAGCATAGTTTACAACGTTTAATGTTGCTGGATCCTGCTTTTTCAGTGCTGCTTCTCTGAACTTCCAGTCTTCACAGGAGAGTGTTAAAAGTAAACAGTGCAGTCTCCAACCAGTCTGTTAGCTTAGGGAAGGGAGGGAGGAGCAGGGGAGTGCCTTGCCATCCTAGACCACAGGAGCGTGCTTCTATTTAAGCAGTGTAAAGAGGCAACTCTAGTCCCGGAATGCAAAGGTGGCTCCGTAGGATGCTGCAGGAGAAAAGATTCACTCTGGAACAGCAGTCATGGCACCAGCCTAAACTGGAGGCAAGGATTAAAGAAACTGCAATCTTAGTAGGTATTTAAAAGGATAAGTTCACCTTTTGAACAAAAATAATAAATGCACATTTTTTGCAGGTAAAAAAAATGTGCATTATTTTTGTCCAAAGAAGCCTGTAAAGCAATGTACCAGCGATCAGTAGATCGCTGATGCCATGCAGGTCCCCTGCAGACCTGTCAGAACATCTGCTTGCCTGTACGGGATGTATGAGCAGATATATGAACAGTACAGGCAGATATATGAACAGAAAGCTTCAATGAACTACCATGGCACTCCACAGCACTGTGATAGTTCATTGAAAACTAGAAAAGCTACAATTTCTGGGGAAATTGTGTGAAGTGTTCTTGCCTCCACCAGTAGTCTACAATGTCAATGGGCGGCGTGAGTTGCAAACAAATGGTCGTGCCATGAACATTTTTAGTGGCAGCAGGGATAGCTGAACGTTTTGATATAAGATTTGTGTAGGTGGGCTTGAAAGTGAGGGAGTGATGGCAGTTTAGAAATCATGTCCTGATTTTTCAGTTCACACTCTAGCTTTTGTCACTCTGCTGCCTGCTCACACACCTGGGTTCCTATGGCAACTCACTCTACAGCAAGGGCAGAGAAGAGCGGTTAAAAACAAACTGCTCCAACTTGCTCACTTCACTGGCTGGTGCCATCTTCAAACGGTTGTAGTTTAAAAATTATAAATCCTATACCAAAGAGCTTTATATTGTGAGAATCACAAGACCCAGACCTACATTTTGATGCATAGTATGTCTCTGAAATATTAAAAATAAAGGCACAGTCGCAGTTTAGAAATTGCCCTTCAAATTTGAGGTGGCTAGAGTGGAGTTTCAATGAATGTCAATGGGCGGTGTGAGTTGCAAACAAATGGTCATATTGTGAAAACTATCAAGACTATGGCTTAGCTGTGGACATTTGCAGTGGCAGCAGGGATTGCTGAACGTTTTGATATAATATTTGTGTAGGTGGGCTTGAATATGAGGGAGTGATGGCAGTTTAGAAATCATGTCCTGATTTTTCAGCTCACACTCTAGCTTTTGTCAGCTCACGCTCTAGTTTTGAACATTCCGCCATTCATTCCTATGGGACCAATTTCACCACAAAAACGCCGACATTTCATGAACCATTTGGCAAAACGTTCCACAAAGTAATAGCACACCAATCGGGAACAATCCGCACGTTTCAGTATATTGCTGTCTATGTAGTGTAAAAACTGTGGGAGGAGTTAGGGTGGTAAATTTGGCTATAATAATAAGAATATATATGTGAGATAACAGTAAGTGGTCTTGCCATGCAAGATCACTTAACTACAAGCCCACAGCTACTAAGGCTGCTGGGACTTGTAGGCACTCATTCACAGAACACTTTGAATGAGTGAGGCGGCCATGTGGGCGGAGCCCCGCACGGCAGTGCTGTTTTCAAATCTGACAGATAGTAAAAGATAGGGAAAGGGAAACTTCTCCCCGTACTGTCAAGAGTTAGGGGGGACAGCGGGCACTATGGGAACATGTTACATGTTCCACCCTAAAAACGGGTGGAACATTTAACATGTTCCAAAGATGAACTTATCCTTTAAATTATCTATGGTAATAAATGTGGTAAATGAGAGTTTATTACCACTTTAACTAAACTTCACCTTTAAAGTCCACAATGGGGTAGACTGACTTGTCTCTCTTGGGCATCACAGAAAGGTTTCTAAGAATGTACGGGAACCAACACTCCCTGTGCAATAAGCCCTTGTACTATTTCTGAGAGAGCAAAGGTCCTCTGCAGGAACTGTCAAGTGGGGAGGGAAAGAGGGAAGGTGGCCACTGTGGTAAATATCTGGATTGGTGGGAGTTCAGTAGAGCAAAGGGATTAATATCCAGGATCTGGGGGTTTCAATGTAATTAAAGCTATCAACTACAGTATAGTTAGAGATATCTTATGGACGGGGAGGGCCACTTAAAGTGGTAGTAAACCCAATTTGTTAATTTGTACCTACAGAATGATATCTCCTAAACATACACCGTTTAGGAGATGTTCCGGGTTTTTTTTATTTGGTGCATGGGCTCTGAAGAAACGGCATACCCGTGCCATTCCTTCAGAGCAGTGTGCCGTGGCTCATGATTCCTGTGCATATGTGCGGGAGTGACGTCATTGCGGGTCAGCCAGTCAGATGTCCGGAGACGAGTGAAGATGGAAGCCTTTACAGTGGTGAAGGTGCGCTGGAGGGCTTTGTTTTAACCACTTGCCCTCCGAAAGATTTAACCCCCCCCTTCCTGACCAGGCCATTTTTTGCTATTCCACGCTGAACAATTTCAAGTAATAATTGTGCCCTCGTGCAACGCTGTACCCAAACAAAATTTACGTCCTTTTTTCACTGAAGCAGAGCCTTCTTTTGGTGGTATTTGATCACCACTGTTTTTTTTTTATTTTTTACGCTATAAAAAATAAAATAAAAAAAATGAAAATTTTGAAAAAAAAACTATATTTTTTCATTTCTGTTCTAAAAAATGACCAATGAACTCAAATTTTGTCATAAATTTAGGCCAAAATGTATTTTGCTATATTTCTTTGGTAAAAAAAAATTCCAATAAGTGTATATTAATTGGTTTATGTGAAAGATAGTGTCTACAAACTAAGGTATAGTTAATGGAATTTACACAGCTTTTACTGACTGCCCATCATATTTCTTGAGGTGCTAAAACACCAGGGCAGTGCAAACACCCCCAAATGGCCCCTTTTTCGGAAAGTAGACGCCCTAAGCTATCTGTTGAGAGGCATATTGAGTCCATGGAAGATTTATTTTTATTCTAAAGTTTTTTGAAATTTTTTTTATTTTTTTTTTTTTTATTTTTTTTTTTTTACACAAAGTTTTTTAAATTACACCCCAAAATATATTCTGCTACTTCTCCTTAATACGTGTCACACTTTTTGGGAGCCTAGACACATACAGGAGCCTGAAATCCAATGGCCACTTTGAAAGCCTGGAGGTGTTTAACTTCCTCACTACCTATTACAGGTTCAGAGGCCCTAAAATGCCAGGATGACATAACCCACCTACCCCCCCCCCCCAAATGACCCCTTTTTGGACAGTAGACACCCCAAGGAATTTAATAAGAGCACGGGGAATATTCTGCAAATCTAATTTTTTCTCCCAAGTTTTTGAAAAATACAAAAAGAAAAGAAAAAATGTTTTCAAATTTTTCAAAAAGTTGTGGCAACAAACGAAATCTGGAAAATACCATGCCTCTTATGAAATTCCTTGGGCTGTCTGCTTTCCATAAAGAGGTCATTTTTGGGGGGAGGGAGGCATTAGAAGCTTATGCCACACATCACTCACTCTTCTAACCAAGCCTTTTCTGACACTGCAAATTTATGGTTAAGATGATTTATTGAGGGGCCGAATTTTGTGGAGCCGGTCATATTCAAAGTCACCCCGAGGACAACAGAGTGTGTTATCACTGAAATGCATAAATAGTATTATATTCTCAGATCTATGACTGGCCATGGTAGCAGAGGACACAGACATATGATGAATCAGGCCTGTGGACCAATACAACCACAATTAATTTTTTTTTTACTAATGCCCATGTTGAGGGTTAGGCCCAAAAAAAACTTTAAATTCGGAAACCGTAATAGGTTTCCATGCAAATGGTCTGGCAAGGTTTGAATCTGGGTTGGCGGAGATAAATTGTCATGCATATAAATTACTCTGATCCACAATCGATCCATACAGATCTTCCGTGAAAAACAGCTCCAAAAAATCAAGGGAAGTAGTTAAATTTGTTGTTTCCACCTGAATTCCAGGTTGGGCAGTGAATGGGGGAAGTATGGGTACTGCAGAATTTGTGGGCTGCCAATCAGGATTTGCAAGCACATCCAGAAGGACACTATGGGCTTTACAGTCCTGTGTTCGGATTCTTGGTGGCTGCGAGACACTACTTGTGCTTGCCACCGCACCAGCTTGTACTACACTTATAGACTCGCCATGTCACCAAGTGATACTGCAGTGCTGGTATGTAATAGACCAAGATGTACTTGGCCATTGATGCTCGACAGTTCACCAAAAGGTAAAGCAGCACTAGTACTGGCACTCTTCTGCATATGAGAGTCATCATGCAATTCTAACACCTCAGCAACCTGGGAACAGGGTTGGGTACGCCTGACCTTAGCAGGGACCCCTACTCCATCATCTGAGCCATCTGTCAGGGTGCCGCTGCTGTCTAGAGGTTCATATTCTGAGCCTGATTCTGTCAGTGAGGCTTCCCCTTCACTTTCATCTGACATATTCAGAATCCTGTAGGCCTCTTCACTAGTGTAACTTTCATTGGACGTTTTGGCCACTAAATTTATAGGTACCTAGTGCGACTCATGGGAAAAAAAAAAAAGAGCACCTGGCTGTCAGGGACTGCTTGAACCGCTACAAAAACAAAAAAAAGTGTGAGCAAGAGATCAGGCCTGATCTTTCTAACCCTGCAGCTTTGTGTGCAAAGTATCAAGTGACCGTGATCTACTGACACTGCACCTGCTCAGGAAGAAGAGGGGGGGAGGTTTAAGCATAGGGGCTAAACGCAGGTGTCGGGGCTGATCCTGCTACTGCTGCATTTTTGGGGACACTATACTATTGTGAATGCTGGTATAGTTCTGATCGGATTAAAGATATTGATCTGTTCAGACACTATACTTGCAATGCAGGTTTTGTATGTGAGCGTGTTCCTGGCAATTAAAGTGTTTAATGTGATGACTGATGTAGTGGCGGGCAATCTGACGCTATCTGAAGTCGCCTGTGACACTAATACAGTAATCAGAAAAAAATCTGTACACTGAACTAATGACAGGGCAGTGAAGGGGTTAACGGGGCTATCAGGAGGCTAAAAGTGACCTATCAGTGCTTTTACTGTAACAGTGTAGTGCTTTGACTCACGTGGATCTGCTTTCTTCTCTCCGGAACGGAATGTGCTCCAGGAGAGAAGATTGCATCATTTCCTGTGCAATGTTAACACAGGCTGTGCTCTGATTGGGTACAGCAGATCTGCAGGTGCAGGCCAAACATCATTGGCCCAAATCTGCTGAGTGATCGGTGCTGTACGGAATCAGAGCACCGCCAGGCCGGCAGACGCGCACACCTCCTGCTCATGAACACAGCGGGAGTGCGGATCATGTATTAATACACATGCGATTTTGCGCAGGGAGTCTGGGAAAGGGAAGTTTCACAGAATGTGCTAGTATGCGATGCATACTAGCACATTATGCCATTGTCGTGCGGGGAGTGTTTTTTTTTTTTCATGCAGTTTACTACCGCTTTAAGTGGTTGGCAACTGGTCGCAGGCCGCAATTAAATAAAATTACGAACTTTTTATTTTGAATAGCATAGTGAACATTTTCCTTCAGCAGCAACTAAATGCTGACAGGAGAGAGAGGGGGAGAAGCCTGCTTTCAGCGGCTGCAGTAGGAAAATGGAGAGGATTATTTCCTGTATATGATGCCCCCACCACCCTCCTGTCCAAGTGTAAAACAGAATGTGACAGGGAGGTTGCATGGGCCCCTTGGAACATGGGTTGCCAATGCGATCCCTGACGCTACACCAGGGGGTGGGGTGGATAGAAACACGTCTCAACTATGGGGTTTTACTGCTTCCCAAACCGTAAATGTAAACAAATCTTTACTGTCCTGAGATCCCTGTAAGGCTGCTATCACACTGATACGCTGCGGTTTGCTTGCAATAGACTTCTATTATATCTTGCAGGTATGGTGCACTTTCAGAAAGCAGGATATAATATTGTGTGAAAGAAGCCCAAGTACTTATGCACACTGGACGTTTTTACAGCGGCTGTTTTTGGCGTTTTTTTCTACAGTCAGTAAACTCCCCAGCATGTTATCCTATGTGTCCATGCACACAGACTGTAATCAGTGTCTTTTGGCAGGGGCTTTTTTGGCTGGAAAAAGACCCCAGAACTAGTGGGTTTCTAGAAGTTTTTTAGCTGTTAAAATGCTCTAACACTTAAAAACACTGAAAAAACGCAGCAAACTGGCGTTTTTGGACTTTGTTTTAGCAAAAAAAGAAAAAAGCAAAAAAGGGGCAAACCGCTAATGCAAAAACGCTAAAAACGATGACAAACCTCACGTTTTTAACGTGACTTTACACAGCTAAGGTTACCAGCGTTATTGGCATACCAGTGTGCATGGAGCCTAATAGTTGTTAGCCCTTTTATATGTGAGAATATGCCCATTGCAAAAGCACAGTAAATGTATTTTTTAATACACGGACCTTCTTTACCTCTTCCAGCTTTTGCTGGCATCGCTCTCCAGGCTGCTAAAAAGATCCCAGGTGAAGTGCACTTGGTATCACTCCGTCTGGGACAGAAGCCGATGCTACAGAGGAAGCATTGGCTTTTGCAGCTCATGGTCCCTCTGCGTCTGCCTTTTTCCTCTACTGCCGGCGCTAGCTTGAAGCATTCCGAGGCTCTGGAATGGCAGGTTGGCAAGCCCAGAATGCAATCAATGAGTTTGCCAACACAGGGCAAGCGCTTCCCTGGTTTGGAGAGCTGAGCACCCCTGTCCTAAGGAAACAAAACCTTTGAAAGTTCAATTCATCATTTGAACATGTTATACCTGTATTTAGGGTGTAACAAGTTCAGCACCCTCACCCACTCTTACCTGTGACAGATCACAGGGGTTCCACTCCCAAGCAGCCAGAAGTCTCCCCGCAGCCAGAATACAAAAGGCTCAGTGGGGATGGGGGAATCGAGTTAAAAGTAAAACAAAAAAAAAAAAAAAGTCTTCTATGGGCTGCCTACCACTGTCAGTTGTTATAAAGATGCATGAATACTGACAGATCAACAGGTATTTTTCTGCACTTTCAGAAAATGTATTTCCCCTTAACCTCCCTAGCGGTCTGATTATGTCAGTATTTCTGTGCTCAAAACGGTACATTTTTTTGCATGGAAATATGTTGTTTTTTTTATTGCAGGCCTGTAATTCTTAGGAATAACTCACTGAAATCTGTCCGAACAAGAGTCTAGTAAACATCCCGGGTATGATAAAATTTGAAACACAAAATCATAAATTATGATATAATAAATAATCATAAAAAATAATAATAATACATTTAATTCAATAATGTAATCAAACCAAAAACACTGAAATTTGAAATAGAGCCTCAAGTTCGCACATCATGGAGCAAAGTCGCAAAATCGTTTTCAGTGTCTGATGACGAATTTCCCCACAAATCATTATCACTCAATGCTGCAAGTGGTTCTGATTTACTATCGCTGTTCTGTAGCTGGTCTGAAACCACTTTTGACCTAAAAGGCACGCTTTTTGGACGCCATGGACGTTTCTCAGTTTCCAGGCAGAAAGAACAGTAAAAATGCAGGCAGGGCACAGGACAGAGCACTAGGGACAAAATGTATGTGAAATGGTTTGATACAGGAATGTTATACTATGTGATTTTAGTGTATTGAGTGAATGTCACTTAAAATTTTTGAATTTCCCGCAGGAGGGACAACAATGATACCGCCCGGGCAACAAAGGAGTGGCTTTGTAAGAAGCATTTCAAGGTCCTGGAGTGGCCTAGCCAGTCTCCAGATCTCAACTCCATAGAAAACCTTTGGAGGGAGTTGAAAGTCCGTGTTGCCCAGCGACAGCCCCAAAACATCACTGCTCTAGAGGAGATCTGCATGGAGGAATGGGCCAACATACCAGCAACAGTGTGTGCCAACCTTGTGAAGACTTACAGGAAACGTTTGACCTCTGTCATTGCCAACAAAGGATATATAACAAAGTATTGAGATGAACTTTTGATATTGACCAAATACTTATTTTCCACCATAATTTGCAAATAAATTCTTTCCAAATCAGCCAATGTGATTGTCTGGATTTTTTTTTCTCATTTTGTCTCTCATAGTTGAGGTCTACCTATGATGCCAATTACAGGCCTCTCTCATCTTTTTAAGTGGGAGAACTTACACAATTGGTGGCTGACTAAATACTTTTTTGCCCCACTGTAAGTGCTGGAGGGAATCCCTGAGCAACGCTGCAGGGTAATCCCGAGTGTAGCTCGGGGTAACCGCTTTTGGTACTGAAAGTTAACCCCAAGCTACACTCGAGAATACCGCCAGGGAGGTTAAAGAAACCAAATGTTTCCACCACATCTAAGGACTTGTAAGCTGGAATAGAACATGTTTGTTCTTGGATTCAGAAACACATTACCATAAATAAGATGAAATATATTAACACGGCTTCAGTGAAGATTAGATCACATTAGGAGCCATTCATACATATGTCCACAGGATTCAACCCATTCTCTCACAAATGCTACCTTTGTGGATTCATTAAAGTGATAAACTCTTTTTTTTCTTAAATAGCAAACATATCTATACTTACCTGCTCTGTGCAGTGATTTTGGAAAGATCAGCCCCAATCCTCTTTTCAGGTTCCCTCCAGCGCTCCTCCTCCTCGAGCAATGCCCCCAGGGAAAGCTGCTCGCCCTGGGGGCACCTCTGCGTGCTCATCACGAGCTGCTGCTCTATACGTCAGGATGGAGAGTGGCAGAAGATTTCTTATCTGTGATCTGTCATGCCTGCTGAACATGTTACACCCTAAATACAGGTATAACATGTTCAAATGATGATTTGAACTTTCAAAGGTTCACTGTTTCCTTAGGACAGGGATGCTCAGCTCTCCAAACCAGGGAAGAGCGTGCCCTGGCAACCCATTAGCAGTGCACCTGTCATCCATTAGTGCCACCTTCAGAGTAATATCACACAGCCACCATCACCAGAATACCTGTCCTACAGCCAACATCAGCAGTCTACCTGTCCCAGTGCCACCAGAGCCAGCCATGTAAAAAACAAGCTTACACTAGTGAGAAGGCGTTAAAAATCCTCAGTATGACAGATGAGAGCAGTGGGGAGCTCTCAACTCTCAGATTCAGTGTATGAGCCCATAGAAGTGGATCAGCAACTGAATCACAGGAGGAAAGGATCCCTCCTAAAAGGATACAGCGCTCTGAAAACGAGACAGCCACCAACAGTGCCATTTGCCCCAATGGTCGATCTGCAAACGCCAATGGTGCTAGACCCATAGTGGAAAGACCCAGTACCAGCACTGGAATATTCCATCAACACCCAAGAATCAGAGCCCAAACATACCTCCCGGATGCTCTTGACAACCCATTATGGCTGCCTTCCAACTCCGGATCAACAAGCATTCCCCATTCCAAAATAAATGAAGGACATGCATACTGGTCCACACACCCAATCCATCACATGCCAATTTATTCTGCTGTAATGCCCAGGTCATGCTATGAGATGATCATGTGTTTCCTTCATTTCAGTCACATACCCAATGCCCTCCTAGAGATCATCCCAACTATGACAAATTATACAAAATTTCACCTACTTCCTAAATTTTTTTCCTCAAAAAATTTGCTGAACTTCTTGTCCCCGATAAAAACATATGTGCAGACAAATCCCTTCACTGGCCGACTAGGAATTAAGCAATAAATTCCACAAAAGAGGGTGAAATATGAAGTAAAAAACTCTACAAGCTTTGTGAAAGAGCCACAGGATATTTATATGCTTTCCGCGTATATGAAAGTTCCCCGCTCCAGCCCCGAGTGCCCAACCTACATTGGAACAAGTGGAAAAATTGTCTGGGACCTGGCTTATCCACTTTTCCAATAAGGCTATCACATTTACATTGATAATTTCTATACCAGTCTGCCCCTTTTCCAACACCTGTACCATGAAAAAACCTTAGCCTGTGGTACCTCAAGCCTAATGAACAACGAAGTGCTGGCCTTGAAGTGGAAGGATAAGAGATATTTATGTCCTGTCCACCATCCACAATGACACCTCAGTGGAAATTACTGGAAGACACGGTCCAATTCAAAATCCATCCAAGATTATAATCTCTACATATGGGGGGGGGGGGGGTTAGATTTCAACGATCAGATGTTGCAGCCCTATCTAGCAACAAGAAGGTCCCGTTTCTGGTATAAAAAAGTTGCAATCTATTTTATTTATTTGGCAATATTTTATGCATATGTCACCTACACCAAATCCACAGAAAGGCCCACTGCCTTCCTCAAATTTATAGTAGTTGTCAAGTCCTGTACTAACCTGGACCAATGCTCTCCTCGTACCACAGGTAATCTTTTTGTTACGGATCTGCCAGGTTGTGCCTCTGGCAGCCCACTTGACAGGATTACCCGAAGCGTGGAGTCTAAGTCCCGGTCTGCGTTTTCACCAGGGCCCCTGATGGTGGGGATGGACTTGGAGCAGAACCAGGTCACAAGCTCCGAGCAATCCCACCAGTGGCAGAGGGAACCTCCGGGGTGTGTACACCAGAAGAGAGCCAGATGTGAGGAAGGCAGGACCTGGCAGGATAAACAGGCGGTTGTCACTGTGGGGGACGGCGAGGTACAGAGTCGGCAGGCAGAGAGTTGTCAGGTCACACGCAGGGTCAGCAATGTAGTCAGTCCGCCGAATGGTCAAACAAGCCGGGGGTCAGGATTGGAGAAGGCAGCGTAGTCAGGGGCAATCCGGGTCAAACTCAGGAGTAGGCAGCGTAGTCAAAACAATCCGGGTCAGAGCTGGAGCAGGCAAAGAGGTCAAACAATCCGGGTCAACAATCACAGGGCACAGGAACTCAGGTTACAGATCAGACCTTGCAGAAAACTGTGACAGTGCAGGGCATCTTTAAATATCGTGCCCTGCACTGTCATTGGCCGCCCAGGGTGCGCCCGCGGCTCCTACTGCAAATGCGCGGATTCCTGTCAGCCGCGGCCCGCCGGGACCTGGTGCTTGTATCCCGGCGCGAACCGCCGCTAGTGCGCGTGCGCTGAGGAAGGTGCCGCGGCGGTCCCTGACACTTTTGTTTACATTGTTTCTATACAGTGTTTGTTGATATTTGTGTTACACTTGTTGCAATGCTGGGCACATAATCTGTACAGACATTGAAAAGGTCTTGCACATGTGGTATCCCCATAGTCAGGAATAGTAGCAGAATGTATTTTGGGGTGTAATTCTTGCTATGTCCATGCTGTTTTTTTAGAAATACCTTATAGATTGACAACTTTGTGTTAAAAAAATAAATTTTAATTTTCTTTCCACATTTTCCAAAAACTGGTGGGGAAAAAAATGAAACGTTCAAAAGACTCATTATGCCTTTTAGAAAATACACTGTGATGTTTTCTTTCCAAAATGGGGTCATTTTCTAGGTGCTTCCACTTTCCTGTTGCTCCAGAGGCTTCAAAAACGTGATTGGTTGTTAAGAAACTAGATTTATAATTTTTGCCCTTAGAACACCTAAAGGTGCTTCTTGGATGTTGGGGCTCTCTATGTGGCCAGGCTGTGGAAAAGTGTCACATGTGGTATCGCCATAATCAGAGAGGTAGCTGAATGTATTTTGGGGTGTACTTTTTGGTATGTACATGCTATGTGTGAGAAATATCTTATAAATGGACTTGTTTTTAAAAAAAAAAATACTTTTCATTTTCTTTCCACATTCTCTTACAACTTGTGGGAAAAAAAAAAGACATGATCAAAAGATTCATTATGCCTCACAAAAAATATGTTGGAGTGTTTGCTTTCCAAAATGACGTAATTTTGTGAGTGTTTCCACTGTCCTGGTGCTCCAGGGCCTTCAAAAACATGATAGGTTGTCAAGAAATGTGGTATCCCCATACTCAGAAGAGGAGTATTGTGGGGTGCCATTTTTGGTATGTACGTGCTATGTGTTGGAAATGTCTTATAAATAAACAACATTGTGTAAAAAAAATAAAAAATAAAATACATTTTCATTTTCTTTCCACATTTTCCGAAAACTTGTGGAAAAAAATTACATGTTCAAAAGACTCATTATGCCTCACAGACTATAGGTTGGGGTGTTTGCTTCTCAAAATGGGGTCATTTTGTGGGTAATTCCATTGTCCAGGTGCTCCAGGGCCTTCAAAATTGCAATAGGTAGTCAGGAAATTAAATGTGTAATTTATACCCCTAGGTCACCTGACGGTGCTCCTTGCATGTTGGGCCTCTTTAAGTGGCTAGGCTGTGAAAAACTCTCACACATGTGGTATCCCCATACACAGGAGTAGCAGAATGGGGTGTAGTTGCAAGTATGCATGTGCCGTGTGGGAGAAATAAACCTTTTAATATAACAATATTGTTGAACAAAAACAGAAAAAAAGAATTCATTTTCAATAGAATTGTGGAAAAAAAATTACAAATTAAACTCAAAATGCCTGACTAAATACCCTGGACTGTCTACTTTCCAAAAAGGGGTCATTTGGGGAGTATTTATACTGTCCTGGCTTGTTGGGCTGGCCATGCATTATAAAATTTTCTTGAGATTTTTGGTTTAGAGTTACCAAAAATCATATAATAGGTCAATTGTAACAACACTTTCAATTGTATCTAATTAGGCAGGCCCTTGCACTACATAGTTGAAGGTAAATCTAAAGGAAATTGGGCAGAAATTGAACAGAAAATTGTATAGTGTATGGCCAGCCTAGGTGTCTCAAGAAATGAGATAGGACATCTGTACATCAGGTGTGATCAATTTTCAATGATTGGCACCATAGCTTGTAGACTCCATTACTTTTACAAAGACCAAATAATATACACAAATTTAAGTTACGTTTATCAAAGAAATGTAGCAGTATAAATTATGGCCAAAATTAATGAAGAAAAATTACTTATTTGCAAAATTTTACAATAGAAACAAAGAAAAATGTGTTTTCTCAAATTATTTTGGTCATTTTTTCATTTATAGCGCAAACAAATAAAAACCCAGTGCTGATTAAATTTCATCAAAAAGAAAAGCTCTATTTGTGTGAAAACAAAGGACAAAAAATTCATATCATATCAGTACAGTGTTGCATGACTGAGAATTGTCAAAGTTTGACAGCACTGAAAGCTGAAAATTGGTCTGGGCAGGAAGGGGGTAAAAGTGCCCGGTAGGCAAGTGGTTAAATACATCAAGGGGGTGCATAAGGTTGAGGAGGGTAGTATTTTCAACATGAAGCCAAAATTAGGAACATGGGGACATGACCTTGAATTTACTGGAAAAAAGTTAAAAACTAATATCAGGAAGTACTATTTTACTGAAAGAGTAGTTGATGCTTGGAATAAATGTCCAGCAGAGGTAGCGAGCTAGTAAACAGTAAATAGCTTAGTGGTTAAAAAAGGCCTGGGTTCTTTCTTGGATACACATACAGGGAATATCAGATTGCCTCTCGGGGGATAAGGAAGGAATTTTTTCTCCTAAGGGGGCAAATTGGATCATGCTTTGCTGGGTTTTTTTACTTCCTCTGGATCAACTTTGGGTGTAGGATTATAACTTTTTTTTTTTTTTATGGTTGAACTGGGTGGACATTTGTCTTTTTTCAGCCAGATTAACAATCATTGATGCTTCTTGCTTCATCAGCATTTTAAAGCAGAGCTCCACCCAAAAGGGGAAGTTCTGCTTTAAGCCTTTGTCCCCCGCTCCCCATTAAGGATTGGCACCTTTGGTTAGCGGGTACCCGAATTTGACAGATACTCGCTACCACTTCCGCTGCGATCGCCTAGGTGATCGGAAGCAGAAGTTGTCCTCCCCTTCCTCCCCGTAGTCTTCTGGGACACGACAGGTCCCAGAAGACTATGGGGCCATTCACAAAGTGCAGCACTTCTTGCGACTGCGCAGTGGGCACGCGGCTGTGAAGCTGCAAGCTGTCACAGACAGGTGCCCAAACTGCAGACGCCTGCACCAGGGAGAGAAGACGGCTGGTGAAACCAGCGGTGGTTAAGACACCGATAGACCAAGGGACAGGTAAGTGGCTGTATTTTAAAATTCAGCAGTTACAGTTTTTGTAGCTGCTAACTTAATTTTTTTTTTTTAGGTGGAACTCCGCTTTAACTTCCTGTAGAAGGAGCTTGTCCCCAAGCACTGGACCTGGTGTACACTTCTAGAGTGGCTCCTTTCCATTACAAGACCCATGGAATCACCTTTTTGTGTGTGCTGTTGGGATCCAACCACAGAAGCAGGGTCCTCAGATCTGAATGCTTCCATGAAAGATGGTACATGCATACTCGTGCTAGGCACAAAATTATAGGAAGCTATGTTCCTTGTGCTCATTTTCATGACATGCTTGTAAAAGAAACATTTACAATAGTGTATTAAGCAAATAATACTAATCAGATGGTATTAAAACAAAAGAGGCTTTAGTGCAATAAAAGTTCACTTGATTTCTAGCAGCAAACAGATGTTATTTTCTGGAAGTGCAGCATATCAAGGACAAAGCGCTGGGCCCGTGCAGGTATTGCAAAAATGTACTGCATTTCTATTTTTCTCATCTTGCATTTTAAAATACATTTTAAAAATGAAAGAAAAAAAATTAAACCCCAACCAAACATACAAACACACAAACACACAGGTAGGGCACATGTATATACGCAAGCACCTATTGTGCGGCAGGTTAGTTATCTCTGCAGAAGAACAGTCTTAGGGCCATCCCCACTATGTTCCAGCGCTGGCCTGGTTACAGCACTGCTGCTCTCTTCCTATTCTCTCAAGAGACACAGGCAAAAGCTTGCTCAGGGGGCACCCAAAGGAAGAAGCGGGGGACTGAAAAGAAGATAGGGACTGCAAAAAAAAAAAAAAAAAAAATTACCTTTACAAATCACTTTAGAGTGATATTAAAGGCAATATTTAAACAAAAAAAAAAAAAACACACAACACAAGTCATACTTACCTGCTCTGTGCAGTGGTTTTGCACAGAGCAGCCCCAATCCTCCTCTTCTCGGGATCGTCGCTGTTGCTCCTGGCCCCTCCCTCCTGCCAAGTACCCCCAGAACAAGCAGCTCTGCATGTCCAGTCACATATGGAGTGTGGCCCAGCTCTGCCCCCACTTTCTCCTCATTGGCTTAATGGCTGTGACTGACAGTAGCAGGAGCCCATGGCTCCCACTGCTGTCTCAGCCAATGAGAAAGGGGGGATAGGGGTCCCAGGAGAGCCGCTGCTCTTGTGCACATCGCTGAATCGGGGTCAAGTAAGTATTGGGGGGAGCTGGGAGGGGCTGCAGCACATGGAAAGTTTTTACCTTCATGCACAGAATTCATGAAATGTAAAAATACCTTGAGCCTTTACAACCACTTTAAAGTATACCTAAAGGTAAAACTTTGTTCAGTTTGTATACAATGAAGGATTACAAGACCTGTCAGGTTTTTATTGCTGCCTGTGTCCCCGTAAGGGAGATTCATCCCATCTATTTGTCATGTTTACCACTATCACTGAAAGGAAAACATAAACCCACATATTGAGGTTGTCTCCAAATCTTTCAATGAGGACACTAGTTCTGCTGACCCCAATGACAATCGGGATTCCTCACTATGATGGAATTTCCTCTCACTTCCTGTTTTGGGTATGGAACAGATAGAAAAGGAAATCTCCCCTATGGGACACAGATGGCAAAAAAAAAAAAAAAAAAAAAAAAAACTGACAGGGGTTATAATCCTCCCATATCCAATATGAAAAAAAAAAGTTTACCTTCAGCTCCTTTCAGAATGCAATATGCACCATTATATCTGATTTGTATGCAAAGATACATGTACTTCTGAAAATAATTGCTACATTTTTTGATTTACCAATAAAAAAGTACAATGTCACAAAACAGAAAACTACACTTTTATCTAAACACCAAATTACACAGATGACATGTCTACTTCGAGTGACAGGAGAGTTGCTATTAAGACCTGCTGGGTGCATGACAGTGATGTTGCTATGGTCCCCAGACAGTGCCTTCAATATAATAGATGTCTATATGGGCAGCAGGCGGTGGAGATGGTGGTACGGTCACCGGAGATGTCAGTCCGGGCAGCAGGCGGTGGAGATGTCGGTATGGTCCCCGGAGATGTGGGTAAGGTCACCGGAGATGTCAGTCCGGGCAGCAGGCGGTGGAGATGTCGGTACGGTCCCCGGAGATGTCAGTCCGGGCAGCAGGCGGTGGAGATGTCGGTATGGTCCCCGGAGATGTGGGTAAGGTCACCGGAGATGTCAGTCCGGGCAGCAGGCGGTGGAGATGTCGGTATGGTCCCCGGAGATGTGGGTAAGGTCACCGGAGATGTCAGTCCGGGCAGCAGGCGGTGGAGATGTCGGTATGGTCCCCGGAGATGTGGGTAAGGTCACCGGAGATGTCAGTCCGGGCAGCAGGCAGTGGAGATGTCGGTACGGTCACCGGAGATGTCAGTCCGGGCAGCAGGCAGTGGAGATGTCGGTACGGTCCCCGGAGATGTCAGTCCGGGCAGCAGGCGGTGAAGATGTCAGTACGGGCACCAGGACGGCGGAGATTGTCGGTATGGTCACCAGAGATGTCACTATGGGCACCAGGATGGTACGGTCACCAGGACGGCGGAGAGGTTGGTATGGTCACCAGGACAGCAGACATGTTGGTATGACAGACGGAGTTGCTGGTAATGTCACCAGACGGCGGACATGTAGGTATGATGGAGTTGTCGGTTAGGTCACCAGACAGCGGAGTTCTCGGTACGGTCACCAGACGGCGGACATGTCAGTATGACGAAGTTGTCGGTACGGTCACCAGACAGCGGACATGTCAGTATGACAGACGGAGTTGTCGGTACGGTCACCAGGCAGCGGACATGTTGGTATGACACACGGAAATGTCGGCACGGTCAACAGGACGGCGGAGATGTCGGAACGACAGATGGAGATGTCGGCACGGTCACCAGGACGGCGGACATGTCGGCACGGTCACCAGGATGGCGGACATGTCGGCACGGTCACCAGGACGGCGGACATGTCGGCACGGTCACCAGGACGGCGGACATGTCGGCACGGTCACCAGGACGGCGGACATGTCGGCACGGTCACCAGGACGGCGGACATGTCGGCACGGTCACCAGGACGGCGGACATGTCGGCACGGTCACCAGGACGGCGGACATGTCGGCACGGTCACCAGGACGGCGGACATGTCGGCACGGTCACCAGGACGGAGGAGATGTCGGTATAGTCACCGGACGGTGATGTTGGTTTGCTCACCACACAGCTGACCAATTACATCAATTAACTGTAAAAGAGGATTATGGTGGCAGCTGCCTCATCAGTGAATGGAGTTGTGCACCCACCGAGCCCGGAGGCCTTCCATTATCTGCACCGAGTATAATGTAATGAATGGCATTCGCTGATAAATGGCAGATTCCTGAGCTCGCCATCCCTCCTCCTCACACAGCCCTTCCTGGGCCTCTCCCAGTCCAGGCTCATCCCTGGAATACAGCAACAGGTTGTACTCCAATGGTCTCCACACATCACAGCTCCTCATAGACTACACGGGACCAGCACAGTAACCAATGCCCAGCCCGGTTCTGTGGTAATGCTGGCATTTGTAGTTCCACTAACCTTCCCCAGTAGAAGTACACCCTGTATACCCTGCACACACCCCCGCCACCTTTGTACAGGTCGTGTGGAGGACCTCTCTCGCCTCTAAGCCCAGCCGTGGACTGTACCTTTAATAGCCAGCAGCTGGTCTCGTCTCCCTCGCAGTTTCGGTACAATAAATGTTCTCTCTGCCTGTACTGAACGTCAAGACAGTGACGCGGGAGTATCCCAGACTTCACATACAACTACTGCGCATGCGGCAGGAACGAGGAAAGCCAGGCAAAAGGACGCTGCGCAAGCTCACAAACGTTGGTGAGGGTTTCGATACCGCGCATGCGTGCTGTGTGGGGCTGTGAAGCCCAGTGTTTACTACCAGTGGCTGAAACCGGAATGACATCACGCGCTGGAGATCACGGGTGCTACCGTAGGGAAAGCTTGACAACACGCATGCGTAGTCAAAACTGTTTGAAAAACAGCGCTCCCTCTGCTGGGGAAAGAATAGACCTACAGTTCTTGTGAGCACTGTAACCAAGTCGCTTGTGGCACGTCATTGTATTGCTGCCAACATTTTATACCATTGGAGATCAACTCCTAGATCAGTGCCCTGCAGCACCTACCATCACAACTGCCCGCCTACAGGAGCAACTTGTACATTGCACATATTTATTTATTACAAATATAGAGTCTCAGTTTACACAGTGCTTTATTTCTACAGTATATTGTACATTCCCATCAGTCCCGGCCCTCGGGAAGCTTAAAATCATATTCAAATCTTTTGCTGGTCATTACTGTAACCACCCACAAACATTACATATTTTCTGAAAGCAGAGACCCCAGAGAATAAAATGGTGGTAGTTGCAATTTTTCTATGTCACGTGATATTTGTGCAGTTATTCATCAAATGCATATTTTAAGGAAAAAATACAGTTAAATCAATTTTAAAGTAAACAGAATATTATACACAATTTTTCAGTACCATAAAAGATGGAGTTGCATAGAGTATATACAGTAGATACCAACCATGTCAAGTCTTAAAATTGCGAATGTCTGTGGAATATCAAAAAACGATGGTACCACAAATTGTCCATAGGTGACTACCTTAAAAGCCTTTGCTGCTCATCAGTTTGGAATCAGCTGTAAATTATGGCCCTAGACATTTTGCTTTCACCCCGATGTTTGCAACGATTCCTCAGATTTTTGGAGCAATTGATGTTTATGTAGCACCCTCCTAGTTTAGCTAGGGGGAGCTAGAGTCCTGATTGTTAGTAAGGAAGGCTGAGTAGTGGCTTCGGTGGGAAAGCCAGAAGGTCAAATCTTGGCTCTGCAGGCTAGCCCCTCTGGAATTTCCCCCTGCTCTAGGGCTTTAGAGGCAGTGGGTGGATCTGAGGAGTGGCTGACTGCACTCTTGAGGGATCCTGGCCAATTCCCAACAGGAGGTTGGAAAGGGGCCAGGACACCCTTAAAAGTGTTGGAGCCTACTCAGTAGGAGCAAGAGAGTTCGAGTGAAAGATAGAGAGGAAGATGTGAGGCTGAAGGAAGGAGGCTGTGAGGAGGCCCAGTTGGATGGAGCCAACCTGCAGGCTTGGAGCTGGAAAAGAGGAAAGCTCAGAGCTCACCGGCCCTGAGAGAGGACCAGCTGTGTGGCAGGGAAGGAGCAACCCAGCTGATAGGCCTGGTAGCAGCCACCAACCCACAAATAGTACAGGAGAGGATCTGAGTGAGTACACCTAAACCCAATGAGCGGATAGGGGAAGGAGCACTCTGGTGGAAAACCAGATTAGCCTTCTGCCAGTGACTGTTCATCTCTTCAAGTGACAGGAACTGGATCCCCTGTTCAGGGAGACCTCCAGATTGCTGGGTGAAGAGGAGAAGTTCCTCTAGGTTCTGGGGTGGTACACTAAGGAGACGCTGGCTAGCTCTCTAACTGAGACTGTGTTGCGGAGAAGGCTTATAAAATTGTTCCAGGAAGTTGTCCACAGTTTATCAGTACCCATGGGCATCCTGTACACCCCTAACCCTATCCCAGTTCAATTCCCCTAAATAAAACAATAAAAATAAAGCTCAAGGACTGATTTTTGACTGAGTGAAAGCTTTTGTGAAGATGTGTGATGCCTGGCTGTGCAAAACTATAGGGGGACCCAAATCTTCTAGCGACTCCTAGGAGAGTAGTGCTACATTTACATACACATGCTTGCTCTACGCTGAGCTTTTGACTGCTTCTCATCTGCCCATTGCCTATAGATGGTGGAAGGTACATTAGCAGTGCCAATGCGGGCCAAAGTACTCATACGTCAGCCCACTTCGGAGGCTCCTGCATGGCTCACAGAATGTGCACCCGGGAGCTTGGTGATCCATGTGACCACTTGGACACAGCACTAATGTGATCAATTGTGTCCGTGTGGTCACATTGTATTGTACCATGTGATTGCTGTAGCCAATCATAGCAATCACATAGTAAACAATACTAAGTGAAATTAAGCATCGGTTGTCTCTGCTTTCTGTGTGGGAGCAGAGAGAAGCAATGCTGCAGCCTGTGACTGTACAAGAGCCTGTCAGGCTGCATGTACACTCACAGACTGCAGTGCCAGTCACCCCAGTGTCCCTGATCACTGCTCCAGTGTAGTCTTAATAAAACATGCAGCCAGCTCCTGTCTCAGTGCTCATACAAATACCACCATACACCATACCACTGTGCTGACCATCAACATACCAGAGACCTGAGCACCAACATATGCCATACCAGCACCCTGATCACTGTCATACACCATACATGCATCCTGATCAACACCATATACAATACCAGCATCCTGATCACCGCCATACCCCATGCCAGCGTTCGTTTTCAGGGTTGCAAATGATACATTTTCAGATATATATCCCATAGTTTGTAGCCTCTATAACTTTCACACAGACTGAATAATATTATTATTATTATTATTATACAGTATTTATAAAGCACCAATAGTTCACTCAGCGCTGAACATTACAATGGGGGACAGAACAATAATAATACAATACAATGCAAAACATGAGGGGATCGAGGGCCGTTCTCTTTCGAGCTTACAATCTAGGAGGGAGGGGATGGTGGCACAGGAGGAGAAAGCTGTGGGGGATGGAGTGGTAGGAAGAGTGGAGGAGGTCAGCAAGTTAGCAGGGGGTGGGGTAGGCTTCCCTGAAGTGGTGGGTTTTCAGGGTGCACCTAAAGGAGAGGAGAGTAGGTGATAATCTGATGGGTTGGGGAAGGGAGTTCCAGAGGATGGGTGACACCCTGGAGAAGTCCTGGAGGCTGGGCATGGGAGGAGGAGACCAGCGAACTAGAGAGAAGGAGGTCTTGTGAGGAGCGGAGTGTGCGTGTTGGGTGGTACTTGGATATTAGGTCGGTGATGTAGTTCGGGGCAGTATGATGGACAGCTTTGTATGTCAGTGTTAGGATTTTGAATTTGATCCGTTGTGCAATGGGAAGCCAGTGGAGGGATTGGCAGAGGGGGGGGCGTAAACGGAGCTGTTGGAAAGGTGAATGAGTCTGGCAGCCGTATTCAGGATCGACTGAAGCGGGGATAGACAGCGGCGAGGCAGGCCAGTGAGGAGGGAGTTGCAGTAGTCGAGTCGTGATATGATGAGAGAGTGGATGAGCTGTTTAGTGGTTTCTGGGGTTAGGAACGTGCGTATTTTGGTGATGTTGCGGAGGTGGAGTCTGCATGAGTTTGTTAAAGATTGGACTTGGGGCTGGAAGGATAGGTTGGAGTCCAGAATGACACCAAGTACTCTGGCCTGCGGGGCGAGTTTGATGGTGGCGTTGTTGGACATGATGGAGAAGTCAATGGGGGCTGGTGTGCGGGCTGGGGGGAGACAAGAAACTCGGTTTTGGAGAGGTTCAGTTTAAGGAAGTGGAGCGACATCCAGTCTGATATGTCGCTCAGTAGGTGTGTGATTCGGGCGGAGACTGAGGGGGTGAAGTGGGGGTTGAGAGATAGATTTGTGTGTTGTCGGCATATAGGTGGTAGTTGAAGCCGTGAGAGTGTATGAGTTGGCCCAGGGAGGAGTTGTAGATGGAGAAGAGAAGGGGCCCGAGGATGGAGCCTTGAGGGACCCCAACAGAGAGGGGGAGTGAGAGGGAGGTGGTAGCATTATAGGTAATGCTGAAAGAGCGTTGTGACAGGTAGGATGAGAGCCAGGATAGAGCAGAATCTCTGAGGCCAAGGGAGTGTAGTTTTTTGAGGAGGAGGGGTGGTCGACTGTGTCGAAGGCTACGGAGAGGTCAAGGAGTAGGAGCACTGAACAGTGGCCATTAGCTTTGGCGGTTAGCAGGTCGTTGGAGAGTTTGAGTAAGGCAGTTTCGGTGGAGTGTAGGGGACGGAAGCCGGACTATAGGGGATCGAGGAGGTTGTTGTCGTTGAGGTGAGAGCTTAGGCGGGTGTAGACTAGGCGCTCAAGGAGTTTGGATGTGAATGGGAGCAGGGAGATGGGTCTGAGGTTGTTCGGGTCATTGGGGTCCAGGGAGGGCTTTTTAAGTATGGGGGTGATGTGTGCATGCTTCAGAGGGGAGGGGAAAGTGCCGGAGGAGAGGGAGAGATTAAAGATGTGGGTGAGGGAGCATAGGGTGGAGGGGGAAGGAGGTTGTAGGAGTTGTGAGGGGATAGGGTCGAGGGGGCAGGTGGTGAGGTGGGCATCAGAGAGGACCTTGGAGACTTCCTCGATGGTAGTAAGGTCAAAGGTGCGGAGTGTTGAGGGGGGCTTCAGTATGAGGAATGTGGGGTGGGGTGGAAGTGGAGGTCAGAGCAGTGGTGGGGCCGTGGGAGAGGGGTGATGAGGGGGTAGCTGATTGAGGGGGAATGGGGTTGGAGGGAGTTTGAGCAGTGACGAAGTCCCTGCGGGTTATGTCGAGGGAGAGGGGGGATGAGGGGGTAGCTGTGTGAGAGGGGACGGGTTGAGAGGGAGTATGAATTGGGACGATGTCCTTGCGAATTGTGTCAATCTTGTTTTTGAAGTGATTGGCAATCTCAAGGGCGGTGAGTGAGGTGCTGGGTGGAGGTGGGGGTGGAGAGAGTAGAGAGTTGAAGGTGGAGAAGAGTTGGCGAGGATTGGAGGAGAGGGCCTTGATAAGGGTCAGGAAGTAGGCTTGTTTGGCTGCGTGGAGAGAGGAGGTGTAGGTGTGGAGGGCAAATTTGTAGCGGGTGAAGGCTTGTTGGGATTTGGTTTTGCACCATAGTCGCTCCAGGGCATGACTGTGTCGTTTGAGGGATTTGGTGTGATCAGTCTGCCAGGGATGGAGCGGTCGGGGTCTGATTTTGCGTGTGGTTAAAGGCGCTAGTGAGTCAAGGGCTGTTGATAGCGTTTTGTTATAGGCAGTCATAGCCAGTCGGGGCAGGACAGGGGAAGGATGCTGTCATAGAGTTGATCAGCTGCAGAGTGGAGGGGGGCAGGGTTAAGGTTGCAGAGGTTACGGCTGGTAGTAATGTGACATTTGGAGGGGTAGGCGTTGGAGGATAAGGAGATAGAGAAGGTAATCAAGTTGTGGTCAGAGAGAGGGAACACCACTGTTTTGGGCTAATTTTATCCAACAAGTTTAGAAGAATATATTTTGGCCTAAATTCATGAAGAAAGATTATTTATTAGCAACATTTTATAACAAAAACTAAGCAAACAAATTGAAAATTTTTGGCATTTTTTCATTTATATAGCAAAAAATAAAAATCCCAGTGGTGATCAAATACTACCAAAAAAAACGCTCTTTGTGTGAAAAAAATGATAAAAATTAAATTTGGGTGCAGTGTTTCATGACCATGCAATTGTCATTCAAAGTGAAACAGTGCTGAAAGCTGAAAATTGGCCTGGACTGGAAGGGGGTGAAAGTGTCCAGACTTGAAGTGGTTAATATGGGGTGTGCGTGGGGGCAATGGTGGTGCTTTAAAAATATTTTTAGTAATTTCTATTTATTGTATATAATTTTTTTTACACTTTTTAAATTATTTTTTAACTTTTGTTTTGCTATCACAAGGTGGCTAACATGCCCCCTATGTTATAGCATGGGCACGTGACAAGTCCTCTTTATGGAGACATGTGGTAAAGTTCTGCTGATTTCCATCATCCAATCGTGCAAGCAAAATACAGTTTTTTTTATTTTCCTTGCACTTACAAAATGCAGTGTTGCAATTGTGTGCTTAGACACATGGACTCTGACAACCATTTTCTTAAGGTCTACCATCTTATATCATGATCTGAAAATATATCATTCCACTCCATCCCCCCTCCCCTTTGAATGGAATGTGGTCTGTGTGTGCACTGGGGTCACAAATGCATAAGGCACAGCTGGAAAAACTTCATGGTTGTAATCCCTAATCTGGTGCCAGAGTGTCTGACAAACACTTTCCTTGGCCCAGTCGTAAAACCATAACTCAGTTGGTCACTTGACCTGTAAGCATTACAGCAGGGGCCATAAAACGTACATCCCACGAGTCATTTTTCATACAAATTCATAAACTTCAACACGAACTGGGCACATTGATATAAAGCACATATTCAGATAGGTCATTTTAATACGAGTCACATGACACCTTACATCCCTATGTAGCGTCTACAAGAGGGTAGAAAGAAATATATTTTTATCCGGAGTGGCAGGATATGTCATATTTGGTATCTGGATGTTCGGAATATGATTCTGCATATTAATCTGCCAGTTGCTAGGATGCTACCTGTACCTATTGAAGGTTAGTGACCATGGTATAAACTTGGAAGGGATTTGGACATAGCCTGGGTCCCCGCCTAACATCCATCCCCAAATGAGGCGATTGGTCTTTTGCTTTCAGGAGACACCCCTTTGGGTTACTAGAAAAAAGGCTAACATGCTTGGAGAGAGGTAAGAAGAGATATCTCCCTTTTAACACCAGGAACCATCTTTGGGAGAAAGGCGACCTTTTTGTTCAGACGTGTAGACTCTGCTTAACCAAGGACTTTAGCAAGTATCCTACCTTCTGAAATTTCTTTCTTTTATTTCTCTGTTGTTTTATTGCTCTCTCTCTCTATATATATATTGTGGGAACTCGCTTCAAATGGTAGAGCTTTTGTAACGCACACAGCAACTCGCTTATTTTTCAGGGCCGTTTCAGCCCACTTTTATTTAAATGACAGTTCAATAACATAAGAGGATTCCCACACAGGGATATCCAACATCAATATAAACAAAAAGATTCAGCCTCCTCTCTCTCTCAGATATAGACAAACTTCCTCTGGCCTTTCTCTTCAGGCTTACATCTGTCTCCTGAAGACTTTTCCAAAATTATGGCTCTAGCACACAGCTAGCCACTAGCACACAGCTACTCCCGAGCAGCTCCTTGCTGCTTTTGGCTTCCACCTCTCCTTGGTGGAGCCCTCCTGACTCCTGTCTTCCAGGTGGAGCCCTCCTGACTCCTGTCTTCCAGGTGGAGCCCTCCTGACTCCTGTCTTCCAGGTGGAGCCCTCCTGACTCCTATCTGCCGGGGTAGAGCCCAGAACCCTGGTCCTGACTCTATGAAAAGGCCCGCACACACCTGTGCAATCAGTATCCTGGCCATTTCCAAAACCTGGTCCCAGGATTGGAGATTTCATCCCTCCCAGATCTCTTTGAAATCTCCATGCTCCAGATCCCAAAATGGACCTTACAAACAAAGGAGGAAAGTGAAAAGCCACTCTCCTCCGTATCAAACACTTACCCTGGAGCCCCTCAACCTGCCTTGTTGAGAATCCTGGGTGACAGATCGCCACACTGTCACAATACATATATATATTTGTTACATCTTTTCTATAAATATTTTAATTGCACCTTTTTGACCTTTTTAGTAATAAATTCTATTTTCTGAAAAGTGTTGAAACTGTCTCTAAAACTTTTAATGCAAACTAAAAGAATCCCTGTCTCTGGAGAGTGCTACTCTGCATACATCTGTCTGCGGTGGCAGTGTGTATACAGATGCTTATTCAAATATCATAGTGTTACTGCTAAGATTTGTGAGTTTTCTCCTTCTCTGTAAAAAGGTGGTGCTGGCAGTGTGAAGGGTTAATTGTGTAATTATTCTGACCCAGTAACAGTCGCTCTCAGGCTGCTGACACATATATTGTGGTCCAGCGAGCTGAAAAATCTTTGTGCAGGGCGCAGCTGAGAGTGGCATTGTTACGCAAGTGGCAGCGCGGTCTTAGATCGGCTGGTCCTTCAGTCACAAGTTGGTGAGAAGGGCTGGGGTCTGACGCCGTGCACCGTCACACACAGTCTATTTTGATTTAGTAAATCAACCCCATTGGGAGTTTATTAGACCCCCAAATGTTTCTCCTTCCCTCCAATGCAGCTATAGAATCACAGATTGTGTTTGAATAGCTGCATCCTCGGCTGCACTAGCCAAGGAATGACAGAGGTGACCCCAGAAGTGATCTAATACATGTCAATTCTGGGGTCAATAGTCACAGGAGGGATCAGGGAATAGATGTTCCCTGAGTTCCCCCTGCTTTCACTGCAGAAGCAGTTTCCCATGGTCCCGTGCTCCCCAGAGGAACAGGGGAGCCCGAGAACCACTTCAGGGGCTGCTGGTACGGGTGAGGGGTGTCGCCCTTTGAGAGTCCCATAAAAGTGATTGGGTGGCTTTAGAGTCGAATAATCACTTTTATTGGAAATCTCTTTGCTAGCACTTAAAGCCAGTACCAAGCTCACAGTTGCAGCAGCTATGAGCTTGATTTAACCCAGCAATGGGCAAACTACGGCCCGCGGGCCGTGTACGGCCCGGCGGACCTTTTAATCTGGCCCGCAGAGCTAGGCTCCCGCTAGGCTCCTCACACAGTCCGCCCTGAAGACCGGTGTAGTATGAAAATCTGTCTCCTATGAGGATCTGTCCCCCTCGACGTATCTGCGCATGTGCCGGAGATCGCCGATCGGCTTCTCATGCCTGAAACTGGTACATGCGCAGATACGTCGAGGGGGACAGATCCTCATAGGAGACAGATTTTCATGCTACACCGGAACGGCGCGGGAACACGGCGAGAGGAACGCGCGGAGCAAAGGTAAGTGAATTGACACAGGGGGGACTTGGGGACTTAATATGGGGTATGAATTAATATGGGGAATGAATTACTATAGGGGGGATGAATTACTATATGGGGGATGAATTACTATGGGGGATGAATTACTATATGGGGGATGAATTACTCTATGGGGGATGAATTACTATATGGGGGATTAATTACTATGGGGGATGAATTACTATATGGGGGATTAATTACTATATGGGGGATGAATTACTATGGGGGATGAATTACTATATGGGGGATGAATTACTATATGGGGGATGAATTACTATATGGGGGATAAATTACTATGGGGGATGAATTACTATATGGGGGATGAATTACTATGGGGGGTGAATTACTATATGGGGGATGAATTACTATGGGGGATGAATTACTATATGGGGGATGAATTACTATATGAGGGATTAATTACTATGGGGGATGAATTACTATATGGGGGATGAATTACTATATGGGGGATGAATTACTATGGGGGATGAATTACTATATGGGGGATGAATTACTATATGGGGGATGAATTACTATGGGGGGTGAATTACTATATGGGGGATGAATTAATATGGGGAATGAATTACTATAGGGGGGATGAATTACTATATGGGGGATTAATTACTATGGGGGATGAATTACTATATGGGGGATGAATTACTATGGAGGATGAATTACTATATGGGGGATGAATTACTATATGGGGGATGAATTACTATGGGGGATGAATTAATTTATGAGGGATGAATTACTATGGGGGATGAATTACTATGGGGGATGAATTACTATATGGGGGATGAATTACTATGGGGGATGAATTAATTTATGAGGGATGAATTACTATGGGGGATGAATTACTATGGGGGATGAATTACTATATGGGGGATGAATTACTATGGGGGATGAATTACTATATGGGGGATGAATTACTCTATGGGGGATGAATTACTATATGGGGGATTAATTACTATGGGGGATGAATTACTATATGGGGGATTAATTACTATATGGGGGATGAATTACTATGGGGGATGAATTACTATATGGGGGATGAATTACTATATGGGGGATGAATTACTATATGGGGGATAAATTACTATGGGGGATGAATTACTATATGGGGGATGAATTACTATGGGGGGTGAATTACTATATGGGGGATGAATTACTATGGGGGATGAATTACTATATGGGGGATGAATTACTATATGAGGGATTAATTACTATGGGGGATGAATTACTATGGGGGATGAATTACTATATGGGGGATGAATTACTATATGGGGGATGAATTACTATGGGGGATGAATTACTATATGGGGGATGAATTACTATATGGGGGATGAATTACTATGGGGGGTGAATTACTATATGGGGGATGAATTAATATGGGGAATGAATTACTATAGGGGGGATGAATTACTATATGGGGGATTAATTACTATGGGGGATGAATTACTATATGGGGGATGAATTACTATGGAGGATGAATTACTATATGGGGGATGAATTACTATATGGGGGATGAATTACTATGGGGGATGAATTAATTTATGAGGGATGAATTACTATGGGGGATGAATTACTATGGGGGATGAATTACTATATGGGGGATGAATTACTATGGGGGATTAATTACTATGCTTACTATGGGGGAATATTACTATACTTACTATGGATGACACATACACATCATTCATCTACTCTTGGTCTGGCCCCCGGGTCCAATATATGAACCCATTGCGGCCCTCAAGTCAAAAAGTTTGCCCACCCCTGATTTAACCACTTCTCTACCATGCATCTATAAATATACCTTGGTAGACAAGTGGTTAAAGTGGAACTGCAGTGCATCTGAGTACCACAAACCAAAAATGCTATAAAATTAATTTTTAATATTCAAAACAAACTCTTTCATTCATTCATGTCTTCATGCTTCATTTTGCTGAGAAATCATTTTGAAAAACACCTTCTGGCATTCCTGGCAGTGACCATCTTGAGTAAGGGCAGATGATTCATGTAGCAGTTACTTCCTGGAATCCATCTGTCCTTATCTTAGGCATTGGCTGAGCTGAAAGCCCTCCCTCCCCTCCTGAAGACTCCTGGGGTGTATGACATCCTTTGCCTAGGCATGAAAACCAGGAAGTAAATGAAGGAATGCAAAAAAAAAAAAGGTTAAAGCAAGCAAATATGATATGCTTTCCTATCTATTTACTAATGCTAGCTGCATTAGGATTAGAAATAGTACATGTTGACTGAGAGAGTGAAGTTCCGCTTTAAGTACCAAATATTCACAATTTTCAGTATATGTAATGCTGACCACAGACGTGTTGCAGTCAGGTAACTAAATTATCCTAATGAAATCTGGTGGTATTCTATAGACCACGCCCACTTTTAAATCACACACACAGACTGGCCTCCATTTTTGTAGCCCCATCACAAAATCAAATCCTCTAAGAATTGGTCACAAAGTTTTGTAAGAAGAGGCAGGTATTCAAGTTTTAAAGTTGAACTTGGAGTACAAAATATCTAATTTAAATATTTTTCTCAATAGCCACAAAGGATATAAATCTACTTTATGTACATCAAATGCCTTCACAAACCCTGCCCCTAGATGTATTGGTAGATTTACCCTGTACTTTCCTACAGGTGCATGTGAAAAAAATAATCCATATCAGTTAGCTATTCTCAAAGGATTGAAAATGATGGTGAACACTGTAGTGACAATGCAAATGGTACTTTAGCCAAAATGACTGAAATGTTAGCACAGGGTTTACAGGCAGCATATTACAGGAAGTTAAAAGTGTTTTTTGGTAATGTTCCTGTGCCACAAGGGGAAAAAGGTTGTGGAAATATTCTGCCTGTATAAAGACATTCATGAGCAAGTAAATGCTGCAAACTACATACAGTACATACTGTCTGATCACTCTAAGCCTATGATCACAAACAGATGGTTGCTGACTACCATATGTCTCAACAGAATTAAGCAAAATATGTTTCCATTGTTATTTATTGACTACAGCTATTTTTGTCACATTTGGTGTATCACACTGCTAGAAATCCTTCTGCAGTGGATTCTAAAAGGACCAGTCAGTTAGCAAGAGGCTTGCTACCTCATCACCCTCTTACACAGTTCCTCAAAATAATGTTCTACTAAGGTGAAGAATGTTCCAAAAGAGGATCACCATTCTACAGAGAACATTCTGAGTCTTACCAACCCAAATCTTTGGTTGCTCCACCAGTTGCTTCACAGAGGGGGAGGAATTCTTGAAGGTGTTTCAGGTGTGGTCACACTGGCCATTTTACAAGACAGTGTCATGAAGACTCTGGGGAACAGTGCAAAGTTTGGCATTCCCCAAACAGAAGCCAAGATACAGAGGTGAGCATTTCAAGCCAAAAAGACAGTTTATAAAAGTCTATATTTAAAGTCACTGTCAATGGACATATAATCCCAGCTCTATTTAACAGTTTCCCAAATTATTCTTATATATCATTCATTTTACTAAAAGTATTTGAGCAGCATACCTTCAGTCTAATGGGAAAATAGAATTGTGGGGACTTTCTGAACACTGAGTCATATCTTATTGATGGAAGCGTGCAAGAATTGTGACTGTTCTGGATTTAGAAAACAAGGGTATTCTTCCTATAGAGATTATGGTCCTTGTCTGTCCTGATATAGGTGATTCTCACACAGCTCCAGTGATACTGGGCACTAATTGTATAGCAGTACATAGTGCTTTCCAGAAGTTTCTTGAAGGAGATGGGACTGTTTCTTCTGATCAAGTTGTTGTCCCATCTGAATTTCAAGAGCTCTTTAATGTCATCTCTGTTAGCTATGGCATGGAGTGCTGTATCACTTCCATGAGTGCCCACTGGAAATTCCACCAGGGGAAAGAGAGTGCTGTCCTTATGGATACTCTTGTAGACGTTATGAAGAAGGGATGGTGATTTCTGAGAGGAAGGACTGGAGAGCCAGAGTGGAATTATCTACAGTGGTGATTGTGAAAAATTGTTCTCCCCATCATAATTGGTCCTCCCCAAGTTGTAGTTAACTGCTACCAGGTGCTGGGTTTTAATCGCTATGCTGAAGTGTGAAGTTCAAGTCAGACATGCAGCTTCTGCTCTCTTAATTCAATTTGTGTGACCCAAAGTTTCCAGGGTTCTGGAACAAGAAACTGACACGAATGATATGGATGAAGACTGTGCTAAGAGTGCTCAACATACTTTTAATCGAACTGATACTACTCCCATCTGAGAGAGACCCTGGGGGATAGCACCAAATGGAAGCACAAGACAGACACTACATCAGATGAGAGACCAGGGGATCCCTGTGGTAGTAAGAGTCCCTATGCCTCCCCCATTGTATACCGAATTGGTAGTGAGAAAAAAATGCAGATCCATCTGCTTATATGTGAATTACAGAACTCTTCATCAGAAGACAATACCTGATCAGTACACACTGCCCATAACTGAAGAAGCTTTGGAGACCTGGTGCACAACCTGCAGCCTAAGGGCTGCATGTGACCCTTTGGCACTTTTTTTTGCGACCCTCAGGTCCCTGCAGACACTAATCTGTGTTTCCCTATGGCCCTGATAAAAGTACTGATTTCCAGAAGCCTCATGTACTATTTCTCTAGTCTGTCATTTTGTTGAAGCATGTACCCAGCCATCACTCTCTAACAACTCCAACAGCAGGTTTGCAGTCTCTGACAGTCTCCTGAAATATGTCTGCAGTCTCTGACCATCTCCTGTAGCATGTCTGCAATCTCTGACCAACACTTGTATCGTGTCTGTAATCTCTGACCAAACCCTGCATTATGTCCATAGTCTCTGAAAATCTCTTGTATCATGTCCTTAGTCTTTAACTACAGTATATCCTGTTTCGTGTCTGCTGTCTCCGATCATGAATATTAACCAGATTTTATGTGCAGCCTTTTGATGATGTTAGGGGCCGCACTTGAGGACACCCATATCAAGAATGTTGACCACCGCTGCTCTGAAGGAGTTAAATAGATAATGCAGGTTCACGGTGCTAGGGCTTCTATCAATTTATTCCCACAAGTCCTAAGAGGTGCACCTGCAACTCTCAAAAGGTTAATGGAAGGTGTCTTAGGTGATCTAGTACCCAGGGAAGTTCTTATATACCTCAATGAAATTATTGTATTTGTGGCTACACTAGAAGAGCTTAAAAAGTTACTCATGCCAGTATTACATCACCTAAAAAGAAGAGTGACTCAAATTATCAGCAGACAAGTGCAAGTGCTGCAGCTCTTCAGTCATCTGTGTGGGTCATATATCTCTGCAAGTGGAGTGTTGCACCAAGAGTATCCAGCTGGACTACGACCAATAGCTTTTATCAGTCAAAGCCTCACTCCTTATGAGTTCAACTAGCTAGTCCACAAGTTAGAGTTCCTGGCGCTTAAATGGCTCATTGTTGATAAGTTACATGATTATCTGTATGGAGCTATGATTGAAGTAAGAATCGATAATAATCTTTTAACTTATGCCCTAATCAAGCTACACTGGATGCAACAGGACATTGCTGGTTGGCTACCTTATCCAACAATCAATTTACAATAAAGTACAAACTTGTTTCAAAAACCATTAGAAGTAATGCTCTATCTAGTTTTCCAGGATTGGCTCCTGTTACCAAAAATTGTGAATGGGAAGATCTCGCTGGTCCCAGCAGTGTGGCTCTGTGTGCTATGGCTGCAATTGTCGAAGATCAAGTGTTTTTTTCTGAAATTCAGTTGGTAGACTCCATAGGGGGTAGACCAGAAGCTGTGCCTACCCTGCAGCATTGGGGTTGCTTGAGAACTGTTCCATATCTCCACAGCGGATGATCAGCAGTCAAACGGCTGACCCCTTAGTTGATTCTCTGTAAAGGACTATGAGTGCCAAAAACCAAGAAATGTTGAAGAAGGCCATAACTACTAGGTGTGGTCAATTCCTAAGAGACTATGAAAAGTTTAAGATAGGCAAAAGACTGCTCTATCGTGTGTTGTATCATGACCACGCTGGGAGGCAACAACTGGTTCTCCCATATTGCTTCTGAAAGGTTGTTTTCAGTTGTCTATATGATTAGCATGCAGGGGTGTATTTACCACAAGGTAAACAAGGCACGTGCCTAGGGCAGCATTTTTCAGGGGGGCAGCACCTCCCCCCAAAAGCAGGGATGAAAGAAGGAATACACACACCATGAGAACCAGGTGGAATCTGAGAGAGGCAGAGGGCTGCTTGATGGTGTATGTAGAGCCTGACTCTCATTCCCGGGGATGTCCGGAGCTGTGAAGATGAGTGTCTTCCTCTCTATCGCCCTGGGGGTGAGTAGTGGAGGGCTCTTCCAGGTGGGGGGCAGGAGTGTTTTTGGCCAATGTCAGGCTCTCTCCACGAGAGGGGGAAGGGGATAGGGTGGGTCGGTGTCTATAGGGGCAGGTGATTTATGTGTTGCCTAGGGAAGCACAAAACCTAAATACACCACTGTTAGCATGGCCATCTGGGACCTGAGAAAACTTAGGGCCTAGTTAAAGATTGTTTCTACTGGCCCAAGATGAGAGATACTGTGATTAGTCAATCTAGATGTTGCCTCTAATGTTTTCAGAGGAAAACCCCATCAATTTGAGCTGCTCCAATGGGGCACTTACAGTCTTCGGGCCTTGTAGACTTAGTCTGTACAGCTTTTCTCTGCACTGACAATGATTCAAGAGGAATTCAAAATGTACAAGAATTGAAGGGCAGTTACAGTTGCAAGATTTATTTGGGAGAAGTATTTAATCCATAATGGCCAACCCCGCAGGTTACACTTATATCAGGGTAGAGATTTTGAGAGCAAGCTAATAGAAACAATTGAGTACTGACGTGATACTTTTTTTATTTGCACTAACATACAATTTTGAGGACAAGCTTTCGGGGTATGTCCCCTTCTTCAAGGTCCAGGCAGTACTATTTCACAAAGTTTTAGCAGAATGTTAAAAGAGATGTTGAAAGGAGGAGAAAAAAAAACCCAGAAAGAAACACACATAAACAAATGTACACAGCAATGGTTATAAGACTAGGATTAGACTAGAGATAAGACACAGCAAAAGCAAAGACTGGGGGGGGGGACAACACTTACAGAGGGGGTCGTAAAACTGTTGGATAATGAGTGAGGAATCCCATATCCAAATTAAGGCCGTTATCTCTTGTATCAAATAGAATTATATAAATAAAAAACAATGTAGAGCTACTCACATAATAAACAAGTGCATATAAATATATATACCAAGTGTATCAATTAGTGAAAAATGCCAAATTAACTGCTGACCAAGTGATTTCATGCAAAAAGCCAAACAGTTATATGTGAACACAAAATGTGATGGTGATAATAATTGAAAACAATTGATGCTGATGAATAATAAGGGATCCTCCTGCGCTCATGGGAATAATTGACAAAATACAGCTGCTGTCACTTAGCTGATACCAATAAGTGCAAAATAAAATTAAAAATTAGTGAAGCGCTTGTATCACATGAATACAATCATGTATCTCCATATAGTGTAATTATAAATCAAAGTGACCACTATATATAATAAATGTGTGTTGACTCCCTCTAGTGAAAAGAAAAAATAGTGTCAACCAAAATAGCTAAATAACACACATTAGGAAACTAAATATATAGTGCATAAATCAAATATAATGAACAGAATATATATATACGTGAAAACAGAATATTGGCCACATACAATGGTGTCTAAATTATACATAAATGATATATGCCATAGGTGAACAAGACAATATCAAAGGTGAAAAAAATATTCCATGCATGTGACTGTGCTTTAAGCTGGAACACACACGTGATCTCCACTTCTAAGTGCAAGTACTCTCCTTCAAATGGCAGCAATGCCTGCTCACCTCCCTTCCTCGACCCACACAGGGCCTCAAAGCAGTTACCACCTCAGTGGTGTATTCCTCTGGCAGACTCCTTATTCCTCCTCCTCTCTTATGCAACTCATAAAAAGACAAGAAAGCCTTCCATAGTGTAGTAAATTTAATAGGCAAAGTTAAAAATTACAAAGTTTTCCACTCACATGCTCCTTTCCATAAAAAAGCGTTTTTCCCAGCCTGTGGGTAGATATGCATGCACCTGGGGGAATCCAATATGGCCACTGTGTCCGGACATACGTCACCAGGAAGTAGACAAACCGACGCGTAGCGTCACGTGCGTCGTGACTTCATCAGGGAACCCTGATGAAGTCACGACGCACGTGACGCTACGCGTCGGTTTGTCTACTTCCTGGTGACGTATGTCCGGACACAGTGGCCATATTGGATTCCCCCAGGTGCATGCATATCTACCCACAGGCTGGGAAAAACGCTTTTTTATGGAAAGGAGCATGTGAGTGGAAAACTTTGTAATTTTTAACTTTGCGTATTAAATTTACTACACTATGGAAGGCTTTCTTGTCTTTTTATGAGTTGCATAAGAGAGGAGGAGGAATAAGGAGTCTGCCAGAGGAATACACCACTGAGGTGGTAACTGCTTTGAGGCCCTGTGTGGGTCGAGGAAGGGAGGTGAGCAGGCATTGCTGCCATTTGAAGGAGAGTACTTGCACTTAGAAGTGGAGATCACGTGTGTGTTCCAGCTTAAAGCACAGTCACATGCATGGAATATTTTTTTCACCTTTGATATTGTCTTGTTCACCTATGGCATATATCATTTATGTATAATTTAGACACCATTGTATGTGGCCAATATTCTGTTTTCACGTATATATATATTCTGTTCATTATATTTGATTTATGCACTATATATTTAGTTTCCTAATGTGTGTTATTTAGCTATTTTGGTTGACACTATTTTTTCTTTTCACTAGAGGGAGTCAACACACATTTATTATATATAGTGGTCACTTTGATTTATAATTACACTATATGGAGATACATGATTGTATTCATGTGATACAAGCGCTTCACTAATTTTTAATTTTAATTGATGCTGATGAAATACAATCTTCAAAAATAATTATAATGACCTAAATCATATGGAAAACATATATATCTCTTTGTACAAATCCATTCAGTGTAAATAATATATCAAATCACGCGTGCATATAGTTAACATACTATAGTGAAACCACAATACAAAAACAACTTAATCAGTGCTCCTAAAGTCCAATATATGCCGATGGTAACACTTAGATGACACACACTCGTGCTGACATTTGTGTGTAAGTGGATATGACAATCCGACCACCGTCTGGATAAGCCTCTCACCTTATAGCTTCGACCTTTGCGGGTCAAAGCGCTTTACTGGATCCTTCTCACAGATCCTCCAAGCCTTCTATCACTCCAAATGGTCGCTCCTTGTTGCACTCAAATCCCTCAAGGGGTCAGAACTCCACTAATGGCTCCTCTCCAGGTAAGATCAAGCGTAGCACCAATCTCTGCTGTATGGGCTGCAGTACCAGTTCTTACCAGCACATTGTATTGTGGTTTCACTATAGTATGTTCACTATATGCACGCGTGATTTGATATATTATTTACACTGAATGGATTTGTAGAGAGATATAAATGTTTTCCATATGATTTAGGTCATTATAATTATTTTTGAAGATTGTATTTAATCAGCATCAATTGTTTTCAATTATTATCACCATCACATTTTGTGTTCACATATAATTGTTTGGATTTTTGCATGAAATCACTTGGTCAACAGTTGATTTGGCATTTTTCACCAATTGATACACTTGGTATATATATTTATATGCACTTGTTTATTATGTGAGTAGCGCTACATTGTTTTTTATTTATATGTTTATGGTAATCACTGGTATATGATTTAATGTTAGCAGCTTTTCTTCTCTATATATAGAGTTGAACACTAGTGAGCGCAGGAGGTTCACACCATTATTATCAAATAGAATTATCATTCTTAGTTCAAAAGTTTTCCTTTCCTGAATAGTTTTGAAATTTCCTTTAAGAACTAAAATATTGAGGTCTTCCATAGTGTGGTCTGGTTGTGTGAAATGGTGTCCCACAGGTGTGCAAAGGTAATCTCCTTTATGTTCCTTGATAGTATGTCTGTGCAAATTCATCCTTGTTTGCAACTTCTGTCCTGTTTCACCAACATAAGATCCTTTGCTACATTTTCTGCACTGGATAAGGTACACAACATTACTAGAAGTGCAGCTGTATGATATTGAAGATCCCTTTTGAGTGTCTGACACTTTTTGATGGATTGATTTGGTTGCACAGTTTGCAGTGATTTTTATTGCCGGGTTTGCTTCCATTATTTGTGACATCTTGATCAGAAGGAAGTTTCCTACTGATTAGTTTATTTCTGAGGTTGGGGGGTTGTCTGAAAGCCAGTATTGGGGGTTGCTGGAATATTTCTTTCAGAGTTCTATCCTCTGTTATGATGGGTTGTAAATCTTTGATTTTTTAAGCTAATGAAAGAGTTACTTCAGCTGCTGAACATTCATAAAAGTCAAACCACCCCTTAGCACCCTGAAGATGATGCTCTTCCTGAAAGATTCAACAGGACCTTGCTTAATGGCAGTACCTACAGTACATGCTGATGACAAGCGTACCTGGAGCTGCAGGGTTGAAGTCATGGTCCATGCTTAAAACAGCATCAGGCATGAGAGTAACGGATTCTCCGCCTATTTTCTGATGTTTGGGAGGGAACCTAGAATTCCTATTGACATCCTGTTAGGAGTTTCCACCAATGGTATTAATCATCAAAGTCATTACCAATATAAGATTTGCCTTAAATGTACCTCAAGTCTGCTGTTTAGCTGAAGAAAACATAGCTAAAATAAAAGAAGGGAACAAAAGAATATTTGATCTCTTTGTGAGATACACAGATTTGAAACCAGGTGACAAAGTCTTGCTACAGAACTTGGGAGCATCTGGAAAGCATAAGCTTGTCAACAGACGGTGAAAAGACTTTTAAACTGATGAACAAATTGCCCAGAGTCTCAGTATACAGGATAAAGGGACCAGAAGTTAGGATCAAAGTCTGGCATAGATAACATTTGCTGCCTATTCCATAAATTGGTGATGAAGATGACTCAGATGACACTCTAGAGTGTAACTCACCTGGCAGACCTCTCACTTGATATTTCTGATACCCATGAGAGTGATAGGACTGTTGTTCCTGAGTTCTCTAGCCCAACAGCACTCTCCTCTCCAAGAGAGTCACTGAACCCTGAACCTCCAGAGTTTGCACCTCAATTAGTGAGCACACTTAGTCAGGAAACCAATCCTTCTACACAGTCAGTGTCATCCCTTCCCATTGCTAATAGTCTTAGTTCAGTGCCTGAAAAGACAGGATTGCCTCAGAGGGAAATGTAGAGAGGGCAGAGTCAGATATCCTCCACCCATTTTGACCTATGATAATTTGGGGGACCCTAGGTTTTTCACTTAGCCACACTTGTATCCTACTTGGGTAGGAGCAGTCTCCAATTTAGTCAACATATTGCTTATTTTTGTCTTCACTTGGTAGGCATTTCTACTAACTTGTTGTTTTTCCTTAGCAAACCATGGTAATGGGGATAGGACAATGCTGGCTTTAAAATGATGTTTGCTATGCTTGTCTTGTTGCCTTTGATGGGAGGTAAAGATTCACCAGGGGGAGTTTGTAACTGTTTGCTGCCCTCACCCAGAACAGAAGCAGAAACTGGCAAATAGACATGAGCAGTTTGTTTTATTCTGAATTGAAATCTGAACAAAATTTTTGTTATTCAAAAAGTTGGATGTATCCGACTCTCCAAGTACAACAGTAATGAATTTCAACAAATCCGAAATAAACATTAACGGGATAACAAAATTTATTTGTTTTATTTGGATATTGGAAGCATCTGAATGAAACGAATGCTTCAAATTCATTCAATAATAATTGGTTGTTAAGAAGTGGTGCCTACCTGTCGCAGCGTTCTTGACAACCATTATTCCCTGCTGACAGCAGAATATAAATAAATCAGTGCTGACATTAAAAAAAATAAGAAAAAAAATGTGGTTTTTGGCCTTTGGGTCCGGTATGCATTTTAAGAGGAACCCCATGCCAAATTAAGCATCTTTTTCCCATGTTGATGAGGACAGAGCTCTCTTCCCCACAACCCTGGGTGGTGGTTGTGGGAGTCTGTGGGCGAGGGGCTTATTGAAACCTGGAATCCCCCTTTAACAGGGGGGCTCCCAGATCCCCCCATGTGAATGAATATGGGGTACATTGTACCCCTACTCATTCACCAAAAAACTGTAAAAAATTTTTAAAACACAGACAGTTTTTGACAAGTCCTTTATTTAAAAAAAGAGAATAAAAAAAAAAAACAATGTCCCCCAAAGTAAATCCAGCATTATTCATGATGAACACCACTGTTGCCAACCCCCCCAAAAAAAGCTCCACATTCATCACTTGCATCCCAGTGCCTGACATGTCCGGTTGCTACCGATGGCAAATAAACAAAGGGGCGGGGTTACTAGTGAAAGCGAGTGACCCCCACCCCTTTGTTTATTTAGTGTAGGCACCCACCGACTGACAGCTCCAGTTCCTAGGAGTGGGGTCACCTGTTACCATCATGTTACCGTTGGTGGAAATTGGAAATGTCAGACGGTGGGAGGTAAGTGATGACTGCAGAGCTCTTTTTGGGGCGGGTCTGGTATGGATTTCAGGGGGGACCCCCATGCCATTTTTTAATATGCTGCTGTGGGGTTCCCCTTAAAGTTCATTCCAGAGCTAAGGGCCTGTATGAAGTTTGGGGGGACCCCCATGGCATTTTCTTTTCACTTTGGAGTGGGGCTCCCCACAAAAAATGTCCCCCGATGTAAATCCAGCATCAATCACGATGAAAGCTGCCGCTGCTGACCCTCCCCTCCCAAAAAGCTCCATACTTTCCTCCTGCTGACATGTAGGGTTCCCACTGACAGTAAATAAACAAAGGGGTGGGGTCACAGGTGACACCTTTATTTATTTAGTGTCACTAGGCACTCGCCAACTGATATTGCCGGGGATAAATAAACAAAGGGATGGGGTCACCCCTTTGTTTATTTACCGCCAGTGGGAACTGGAGATGTCCAATCCCGGGAGGCAAGTGACAACTGCAGAGCTCTTATATCCAGGTATATGTACACAATTCCACAGGACTCTTCTTGAGCTCTTCGCTGGTAATACTTGTTTCTACATTGAATGTATGTACTGTTATTCATCTTTTATTATAGTATTATTTACATACTGGTGTATCTACAGTATATACTTATAGTTGTTGTTATATGCTGGCTGCAGTAGTTAATCTGCCTCTAAATACTTTGATTATATTACTAGTTAATTTCCCAAGAAAAGAATTCCCCAAGAGGCTACAGTAGAATAACCATTTTACTATGTTGTGCTCTTACTAGGACTGAAAAGTGTCACTAAGATAGAGAAGGAGCAAGGCCCTGCATTGGTGTCACTGGGAGGACAGAATGCCACTGTGTTAGTCAGTGTCAGTGCGAGGAAATGGTGGTTCTGCGCTGGTGTGAATGGGAGGAAAAAACAGCCTGCATCAGTGTCAGTGGGATGAAGGAAGAAAACTGGGAGGGTGAAGTGGGGAGCTCTTTGGAGTGCACCATATTGCATACGATTAGGAGATTAGGAGGATTTAGCACTGCACTTAATAAAGCAGATATGCTATTGTTATCACAGCGTTGGCAAGCTTATTTTAAGGCACATTTTGTACAAGGAGAGCGCAAACGTATTTACAGATAATGAATTCATAAACAGTCTGCACTGTCCCTTTACAATTTGTGACCTAAAATATGTTTTCCAGCACTTCTGTATCAGCAAAAACAAATTAAGTGCTGCACTCTCTCTTCATAATAGTTCTTGTGCATTTATAAAAAAAAATCAGCATAAGTAGAAATCAATAAAAAACTGTTCTGAACTTATCAACTCCATAGGGCTTGAGGCTCCTCTTCATGCTTTCCCAGTCTGCCATGTTCCCCTTTGGAAGATGTTTCACACGCTTCTACAACATATTCCAGAGACCACAAAAGCTCCAGCCTCCTCTCCCTCCAAGCTCTCCAGCCACAAAACATACAGTATGTGGCTCTGTAATGGACTGGAAGAACAATGCTTGTAGTTGTAGTGTCAGAGTAAATTAGGCCCCATTGTTGGTGTAAGTGGCAGAACTATTAAGCCCCAGCATTGGTCTAAGTGGTCGCCATATTTCCCCTTCATTGGTGATTGGTAGTAATGCTAAACCCCCCAGCATTGGTAGTCAGTGGCAGATTGTAATAATAACCCCCCTTAAATGTTTGTGGTCAGTGATAGGCTGTAATAATAAACTTAACGTTGGTGGCCAGTGGTACTCTATAATAATAACACCCCACTCCGGTTAGTGACAGGCTATAATACCTCCCCCAACATTGGTGCTTAATGGAGAGCTGTATCATCCTCCAACAATAGTGGTCAATGGCAGACTGTAACCCCCCCGACAGCATTTGTGGGTCAGTGGCAGGCTGTATTATCACCCCCTCCCCACATTTGTGGTCAGTGGCAGGCTGTATTAACCACTCCAATATTGGTGGTCAGAGGCTAGCTCAGGCTTGGTAAAAGAGTATATGACTCAGTACTGGAGCAAGTTATCCAATACCCAGGGAGAAGATGCCAAACTGCCTCCCCCCTTTTCCCATGTGCATGTCTGTATCTGAATTGCCCATTGGGTTTCATGTGGGCAGAAAGTGCACAGTGATATTGTGGGAGCCACAGTTGGACATGCACCCTTCTATACTGATTGTAGGCCACAGTGTGAGACAGGATGATAAAAGTTAACTCTGAACTTCTGATATGATCAACTGATATTTATTAGCATTTTTCCAACAGGAGGACATTTTTCCAATTGTACAGTATATGTAACAGAATCAAAACTGGAACAAAAAAGAGCAGCTCATTGATAGGTTTCTTATGCACAATAATCTTACTGCACACATACAGTAACATGTGGTTTACATTTGGAGACGACAAACCTCATTTTAGGTCTCTATTGTCCTTTTTATTATATATTTTAGCTATCAATAGAAATGCATGCTCTACTCATAATTTTCAAAACATGTTATTCAAATCGATACTTGTCATAGTGTTACGAACTCTGGTGCATCCTATGAAACTAGCTTCCCTATTATTTTCTAGATGTAGCACACTCCTAGATAGGTGCTAAGTTAGGTAAATTTAGTTCTTTGGCTCCCCTGTAATCAGTGGAGTTGCTTGTGATTACTCTGGTCTGCCCTGTGTTTCACAAGCTGTGAGTTTGCCTGCTTCCCACTGTTTTCTGGATGGTTCTAGAAAATAATGGTCTGGGAGAGTGAAATCTACAATATGAATATTTATGTAGTCCCAGCCAATTACTGAGAAAGGGTTCTCAGTTGGTGGCTGGGAGTGAACTTAAATAGTCTGAGGCCTGGAGCAGAGTGGTTCCTGTCCAGGAGGAGGAGATCCCAGCCTGAAGAGCTGCTGCCCGTCTGGGCAGTCCAGATGTGCTTTTTCATTTGCTCATTGAGGTCTCAGCTGTGCTAGCTGGGGGGCCTATTCCACTGAACTCTGCTTCAACTGACTGAAGGACTTCTATTTCAGAGATCTGGTCTAAAGAATTCACAGGATATATGCCTGTCAGATATTGGAAGGAGGCATCCGGTCACAGAGACTGGTGTGTGAGTTCTCAGTGACTGTGTACTGCTGCTTTCCCTCTTGTATCAGAGTCAGCTTATGCCTAAATGTGAACATTGTTCATGGTGTCACTGTGTAGCTCAGCCCATTGTTTGCTGTTGCAAGGACTGTGCTCAGAATGTTTAGTAGGAATATAGGTGTCCTCAAGTTACTACTTAAAGTTTTACTAAACCCAGGACCCTGCATCCACTATATCGAGTCTCCCACAGTACACAGAACATGGAAATATATGCAATTACTTTAGTCAATATAAACTGCAAAATATCTTTTCTCATGGTGGAAAATCACCAATAGATTAACAGAAAAGGCCCCCAAGAGATCATGGAGGGGAACACTCTCACCCACATGTGCCTGGAAGCTGATCCACATAATACTGTATATTAATTCTATCTAATATGGGTTGCTCCTGCTCCCTTACTCATCCCACTCCAATAGACCGCTGTTGTGTGAGGAGTGAATGGCGAAGGAGAAAACGGGGATAAGTGCCTGGTCATACCGGCGCGATTTCAGGTGCGATTTGTGAGTTGAAATCGCACCTGAAATCGTATCTAATGAATGTGAATGTCAGTGTCTTCACATGTGAAATTTGCTGCAGCACGATTTCTAAAGTAGTTCTTGCATTACTTTTTCAGATTTTTTGTGCGATTTTACATACATAGAATATAATGGAAATCACACTGCAAATTGCAATAAATCATTGAAAATCTTCACAAGTAGCAATAAAGTCTTCAGAAATCGCGGTGAAATTGCACACAAATCATGCGATTTTAATTTGCAGTGGAGTGACCAGTGACTTAAGGTGATGCTGACACTTGTTATTGCACCTGGAAAACGTATTAATCATACATATATACATATATATTTTAAAGTGTTGCTAAACCCAGGACTCTGCATCCACTATATCTGGTCTCAGATACACAAAACACGGAAATGCAATTATTTTAGTATATATAATTTGCAGAATACCTTTTCACATAAGATGTTAGAGCAGTCTTGTAACTTCTGTCTGTGTACAGCTCAGCACTAGCTAAAGCTTGTTGGAGGAGTTTTCTTTCTGCTCTAGGAGGATGCGGAACCCCTGACCTCTGTCTGACCAGTACTGATTGGCCCTGTGCTGATCACATGCACTGTCACAAAAAAACAATCTCTCTGGCAATACACACCAAATTGAGCATGTGCTAATGCCTATGGTTCAGTCTGTCTTATCAGGATATAAGAAGTGGATTAACCCCTTAGGTTCCACAGTGAGTATAACAAGCATGCTTTACTGCATATACAGACTGATTTTACTGTTGTGGGTTTATAACACTTTAACTATATGTCTAGGTCCAAGAGGCAGATTTCTCAGTGAATTCCAATATTGCAAGTGATGCATGCATATAAAGCAAACAAATGAACATCTGAATGGCTTATAGGTCTCTGTCATATAATACCTGTAAAGTCCTTAATTAATAGGGACTTTAATAGTTAATATTTGTCTACTTAGTCGTGCCTCTTAAAGACATTTCCAATATTCAGCTTATTTTACCCATGCCAACTTTTTGCTACTGTGTTGGATAGTTACTTAGTTGTGCTTCCTGGCCCTCCATGCATCACCCACACCCCCTATAGGAATATGTTTAATGGGGTTGAAGGTCACAGTTCCCCACTAGCAATGCTTTCTCTCACAACCAAGAGACAAGAGAAGCAGGTAGAGATACGGAAATGTAAGGAAGGTCAGATAATAATGTCCTGGCACCCCTGCTGCTCTGGACCATGGCTAGGGTTTCCACCATTTCAAGAAAAACTATTGTCCATGGGTGTCGCTGGTGTATGTGGCATTACAGGTTGGTTACAACTAATGCACTCTTGTGCCTTAATCTCTTGCCCACCGCCCTATAATAGAAGTACTGCTACAGGGTGGCAGGGATGTGCAAAATCATGTATATAAACGTGATTTGCATTTCCGGGTAGGGGGCGTGTGCACCGCCCTACCTGAGCTGCCATTAGCGGCTAAGGATGTCAATCAACGGGTCCCGGATGGAGATTCCCCGCCGGCACCCGTCGATCGCTGAGTAAAACTGACAGGGGAGAGACCTGTGTGTAAACAGCACAGGTCTCTCTCCTGCCAGAAAGGACATGCTGCTGTGTATTTCACAGCAGAGAAATACACAGCAGCATGTTTCCCTAGTAAAACTGTAAGGGAATTCCTGTACGGCAACTGTCTAATAGAAATGAGCATAGGAAATGCGTGCACATGGGTGCACACACGCGGGAGCGTGCCCACTGTTTCTGGCGCCAGACAGACTATTTAAAGGGAGCTCTTACTCTCTGTCAGTGCTGACTGGTCTTCAGCTAACTTCCTGTTTCCTGCTGTATCCTGCGTGCATCAGTTACTGACCCGGCTTGCTATTGACCTGCTCTTGGATCCTGTTTATGCTCCTGTTCACGGTTTTAGATCCTGGCTTCCTCCTGACCACGTCCCTGTCTGATGTTCCAGTACCTCATCGCCTGCTCGTTGCTGACCCTGGCTATTACTCTGACTACGCTTCTGGTTCCAGTTTTGGCTCTACACTCCTGCCGAGTGCCTGTCCTGGCTGTCATTAGATCAGCTCCGGTTGTCACGGTGTGCTCCGGCCTCACGCTTATCAGAAGTTCCGGCAAACCATGTACCCAGATCTTGCAGTTCCAGTGGAGTGCTTCCTTAACTTCAGCTTGCCGTTCCAGCATCTCCTCTGTTCCTCACTGGATGCCCTATTTGATTTACAGAGATTACATCACTAGCTGCAAGTTCCACAAACAATATCCACAGGCACTTGTGTTCCCCCTGTCCCTCGGCACCCTCTGTTTCACCTTCAGTGGGGCCTGGGTTGGAGATACAAGAGAGGCTGACCTCGTCAATTCAGACTTCTATCAGGTACGTATCAAAAACATACACAGCACGTTGTAAAACGGCACACAGTTAACCCTTTGATCACCTCAGATGTTAACCCTTTCCTGCCCAGTGTCATTAGTACAGTGTCAGTGCTTTTCATTAGCACTGATCACTGTATTAGTGTCACTGGGGATGTCAGTTTCAGTTAGTCAGTCCCCCCCCCCCGTGTCAGAATGCCCGCCACAGTCCCGCTATAAGACACTGATCACCGCCATTACTAGTATAAAAAGTAAAAAAATTAAAAATCCAGTATATATACCACCATTTGTAGACAAAGACGTAGCAGAATACATTTTGGCCTAAATTTATGACAAAATTTGATTTTTGTATTTTTTTTTCCGGACATGTTTTCAGCAAAAAGTCAAAAATATTGTTTTTTTTTTAAAAAAATAAAAAAAAAAACACAAAAAATATAAAATACCACCAAAAGAAAGCTCTCTTTGTGGGAAAAAAGGACATAAATTTGAATTTATGTACAGCTTTGCATGAGCAAGCAATTGTCAGTTAAAGTAATGCAGCGCCGTATCGCAAAAAAAAATTGCCTGGTCAGGAAGGGGGGGGGGGTCCTCTAGAGGGCAAGTGGTTAAAGTGGGAATATCAACAAAATAAAAACATATACATACAATGCATTGCCTGCATCGCAGAACTTCCTGTAGTGTCAATTGATTGCAGAAAGAGCTGTTAAAGGAAATTGAAAAAGTACCTTTTTATTAAGGCATGTTCAAATTGCCCATTAAAGTTTGAATCCCTGGTGGTGACTGTGCTGAGTGAGGTCTTCTAATTTACTAGCCACTAAATTATTTTTACTGCCACTGACAGCAGCAGTCATTTTACAAGCTCAGCCAGTAAAAGAATGGCTCAGTGGTAATTTGCTAAGAGGCAAATCCAGCCCCGAATAGGATACACAGGGAATAATAAAGACTGGAAAGAGGTCAAGCTAACTGAAGGATAACTAACACTGGGGCTGGAAGACAGAACAGAATAATCATGCAGCAACAAGGATCTGAGGGGTTTTAAAAAGAGAACTGCAGTGCTAGACAACAAACAATGCACTACCAGAAGCATGTACAGCAAATTCGAAGCAAGGATATAAATGTAACAACCAATAAGACTCAACAAGGACCCTGGAAAATTGGAGGTGGAAGGTTAAATAAAAGGAACACAGAGTCTGACAGTAAGGAGGCCTGGGGCACTCCAAAGCACATTGGACCCTTATTCTGTTAAAATTCGGTCACTGTTCTTTGCTCACAATAGCTGTGAGAACTGAGTTACACATAGTTGGTCTGGCTGAAAAAAGGCAAAAGTCCATCCAGTTCAACCATTAAAAAAAAAAGTTATAATCCTACACCCACAGTTGATCCAGAGGAAGGCAAAAAAACCCCAACAGAGCATGATCCAATTTGCTCCTGCAGGGAAAAAAAATTCCTTCCTGATCCCCCAAGAGGCAATTGGATATTCCCTGGATCAACTTTACCTATAAATGTTAGTATCCAGTTATATTCTGTGTATCTAGGAAAGAATCCAGGCCTTTTTGAAAGAAATCCACTAAGCTGGCCAGAACCAACTCTTGAGGGAGTCTATTCCATATTTGCACAGCTCTCATTAAATATAAATTACATTATTATTATATCATATTATATTGTTGGGGTTTTTTTGCCTTCCTCTGGATCAACTGTGGGTGTAGGATTATAACTTTTTTTTTAATGGTTATTTTGCTGTATTTAATTAATTTTTACACCTTATTTTACCAGAGCAGACCTCCAGCTGCAGTGGCTAATGAATCATTTAGCAGTAGTATTTTTGCATAATCAATGCTTGGAGTTTGTGTGAATATGGGGGGGGGGGAGGGGGGTTTGTTCACCAGCCTCTTGAGGATTGACCACAAGTTCTCGATGGGATTAAGGTCTGGGGTGTTGGACTTAATGGACCCAAAATTCCGATGTTTTATTCCCCAAGGCACTTAGTTACCACTTTTGCCTTCTGGCAAGGTGCTCCATCATGCTGGAAAGGCATTGTTCATCACCAAACTGTTCTTGGATGTCTGGGAGATGTTGCTCTCGGAGGGTGTTTTTGTACCATTCTTTATTCATGGGTATGTTCTTAGGTAAAATTGTGAGGGAGCCCACTCCCTGGCTGAGAAGCAACCCCACTTATAAATGGTCTCAGGATGCTTTACTGTTGGAATGACACAGGACTGTTGGTCACCTTTTTTTCACTAGGCAAGGTTTTTTCCAGATGCCCCAAACAATCGCAAAGCGGATTCATCAGAGAAAATTACTTTACCTCAGTCCTCAGCAGTCCAATCCCTGTACCTTTTGCAGAATATCAATCTGTCCCTGTTGTTTTTCCTGGAGAGAAGTGGCTTCTTTGCTGCCCTTCTTGACACCAGGTCATCCTCCAAAAGTCTTGCCTCACTGTGCGTGCAGATGCACTCACACCTGCCTGCTGCCATTCCTGAGCAAGCTCTGCACTGGTGGTGCCCTGATCCCGCAGCTGAATCAACTTTAGGATATGGTCCTGGTGCTTGCTGGACTTTCTTGGGTGCCCTGAAGCCTTCTTCACAATTGAACCTCTCTTCTAGAAGTTCTTGTTGATCTGATAAATGGTTGATTTAGGTGCAGTCTTGTCTGTGAATCCCTTTTTGTGCAAAGCAATGATGTTTCCTTCTAGGTAACCATGGTTAACAGAGGAAGAACAATAATTTCAAGCACCGCCCTCCTTTTAAAACTTCCAGTTTGTTATTCTAACTGAATCAGCATGACAGAGTGATCTCCAGCCTTGTCCTCATTAACAAGAGAATCACTGACATGATGTCAGCTGGTCCTTTTGTGGCAGAGCTGAAATAGAGTGTAGATTTTTTTGGGGGAATTAAGTTGATTTTCATGCCAAACAGGAACTTTGTAATTAATTACAACTTATCTAATCACTCTTCATAACATTCTGGAGAATATGCAAATTGCCATCATAAAAACTGAGGCAGCTGACTTTGTGAAAATTAATATTTGTGTCATCCTCACAACTTTTGGCCACAGCTGTAGCCTGGAAAGCCAGTAAAGTGTAGCGTGTCCCTACCTTAAAATAAGGCTCATGAGGGGAACCTTGCTGGGGTGATCCCCTTAGCAAAGCACCTTGTCTGCAGGCCAGAGGCCAGGGTTGTGCGGGTCTGCAGGTGGGGGCGCTTAACAAAATAAATGGTAGGAATAATTCTGCTAAACATTTCAACTCTTAATTAATACATACAATCATGGCCAAAAATATTGGGACCTTCGATTTAAAGTGTTACTAAACCCAGGACCCTGCATTCACTATTTCTGGTCTCCCACAGCACACAGAATATGGAAATTCAATTATTTTAGTAAATATAAACTGCTAAATACCTTTTCTCCTCAGCAGTATATAACAGTCTTGTTACTTCTATCAGTATCCAGCAGAGCACTGGTTAATGCTTGTAGGAGGAGTTTTCATTCTTCCCTGATTTTCCTATGAGGCTGTGGGACTAGTGATGGGCCAAACACCCCCCTGTTTGGTTCGCAGTTGAACATTTGAACCTAACAAAAGTTTGACTGCGAACTTCGAACCCCACTGCCACTGCTGAACTGCTGAAAAAAGATGGCTCCCGCTGTCTGACAGCTGCAGCTGCCTGACAGTTCTTAAAAATCTAAGGGGTGGGGCTTGACGTCAACTGAGTGACGCCAGCCCTTGTGATGTCATCAAGTGCTGTGATTAGCCAAAGCATTTGCACCTGACCTGAGGTCAAGTGCATTGCTTTGGCCAATCACAATGCACTGTCCGAGCGCAGTGCATTGTGGTGCGCAGCGGGCGAATAGCCCGCCGAATGTCCTTACCATTCATGTGTTCGCTGAAAACACGAACGGCCGATGTTGAGTCAAACTTACGTTCAACTCGAACATCAAGCCCCACATTATTCAGGACCTCTGACCCTCTGTCTGGACAGTGCTGATTGGCCCTGTGCTGATCAAATGCACTCTCACAAGGAAAAAAAACTCTCTAGCAATACACACCAAACTCAGCATATGCAGCTTGCCCCTGAGGCTCTGTTCTATCAGATGGATTGGGGCTAACAGAAGGGGAGGATCAGAGAAGACAGGATCAAGATCCTTTTTACACAATGCTGAGGATTAACCCCTTAGGTTCCACAGTGAGTATAACAAGCATGCTTTACTGCATATACAGAATGATTTTACTGTTGTGGGTTTAGTAACACTTTAATATTTGGTAGCACACCAAATGGGGAAGAATAAACTGAAATCAATCACTTCCTGTAACCATCAATGAGTTTCTTACACCTCTTTACTGGAATTTTTGCCAACTGCTCCAGGTCTCTCAGATTGGAAGGATTCCTTTGTCCAACTGCTGTTTTGAGATCTCTCCACAGGTGCTCTATGGGATTGAGATCTGGACTAATTGCTGCCCAGTTCAGTCCTCTCCAACCTTTTGTCTTACACCATTTCTGGGTGCTTTTTGACGTATGCTTTGGGTCATTGTCCTGCTGTAAGACCCCTGACCTCTGACAGAGACCCAACTTTCTGACACTGGGCCCTACATTGCACCCCAGAATTCTTTGGTAGTCTTCAGATTTCATAATGCCATGCAAAAGGTCAAGACATCCAGTGCCTGAAGCAGCAAAGCAACCCCAAAACATCAGTGACCCCCACGATGTTTGATTGTAGGGACTGTATTTGTTTATTTAAAGACCTCATTGCTTTTTCTGAAAATATTAGAATGATGGGCTTTAAAAAAAAGCTGTAATTTTGTTTCGTCTGTCCACAGCACATTCACCCAAAAGGATTTTGGCTTGCTCAGGTAAATTTTGGCAAACTCCAATCTGGCTTTTTCATGTTTCAATGTCAGCGGTTGGGTCCTCCTGGGTCTCCTACCATAGTGTCCCTTTTCATTCAGATGGTGATGTATAGTGCGAGCTGACACAGTTGTACCCTGTGCCTGAAGGTCAGTTTAAATTTGTCTGGAAGTTGATCGAGGTTCTTTATCTACCATTCGAACAATCCTTTGTTGCAATCTTTGAGAAATGTTTCTCTTTCTTCCACATCCAGAGAGATTAGCTACAGTGCCATGGGCTGTAAACTTCTTGACAATGTTGCGCACAGTGGACACAGGAACATTTAAATATGTTAATTGATACAGATGAGTTTAATTACAAATTACAGGAGCATCACAAACATGGAATGCAATTATTTCTAAGAATTTTGAGAAGGTGCCAATAATTTTGTCCAGTCTATTTCTGGGGTTTTGCATGGAGTGTGTCACATTTGGCTTTTTGTTACTTCGCTTTTTTGTGTCATACCAATACAAACTAAAGAAATAAACATGAGAATGCCTAAACATTTGTAATTGCAACAATTTTCTGGGCAAAGTGGAGCATTATCAGACAGAAATGCAGGGTGACAATATTTTTAGCCATGACTGGCCATGACCAATAGCAAGTGACTAGACCATGAGGTAATCAAGGTTTTTTTTTTTTAAATTATACGTAATATTGCATTTTTTTCCAGTATTCACAGCAGGTAACTACTGCAAATGTGCTAAGTTAAAATTCAATTTAATTCACAAATTTATTCAAATCCAAATTATCAAATTAATTTGAAAATGTAGTTATTTAATGCACAAGGTCACACAGGATTACTGGAAGCAGGCTGAAGTGCACAGGTAGACAGAGCATGAACCTGGCTGGGAGTGCACAAGAAAACAATAACCCTAGGTTCACACCTAAGCGTTTTCCGCAGCGTTTTGCAAAAACGCCCTACAGTCCATTTAACCACTTGCCTACCGGGCACTTATACCCCCTTCCTGCCCAGGCCAAATTTCAGCTTTCAGCGCTGTCACACTTTGAATGACAATTCCGCGGTCATGCAACACTGTACCTGTATTAAATTTTTAGCATTTTTTTCACACAAATAGATTTCTTTTGGTAGTATTTAATCACCACTGGGTGTTGTATTTTTGTGCTATAAACAAAAAAAGAGCAACAAAATTTTGTTTCTATTATAACATTTTGCAAAAAGGTATTTTTTCTCCTTCACTGATGTGCATTGATGATGCTGCACTGATAGGCGGCACTGCTGGGCACAGGTGGGTGGTACTGATGGGGATAGGTGGGTGGCACTACAGGGCACAGGTGGGTAGCACTTATGGGCACAGGTGGATTGCACTGATGGGAGGCACTGATCATCAGTGCCAATCACTTTTCTGACAATTGCCGGTTATCAGCAGTACTTTCCTTACGCTGTGATGGTGTGAGGAAAGTGCAGCCGATAGCCGGCAACTGTATTTACCCAGTGATCTGCTGTGTCATCTGCTGATCACGTGCTACAAGGCCGCCATGATCCGTAAGACACAGCGTTCACTGGTGGCACTGGGTGTGCGCCGCTGGGGGTACATTCCGGAATGACGTCAATGGACGTTGTCCCAGAATTAGACAACCGCACTCCAGCCGTCTTTCGGCTATAGCACGGTAGGGAAGAGTTTAACACCATTTCCTAAGGGACACGTTCACATCTCTCCGTTTCCACTGAGTGCATTTTTTGGAAAGGGTAAGGGACTTTTTTAAACGCAAAAATATGTGTTTTTGGTTCTATAGACTTCATTGGAAACGCTGCAGAAAAGCATGTAGTGTATTTTGCTACGTTTTCGATGTGTTTTGCTTTTTAAATCTGCCGAGCAAAAAGAAAATAAGAAAAAAAAAACACAGGTGCAAAAACACAAAACGCAATGCAGAAACGGCTCAAACGCACCCTGCATTGGTGTGAACCTAGGGTAAAGCAGGCTGAAAACTTGGAGTGCACAGGTGCTGGTAACAAGTTGCTGGCTGGAAGACGCAGGGAAACAATCGGGTGCTTAGATGCAGATTACAGGCTGGAAGATACAAGGAATCACTGAGGTGAAGGAAGATTGGGTGTTGGCTGCGGAGGTTACAGGTAAGGTGAAGTACTAATAGGATAACGCAGGTGCTGGGATCTGGGATGCAGGTAGGAACGCACAAGAGATGATTTACTAACACTAGAGAACTCAGAATCTGGTGCACCTGTGCATGGTAGCCAATCAGCTCCTAACTTCTGCTTGATCAGTTAGGCTTTGACTATAAGGGCTCGTTCACACTTGACTGTTTTACCAACCCTTGCCAAACGCCCCTATAGCGTTTGGTAAGCATTGGTCCGGCATTTGAAGAGTTTTTTTTAATGCTCGGCAAACTCTCCGCAAACGCCGAATGTGTGGTTTAGTAGCGGTTACTAGGCATTTGCCAAACGTTAAAAACGCCCCACAAACGCCTCTAATGAAGTTTAAATGGTGTTACCACTCCGCAAACGCCCCGCAACCGCGTCGCAACCACACAAGGCCGGCCAGGCGTTTGCGGAGCGGCACCATAGACTAGAATAGGAGGCTTCAATGCCTCCTGACTCGACCAGAGGCGTCCGTTTTGCCGCGACGCTAACACTCCCGTTAGAACAGCACCATGTGCTGCAATGTGCAGAATTGTCCGAGGCGTTTGGGAAGCGGTAAAAACGCTTCGCAAATGCCTCTCTGCCGCCTGCACACAACGCTAGTGTGAACGTTTGCCTAAAAGACAGAAGCTGATTGGTTTCTAGGCAGAGCTGCACCAGATTTTGCACTCTCCAGTTTTAGTAAACCCCCCCCAAAGAGTCACTGGGATAGCTGAGAGAGGAACATTGGAGATCCCAGGAGCAGCATGAACACGCTTTACATACACTTTAGGTACCGGAGCAACTTTTTGTTTCACAAATGCATCACATCCTAACCTTTAGCTTATGTATTTTAACATAAATTACACATTTTTATTTTCCATACTCATAAGGATTCAATTTTGTTGCAGATTTGGATATTTATAATTTTGTTTTATATGCTTTAATTAGGAAGAAAAAGAAAAATCTTAAAAAAATGCACTTACCTTTAAAGTTTGCAAATTTGTATGCCACTTGCCTTCTGTGGTTGTTGCTTGGATTGTAAAAGACCTGGGGCACCTTTGGCACCACAAGAAGAACAGTATTGTATCGAAAGTGCAAAAACGGGGGGGGGGGGGGGGGCTTAAGGCTCAGTTCACACTTCTGTGACTGGAAAGTTGTGTGACTTACACTGTGACTGCCAGGCAACTTCCTGGGAATGTGCGACTTGAGTATGACTTTGGTGCAACTTGATGTGTGACTTTAATGTCATGCGTCTTTGCCTGGGTAATCTTGCTGTATTGTCAGATCCAAATCATATCAATATAGATGAGCATCTGACTTGTAGACGACTTCCAGTAAAGTCTAGAGGTCACCTTGAAGAAGTACAGGAACCTACTAATTAGGACAGCTCTCATTGACTAACATGGGATTGCACATGTCATTTGACTTGGGGTCTCACAAGTTAGATCCCAAGTTGCGGCAGTGTGAACCAAGCCGGTGTCAGGAATACATAACACACAGAGTTCCGGTGTCAGGAATACATAACACACAGAGTTCCGATGTCAGGAATACTAACACACAGAGTTACGGTGTCAGGAATACATAACACACAGTTCCGGTGTCAGGAATACATAACACACAGATTTCCGGTGTTAGGAATACATAACACACAGAGTTACGGTGTCAGGAATACATAACACACAGAATTCTGGTGTTAGGAATACATAACACACAGAGGTCCGGTGTCATGAATGCGTAACACACAGATTTCCGGTGTTAGGAATACATAGCACACAGAGTTCCAGTGTCAGGAATACATAACACACAGAGGTCCGGTGTCAGGAATACATAACACACAGAGTTCCGGTGTCAGGAATACATAACACACAGAGTTCCGGTGTCAGGAATACATAACACACAGAGTTCCGGTGTCAGGAATACATAACACACAGAGGTCCGGTGTCAGGAATACATAACACACAGAGTTCCGGTGTCAGGAATACATAACACACAGAATTCTGGTGTTAGGAATACATAACATACAGAGGTCCGGTGACACGAATACGTAACACACAGATTTTCGGTGTTAGGAATACATAACACACAGAGTTCAGGTGTCAGGAATACATAACACACATAGTTCCGGTTTTAGGAATGCCTAACACACAGAGTTCCGGTTTTAGGAATATGTAACACACAGAGTTCCGGTGTCAGGAATACGTAACACACAGAGTTCCGGTGGCAGGAATACATAACACACATAGTTTTGGTGTCAGGAATACATAACATACAGAGTTTCGGTGTCAGGAATACATAACATACAGAGTTTCGGTGTCACAAATACATAACACACAGAGTTATGGTGTCAGGAATACCTAACACACAGAGTTCGGGTGTTAGGAATATGTAACACACCGAGGTCCGGTGTCAGGAATACATAACACACAAAGTGCCGGAGTCAGGAATACATAACACACAGAGTTCCGGAGTCAGGAATACATAACACACAGAGTTCCGGAGTCAGGAATACATAACACACAGAGTTTCGGTGTCAGGAATACATAACACACAGAGTTCCGGTGTCAGAAATACGTAACACACAGAGTTCCGGTGGCAGGAATACATAACACACATAGTTTTGGTGTCAGGAATACATAACATACAGAGTTTCGGTGTCAGGAATACATAACATACAGAGTTTCAGTGTCACGAATACATAACACACAGAGTTATGGTGTCAGGAATACCTAACACACAGAGTTCGGATGTTAGGAATATGTAACACACCGAGGTCCGGTGTCAGGAATACATAACACACAAAGTGCCGGAGTCAGGAATACATAACACACAGAGTTCCGGAGTCAGGAATACATAACACACAGAGTTCCGGTGTCAGGAATATATAACACGCAGAGTTTCGGTGTCAGGAATACATAACATGCAGAGTTCCGGTGTCAGGAATATATAACACGCAGAGTTTCGGTGTCAGGAATACATAACACACAGAGTTCTGGTGGCAGGAATACATAACACACAGAGTTCCAGGAATCAGGAATACATAACACACAGAGTTCCGGTGTCAGGAATACCTAACACACAGAGTTCCGGTATTAGGAATACCTAACACACAGAGTTCCGGTTTTAGGAATACGTAACACACAGAGTTCCGGTGTCAGGAATACGTAACACACAGAGTTCCGGTGTCAGGAATACGTAACACACAGAGTTCCGGTGTCAGGAATACGTAACACACAGAGTTCCGGTGTCAGGAATACGTAACACACAGAGGTCCGGTGTCAGGAATACGTAACACACAGAGGTCCGGTGTCAGGAATACATAACACACAGAGGTCCGGTGTCAGGAATACATAACACACAGAGGTCCGGTGTCAGGAATACGTAACACACAGAGTTTCGGTGGCAGGAATACCTAACACACAGAGTTCCGGTGTCAGGAATACCTAACACACAGAGTTCCGGTGGCAGGAATACATAACACACATAGTTTTGGTGTCAGGAATACATAACATACAGAGTTTCGGTGTCAGGAATACATAACATACAGAGTTTCGGTGTCACAAATACATAACACACAGAGTTATGGTGTCAGGAATACCTAACACACAGAGTTCGGGTGTTAGGAATATGTAACACACCGAGGTCCGGTGTCAGGAATACATAACACACAAAGTGCCGGAGTCAGGAATACATAACACACAGAGTTCCGGAGTCAGGAATACATAACACACAGAGTTCCGGAGTCAGGAATACATAACACACAGAGTTTCGGTGTCAGGAATACATAACACACAGAGTTCCGGTGTCAGAAATACGTAACACACAGAGTTCCGGTGGCAGGAATACATAACACACATAGTTTTGGTGTCAGGAATACATAACATACAGAGTTTCGGTGTCAGGAATACATAACATACAGAGTTTCAGTGTCACGAATACATAACACACAGAGTTATGGTGTCAGGAATACCTAACACACAGAGTTCGGATGTTAGGAATATGTAACACACCGAGGTCCGGTGTCAGGAATACATAACACACAAAGTGCCGGAGTCAGGAATACATAACACACAGAGTTCCGGAGTCAGGAATACATAACACACAGAGTTCCGGTGTCAGGAATATATAACACGCAGAGTTTCGGTGTCAGGAATACATAACATGCAGAGTTCCGGTGTCAGGAATATATAACACGCAGAGTTTCGGTGTCAGGAATACATAACACACAGAGTTCTGGTGGCAGGAATACATAACACACAGAGTTCCAGGAATCAGGAATACATAACACACAGAGTTCCGGTGTCAGGAATACCTAACACACAGAGTTCCGGTATTAGGAATACCTAACACACAGAGTTCCGGTTTTAGGAATACGTAACACACAGAGTTCCGGTGTCAGGAATACGTAACACACAGAGTTCCGGTGTCAGGAATACGTAACACACAGAGGTCCGGTGTCAGGAATACGTAACACACAGAGGTCCGGTGTCAGGAATACATAACACACAGAGGTCCGGTGTCAGGAATACGTAACACACAGAGTTTCGGTGGCAGGAATACCTAACACACAGAGTTCCGGTGTCAGGAATACCTAACACACAGAGTTCCGGTTTTAGGAATATGTAACACACAAAGTTCCGGTGTCAGGAATACATAACACACATAGTTTTGGTGTTAGGAATATGTAACACACCGAGTTCCGGTGTCAGGAAAACATAACACAGAAAGTTCCAGTGTCAGGAATACATAACACAGAGTTCCGGTGTCAGAAATACATAACACACAGAGTTCCGGTGTCAGGAATATGTAACACACCGAGTGGGGGTCAGGAATACATAACACACAGAGTTCCGGTGTCAGGAATATGTAACACACCGAGTGGGGGTCAGGAGGACATAATGCAAAGATCAGGAGTGTGTGTAATGCAATGTCTGCAGGGGTCAGGAGTATGTATTGCATGCAGTGTACAGGTCAGGAATGTGCCCCCTTTTTCCCAATCACAGGTTCCCTCTGAAAACAAAATTCCCCTGCTTCCAGTACAAATCTCCCTCTGCTGAAGTCCCCCTTCCGCCGCAAATCCTTTTCCTCCAGCCCACAAATCACTCTTCCAAGCAGAAATTTTCTTTCCCCTTAAAGCGTTCTCTCCAGCAAAATTCTCCCCTCATCCTAGTAAAGTTCCTCTCCCCTCAAATTAACCCTCTTAGCACAAGTACTTCTCCCCCAAGACCTCTGTTGTAGCACAAATCCTCCCCCACCCCAATCTCCTCTCCTAGCACAAATCCCTCTCCCCCAATCTCCTGTCCTAGCAAAAATCCCCCTCCCCCAATCTCCTCTCCTAGCACAAATCCCTCTCCCCCAATCTCCTCTCCTAGCAAAAATCCCCCTCCCCCAATCTCCTCTCCTAGCACAAATCCTCCCCCCACCCCAATCTCCTCTCCTAGCACAAATCCCCCCACCCCAATCTCCTCTCCTAGCACAAATCCTCCCCCACCCCAATCTCCTCTCCTAGCACAAATCCCCCTCCCCCAATCTCCTCTCCTAGCACAAGTCCCCCTCCCCCAATCTCCTCTCCTAGCACAAATCCCCCTCCCCCAATCTCCTCTCCTAGCACAAATATCCCTGTTCCAGAGCACATTTTATCACCCCCATGTGTCTACTGAAATTCTTCAAATCGCACCACCCCCACCACAATCTCCCTGTTCTACTACAAATCCTCTCCCCCCATATATGCCCCCCATCATTGCACAAATTCTGCTCCCCATCCCCTTCATCCTAGTATTAATTCTCCCCACCAATTCCCTCCTAGCACAAATTCTCCCCCTAACCCATATCCCCCTGCTTAGCACAAGTCCTCCCCCAAACCCCCACCAGCACAACCCCCCCCCCAACCCAAATTCTAGCACAAATCCTCCACCACAAAATCCTCTCACCCCCAGCACCACCTTTGATACCCCTCCCTCCAGGTCATTCTGTCTACCCTGAACTCACAGACCTCAGCCACAGTGCAGCATGGGAGATGTTCCCCCGGGTTCCTCCTCTTCTGTCATGTAACACTTCAGAGCTGAGGAGCAGCCTAGGGTAAGCTTCCCTCAGCTCCGCAGTCAGTGCCAGGCAGCCAGAAGTCAGACTCTGGCTGCTACAGTGGCTGGGGACCGTGAAGGATGCGGGGCACGAGCCCTGGGTGCTCAAGCACTAGCAATGCCACTGTTGCCTTCTAGATTAGTGTTTTCCCTGTTTTTTTCAAGTTTAAAGGTGACACATATAGGAAAACAATGATCTGTTTGTATAAATCGGTAGAGTGAAATGAACACATAACATCAAATTACATTTTCATGAACAGGAATTTACAGAATGCTGCATTAAGTTCATGCTGGTAGGTGAATTGGCTCCGGTCTAAACTGGCCCTAGTATGTGTATGTATGAATGTGAGGTAGGGACCTTGGATTGTACACCCCTTGTGGGTTAGGGACTGATGTGAATGTACAATATACTGTAATATGCGTAAATTGATGCCACTATACAAGTACCTGAAATAAATAAATACATTTTTCACAGGTTTGTGATTGCAAAGAATCTGAATGAAATTGTTCATGCTTGCATTTTTTTTCATTTTTAATATATTTTGTCTTTATGTGGAGCTGTATCAGATCAACATTGAGCTCCAAACGTAACCTATCACTTGAAAGGGAACTAACCCATCGATTTAACAGTCAAATTCAAAAGCATGCCATGCACGATAACTGTTGCAGTTGCTTGTGCTCCCAACTGAACTGTCAAACCATCAAATGGCTGGTGTCATAACTGAAGACATGTGCAGCTGCATGGAAACTGCAGATCAAAGAGAGGAAAAGAAGACATCTTCCTTGGCTATAAAGGATAGAATGGTTTAGTTCCACTTTAAGATGGTGTTTCATTGCCGTGCATTATCAGCAAACAATAAAATACAACTGTATTGATCAATTGCAGACGTAGAGCTTGATCATCTAGTTCCTTCTTTAACCACTTCAATCCCGTAGACTTCACTCCTTTCCTGTTCAGGCCATTTTTAAGTTTTCAGCGCTGTCAGAACTTGAATGACAATTACTCACTCATGCAACAATATACCCAAATTCAATTTTATAGCATTTTTTTTACACAGATAGAGCTTTCTTTTGGTGATATTTAATCACCACTGGGTTTCTTTTATTTGTTTTATATATATATATATATATATATATATATATATATATATAGAGAGAGAGAGAGAGAGAGAGATACATACACACAGACGTACCTCGATTTACGAACGCCTTGGTTAACGTAATTTTCGGTTTACGAATGAAAATCCATTGAAAATAATGCCTCGGTTTACAAATTTTTTTCACAATATGAAGTTTCCCCAGGATGCAATGCGCCTGGGAGGTTTATAGCGCCGCCCCTGTGCACTTTATAAAGAGTTTTGAACAGATAAGACTTTTTTTTATTTTTTCTGACCTCCGGAACAGATTAATTGGTTTTCAATGCAATCCTATGGGAAACCGCATTTCGGTTTACGAATTTTTCACAATATGAACCGTCCCGGAGAATGCATTAAATTTGTAAACCGAGGTGTGCCTGTATATATATATATATATATATTACCAACAATTTGGAAAAAACATGTTTTCTTAATTCCTGTTAAAAAATTTAGCAAATAATCTTTCTTCATAAGGCCAAGATGTATTCTGCTACATGTCTTTGGTAACGGTAACCCCAATCAGGGTCTATTCTTTAGTCTGTGTGAATGTTAGCGAGTCTGCAAACTGTGGTATATACAGTATATTTGAAAGTTGATCAATCCTAATGTACTGACTCCCTCATCTCATTTCTTGATGCCCTCCCATATGGAAGAAAAATATATTTGAAATGTATTTTAATAATTTTCTTCCCAAATATATTGACATATATTTGAAATACTACAATTTGTCATATTCAATATATTTCAAAATACAGTATATTTCAATATATATATATACCGTATTTTCCGGCGTATAAGACGACTGGGCGTATAAGACGACCCCCTACTTTTCCTGTTAAAATATAGGGTTTGAGCTATACTCGCCATATAAGACTACCCCTCTTCCAACACACACCAAATAAAAATGAAAAAACATCAGATTTGATTTCAATATGGTATGGTATTTCAATATGGTATTCCAATGATGGGGTGCTATTCCTCCCACTGACACCAATGATGAGGCACTACTCCTCCCACTGACACCAATGATGGGGCACTATTCCTTCCACTGACACCAATGACGGGGCACTATTTCATCCACTGACACCAATGATGGGGCACTATTCCTCCCACTGATACCAATGATGGGACACTATTCCTCCCACTGACACCAATGATGGTGCCCCATCATTAGTGTCAGTGTGTGAGGAATAGTGCCCCATCATTAGTCAGTGGGAGGAATAGTGCCCCATCATTGGTGTCAGTGGGAAGAATCGTGCCCCATCATTGGTGTCAGTGGGAGGAATAGTGTCCCATCATTGGTGTCAGTGGGAGGAATAGTGCTCCATCATTGGTGTCAGTGGGAGGAATAGTGGCCCATCATTGGTATCAGTGGGAGGAATAGCACCCCATCATTGGTATCAGTGGGAGGAATAGCGCCCCATCATTGGTGTCAGTGGGAGGAATAGAGCCCCATCATTGGTATCAGTGGCAGGAATTGCGCCCCATCATTGGTGTCAGTGGGAGGAATAGCGCCCCATCATTGGTGTCAGTGGGAGTAATAGTGCCCCATCATTGGTGTCAGTGGGGAGAATAGTGCCCCCTCGTTGGTGTCAGTGGGGAGAATAGTGTCCCATCGTTGGTGTCAGTGGGGAGAATAGTGCCCCCTCGTTGGTGTCAGTGGGGGAGGAATAGTGCCCCATCGTTGGTATCAGTGGGGAGAATAGTGCCCCATCGTTGGTATCAGTGGGAGGAATAGTGCCCCATCATTGGTATCAGTGGGAGGAATAGTGCCCCATCGTTGGTGTCAGTGGGGAGAATAGTGCCCCATCGTCGGTGTCAGTGGGAGGAATAGTGCCCCATCGTCGGTGTCAGTGGAAGGAATAGTGCTCCATCGTCGGTATCAGGGGGAGGAATAGTGCCCCATCATTGGTGTCAGTGGGGGAGGAACAGTGCCCCATCATTGGTGTCAGTGGGGGAGAACAGTGCCTCATCGTTGGTGTCACTGGGGGAGGAACAGTGCCTCATCGTTGGTGTCACTGGGGGAGGAACAGTGCCTCATCGTTGGTGTCAGTGGGGGAGGAACAGTGCCTCATCGTTGGTGTCAGTGGGGGAGGAACAGTGCCTCATCGTTGGTGTCAGTGGGGGAGGAACAGTGCCTCATCGTTGGTGTCAGTGGGGGAGGAACAGTGCCTCATCGTTGGTATCAGTGTGGAGGAGGAATAGTGCCCCATCGTTAGTGTCAGTGGGGGAGAGGAGCGGCTGCTCCTTCTTCCAGTGCGGCCGCTCGATTTTTGCGGGGCCGCTCGGCTCCGCCTCCTAGCCGATGATTGGTCGCCTGTGTGCCTTTCCAGTGCTGGTGCCCAATCACCGGTGAGGAGGCGGAGCCGAGCGGCCGCATGACCATCGAGCGGCCGAACTGAAAGAAGGAGCAGCCGCGCTTCCTGGACCGGATCGTCGTGGGACCGGAGCCAGGTAAGGTACAGCAGCCCCTCTGTCCACCCCTGTACTTAGTGTCCGCTGGAGGAGGAGGGGGGCGGCGCCACGTCGCCCCTCGAAAAAGTGCCGCCCTGACACCGGCTCGCACCGGCGTATAAGACGACCCCCGACTTTTCAGAAGATTTTCAGGGGTTGAAAAGTCGTCTTATACGCCGGAAAATACGGTATATGTACTGCATGTTGAAATGTGTTTTTATTACAAAATATCTAAAAAATATTTTTAAATATACATTTCAAATATACTGTATGTCTTTCAAAATAAAAATCTACATTTTGAAAAATATATATTTTTTAAATATATTCTTCAGATTTTTACATATATTTGTAAATGCATTCCAAAAATGTAGATTTGTATTTTTAAAGACATACAGTATATTTGAAACATATTTTGTTAAATATTTTTCATTTATTTATTGAAATATATTTTGAAATATATTGAATATGGCCAAAATTGTAGTATTTCAAATATATGTCAATATATTTGGGAATAATATTTTAAAAATATATTTCAAATATATTTTTCTTCCATGTGGGCTAAAATGTCAGGACAGTTCAAATACCTCCCCAAATGACCCCTTTTGGGAAAGTAGACATCCCAAGGTATTTAGTAAGAGGCATGATGAGTAAACAGCAAAGGCATACTTATAAATACACCCTGAAACACATTCTGCTATTTCTCCTAGGTATGGGGATAACACATGTGTGAGACTTTTTCACAGCCTAAATGCATCTATTACATCCTGGGAGGCCACAGAGCATCAGGACAATGGAAACACCCATAAAATGACTTATTTTCTAAGAGGCGTGGTGAGTATCTTGAAGAATTCTTTTTTTTTTTGCCATAAATGTTTGAAAAACATGGAATGAAAATTATTTTTTCCACACAAAGTTGTCAATTTAACCACTTCCAGTCCGGACACTTTTACCCCCTTCCTGCCCAGGCCAATTTTCAGCTTTCAACGCAATCACACTTTTAATGACAATTGTGCGGTCATGCAACACTGTACCCATATGAATTTTTTAGCATTTTTTTGAGACAGATAAAACTTTGGTGGTATTTATTCACCACTGGGATTTTTCTGAATTTTGAAAAAAGTGTTTTTCTTATAAAATTTTGCAAATAAATAATATGTCTTCATAAATCTTTGCCAACATTTATTCAGTTGTCTTTTTAGTAAAAAAAAACAAAAAAATAACCCAAATTAGTTTATAACCAAAAATAATAATTTTTCAAAAAGTTTTTTCACATTTTTTATTATTTATGTTTTTTTTTAACATACTGTCACCCTAGCAGTACTACTTGTGGGGGTGATGAAGATTTATTTTTTTTTTTTACACTGATTGCTTTTACATCCATAAAGGCTGTAAAAGTAATCATTTCTCCTTCTCTCTGGCTGCATTCTTGCAGCCATTGAGAAATACTGTGTGAGCTGTGATTGGTCACAACTTGTCACATGGTACAAGGCTTTTGTGAATAGCCTTGTACCATGTGATCTCTTTGATCATTCACAGATTTCACAATTAGCTAGCAATGATGTCAGGAAGTGACATCTTGTTTACTACTATTCATGTGATCATGCAACACTGCACCCAAATTAAATTTACGTCCTTTTTTCCCCACGAATAGAGCTTTCTTTTGATGATATTTGATCGTCTGTGCATTTTTATTTTTTGCACAATAAAAAAAAAGGCTGACAATTGAGAAAAACTATATTTTTGACTTTTTGCTATTAAACATGTCCAGTAAAAAAAATAAAAAAATCAAATAAATATAGACCAAAATGTATTCTGCTACATGTCTTTACTAAAAAAAAAAATCCCAATACGTGTAAATTAATTGGTTTAACCAGTTCCCACCCGGCCAATAGCACAAAGATGGCCGGGCGAGCAGCTCGTCCCTCCGAGTGGACGCCATATGGCGTCCTTTAAGTCATGTGCAGTGCGGCCACCCGCGATCTGTCACCGGCCGTGTACCTATGTAAAAAAAACGGATTACTTCCCCAAAGTAGTACAATGTTATTATGGTACTATGGTAACATTGTACTACTTTGGTCATAGTGAAATATGAAAAAAAAATCTTTAAAAAAAAAGAAAAAATGTAATAAAAAATTAAAACTAATAAAAAAAAGTATAATTTTTTTTTTCGTACTGTCACCAGTCAGTGTCCCTGATCACCGCCATGCCAGTTATATGATGACGCTGTACTGCACTGGTGACAGTATGTAAAAACAATAGTGAAAATAATTTTTTTCATTTTTTAATTTTCCGAAAAATTATGACAAAAAAATTACAACTTCAAAAAACTTGCCATGCCTCTTATGAAATACGTCAGACTGTCTACTTTGCAAAAAGGGGTAATTTGGGGGATATCTGTACTGTTCTGACATTCTTGGACCTCAAGAAATTAGATTGGCCGTCAGTACTTCAGGATTGATCAATATTCAGATATATCCCATAGTTTGTGAACTCTATAACTTTCCTACAAACTAAATAATACATCCTAATATGGGTTATTTTCACCAAAGACATGTAGCAGAATACATCTTGGCCTAAATTTATGAAGAACAATTATTTGCAAACTTTTATAACAGAAACAAAGAAAAATGTGGGTTTTTTTTCAAAATTTTTGGACTTTTTTTGTTAAATTAGCAAAAAATAAAAACCCCAGCGGTAATTAAATACCATCAAAAGAAAGCTCTAGTTGTGTGAAGAAAATGATAAAATTTTAGTTGGGTACAGTGTTGTATGATCGCGCAATTGTCATTCAAAGGTGAGAGCGCTGAAACGTGAAAAATGGCCTGGGCAGGAAAGGGGTAAACGTGCCCGGTATGGAAGTGGTTAAGTGAAAGTTATAGCATTTACAAATGGCGGTATATATACTGGAATTTTTTTTTCTACTAGTAATAGCGGCAACCAGCGACTTGTAGTGGGACTGCGGCGGACATTCTGACACTGGGGGGGGAACTGACTTGGTGTCACTGACATCCCCAGTGACACCAATACAGTATTCAGTGCTAAAAAAAAAAAGCACTGACACTGTACTAATGGCACTGGGCAGGAAGGGTTTAACATGAGGGGCGATCAAAGGGTTAACTGTGTGCTGTGTGTGTTTTACTAGGGGGTGGTGTGTTGGTGCTTCACTGTAAGCACAAGCACAAGTACCGCAGCCAGCCAATTAGAGAACTGGGTGTGCACCTGTGTAGTGACATCATGGCACTTTTTAGGCATGCCTTATATTCACACACCCCACAAGTTCAGCAGTTCATTGATTGGCTCGCTTTGGAACTGTGCATGCACAGTTCAGAGCCGACAACAAGGGCATTTTTTTGTAAGCCTTTTCCTGCCAGCTGCCCCCCATACTGGTTAAGTGTGTTTAAAGGGGTCACTCTGCCAAACTCTGATGTAAGAAGGGGACTCTGCCAGAATCTGATGTAAGGGCCACTCTGCAGATTCTGATGTAAGGGGACACTCTGCCAGACTCTGATGTAAGAAGGGGACTCTAATGTAAGGGGACACTCTGCCAGACTGATGTAAGGGGGCAATCTGCTAGACTCTGATGTAAGGGGACATCCTGCCAGACTCTGATGTAAGGTGGTGGCACTCTGGGGACACTGATGTGAACATGGCAGTTATCCTGTTACATTCCATATGTTGTTTTGTTTATTACTTACACCTAAGCTCTGTACTCTGTACATTATGCATTGATATACAGTAAATAGACCTGACCAAGGTGTTCATTGTCTCAACAGTTGCTGGTTTTAATGAAATTCTTCCTTATGGTAGGCTCAGTAAGGCAGTCTATACATTAGTCATTTTTTTTTCCAACAGCGGGGTTGAACAAAAAAAAAAAAACCTAGATTCCCACATCTACACATTCAGCGTGGATGCGGAAATCACTCCAGCTGAGATATTGTGTTCTGACAGCGGAGAGACTTATCACTTAGCACGGAGTGCTGCCTGCTATAACTGGGGGTGCTGATCGTGTGGAAATTTTCCTACAGGCTGGTTGTACAGAAGTCAATCGGTACACTGCCCTAGAAACTGCTGATTCCTACCCTCTGCTAACCTCTATCCTCTGACCTGTTGACCCCCAGTACACTCCGCTATTGATTCCTGTTTTTGTACACTGCCCTGCTGATCTCAAATCCTCGGCCCCCTGACATTTTTTACTGTACCCCCATATCATATTGGCTAGAGCCAGCAATAGGCAGAAACATGGTCAAAAAACAGGAAAATCAGGAACACTGATTCTTGCTACACTGGTCTAGCGACACTGTGGCTGGTATGGTGATGATTAGAGAACTGTACTGGCTGCACTTGAGGTTGAGCTGTGGCTTTACCACCCCTCAGCTGTCACACCCTTTTGCTGCAGAGGCAGTGGCTGTACACCGCAAACACAGAAACTCTGTACTCCTACGCTGGGGATGGACTCAGCAGAGGCTAAGGTAACAATTCAGATGTCCTGGAATATGCACTGCTTGCTGCCCTCAACAGACTGGGGTAGTCCAAAGTCATTGGATACAAAGAAAACAAAAAGAGGGAGCACCGGCCTAGCGCATTATCGTAAAAAAATATTTATTAAAAGGATAAAAAGTAAGTATCATACTCACAATGGACATATAAGACAAAGGTACATCACACTAAACAGCGGTGTCCAATCCACACTGCATCCAAGTCCACAAAATGGAACCCTGGACTTCCAACTGGCTAACGCGTTTCGATGACTCAGCCTCATCCTTAGAGGCTGTACTCCTGCTATGGCTGCGATGCTGTGCTTCCCAGCTGTGACCGGAAGCCCCCCCCTGTATGCTTCCTGATCATGACCCAAGGAAGTGAATGGGGTTGTTTGAGCGAGATCCAAGAGGTTAAAGCAGGTGTTGGCAATACAGTGCCTCCTCACTGCCTGTAAAATGCTCTGTGAAGAGAGATCTGAATATGGATGGCTCTTCAGAGAGCATTGCACATGTGAAGAAGTCCTTATGGTGACACAATGACAGCTGTGGTGGTGATCAGGTACACTGTGACTGCTGTGGCGGTGATCAGGGGCTGGTCTGGAGGTGAGCAGAGACACTGTAGCTGGTTTAGCGGTAATTAGGGAAAATATGACTGGTATGGCAGGGATCAAGGACACTGCAACTGGGGCGGTGATGATTAGGGACACACTGAGTGGGTGGCAGTGATTAGGGACACTGATTGGTGACAGTAAGTAAAAAAATATATATAATTTTTTAAATTTTTATTTATGTTTTTGCAATTTTTATTCTGTTTTACATAATGTCACCAGAGTAGTACAGCAGTATAGTGCACTATGACTGCTTGTACTGTGATGTTTACTGCAACAGCAATAGTTTTAACTGTCATGAATGGCTTTCATTCATGACTCGTTGTTTACTATTGTGATTGACTACATCTATCACATGGTACAGGGTACAGTGCTGCTGTGACTAGCCCTGCACCTATCACAGTGATCACAATAGTACGCAGTGCTTTTTATTATGATCCCTGTGATTGGTCACAGCAATCATATGGTATCTGGGTCAATCACAGCAGCCCGGTACCAAGCACTGAGATCGGCAGCATTCACCGGACACAGCTGTCACAGATTGCACTGCTGCACACCCCAGGAGTATGAATAGGAAGGTGTACCCATATGTCTTCCCAGAGCACAGAACAGTGCAACCACCTGGCCGTGTATCTACATTGGCCGGGGGTGAAACAGTTAAAGTGGATGTAAAGGCTAGACGTTTTTTACCCTAATGCATTCCCTGCATTAAGGTTAAAAAAAATCCCATCATTTGTATTGCCACCTCCTCCAAAATACTTACCTGAGTCCGAACATGATCCAGGGCTGTGCCAGTCTGTAGTGGCTCTCTCCTTTCTCCCTGCATTCACAGGATAAAAAGGCATCAGCAGGAGCCATTGGATCCTATTACTGTCAATCAAATCCTATGAGGAAGGAGTGGAGTCAAGCTACACTGTGTGTGTCTATTGAATCATAGCAATCACATGATTATAATGTAAAGAAAACACCAAAAACTGGATAGAAACCCACACATGGACTTTTAGGCACTCAACACTTTAACCGCCTCCCGCCCACCATATAAGGCAATGACGGGCGCAAGGCGGTTCTCTCGTTCTGGGAGTACGTCATATGATGTCCCCCCACTCTAACCGCGCAGCGCGTCGATCAGTGGTGCGCTGTGTCCCTCGGACACAGCGGATCACAGATCAACGGAAAGAGCTGAAGATGTCGGCTCGGTCATGTGATCAGCTGTGTCCAATCACAGCTGATCACATGTAAATAGGGAAATGCCGGTTATCAGCATTTCTCTCCACTCGAGCTGTCACGCTGACAGCTCAGGAGGAGAGCCGGTTGGCATTTCTCAGAGGGCACATGTACAATGATCATCAGGGCACTGATGATCAGTGTGCCCTGATGATCAGTGTAGCCCCAGCAGTGCCACCTGTCAGTGTCCATCAATGCCAGCTGTCAGTACTCCTCTGTGCCACCTGCCAGTGTCCATCAGTGCCTACCAGTGCACATCAATGCCACATATCAGTGCCCATCTGAGCTGCCTTTTAGTGTCACCTAACAGTGCCAGTCAGTGCTGCCTATCAGTGCCACCTATCAGTGTCGCCTATCAGTGCCATATATGAGTGCTGCCTTTCAGTGCCCATCAGTGATGTCTGTCAATGCCCATCAGTGTCACCTACCAGTGCCTCCTCATGAGTGCCCATCAGTGCCGCCTATCAGTGCCCATCACTGCAGCCTTATTAGCGCACATCAGTGAAGGCGAAAAATCACTTATTTACAAAATTTTAAAACAGAAACTAAGAAAAAACTTTTTTTTTTTTCAAAATTTTCAGTTGTTTTTGGTTTGTTTACTAAAAACTAAAAAACCAAGAGGAGATTAAATACCACCAAAAGAAAGCCCTGTCTCAAAAAAATAATAAAAATGTCATATGGGTACAGTGTTGCATGACCGCGCAATTGTCATTCAAAATGTGTCAGTGCTGAAAGCTGAAAATTGGCCTGGGGAGGAAGGGGGTAAAAGTGCCCTGTAGGCTAGTGGTTAAACACATAGTTGTACTGATATAGGATTAAAAATGTCTCAAGCATTCATGATAACAATAATAGCCATGAACACCCTTATTCTGACTCCAACTGTTGTATTAGTGACTTATTGCTGAGACCTCTATGCCTGGCTTGTATAAGCGGAAACAATCACTGCGGACAGTCTTTATCAGATAGCTGAACTAACCAAACACCCGTTTTCTCTTCCACAAAATCTTTATTGTATGCAGCAGTTACAGCAGACAACAGATATGGAAGATGATTGAAAATATGGTTTTTGCAGGTTAAAACATGGTAATGTGTTCTCGGATTTGAGCATGGTTCAATATTGGGTTGGCCCACCCTTTGCAGCTATAACAGCTTCAACTTTCCTGGGAAGGCCGTCCACAAGGTTTAGGAGTGTGTTTATGGGAATATTTGACTATTCTTCCAGAGGTCAGGGCCTGATGTCAAACGAGAAGGCCTGGCTCGCAGTCATCACTCTAATTCATCCCGAAGGCATTCTATTGGGTTGAGGTCAGGACTCTGTGCAGGCCAGTCAGGTTCCTCCACTCCAAACTCGTCCATTCGTGTCTTTATAGACCTTGCTTTGTGCACTGGTGAAATTGTCCAAAATGGCTTGGAATGATGACGCCTTAAGGAGTTCCCTCCACTGGAACTAAGGGGCCAAGCCCAACCCCTGAAAAACAACCCCACGCCATAATCCCCCCTCCATCAAACTTTACACTTGGCACAATGCAGTCAGGCAAGTACCGATCTCCTGGCAACTGCCAAACCCAGACACATCCATTGGATTGCCAGATAGAGAAGCGTGATTCGTCACTCCAGAGAACACGTCTCCACGGCACTTAAGTCCAGTGGAGGCGTACTTTACACCACTGCATCCGATGCTTTGCATTGCACTTGGTGATGTAAGGCTTGGATGCAGCTGATCAGTCATGGAAACCCATTCCATTAAGCTCTCTACACACTGTTTTTGTGTTAATCTGAATGCTACATGAAGTTTGGAGGTCTTTAGCTATTGACTCTGCAGACAGTTGCCGACTTCTACGCACTGTGTGCTTCAGCATGCGCTGATCCTGCTCTGCCACTTCGTGGCTGACTTGCTGTTGCTCCCAGGTGCTTCCACTTTGTTATAATACCTCTAACAGTTTACAGTGGAATATTTAGTATCAAGGAAATTTCACGGATTGACTTATTGCACAGGTGGCACCCTATCACGGTACCATGTTTGAATTCACTGAGCTCCTGAGAGTGACCCATTCTTTCACAAATGTTTGTAGAAGCAGTCTGAATGCCTAGGTGCTTGATTTTATACACCTGTGGCCATAGAGGTGATTGGAACACCTGAATCCAATGATGTGGAGGGGTTTCCCTATAGTTTTGGCAATATAGTGTATATGCAACAAAAATAACTGCAATAAGGCATCAAGTACTGCTAATTAAAGTTCAAGGCACATTCCTCTTAAGGTCAGAAACAGGATCCAACAAACCCAGGTAAGCAAGTTCAGTCTCCAAAGATCAAGAGCAAAACAAGTTCTGTGATGGGTCCAAACAAAGTCTTTACATACCTTGTGTGGCAACTTTCACCTCTACCTTATGTACCTCACTAGAGATGGTCTTTACAATTAGTTATTTCAGCTTGCTGGTCTTTGAGCAGAGCAAGGTCTCCAACTTGGAGATTAGGGTTCAGACGTTGTCATTTTCTGCATCCTTGCAGAAGAGAAACATACTCCATCTTCCAATGATTCTGGAAGCAGTTGGCGAGGTGTTGTACTCCATTGATCATTGTATAGATTCCCTGTCTCCAGGTGGAACAGGAACAGGCCCAAGCTTCTGGGTGAGAAGAGTAGCTGGAATGAGGATGGTTGGGGTGTCTGTAGACACTAGAACAAGTGGTCTTGAATTGATTATGGCAGGCACTGGCCTGGTGGCATTAACCTAGGCTTAAACGCTAATGGAACATGATGCCATTGTTCTGATTCTTTCTTGGTTGCTGATACAGACATAGAAGCATTTTATTTGATTTATATATGTAGCCCAAAACAACTTTGCTATCTGTGTAGAATTTTGATGTCATTTTTCTGAATGTTTAGCTCACGCAGTACAAATCTGCAATTTCTATGGATAGCACAGTCCCACAAAGTTCAAGCCTGGGAATTGTGTGCTCAGGCTTAGGTGCTAGCTTAGCCTTGCCAGACAGAAACCCTACATGGGTTTGAGAGAGTCTCTCACCTTGAGGTAGGCAACAGCTGTTATGGCCTCAATGGATGTATCTGAAAGGATATAAATCTCTTTTCTCCAACTTGCAGCAAGGGAAGCTGAAGTGTAGCAGCATGGTATGTCAATTCCATCTAAGGCACATAGAGATTGTTTCCAGGACTCTCATTCTGAATGTTTGTCTGTTGGTAGTGGAGCATCCCAATCTTTATTAGCTTCTGATAGCTGACTTAATAAGGCTTTACCTTGTATGGTGATGGGAGCCAGAAACCCCAGTGAATCATATAGACTGTTCACCACTGACAGAACACCATGTTTAGTAAATGGCTTGTCTGCAGCTCTGACTTGTAAGCCAAAGGTGTCTTTTATTAAGTTTTAATAAGGCCTCAAGTACTGCTAATTAAAGTTCAAGGCACATTCCTCTTAAGGTCAGAAACAGGATCCAACAAACCCAGGTAAGCAAGTTCAGTCTCCAAAGATCAAGAGCAAAACAAGTTCTGTGATGGGTCCAAACAAAGTCTTTACATACCTTGTGTGGCAACTTTCACCTCTACCTTATGTACCTCACTAGAGATGGTCTTTACAATTAGTTATTTCAGCTTGCTGGTCTTTGAGCAGAGCAAGGTCTCCAACTTGGAGATTAGGGTTCAGACGTTGTCATTTTCTGCATCCTTGCAGAAGAGAAACATACTCCATCTTCCAATGATTCTGGAAGCAGTTGGCGAGGTGTTGTACTCCATTGATCATTGTATAGATTCCCTGTCTCCAGGTGGAACAGGAACAGGCCCAAGCTTCTGGGTGAGAAGAGTAGCTGGAACGAGGATGGTTGGGGTGTCTGTAGACACTAGAACAAGTGGTCTTGAATTGATTATGGCAGGCACTGGCCTGGTGGCATTAACCTAGGCTTAAACGCTAATGGAACATGATGCCATTGTTCTGATTCTTTCTTGGTTGCTGATACAGACATAGAAGCATTTTATTTGATTTATATATGTAGCCCAAAACAACTTTGCTATCTGTGTAGAATTTTGATGTCATCTTTCTGAATGTTTAGCTCACGCAGTACAAATCTGCAATTTCTATGGATAGCACAGTCCCACAAAGTTCAAGCCTGGGAATTGTGTGCTCAGGCTTAGGTGCTAGCTTAGCCTTGCCAGACAGAAACCCTACATGGGTTTGAGAGAGTCTCTCACCTTGAGGTAGGCAACAGCTGTTATGGCCTCATGGATGTATCTGAAAGGATATAAATCTCTTTTCTCCAACTTGCAGCAAGGGAAGCTGAAGTGTAGCAGCATGGTATGTCAATTCCATCTAAGGCACATAGAGATTGTTTCCAGGACTCTCATTCTGAATGTTTGTCTGTTGGTAGTGGAGCATCCCAATCTTTATTAGCTTCTGATAGCTGACTTAATAAGGCTTTACCTTGTATGGTGATGGGAGCCAGAAACCCCAGTGAATCATATAGACTGTTCACCACTGACAGAACACCATGTTTAGTAAATGGCTTGTCTGCAGCTCTGACTTGTAAGCCAAAGGTGTCTTTTATTAAGTTTTACAATAAGCCTAGGCTTCTCTAAACAGGAGGCATGTCCATTCACAGATTTAAATCCTGTGCCATGATTGTTAGGCTGAAAAGCTTTCATCACAGCAGCACTGTTTGAGACAATATTATGGAGTGTGAGGTTGGCCTCAGAAAGTATACCTTGAGTCCTTGGAGCAGGTCTATGGCTTTTTCATCTGTGGGTAAGGATTTGAGTCCGTCGTCCACGTAGACGTCTCTTTAAACGAAGTGTCGAGCAGCTGCACCATACGCCTTTTCACCATCAAGAGCAGTCCTTTGTAGACCATATGTTGCAATAACAGGCGAGGGACTGTTTCCGAAGACATGTACTTTCATGCTGTATTCAATCACTTCATTGTTTATGTAGTTGTCAAGGTGCCACAGAAACCTTAGGAAGTCCCTATGGCCTTCTCTTACTATAAAGAAATGTAATATGTGTTCAATGTCAGCAGTTATGGCAACTGGCTCTCTTCTAAACCTCATAAGTACTTCTACAAGGTTGTTAGTTAAGTTAGGACCAGTGAGAACAACATCATTTAGGGATACGCCTTGATGCGTGCCACTGGAGTCAAACACTACCCTAATCTGTTTTGGTTTACGTGGATGATACACTTCGAAGAAAGCAGATACCAGCACTCATTATGTTCTGAAGAGGTGGAACTGATCATTGTCAAATATCCTACTCATAAAGGCAATTTAATGGTCCTTCATTTCAGGCCTGTTCTTTAGTGTTCACTGAAGTGAGCTGAATCTGGATAAAACTTGATCACGATTGTTTGGAAGTCTGACTCTTGTAGCACAAAAACGTAACGGTGCAACCCAGCTGTTTGCTTAATCTTTGAAGAATCCATTATTGTGATGAACTCTCTATCTTCAACTGACCAGGCTGTTCTGTTAACATCACATGTAGTACAAAACACTATGCTACTTAAGTTGTCATCACAAGGTATGGGAGTAATGTCAGATACCTGGATGATGTCAAGAGGCTTCTCCTTTACTACATAATGATGAGGGCATTGTCTGAAGTGAGATACATGCCCATTTCTTAACACATGAGATTTGAACGAGTTGATCTCAGATGGTGTGTGCATTCTATGCAAGCAAACATCGACCACTTTAATCCAGCCTTGATCAAGTCTTTGTGTATATGGGGCGTCATCAGATCCACTGCACTGCTGTCGTACTTTATATACTCTGAGAATGCGCTTCCCAGCAAGATTTCAGCATCTATGTCCATTGGAGAAATCTCAGTAACCAGGTGCCTTAAGTGGGGATGGTGATACTTAGCTTCTGTAGTAGGGATATCATTCCTGTTGTCTAGTATTTGATTGCCTTAAACTAATGTTAGCAAGGGTATTCCCTTCTTTACCTTAATATGGGAAACCATGAACCCATCGGTTCTTCTGTCAGAGGTTTCTAAACGACCAAAACAGGTATTGAGCGCTTATGGTATTGCATGTCCCTTTATGCCAAAGATTTGAAAAAAATGTAGGTTTAACCAGGGATCTGTTTCTCTGCTCAACTATTATGGCATACATCCTGGTAACTTTGATCCTTTGGATATACTGTATTTTGACTAGACATACCTTGGCACAGCATTTTTGGCTTAATCCTTCTCCACAGACTTCAGTACATTTAGAATAAAAACATTTGTTGTGGCTGGAGAATGGCTTTGTTGCTTCCTGTCATGATTTGAAGCAGGGCGTGATGTAGGTAGCTGCTGTGGATTGTCTGGAATTGGAGCAGGATGAATAGCTGTAAAGTGTTTGGTCAGTACTGTGCACTTAATGACAACTTTTAGCAAATTGGTCATAGGAAGCACAGCACCTAAAGCATATACCAAGTTTCTAGAGAATCTCCCTGCATTCTTGTACAGTTTTTGCCCTTAACCCAAAACTTTTCTTAAGACGGTGAGGTTTTTTGTGAATAGGGCACTGACGATTAGGATCTTTACCTCTATCACCCGAATTACTCTGGTAAGCAGGAGAGGATATGGGAGTTGAGGGGTCTGTGTTTTTAGCAGACACTGCTCTATTTAAGTCTCTATGTTTAGCTGCCTTGTTATCATCCCTTAATGATGATGAAGCAGGCAGGCTAGATTCACTGAAGCTGCAACCTGCAAAAATATGAGAATGGAACAAAAGATACGTCATAGTCTCTTTTATATTTTGAGCCCTGTTGTGCCCATTTCCCTTGCAGGTTGTTTGGCAGTTTAAACACCACTTGATTCACACCATGAGCGATGTCCAGTTATCTTAGCCCAGGTAGACAAGGGTCTGTTTTTGCCAACTCTAGCTCCATGAGGAGGTTGCTTAGTTCTTGAAGCTTGCAATGATCTTTGTTACCTATTTTTGGAAAGTTTTGTAGTAATAGAGTGCTTTCTACAGCTTCAGAGATACCATAGGTTTGCTCAAATCTTGCCCATGCAGCAGCAAGTACTGCATCTGCGTAGTCAACATATACTGCTCTCAGTCTTTTAACATGATCTGCAGATTCTGGCCCCAGCCACTTTACAAGCAAATCAAGTTCTTCCTTGGCAGTGAGGTTGAAGTCAACAATAGCAGCTTTGAAGGTTGATTTCCAGGCCCTATAGTTCTTTGATCAGTCATCAAGCCTTGAGAGGCTAATGTCAATGAGCTCATGGCGAATCATATATCTGGCAAAGTCAGACAGGTCTGATCTCTCACCCTTTGGTGCCAAACTAACTTGTGGGACCCCTTGGGTGTGAAGGTTCTCTGGTGAATAAAGTTGAGGTATGCCAGGATAAAATGACGTTGCAAGAGCATTTAGCTGTGCTTTTGTCTCTAAGACTTCTGCTTGCTGTTGCTTAAACTGTGGCTTGTTGCTAGGAGTCACCTTGTCGTTGACAGGAGGCAATGTGGTTTGGTGTGTAGCTGCACTTGCACTGTGGACTTGAAGAGGCTCAGGCCTTTGCAGGTTGGAGGTCTCTGTGTTGAGAATCTGAACAGTATTTGTAGTAAGAGATACAGGAGATGTTTCTGTATCATTGTACAAATGTATTGTTTCTGCACAAACATTATGCCTTAGCACATATTCACTGGTGCGTTTAACTGGATTATCCAGTTCTGCTGGTGTAGAACAATCCAAATTAGTACTTTCCACTATTGTTTGTTCAAGGACCTTCAGCCTTACTAGGGCAGTTTCCTACCTTTCCATTTGCAGATTCTTTATTTTGGATTCTGCCTCTGCTTGGCGAGCTGCAATCTCTGCTTAAAGAGTTTTGCCTTGAGCTTCTGCCTTTGCTTGGCGAGCTTTGCTTTGAGCTTCTGCTTGGCATGCTATCACCTCTGCTTGGCGAGCCTTGCTCTGAGCTTCTATCTCTGCTTCCTTTCTGGCAAAGGAGCTTCACACTTTATTTGCTTTCAGAGTTGTGTGGGCCTCTATTAGCTTGTCGCTTAATGTTGAGCTTCTGGAGCGAGAGGCTCTAAAAGAACATGCTGTGAACTTAACAGATGTATGGGATCGGGTCTTCTGCAGTTGAGCAATGCACAGTCATGCCTTATCCTTAGCATCTTGCAACAAGAGATCTTTTTTAATGCATCTGTCTCAGTTAGTTCTGTTAAGGAGCCCTCTACATTAGAGTCCTTTATGAAAGTTTTGTATTTTGAAGACAGGCACTGGTAGCGCTTCAGATAGGCAATCTATAGAGTTTCTTAATTCAGTCAGTTGATCATAAAAGCACAGCAAAACCGACATGCATTATGTAGTTCAGTCCGATAGATCTGAAAGATTGCTGGATAACTCATCTCTAGTGGTTTTATAGATTTTTCTGAGTTTCTGTGTTGGTTTTATTGTGCGTTTGATCTTACATTTTGCTCTGTTATATGTACAGAATCTGCTCCCTGTAAATCTGTGTGGGCAGAAGCATCATGTATCTGTGTAGATTCAGCAATAATAGAGTGTTGAGAGCCTTGTCTAGACATTTTTCAAGTTCTGCAAAAAATGGTTACTGTCTCTCTAAGGCAAACAGCAGCTTAGACAGATGGGAAAACACAGTCCAATGCAAAGAAACAGTTTTCAACATTTGCAGGTAAAGTGCACTAAGCCTGGGCAACCATGTGCTTTCACAAGATGGATGATGGCACTGAGCTTGATTGCAAATTAGATACACACACATACACAGTAGGCTGTAGGAAATTTACCATGTTTTCATTAATCCAACTGTTGCATTAGTGACTTATCCCTTGCAGAGACCTCTATATATAGCCTGTATAAGCAGATACAATCACCGCGGACAGTCTTTATCAGATAGCTGAACTCACCAAACACCTGTTTTCTCATCCACTAAATCTTTATTGCATGCAGCAGTTACAGCAGACAACAGGTGCGGAGCTGATCGAAAAGACAGTATTTGCAGGTCAAAACATGGTAATGCATTTCCAAATGCAAACAGATAACATATGGCCTAGACACAAGCAGCCATATTCATCCCAATAAAGATAGAGTAAAAAGGAAAAGGAAATGCGTCAAAAGTGGGAGGAAAACAGAATGAAAGACAGAAAAGGATGGTGCAATAACCAACATATTCACAAGATGGCAGTATCTTAACTAAGGATACTGAGGCTAATAATGGCTTAAGGAAATTAAATAAATTCTCAGTTCACAGTAATATGAACATTAACCATGGCTATGCATTGTGTTATATTTTTACACAAAGTGTAACAGCACAACCCTTAATATTGAGGTAGGGTTTCGTGAATAATTATATGAGGTTTCCATTACTTCTTAACTTTTTAGCTGAACATGTTACGTGGAGGGCCACTTCTTCAGGAAATCTTGGGTGCAGCATCACAAAACACGTCGAGCTAAAATATGACATGGAAACCCGATATAACACAATTTGAGTCTTAGGACTATTTATGGGCGTGCCCTATCTCAATATTAACCACTTGCCCTCCTGAGGATTTACCCCCCTTCCTGACCAGGCCCTTTTTTGCATTACTACGCTGCATTATTTGAACTGACAATTGTGCGGTCATGCAACATCCTCTTTTTCCCACGAATAGAGCTCTCTTTTGGTGGTATTTGATCACCTGTGAGCTTTTTATTTTTTGCACTATAAAAAATAAAAGACCAACAATTTTGAGAATAAAAACAATATTTTTGACTGTTTGCTATTAAACATGTCCAGTAAATAAATGTGAAAATCAAATTATGTCATAAGTTTAGGCCAAAATGTATTCTGCTTCATGTCTTTCCTAAAAAAAAAATCCCAATACATGTAAATTAATTGGTTTACGTGAAAGTTATAGTTTACAAACGGTGGTATATATACTGGGCTTTTAAAACATTTTTAATTTTTACTAGTCATGGTGACGATCAGGGACTGCGGCGGACATTCTGACACTGGTGGGAACTGACTTGGTGTCACTGATATCCCCAGTGACACCAATACAGTGATCAGCGCTAATAAAAAGAGCTGACACTGTACTAATTGCACTGGACAGGAATGGGTTAACATGTGGGGTGATGAAAGGGTTAACTGTGTGCTGTGTGTGTTTTACTGTGTGCTGTGTTAGTGCTTCACTGTAAGCACACTACTTTGCATGGGGACTCAGGCACGCCCCCTACCCAGAAATGCAAAGTCATTAATATTATTATACAGGATTTATATAGCGCCAACACTTTGCGCAGCGCTTTACAATATAAGGGAAACAGTACAATTACAATGTATATATACATGATTTTGCGCATAGCTGCTGTCCTGTAGCAGTATTTCTGCTATGGGGCACCGCTAAAGCGGTTAAGAGTGTTCAAGGCTTTTATTGTTATGATGGTATTGTTATCATGGTGAATGACCAAGACGTTTTTTAATTGTGTATCAATAAAATTGTTATGAGTTTTAAACTAGTGTTGAGTGCCTAAAAAGTCCATGCGTAGTGTTCTATCCATTTTTTTGTATATATGATCTTGAATTAGAATGTTGCACAGTTTATGCATGTACGGGTCTCCCCTTCCTGCCCAGGCCAATTTCCAGCCTTTAGCACTGTCACGCTTTGAATGACAATTGCGCAGTCCTGCAACACTGTACCCATATGAAATGTTTATCATTTTTTTCACACAAATAGAGCTTTCTTTTGGTGGTATTTAATCACCACTGGGTGTTTTATTTTTTGCACTATAAACAAAAAAATAGAGCAAAAAATTTGAAAAAAAAAAAGGTGTTTCTTTCTTTCTATTATAAAATGTTACAAACAGGTAATTTTTCTCCTTCACTGATGTGCGTTGATGAGGCTGCACTGATATGATGAGGTGGCGTGGATAAGCAGCACTGATGGGCACTGATGAGGCGGCACTGGTGGGCATTGATGAGGAGGCACTGATGGGTGACACTGACGGCACTGAATGATGGCACGTCTGGATACTGATGTGCGCAACTGCTGGGCAGCACTGATGGGGGGCACTGCAGGGCACTGATCATCAGTGCCCTGATGATCAGTGTTGATCTGTTCTGTGACATCTGCTGGTTATCGGCAGTACTTTCCTCACGCTGTGACAGCGTGAAGAAAGTGCTGCCGATAACCGGCAACTGTATTTATTTGGTGATCTGCTGTGTCACTGGACACCGCTGATCATGTGGTAAAGGGCCACTGTGATTGGCCTTTTACCTGATCATGTGATCAGCTGTGTCCTACGGACAGAGCGATCATGGAGATCGCTGGGTGCGCACTGCTGGAGGCACGCGGCAGGGCATGTTCTGGGAGGACATCATATGACGCCCTCCCAGAACTGGACAACCACACTGTAGTCATCATTCGGCTATAGTGCAGTAAGGATGTGGTTAACCACCTGCTGGCTATCCTCACTTTTGTGATCTATTATAAATAATGTAAACAAAAGAGTCATGAATGGCTTCTATTCATGACTGCTTGCTTGTTGTTGTGAGGCTGCGATTGGCCCACAGCTATCACAGGGTACCCGGCACCCTGTACCTTGTAATTAATTGTAGCCAATCACAGAATGTCATCAGTAAGCAAGCTGTCATGAATGGTAAGCCATTCATGACAGTTAGCTATTGCTTATAACAGGGATCATCACTGTTATAAGCAATAACAGTGGGGAAAAAAATCACCCCCCTCCCTCTTTCCCTAGAGTAATACAGTGTCATTATGGTGACACTGCACTGCGCAGGTAGAAATATGTAAAAAAAAATAAATAAATAAAGAGAAAAATATTAAATTTCTTAATTTTCCATAAAATTGTGACAAAACATTACAACCACAAAAAACTCACCATGCCTCTCACTAAATACCTGGGACTGTCTACTTTCCAAAAAGGAGTCATTTGGGGAGGTATCTGTACTGTCCTGGCATTTTAGAGCCTCAAGAAAGAGAGAGGATCAGTACATCAGGACTGATCAATTTTCAAATATACTGTATATACCATAGTTTGCAGACTCTCTTTCACACAATCTAAATAATAGACACTAATTGGGGTTATTGTTACCAAAGAAATGTAGCAGACTACATTTTGGCCTAAATTTATGAAGATTATTTGTTTGCAAAATGTATAACAGGAACTAAGAAAACACACAAAAGCAAACCGTAACAGACCACAAATAAAAGGAGCCCGGGGCCTCCAAGTGGCCCCTGGCATGGTATGCTTTACCGATCCCAGGAGCAGTTTGGAGTACTCACTTTACACAAAAGAAGCAAACCAAGTGGGTGAAACATGTCCAGGATTGGTAAAACTGCCAGTGTGAGTGCACCTAAATTTAGCTCCTAGACTAGCACTGGAATGTGAGTTTCAGTGACAGTTGGAGGGTTCCAATATTACCACCTGCCTTAGCTACTAAGTGAAATGTGTTGCGAAAGATGGCTTCTGTGGAAACCAAGCAAAAGCAAACCTCTGGACTAACTGATACATGTTCTGTACATAGCAGCAGGTTGGCAACTCAAAGGGTATTCTTTCTAAGAAGAGAATATTTTGTGTTATTTTATTGTGCAATATCCTTATGGAATAATAATGGATATTTTATATTTTAACAAAATGTACAAATATGCATTGGGATATTTTAATTTTTGTAGTCACAAGTAAATATAAGCACTTTAGAAGCCCCAAAAGACAGCTTGCCAAAATATTTATAATTACTTTCAGCCAGTCTTGTAATTCTTTGTCCACCTGCCTGTCCATTAGACTTCCAATAAGTATCATCACACTGCTAAAGTCCTTCAATTACTCATTGCCTTCTGTATTTGTCCAACAATTTCCATTTCAGCTCATAGTACCTGAAAACATGATAGATCACAGTACTAGCAGACTACATTTTGGCCAAAATTTACAAACATTATTTGTTTGCAAAATTTTATAACAGAAAACACACTAAAGCAAACCGTAGCAGACCACAAATGAAAGGTGCCCGGGACCACCTTCTCCAAGTGGTCCCAGGCATGGTGTGCTTAACTGATCCCAGGAGCAGTTTGGAGTACTCGCTCTACACAAAAGAACCAAACCAAGGGGGTGAAACGTGTCCAGTTTTTGGTAAAACTGCAAGTGTGAGTGCACCTAAATTTAGCTCCTAGACTAGCACTAGAATGTGATTTTCAGTGACATTTGGGGGGTTCCAATATTACCACCTGCCTTAGCTACTGAGAATGGATGCCATTTTCAACTGAAATTTAGGATGCTATTGTGGCTTTTGAGGTATGAGCCTACTGTAAAAATTCCTATCTTTGTGTACTAATGCATAAAATACCATGACAGCTCTTAGGGTTTCAAGGGGATTTTGCCCGATAAACTAACCCTAATAGAACATAATTTATTTGACATTTATTTGCACTTAAGAAAATAACACTATATATGTTTAAAAGAACAATGTACTCTACAGACTCGAGAGCAATCTGACTGGTAGTCTGGGAGAGAGTGTTTTGTGCACGCTGGGCTTAAGTATTGAGTAGTTGGAATTAAGATTTAATGGCTTGTGAACTAACAAAATATTTGGCTTTTAATGTTCATATTTTTTGCCAATCACCATCCAACCAGGTGTTGCCTAATTCTGTTCCTATTTGAGAGTTTAGAGAGTGGATGGAAATTAGTAATTGATATTCTATGACTGTGGTTATCAGCATGTGTGCATTTTTATCGATGTTTTCCCAAAAGTGGTAATAATAAGTAATATGTGTCATGAAATCTGGAGGGGAAATGTAAAGAAAAAAAAATGTATTAGGTTTGGTAACCAAATGGGGCTTTTCATATGCTTCTATTTACTCTAGACTACAAAAAATAATGGATAGATATGGAAATAGGCCATTGTGGGGCAGTTGGTCTCTTCTTATGGTGGTGGTTTGGATAGCTGAGAAAGCTTGACAGCATTGGCTGGCATAGCATGATAATTGGAGCACAAGCCTATTTTGGAATGTATCAGTTCTGGGGACATATTGGAGGAATGAACCTTTGTGAGGGAAGTGAAACATAGAAGGAGTATTTAAAGTATATGTGAGAATCCACTTTTAATGCCATAGAAACAACGTAAGAAAGGCAAAATTGAAGGACATGAAGTGATAGCTCATAAGTTCTACGTGCACACCAATCGCAGCATCCACCTAGTTATCTCACCTTATCTCCTTGTCCTTCCTTTCCTCCCTCACCTCCTGATTGTGAAAATATTAATAGGGAATGAGAGGCATATACTGAGTCATAGATACATTTGGAAATGTGAATGAATAGTAAACGCATCAATAATTTTCCTTGTTTTCCTGATGAAGCTTGATAAGTGAAATGTGTTGAGAAAGACGACCTCTGTGGAAACCAAGCAAAAGCAAACCTCTGGACTAATTGATACATGTTCTGTACATAGCAGCAGGTTGGCCATTCATGGGGTATTCTTTCTAAAAAGATAATATTTTGTCTTATTTTATTGTGCAATATCCTTATGGAATAATAATGGATATTTTATATTTTAACAAAATGTACAAATATGCATTGGGATATTTTAATTTTTGGGAGTCACGAGTAAATATAAACACTTTAAAAGCTCCAAAAGACATCTTGCCAAAATATTTATAATTCAGTTCAGCTAGTCTTGTGATTCTTTGTCCACCTGCCTGCCCATTAGACTATGAATAAGTATCATCACACTGCTAAAGTCCTTCTATTACTCATTTTCTTCTGTATTTGTCCAAACACTTTCCATTTCAGCTCCTAGTACCTGAAAACATGATAGATCACAGCACTATGCAACACAGTACAGCCTTAATGACTTTCCTGGTGCCAACATGGCAGCATACTATCACATGTACACTGCCATGGATTGGGGCCACGAAAAAAAAATTACAATACGTATTTAATACAATTTTCCATTTTCAGCGCATAACCTTTGACATTCAGACCGATTTCTGTTGAGCAGGGAACTATGGTATATGACAATGGTAGATTGTAGGCAGCTGTACTTCTAGTATTTTAAAAAACATTTAATTATATTTTAATAGACTTATAACTAGGCCAAAATAATAACCCATCTATGGATACTTTACATGTTGAGTAATATAGAGCAAATTTAAATAAATAATGTCTGCTTACAACATTGTAGCAATTACTTCTAAAAGTATCAAACATTTGCTGGACATTTCAGTATGGCATCGTTTATACAGTATAAGATATTTCAGAGGGTTTAGTAATAAAGTTTTCACATTGATATATGCACACACATTTCAGAAGAAATATTTCATATGTATAAGGTTGGTCTATAGAAAGCAACAATTTATAACATACACCTGCTTTCGAGTCCTGATATGCTATGACAGTATACAGACACCTAGTAATTTTAAAGGAAACTGGTCATAAACTAGTAGATTTTAAAATGACAATTTGTACCAAAAATTCTCAGTACATTCAATGACCTAAGAAATGTCATTCAAAACTACTTCAAAATTTAATTTGCTTTCAATATTGGAATGAATAAACTTATCCAAAAGAAACCCAAATACACTGTTAAAAAATATGTTGGTTATGGAAATGGTTTCCATCCTGCTCCTTTGAATTTGCTCATCACTGCGGTCGAAAACAAATGTCCAATTGACCCCACTAACCATTAGAAAGTTGAGCATTTGCTAAAACGAAAAAGTTCTAATGAAATAGAGCTAGTGCATGGTCAGCTATAAACAAAAGTCAAACATTATGACTTAACCTAGGACATAAAAAACAGACATCTAAATACGCCCAAAACTCCAACTTTGGGGCTCAGAGATTCAATCTGCACACTGAGCGCCCCTAACCTTCTGTGATGCTGCAGAAGGTGAGTGAGGTATGTGCAACTACCTTTCTTCTTTTATTTGTCAAGGTCAGGTTTTAACATTTAACTTTAGTACCGGTTCACTTTAGTTCTTTTAGTTTTTTTTTTTTTACTGTAAAATGGCTTGGAAAATTAAACAATGGGCTGAACACTATAGATAACTGAATTTCCAATAATTTTCTGTGAACACATGGAATAATTTAACAGACATCCGTAAATGTTATATAAAGCAAAGATATGTAGCTTTATTCCTTAAAAGTTTTATTTAATCCAAAACTGAACAGCAGACATTGCTGCACTAGACTTTATAGTCCTGCTGACCCCTGCAGCGATGTCTCACTCACACCCTGTAATTTAAAATAAAAGAATTACATAACAGGCAAAGCATGACTCGCTTGAAATAACTGGGGAAGGTAACTGGACTTAGGAAATACCCAAAGCATTTAGGAATAGAATGAATGGTTCAAACTGACAGTAGCTACCCAAAATGTGGAATAAGTGAAGGCCAGTAAATTTGACATAAAACATTATAAGAAATGCTGGCACAAATATTTTCAAGTTCTTTCCTGAGTATCATACCCTTGAGGGATCCCAGTGCTGGACCAGTGGGCTGCAACTTGGGAAGACAGGTAAAGATGTCTAATTGACTACTTTTAAACGTTAATGACTGGTTTACTACCTGTCAGATATGAAAGATTTGCCTTTAATATCCTATTATTTTGGCTAACCATTTAATTCTGACCTATCACTATTCCTAGATTAAATGTGCACCTAAACTGCAAGGTCTGCTTACTTAGTGTGCCTCCCCATCTCAAAAAAACATCCATAGGGGAAAAAAGTTAGCTAACTAATATAATTACTTTACCCCCGCATCAACCCACAATGTCTACATAAGGCTGACATTGTTCAGCTCTGGCGAGATCCTGGGGAATGTTGAGCAGCCCAAATCTCACAAGAAGAAGCTCTTCTACTGTTCTGGAGCATCATATAGGCACTTTTGGACTACTCAGTATCTCGGCATCTGATTGAAAGGATAGTGATGTCATTCCCAGCAGTATGGTAAGCTATCTACTGTAAATAAACACATTTTTTTTTAAACTCACAGGTTTCTTACTTCATCTTCAAGTGGTTTAAAATACAGTAGAGGGGTAATGCTAAATAAGCAGACCTTGCATTGGATGGTTTAGCCGCTTTCAAACTACACAACTGGGATTAACAAAAGTTCCAAAAATTAGAAAACAAAGCTCATAAACCAGCAATCGAGGAACCAGGTAATAAAACATAGAAGAGAAAATATCCAGTCATTATCATACCTTATATAACATACAACAAAGGAAACAGATTTTACTATTTTTTAAATAATGATCAAGGATTTAATTCATCTTGTTTCAATATCATTACAGAAAATGTTATGGTACAGAGTTCTTCAATAATTCTTTGCTTCTTTATCTCCACATGAATGCTGGTACACTGTAATCTGTACAAGATCAGTTTTTGATTTTTTTTTTTCTGTACATTTTTTTAAATGTATTGGTTAAAAAGGCTGTCAGCACTTAAGGAAGCAATTTTTTATTCAAATAAAAGGTATTCAGTTACTGCCCAATAGTACTGAGCGGAGTGATTGCCAGGACGTCCGTCCTCCTTGTTAAGAAGATGGGGAGTCTTCATCCAGACGCAACCACTTTGCTTTTGGCACTGTGCACATCAACACGTTATACAAGATAAAGAACAAGCAGAGCTCTCTTGTGAAGCGGTTATGAAGCATACTGATAAGGGAAACAGCAGTGTCATCTAAGCTAGTATAAAGTAAGCAGACAGCCTTGTTTAAGAGCTTAAGTATTTGTACTTTAGGGATGAGAGAAACACAACTTTTGCAGGCATCTACTGCTGTCTACTAAAAGCTACTGCTATTAGACCTAGCATTTTAACACACAAAGCAATTGCAATGAAGGAAAAGTTGCCTTGATATAATCAGAATAAGGTTTTATATGTTTTTTTTTTATTTTTTTTTGGAAAAAAATGTTTTTTTTTTTCAGGGTTTTTTTTTCCTCAAAGTCATTTTTCGAAATTTAGTTCAAGATGTTGACTACACTGATCAACTTTATCCAAATCATAAAAACTAACTGTGCCATTGCATATTACAGGATACAGTCAATGATATGTGGACATGCATCAAAGCTTTTCTCTTGCGGCTGTCATCATAGCCTTCCAATGACCATGACGTCCACCACTTCTCCCTTGTGAAGCTCCACATACTGCTCTGTCTTTGGAGGTAGCATCAACAGTCCATTGGCACTTCGCATACTCATGAGGCGACTGCTCATTTGATTACCTGTGTGGAAAGACAACAACAGTGTAAGTACCCATTACATTTTATTAAAATGTACAGTGCTGTCACTATACCCTTTACGACTTGGCCTGATCCGGGTGAAATGCATCAGAGGGTGTGGCAAACAGGAGGGGACTGTAGCTGAAACATTTACTTTCACTATGTGACAAGGTTGACATAATGAACACAGTTTGAGTTTTGTTTATTGTGGCTGGACGGAGCGATATGTGGAGGAAGAACCAACAGGACAACACGCAGGAGGCTTTGAGCGATGCTAGTTTCCTATATACTGTGTATTTCCTGTAAATGTTCTGAATAGAAGTTTCACCCAAAAAAGATATTTAAATTAAAGTTGAAGTCTAAAGAGCTCAGATACCCACTAGGTTCTTTTATCTCCTGAAGACTCCTTGCGTGAGATTTCCTAGCTAGTTACCAGTTCTGTTCCCACTCGCTTTGAAGTCTCATTTCTGCTTAAATAGATGTGCCCCTGGATATTCCCACTCTGTATTTTCCTTTAAATTAAATTAACTTAAAAAAATAGAAACTATTGCTAGTTGAATTACGAAAAATATAATATATATAGATTTATTTAAACACTTTTTATTGCATGAGAGTTTAAAATACAGATTTCAAAAAAACAGAGCAGACGAGGTATTCACAGTGTGATAAGTTCCCAGTGCAAACGTTATAATAAAATGTTAATAAACAGTGACCATAACAGACTCTGTCTCCTTCTACAGTAATACAATAAGTAAAAAACTGTGTTCTACAAGTGTGGTGTGATACACCTCGAACAGGCAAGACATCATAAAGCAAGAATCTTCAGATGTTAACTGATATACCACACATCCCAGCCTTGTGATATCTCTGGGGGCACACTCTACATTCATAAAAAATTTTAACATATGGGAGGATTTGTTTGAGAGTGGTAATCCATTGAAGGATTGAGGGGGGTGAGACCATCCATTTAAGTGCTATTTGCTTCCACATCAAAAGTAGAGTTTCTTTTAAGAATGTTCTAACATATCTAGGCCATAGTTCTACGTCCAGTAATCCTAATTGACATACTTGAGGAGTAAATGGAACAGGCGGGGAAAGCAGATTAGACAATCAGTAACATACCTCCAGTAAGTGGCTATAAGGGAGTCCACATTCTCCCTCTTAGATTGTAAGCTCTAACAAGCAGGGCCCTCTGAATCCTCCTGTATAAATTTGTATTGTAATTGTACTGTCTGCCCTCTGTGGGTGCTATATAAATCCTGTATAATAATAATTAAATGATTAATTCATCCCCTGGTTGAGTACAACGTAAACAGTTTGAGTTGGTGGCTCTGCCCATAGCCAGTAAACGTACCGGGGTGAGGTATGTTTGATGAATTATGTACAACCAAATACGATTATTATTGACTGCAAACGTGCCAGTCAAATGTTAGGAAGAGGCCACCTCCCAATCTTCATCCATCATGCCACTGTGTATATATACAGTGGGGATCGAAAGTTTGGGCACTCCAGCTAAAAATTTGTATTAATGTGCATAAAGAAGCCAAGGAAAGATGGAAAAATCTCCAAAAGGCATCAAATTACAGATTAGACATTCCTATAATATGTCAACAAAAGTTAGATTTTATTTCCATCATTTACACTTTCAAAATAACAGAAAACAAAAAAATGGCGTCTGCAAAAGTTTGGGCACCCTGCAGAATTTATAGCATGCACTGCCCCCTTTGCCAAGCTGAGTCCTGCCAGTGTCATGGATTGTTCTCAATCATCGTCTGGGAAGACCAGGTGATGTCAATCTCAAAGGTTTTAAATGCCCAGACTCATCTGACCTTGCCCCAACAATCAGCACCATGGGTTCTTCTAAGCAGTTGTCTAGAAAACTGAAACTGAAAATAGTTGACGGTCACAAAGCTGGAGAAGGCTATAAGAAGATAGCAAAGCGTTTTCAGATGTCAATATCCTCTGTTCGGAATGTAATTAAGAAATGGCAGTCATCAGGAACAGTGGAAGTTAAAGCAAGATCTGGAAGACCAAGAAAAATATCAGACAGAACAGCTCGCAGGATTGTGAGAAAAACAATTCAAAACCCACGTTTGACTGCACGATCCCTCCAAAAAGATCTGGCAGACACTGGAGTTGTGGTACACTATTCCACTATAAAGAGATACTTGTACAAATATGGTCTTCATGGAAGAGTCATCAGAAGAAAACCTCTTCTACGTCCTCACCACAAAAATCATCGTTTGAACTTTGCAAATGAACATATAGACAAGCCTGATGCATTTTGGAAACAAGTTCTGTGGACCGATGAGGTTAAAATTGAACTTTTTGGCCGGAATGAGCAAAGGTACGTTTGGAGAAGAAGGGGCACAGAATTTAATGAAAAGAACCTCTGTCCAACTGTTAAGCATGGGGTTGGATCAATCATGTTGTGTTGCAGCCAGTGGCACAGGAAACATCGCACGAGTAGAAGGAAAAATGGATTCAATAAAATTTCAGCAAATTTTGGATGGTAACTTGATGCTATCTGTGAAAAAGCTATCTGTGAAGTTAAAGAGAGGATGGCTTCTACAAATGGATAATGATCCTAAACACACCTCGAAATCCACGGGGGATTACATCAAGAGGCGTAAACTGAAGGTTTTGTCATGGCCTTCACAATCTCCTGACCTCAACATAATTGAAAATCTATGGATAGACCTTAAAAGAGCAGTGCTTGACAGACAGCCCAGAAATCTCAAAGAACTGGAAGACTTTTGTAAGGAAGAATGGGCAAAGATACCTCAAACAAGAATTGAAAGACTCTTGGCTGGCTAAAAAAAGTGTTTACAAGCTGTGATACTTGCCAAAGGGGGCAGTACAAGATATTAACTCTGCAGGGTGCCCAAACTTTTGCAGACGCCATATTTTTGTTTTCTGTTATTTTGAAAGTGTAAATGATGGAAATAAAATTTAACTTTTGTTGACATATTATAAGAATGTCTAATCTGTAATTTGATGCCTTTTGGAGATTTTTCCATCTTTCCTTGGCTTCTTTATGCACATTAATACAAATTTTTAGCTGGGGTGCCCAACATTCGATCCCCACTGTATATATATATATATATATATATATATATATATACATACATATATATATATATATATATATATATATACATACACATACATACACACACACACACACACAGTAGATCTAGCATCATGTTAGCTTTTAAATTGTACCCTATTATACAAGTTTCTTCACATCCTCAAAATGTTTGTTATGTGCCGTGCATGTTTTTTGATTGACCAGCTGCACTAGTAAGCTCAGGGTAATGCTTTGTCTCTTTATAAAATACCAATTTTCACTATGGAAGATGACACATTCTATACAGCACAGCAACCTTGGTGTGTTCATTTCATTGATAGCATTAGTCCTTTTTTTTGCACTGTAATTTTACATTCCCTTTTATGCACATTTGCACATGCTTCCTCTTTATTACAGAGATTAAAATTGTAATTTTATATTTTTTAAACTGATAAGAAACTAGCTTGCCTATGTACTACCTACAATTGTGATAATAATGTGATACCTACAAGCATGATTATTAAAAAATTTCAAATGTGACAACTAAACAAAACAGTTATTTGGAAAGATGCTGAGTGTATCTTTTTGTGTTTGTTACCTACTGCAGTAGTTATTATTAATTTGGAACCACTGATCAATATTAAGATAGCAGTTGTCTATCTATAACATTTGCAAGACCCTCAGTAAATGCAAGCACTAGAGGTAGAAGTTCAGCCACCACTTCTTTGAATGAAATGAGCTATGGTATGTAATACATATCCGTGGGGGACACAGGGGATTGATAATCCATGGGATTAGTCCTTACATTGTGACTATAACTTTGATATGAGGCAGTCTGAAGTCCCTGTACTTTTTAAAATGGTGTGGCACAATTAAAAAGGTACAATACACTTTTTGTATACTGGGGATCAAGGTGATATGCGAAAAAGATATTTATCGGGATAGAAATATGGGAGCTGCCAATGTTAACCTTTTTTTGTAAATCTTTTTTTTCACTGCTTAGTGGGTTACCTCTCTTGATGCAGTCTCCAGCCATTAAGGTAAGGACTCATGATCTGCACACTTGGTTTGTCACTTGGCTATTCACAAAGCAGCAAAACAAGATTAAGCATTGTTGGAGGCCTTTCAAGTATTCACTAGCCTTTATGTAAGCTACTACTCTCTAAGTTTGGTTTTGAACTTTCCTCTAGGTAGTTTGAGGTCATGTCCTTGTGAACATATGATCCCAGCCTTATAGTGAAAGAAAAATCCTCCTTAGCCATTTTTACATGCTTAATTTACTAAGAGGTTTTAATCATGTCCCCTTTCCCTATTTTTCTTGTATGTACAATTAAATTTCAACAGTCTCTCCTGACAGATTTTATCCCTAGACCTTAAAACATTTTCGCTGCCTATCACTCTCCCTATCTTATCAGTGATTTTTGCTATGTAATACCAGCCCTCTCATTTCTTTTAGCTTTAAAATAGAACCTGTCAGATCCACAAAACTGGATAAACTAGCATTTCCAGTAGATAACAGGTTCTGTATCTTGTAGGGGAAAGGAAAAGGAAAAGCAAAATGTTTTTTGCAAACTATCTTAACAAAGAACAAAGGAGGCGACTAATTATTCTGTGAACCACAAAAGTAACAACATTGAAATAAGATGATGGTACCTTTTCAGTATATTAATATTTCTATTTCATTAAAGTGGTTCTAAAGTTAAAACGCGTTTTTTACCTGAAAGCATTCCCTGCATTAAAGTAAAAAAAACATTTAAGCATTTCCTGTGCTGCCCTCCCCACCCTTCAAACACTTACCTGACTCCTTCATTGATCTAGCGCTGTGCCCGTCTACCGATCCTCTGCTTTCAGACGCTGTGCTGAGACAGCGAAGGCCATTGGCTTCTGTTGCTGTCAGTGAAATCTTGGGAGCAAAGTGGGGGGCGGTGGCCGAGCCACACTGTGTGCATCAATAGACACACATCCAGGAATGTTATTGAGCCCACATGAGTGCACCCATAGCAAGCAGGCATTTGGAGAACAGCAGGAGCCTAGAGCACCAGTGGGGGACCCCACAAGCAGAGGTACCATTGCACAGGGAAAGTAAGTAAAACGTGTTAATTTAATTTTTAAAACATGTGCCTTTACAAACACTTTAATATAATTAAAATATGAAAGTCCACCAGCACCCATGTTCCAGTCAGTCATGGTATCTCCTCCAACAATCATGACCCATCCTCCTAAGTCACCTATTTGGTTATGGCAGGGGTTTCTGGATGGGTATGGGGTGTGCAGGCAGGCCTAAGAGGTGCTAGGACAGTACATGGCAGGGCAGGGCAGGGCAGAATTTTAAGAGGACCCAGAAGTCCCTGTCAGAATATGTACACCAAGAAGATAATGGCTATCATGAGATTTCCTGCAAAGTAGGAAAGGAACAAGTTTTGCACCTGTTTGCCACATATATACTGATATGTCTAATTTTTACAGAAAGGGAAGAAGCTAAAGAAAGGCCTATGCTGATCACATGCACTCTCCCAAGAAAAAAAAAAACTCTCTAGCAATACACACCAAATTGAGGATCTGCAGCTTGCCCCCAAGGCTCTGTTTTATCGGCAGACGGATTGGGGACAGAAGAAGAAAGGGAAGATCAGAGAAGACAGGATCAAACATTCTTTTTACACAATGCGGAGGATTAACCCCTTAGGTTCCACAGCGAGTATAACAAGCATGCGTTACTACATATACAGACTGATTTTACTGTTGAGGGTTTAGTAACACTTTAACATTTAATTCACTTCCTGTTAATCATGCTATTAGATCTGTTATTCTCCACTTCCTGTAATAGTGTGACAACCCTGTGCATTGTGCAGTGAAGTTGTATCAGAGTGTTGACAAACTGTGGACTGAATAGTTTTACATGGACATGTAGTTTTAGTTGGACTTTAAGTAAGAGAAACAAATTAGAGCACAACTTCAGTTAACACCTTTTATGCAACTAAATCTTTTGTTTTCTATTGATAAAAGGTCTATATATAAAAAGTTGACCATTGTAAGCACCACCAACAGTGTGGACAGTGCGGCTTGTTTCAGGATGTAGAAAAACAACATATCTACTGCCAGGATCAACAGATAATACAACACAAGCTTTAACTCAACATTTATAGAAATAAAAAGATCTGTAACTTACACTGACCTGTACTTTGTGCCCAAGGCAGTGGCTCTTGGTGATGCCATGTCAGTATGCAGCGATGGTACTCAGGGCGAGGATCCAACTTTACATCACATGATAACTGTAAATCATATAGAACGCAGAACAGTGTAAAGACAATAAACAGAAATACTTACACAATTTTCACATTGGAGGATCCTTATTATCTTCCATATTATGGATTCACAGCACATTATCATGTAAATTTGTATTCACCATAAAATCCTTTTAGGAATCCATTGAGGAACGCACAAAAATTCTAAAGCTTTACTCTGGGGAAAACAAAAATTGTCTCTTGCAGTGGGGCTGTTTGCAGCACTGCAAGGGTTATGCTTTTTTATGTCTAGGGTACCAGAAGAAGCAGCTTTACTTATCTAATAATCCACCCCTGCAGACTCCCTCCACACCACTAGAATGCTCCCTGCAACCTCCCCTAAACCGAAACTTGCAGTGCAGGGGAGTTTTCCTTTCCCTGCAGATAGGCTTTAAACATTCAGGTTAAACTGTTACCTACAGGATTGGACACTGGCAAACCAAAAAGCTGTAAGCCAGCCCAGACTATAACTCCACCTACTACCAGCATGCCTCCAGTTTAGTAGTAGTATGGCAGTACCAGGAGCATGAGTACACAGAGGGGTAGGACCTGTATTCCTCCAAAAAAAGGATTTTATACTGAATACAAAAATTCAATTTTCCTTTTCATCTACTGAAGTACCAGAAAGTCTTAAACCTTCAAGACATCCAAAAGCAATCCTGAGCGGTGGGCAACACAACCAAAAACAGCTAACAAGCCCAAAAAGAACAAGAGACTGCCATCAGCTTAAAGAACTGCATGAATGACCTCACATCTGAAGCTGGAATCAGATGAGGTGGAGAACATGTGAACAGAAGACCGAGCGTGAGCATTAGAAAGTGAGTCCTGAAGCCAAAATGCCCAAGAAATGCTTACAGGCCTGGTGGAGTGAGCTCTTACTGGAAAGGTGGAAACCTGAATGCTGGGGTGATCTGCCTAAGCCTCCTAGAAATGGAGGAGGCCACATCACGGTCTTCTGGCCTTCACACAGAAACTGAAAAAGCATGTGCAAATGGAAATTTTTTGAGCCTTCAGGGGTCCTGTACGACCTAAGTCTCAGTAGAGTAATGGAAAAGTGCTGTACACCAAAACCAAGGGCTGAAACAGTCTTTTTTAACTTAGCAGGAACAGTGGATGACTGCGACTCCTTAGGAAAAAACTCATCAGTCAATGACTTGAGCGACTCAGTATCAGAAAAAGTCCCCAAGTACAAGGGCTCAGAAATGGCTAAGGCTGCAGACAGATCAGACACCAAATCTGCTGAGGTGCGAGGTAACATATTTGCAGCCTCTAAGATCAGCTTTGCAGGAGTCATAAATCAGCTGGATAACCTGTGACAAAGTCTTTCATAGCTGTAGTAAAGCATGTTAGCCCCCCTCCATGGAAAGCCGGCAGGAAAAATGGGGAGTACAGTTTGGTACCCAGTGACTAATAAAGGGAGCACCTAGTGCCCAGCCTGAATGGCCTACTCCCATGAGTAGTATTCAAAGGCAGATTAAACACACAGCAATTATGCCAGCAGCTTTGAGCCTGGACAGCGCTTTGCAGCTAACATAACCAGAACCAGTTTGGAAAAGGCTCAAGCAAAGCTCAGTGTTTGAGGGTCATTTCAAGGCTCACCTTGCAACACCCAGTCCAAGGTCCAGTTAAGTCTAGACTTAAAGGCTGAGAGAAACTGCAATGGATAGCTACAAACAAGGTAGGGAGAGTACTAGCAGTTACAGGGTGTAGATCCTCAATTAAAAAACAAATGCTAGAAACATTAGAGGCTAAGTCTTAACTTCAGTGGAACTGAAGAAAAAGAAATCAATTCTCCATGGACACTAGCAAAAAACTGAGGCATGCTGGCAGTAGCAGGGGTTATAAAGGACAAAATTTCCAGTCTGATTTTCTTTCGTGTTTCCTGGTATGTTAGCAAAATAACACTTGGTAATGCCCATGAGGTAACGCACTGCAATGCATCAGATAGTTGTGAATGGAGCCCAATGTGCATATATATATATATATATATATATATATATATATACACATACACACACACACATATACACACACACACACTGTTCAAAAAAATTAAAGGAACACTTTAAAAACACATCAGATCTCAATGGGGAAAAATATCATGCTGGATATCTATACTGATATGTATTGGGTAATGTGTTAGGAATGTAAGGATGTCCCAATGTCTGATGGAAAGTAAAATTATCAACCTACAGAGGAATGAATTCAAAAACTCCCCAAATATCAAAGTGTTAAAATGAGGCAGCAGGCTAGTCCATTTTGCTGAAATTTCATTTCAGCAACTCAAAATGACAGTTTGTATGGCCCCCACATGCTTATATGCATGCCTGACAACAACGGGCAGGCTCCTAATGAGACGACAGATGGAATCCTGGGGTATTTCCTCCCAGATCTTGCCCAGGGCAGCACTAAGCTTCTGGACAGTTTGAGGTGCAACCTGGTGGCATCGAATGGACTGAAACATGATATCCCAGAGGTGTTCTATTGGATTTTGGTCAGGTGAGTGTGGGGGCCATTCAATGGTATCAATTCCTTCATCCTCCATGAACTGCCTGCATACTCTCACCACATGAGGTCGGGCATTGTTGTGCACCAGGAGGAACCCAGGACCCACTGTACCAGTCAGCATAGGGTCTGACAATGGATCCAAGGATTTCATCCCGTTACCTAATGGCAGTCAGGGTGCCATTATCTAGCCTGTGGAGGCCTGTGCGTCCCTCCATGGATATGCCTCCCCAGACCATCACTGGTCCACCACCAAAACGGTTATGCTGAACGATGTTACAGGCAGCATAACATTCTCCATGGCTTCTCCAGATCCTTTCACGTCTGTCACATGTGCTCAGGGTGAACCTGCTCTCTTCTGTGAAAAGCACAGGGTACCAGTGGCGGACCTGCCAATTCTAGTGTTCAATGGCAAATACCAATCAAGCTTTATGGAGCACAAGGTCCACTAGAGGACGTTGGGCCCTCAGGCCACCCTCATGAAGTCTATTTCTGATTGCTTGGTCAGAGACATTCACACTAGTGGCCTGCTGGAGATCATTTTGTATGGTTCTGGCAGTGCTCATCCTGTTCCTCCTTGCATAAAGGAGCAGATACCGGTTCTGCTGATGGGTTAAGGACAGGGGTGGGCAACTGTCGCCCTCCAGCTGTTGGTGAACTACAAGTCCCATCATGCCTCTGCGTTTGGGAGTCATGCTTGTAACTGTCAGTTTTCCAATGCCTCATGGGACTTGTAATTCTACAACAGTTAAAGGGCCACAGTTGCCCACCCCTGGTTAAGGACCTTCTACATACCTGTCCAGCTCTCCTAGAGTAGCTGCCTCTCTCCTGGAATCTCCTCCATGCTCTTTTTTTTTTATTTAAATATTTATTGATTTTTCAATTAAATACATATTTCCATCATTATCACATAAGAAAAAAAATGCAAAAATCATTCCTTGTTTACACTTTCTAAACCTATTTCCCAATCCCTTCCCCTCCCTCCCCCCTGCCCCCATCCCCGTCAACCTTCTCTGCATTCTCTCCAGATCTTCCTACTAAAGCAAGTAGAGTTTAATCTTTATTTCTCCTTATAGTTTCCTATATTTCGTATTCAATCCAGCTTTTTCCCATTTTTCCCATTTCATATAGTAAACCTCCATCTTATCTTCCTGCATGTGATAAAGTTTTTCCATCTTTCTAATCTGATTCACTCTATCTACCCAGTCTTCCTCTCTCGGCACCTCTGCTTTCCGCTAGAACTTGGGTATCAAACCTTTTGCAGCAATAAGATAGTACCATATACCTGATTCCTTATATTTATTCACTGTTAAATCTGTACTGTGCAGGAGACATATTTCTGAGTCCAACCCAACATCTATTTCAGTTATCATTCCAATTAAATAAATTATTATCTTCCAGAATACTTGGATTTTTGGGCACTCCCACCATATATGGTACGTTGTACCTATATCTCCGCATCCCCGCCAACACCACGGTGAATTCTCCCCACACATCTTATGTTAAACATTCGGTGTAATGTGCCATCTTATCAAACACTTATAATTTATTTCTACCTCCCTCATACTTACATTCTTGTGAGATAATGTATATATTTTCTTCTGTTTTTCCTCATCTATCACAACCACCATATTTCTTTCCCATTTTACTATATATATTGGCTTTGTGTTTGTGTCCAGTTCAGTAAGAATTTTATAAACTTTAGCAATACCGTGTTTCCCATCACCTCATGACCCCAACTACTTTTCAAACAAATTCCAGTCCCCTCTAGTTCTCAAGGGTTTCGAAAGATTCCCAACAAAACATTTCAATTAAAAGTAACGCCACTCATCTATCTTAGTGAATATCTCTCCCTTTTTCTTTTCCAAATCCTTAAATGATCCCAATCCACCCCCCACCATAACATCCCTGAATTGAACATCCTCCTTTTTAAACCATTTACCTGCTATCTCTTCTCTACCGGGGGGAAAAAACTCTGTGTTTCTTAGTGGCATGAATGTAGAATTGAAATCCCACTTCATATTTTTGTGCAAATTATCCCAAACCCTTAAAACATTTAAAGTGTATATACTTACATTATCTTTTAATCCTCTATATTGTGGTGGTACCCATATAACTTTACTTGAACTAGTTTCTCTGAGTTTATTTTCAATTTTAACCCAACTTTTCTCATAATTATACGTCCAATCTAAAATTCTTGCCAATATTACTGCTTTGTAGTATCTTCTAAAATCTGGTACCCTCAATCCACCCTTCTCTTTGTTCCTACTTAGCAATTCATGGGATATTCTTGTTTTTTTATTCCTCCATATATATCTTGTTATTTTTTTAATTGCTTTAAAGAAGGCTTCTGGGAGTTTAATTGGAATCATTTGGAATCTATATAGGATTTTAGGTACAATTACCATTTTTCCCAGATTTATACGTCCTATCTATGTTGGATTTCATCCTTCTAATGTTTTTAATTCCTCCCTAATCTCGTTTAACAGTGAGATATAATTTAATTTATGCAGATATTTATATGAAGCAGTAAGTTTTACACCCAAGTATTTTATATCTCTTTCTTTCCATATAAAAGGGAATTCCTTTTGTATCTTTTCTTTTTCACTTTTTAAAATATTTATATTTAAAATCTCAGTTTTTGTTGGATTAATTTTTAAATTTGCCAATTCCCCATATTCCTTCAACATCTTCATTAAATTTGGGAGTGTTATCCTGGGATTCCCAACATAGAACAACAAGTCATCCGCAAAGGCAGCCACTTTGAGCTCTATATCTTCTATCTGAATTCCCTTTACATCTCTATTATTCCTTATTGTTGACAACAAGGGTTCCAATGACAGAACATATAACAGTGGGGACAATGGGCAGCCCTGTCTTGTTCCATTTGACATCTTGATGGATTCCGACCTCTCCCCATTTACCATAATAATTGCGGAGGGTTACCTATACAATTTTCCTATCCACTCTCTCATTCTGTCTCCAATCCCTAGGGCTTCCAGGGTGTCCATCATGAAGCCCCAATCCACTCTATCAAATTCCTTTTCGGCATCAATTGAGAGCACCACCACCAGAGTTTTTCCTTTTCTACTTTTCTGAATAAGCATCAGAGATCTCAACCCATTATCTTTGTCCTCTCTCCCTGGAACAAAGCCGACCTGATCCCCATGTATCCATTTGGGCATAAATTCCTTCAGTCTATTTGCTAAGACCTTTGCGTATAACTTAGTGTCCGTGTTCAGTATTGAAATAGGTCTATAACTCGAACATTGAGAAGCATCTTTTCCTTCTTTGTGGAAAAGCACAACATGGGCCTGTGGAGATTCTCCTCTTACTTCCATCCCTCCTCCCAAAGCATTCATATATCTTTTAAGCTTAGGTATTAATAGTTCACTGTATTTTGTATAGTACCTCACAGTGTAACCATCTGGTCCTGGGCTTTTCCCCGATGCTGTGCTTTTTAATGCTGCTTTTATTTCTTCCTGTGTAATTTCTGCATCTAGGGAATCCAGTTGTATTTCGCTTAATTTTGATAGGCCCACATTCTCTTTTGAATCCTCTCAATTTCAGTTTCAGTATTTTTTAAAGAGTCACGGGGACAGATATTATACAACTTTCTATAATATTCCATAAATACTTTAGCAATTTCTTTAGTTGAATAGACCAGTTCACCCTTAGAGCTTTTTATTTTTTCTATATAGTTCCTATTTTTCTATTTCCTCAAGGCTCTCATTAAATATTTTCCTGGTCTATCTCCCCATCTATACCTCTCACTTAGTACTTTATTATAGACTCTTCTCCTCTCCTCCTCCATCAAAGTCTCTAGTTCTTCTTTCTTTTTTATTACCTTCTGCCTTATTTCTTTTGTTATTCTATTTTTGTGTATCTGTTCCAAGTCACATATTTCTTTTAAAAGCCCCCTAACTTTCTCTCTTCTTTCTTTTTGTTTTTTTGCCCGAATCGCAATCAACATTCCCCTTATATATGCCTTATGAGACTCCCACTCTGTGGCTATCGACACATCTTCTGTCTCATTCTCCTCAAAAAATCACTTAATCTCTTCCCCAATCTTCTGAGCAATATCTTTATCTAGGAGAAGTGCCTCATTCAGCTTCCATTTTAGACCTCCTGCCACCCTCCTTCCCCACTCCGTTTTCATTGTGACAGGGGCATGATCTGAAAAAGACATTGCTTCTATTTCTACCTTAACCACAGACTCAATGAGTTGATGCTCTATCAATATATAATCTAGTCTCGAGTACATCTCATGAACATTTGAGAAGAAGGTATAGTCTCTCTCATGCATATGTGTAATTCTCCAGATATCCACCAGTTGACACGCATGTATTTCTTTCTTCAATATTCTCAGAGCCCTACACCCCTCTCTCTGCACAGAAGAGGGTGCATCTTTTTGTGGATCCATAGAAAAATTAAAGTCTCCAGCCAAAATCAAGCGGCCTTTTTTAAAGTCCATCAGCTTCCTCAGCACACTTTTCAAAAATATCTCTGGCTTTTTGTTTGGACAGTAAATATTAGCCATTGTACACTCAATTTCTTGTAGTTTACCTCTTAAAAACAAAAATCTCCCTTCCAGATCCATCTTCCTATCCTCCAGCTCAAACCTAATATTCTTTGCAAACCCTATTGCTACTCCCTTTGCTCTCATAATCGGGGAATCTGCATAGTACCATGCTGGGTAATACCTAGATTTTAACTTAACATTTGACTATCTCAAAATGTGTCTCCTGCAAGAAAACCACTGAAGATGCTCTATGTTGTAGCTCTTTAAATAGTCTAAATCTTTTCCCAGGACAATTCAACCCATTTACATTATAAGTTATAAACTGTATTTCTTCCATCTTTCTTAAATCTCCCCTCTTCTCCTCCATCCATGCTCTTCCTTATTCCTTGGTTTTATATCTCCTTCAATCATGCAGGAAGTTGACCCAATACCCCTCCCCCACCCCCCATCCTCCTCCCCCCTCTCTTTTTAGGCTTCTAGTATGCCTACCAATCATTTGTGGGCCTACTCCCACCTTTGATTTAATTCTTGGGGCTAAACTCTGCTCATGAACGGCTCTCCCTCTTTCCAACCCCCCCAATTACCCCCGAGCTATCTACTTGACTCAGTAAGTTTCCACAGACCTCTAAGACTAGGAATCTAGAAGGGATATCGCAAGGGAGAGAAGGAGACCGGAAGGGAAAGCAAAAGAAAAAATTTCCACTCTTCCCTCTTCCTCCCCTACCTTCCCCCCCACCTTCCCCCCCTAACAAGCTGCCAATCCTCTTTTCTTATAGTTCTAATTTCTTCTTCTTCCCATTCAGCAATTTCCATTCTTTGCAATTCGAGTCTATCACAAAAGTCTCTCAAGTCCTCAGGAAATCTCAGATAAGCTGTAACTCTGTTTTTCCATCCTATTAGGCACTCTGGGTCCCCCATCTTTAATGCACGTTCTGCTTTCTCATCTGCTCTAACAGGGGTTTCAGGGATCTCCTTCTCCACAAAGTCTCAGGTATTAGGTCTGCAAAAATCTGAATGTCTATTTCTCCATACTTAATTGTTGTTCTTCCTTTGATCTTCCTCCAAATTTCTTTTTTATCCCGATACTTATGAAATTTAACAATTATATCTCTCGATGTTTCCTTCCCAATACTTTGTTGGAGTTTTCCTATTCTAAAAACTCCATCTAATTTAATCACTTCTATATCTGATCTGTCCATTATGGAGCTTAAGATTTTACTTACTACTTCTTGCAATACTTCTCCCTTTGAAATCTCTGGGACCCCTCGTATCCTAAGATTGCTCCTCCTGTCCCTGTTTTCCTGTACCTCTACCTTATAAAGCAACTTTTTCTGAACTTTTCCCTTGTTGGTTATCTTCTTTTCTAATTCGGAAATGTTTTGTGCCTGATCTTTAACTTTCTCCTCCATTTCTTCCACTCTCATTAACAGCTGTCCCAAATCATTCCGAATAGTTGCCATTTCTTGCTTTATTGTTTTCTCTAATTCTTTGAACATTTCTGCCATCTCTTTTTTATTCGGTACTTGTAGGTCTCTTTCAAGCTCTTTCATCTCCATATTTCCTGATATTTGTTGACTGCTAACATTCAAGCCCAACGATAGTCTAGGACTATTTTCCAGACTGAGATCCACTTCTCCTTTTTCATTTATGCCTTGTGGCCTTTCTGGGGTCACATTTCCCTGGGAAGTATATTTTTTATTTGTGCCAGTTTGGGACCCTTTGAGCCCACTTCCTTTAGCACTTTTGTTCTTTATATCTTCTGTGGGTCTTATTCTCTTTTATAAACTCGGAGTAAGTAAAGGTTAAATATATATACTCGGGTCTCAGCCTTGCCTGGTTATTTGTCCATTAACTTTCCTTTCTATGTCACTTAGTCCTCTTCTCCTTTCAACTCCTTTGTATTCCCTAGGAATCCCCCTTTCTCTCCTTCACTCTCTGCTTTTCTAAACAGCACAGTGTAACATTTGGCATATATCAAGCCACAGCCAGTCTCAGTCACCCTCCTCTCTCTTCTCCTCTTGCGAGACTGCTCCAGGTTTCAGATGCCAGTCCTTTCAGCAGTTCATTCCTCAGGGGGATTCCTCAGAGTCATCTCTGGTTGTTGACACAAGAATGGGGCATTTAGGCTCCTCTTCAGCTCTGGCAGCAAGCCCGATAGCGAACCAAGGAGCGGACCGGCGTCTCCTTCTCTCCACAGGACGCCGGCCGGCTTCCTCACCTCCCAGTATGCCCCAGCGGCTGACCACGTGGTCAAGTAACGCCTCCCTGTCTCCCCGCAACCCGACACAGCGTCTCTCGTCCGGGCCCCGGACAGACCGTACTCCGTCTCTCATTTCTGGTCCACCGCACTAGAAGACAGGCACAGATCCGAAGAGACCCCTCAAACAGAGGTAGGTCTCACCCCGCTGATCTCCTTCATCGCGAGGGCTCCTGGGAAAGTCGTAAAGCAGGGCTTGTCAGGGAGCTCCTACATCGTGCCCTCCTCAGCCGCCATGGTCAGGCTCCACCCCGATTGTATCTGTCTCCTCCATGCTCTTGAGACTGTGCTGGGAGACACAGCAAACCTTCTGGCAATGGCACGTATTAATATGCCATCCTGGAGAAGTTGGACTGCCTGTGCAACCCCTGTAGGCTTCAGGTATTGCCTCAAACTACCAGTAGTGACACTAACCCTGACCCTAGCCACATGCAAAACTAGTGAAAAACAGCCAGAAAAGATGAGTAGGGAATAAAAAAATGTCAGTGGCCTCCACCTGTCAAACCATTCCTGTTTCGGGGGGTTGTCTCATTGTTGCCTATCTAGTGCACCTGTTGTTAATTTCATTAATACCAAAGCAGCTGAAACTGATTAACAACCATTAAATGACCAGATCAATGTCTCAGGAGTTTAATTAACTTGATACTATACTCTGATTAAAAAGTGTTCCTTTAATTTTTTGAGCAATATATATATATATATATTTATATTTATTTGCACACACTAGCATCCTATTATTTCACATTTTTGCAGATATGAGACAGGCATACTTGTTTGCTCATCTATTTTAAATGACTCAATATGTGCTCAGTATAACAAAACAAAAACAAAATAAAAAAAGAAAAGACAAAACTAATCTTTTTCTACAGTTCAGCACATCATTGACTAAGTACCCTGGCTTTGATGATTGTAGGTCTTGGGTCCAGGATTCCCTGCATCTTTCTTAGTGCTGGTACAACAAAAAGATTACAGGTAACTACTGCTGACACAGGGTTGCCTACAAGGAAGCAAAAAAATAATAATAATCAAGATTATTATTGTACAGAATTTATACTGTGCCAACATTCTCTTCAGTGCTTTACAATATAAAGGAAGACAGCACAGTTATAATATAACTCAATACAAGAGGGTTAGAAGGGCCCCGCTCATGAGAGCTTACAATCTAATAGGGAGGGGCAAATGCTACACAAGGTAATAACTGTGAAGGATAAGATGATGGAAGAAACAAAAGCTTATTTGTTAGGAGGAGGTGGAAGGGCTTCCCTGAAGAGTTGAGTTTTCAGGGATCTTCAAAAAGGTAGACATAGTAGCAGATACTTGTACAGATTGAGGTAGAGCGTTTCAGAGGATTAGAGAGACTAATCCTAGAGGCTAGAGAGGAGACAAGAGGGACAGAGAGCAGAAGGGAGATGTGTAGATGAAAGTTTGGTTGACATATTAATATGAGATTGGTAATGTACTTTAGGGCAGAGTTGTAAATGGTTTTGTATGGTGTTGTTAGTATTTTTAATTGTTTTTGTAGGGCAAATAGAAGCCAGTGGAGAGATTAGCAGAAAGGGGTGGAGGATATTAAGTAGTTGGTAAGATTGAGTCTGGCAGCAGCATTCATAGACTGAAAGCGGAAAAGCTTGTGTAGAGATGGGCCTATGAGAAGGGGGTTGCAATATTCAAGGCGAGACATAACAAGGAAGTGAAAGAGTAGCTTGGTGGTTTAATTGGTTAAGAAGGTGTGTATTTTGGAGATGTTGTGGAGGTGAAATTTACAAGATTTTGACAGTGATTGGATTTGGAGCTAAAACAACACTTAGCACCCTGGCATGATGGGAAGGACTTATTTTTTTATCTTGGTAGAAAAAGTCAGGAAAGAGGGTATGGGGGGGGATTCAATATTACGAGTTAAGTTTTAGAAGGATTTAATTTGAGGAAGAAGTATTACATCTATATTGATATATAACATGCAAGAGGAGACTGAGGGAGTGAAGTGAGGAGTAGAAAGACAGATTTGGGTGTCATCAGCATATTGATGGTTTTGGAAGCCGTGGGAGGTTATCAAGTAACCAAAGGATGATAGAGGTGAGTAGGGGTCTGAGGATAGAGTCTTGGGGAATCCCTACAGAAAGTAGAAGTGAGGAGGAAGAGACAGGTTTGTAGGCAAAACTGAAGGAAGGCTGTGATAGGTGGGAGAAGAACCAGATAAGAACAGTCTTGGAGGCCAAAGGAGTGGAGTTTATTGAGCTGGAATGGGTAGTCAACAGAAAAGGTCCTGTAGTATGAGTATGGAGTAATGGCCAGGGGTTTTAACCTTCAATTTAAAAACATAAATCAGCCTGTAAACATTTTGTGACTCTAATTTATCAATCCGGGAGTTTAAAAGGTGGATAAATTGATTTTTTTTCTTCGATATGGATGAATGGTTAGCTTTAGATGGTCATTTGCCAAGACCATAATTGCAGCAGATGAATCATTTTGCCATCCCCAGCTACATTGCTTCCATGGTGATTCATTGTGATATGATCCAACTCTGACAAAGGGTGACTGCAACATATGTACAGTGACAGAAAAACGAAGATAACAGACAATCTAACAATCAGAAGAGCTAATTTTCACCATCTAGAGAACCCTTACATGGCCTAATTGACAAGTAGTACTTGAATTTATCACATTAGACAGTAGGTTGTGCTGTGCAAAGGCACTGCCAAAAAGGCATTTACAGATAGAAAACATCTACATAAAATATATTATATATGCTTCTTACCTGGGAGTGCAAATATAATTTTCCTAACGCCATCAATATCCAAGGTTGCAAAGGTGGTTGGCAGGCTATAAGATAAAAATGTGGTTTCTTTAAGAAAATGTGCCTTTCCTTTATTTTTATACTATATTGGTTCAGGCTGTAATTACAGAAAGCTAAACACATTTGGGTAAAAATATTACCATAGACAATACAAAGACCTTTTATAAAAATAAAAGGTGAACTCTTTGTGGAACTCCTGCCACATGTCCTTCTTAGGAATCTTTTCCCCTTAATTCCCATCCTAATGATAATAGAACAATGGGACAATGTGACAGAAAGTCAAACAAAATCTCTTTTATTTGACTAAGGATGGAAAACTTTCTACATTCGGAAGTTCTACTTTAAAACTTTTATATATAATTTATAATTTTTTAATATATGCACTTTTTGTATTTTCTGACTGTCATGTATTTGAATTAAGCCAAGTATTCATTTGCAGTAAGGAATCCATATGTAACAAAAAATGTGAACCTAAAAGGTTCTTAGGTTTTGCTCTTGGTTGCACAAATAGAATTAAGGCTGCAATGTCAATCTCAATGGCTTCCCTACAGAGAGCTTCTTCAGTGAAAGATTGTCACATCACCCTTTTGACATTGTTGTTCCAATGTGAAGGGTTCAAGACTCTCTTTAAAGTGTAAGCAATTGGTAAAAAAAAGACAGATAAGTAATACAGCCATCAGGGAATACCGTTTCCATGAAGGGGTGGTACATGTTAAAGTAACATCCCCATGAATGGCAGGACCCAAGGTAGCAGAACATTGCCCAAAGTATCACACTGCCTCTGCTGGCTTGCCTTCTTCCCATGCTGCTACCTGGTGCCATCTCTTCCCCAGGTAAGCAACATACACGCACCTGCCCATCCACATGATGTAAAAGAAATTGTGAATAATCAGATCAGACAACCTTCTTCCACTGCTATGTGGTCAAGGTCTGATGTTCACATGTCCATTTTTTGGCACATTTGGCTGTGGACATGGGTCAGTGAGGGCACCTTGACGGGTCTGCAGCTATACAGTTGCAAGAAAAAGTATGTGAACCCCTTGGGATTATGTGGAGTTTTGCATGAATTGGGCATAAAATGTGCTCTGAACATCATCTAAGTCACAACAATAGAAGAACACAGTCTGCTGAACATAATACTACACAAACATTAGATGTTGCCATGGTTTAATTGCACATAACATGTAAACATTCACAGTGCAGGGAGGAAAAAGTATGTGAACCTTTGGACTTAATAACTGGTTGACCCTCCTTTGGCAGCAATAACCTCAACCAAACGTTTCCTGTAGTTGCAGATCAGACCTGCACAACGATCTGGAGTCATTTTGGACCACTCCTCTTCACAAAACTGTTTCAGTGTAGCAATATTCTTGGGATGTCTGGTGTGAATCGCTCTCTTAAGGTCATGCCACAGCATTTCAATCGGGTTGAGGTCAGGACTCTGACTGGGCCACTCCAGAAGGCGTATTCTGTGCTGTTGCAGCCATTGTTTTGTTGAATTACTTGTATGCTTTGGGTCATTGTCCTGTTTCATCACCCATCCTCTGCGGAGCTTCAGTTGGCGGACAGATGGTCGTACGTTTTCCTGCAAAATGTCTTGATAAACTCTGGAATTCATTTTCCCATCAATGACAACAATCCGTCCAGACCCTGAGGCAGCAAAGCAGCCCCACACCATGATGCTCCCTCCGCCATGTTTTACAGTGGGGATGAGGTTTTGATGTTGGTTTGCTGTGCCTTTTTTTCTCCACACATAGTGTTGTGTGTTCTTCCCAAACAACTCAATCTTGGTTTCATCTGTCCACAGTATATTTTGCCAGTAGTGCTGTGGAACATCCAGGTGCTCATTTGCAAACTTCAAACGTGCTGCAATATTCTTTTTGGACAGCAATGGCTTCCTCCGTGGTGTCCTCCCATGTACTCCATTCTTGTTTAATGTTTTCCTTATTGTAGATGTGTCAACAAAAATGTCAGCATGTGCCAGAGATTTCTGTAGGTCTTTAGCTGACACTCTGGGATTCTTCTTTACCTCATGCAGCATTCTGCGCTGTGCTCTTGCAGTCATTTTTACATGACGACCATGCCTAGGGAGAGTAGCAACAGTGCTAAACTTTCTCCATTTGTAGACAGTCTGTCTTACTGTGGACACATGAACATCAAGGCTTTTGGAGATACTTTTGTAACCCTTTCCAGCTTCATGCAAGTCAACAACTCTTGATCGTAGGTCTTCTGAGAGCTCTTTTCTGAGAGGCATGGTTCACATCAGACAGTGCTTCTTGAAACCAGTAAACCCAAAACAGGTTTGTGTTTTTTAAGGGCAAGACAGCTGTCAGCAACACATCCAATATCATCACACTGATTGGAGTCAAGGTTGGCACACTCCTGGCTCCAATTAGCTCTGGGAGAAGTCATTAAGCTAGGGCCTCACATACCTTTTCCTCCCTGCACTGTGAATGTTTACATGTTATGTGCAATTAAACCATGGCAACATCTAATGTTTGTGTAGTATTATGTTCATCAGACTGTGTTCTTCTATTGTTGTGACTTAGATGACGTTCAGAGCACATTTTATGCCCAATTCATGCAAAACTCCACGTAATCCCAAGGGGTTCACATACTTTTTCTTGCAACTGTATAGTCCCACACACAACAAACTGTGCAATGCCAATTTTTCTGATTTCAACACATTAACTTCAGGGACAACATGTTTACTTGCTGTCTATTCCACTAACTTTCTAATGCCGTTGTAATGTTATCCATTAGCTCTCTGGCAAAAAGTGAGGCACTGGGTATGAGACCTGGAACATGTACCTGCATTGCTAGGGTCCAGCGATGCTTATGTTTCTTTCCATACTGGAGGAATCTTAACCAAGCAAAGCTGCAGAGATTTCCTGCCTCTTTAAGACACTCACCTAAAAACCAGGTACGGGGTATGGCCACTAGAGGAAGCCGAACCTTTTTTGTTTCTATGTAACAATCTTGTAAGTGGTAATATCGTCCTTAAAATGTTTTACGATGCACCATCATGACAAAACCACAAGTAAAGATATCCTACATATAAAAAGAGGGCAGGTGTGCTCTATATATAGGAAGCAATCCTGTTCCACCTGCTGCCAAATAACCTGCACTACTTAGATGACAGCATAAATAATAATTTAATGATAGAAAGCATGCAATCCATGAAAAGGATGACAGATTAAAAATTAGAGCATTTGATTAACCTCCCTAGCGGTATTCCCAAGTGTAGCTCGGGGTAAAATGTCTGTACCAAAAGCGGTAACCCTGAGCTACACTCGGGCTTACCATGCGGCGCTGCATAGGGAGTCCCTGCAGAGCTTACCTTGTCCTTCGCTCCCGCGATGTGTTCCCTGCAGCGTCCCCGGCCATCTCCTCTGGCTGATGCCGGCATCCGGCTCCTGTGTTCCAGTCCCTGTGACGTCGGGACGTACGGGCGCCGCCGGCGGTGGGAAATTTGAAAATTTTTAAAACGATTTTACATAGTAAAACATTGCTGTTTCAACCCATTTCACATACATTTTGTCCCTAGTGCTTTGTCCTGTCCCCTGTCTGCATTTTGACTGTTCTTTCTGCCTGGAAACTTAGAAAAGTCCATGGCGTCCAAAAAGCGTCCCTTTAGGTCAAAAGCGGGTTTAGATCAGCTAGAGAACAGCATAGGTAAATCAGAACCACTTGCAGAATTGAGTGATAATGATTCGTGGAGAAATTCGTCATCGGACACTGAAAACAATTTTGCGACTTTGCTCAGCGATGTGCGAACTTGGCGCTATATTTCAAATTTCAGTGTTTTTGGTTTGATTATATTATTGAATTAAATGTATTATTATTATATTATTATTTTTTATGATTATTTATTAAATTATAATTTATGATTTTGTGTTTCAAATTTTATCATACCCGGGATGTTTAATAGACTCTTGTTCGGACAGATTTCAGTGAGTTATTCCTAACTATTACAACCTACAATAAAAAAACTACATATTTCCATGCAAAATAATGGTACCGCTTTCAGCACCAAAAATCTGAAATAATCATACCGCTAGGGAGGTTAAAGGAAATATGTACAATGAGAAATATGGAGGTTGCCACTGCCAATCTCCTGTTCTGAAAATACTAGTGGCCTGGCAGATTGAAAAGATTTACAGTTGATTTATACAGTCTACTAGTGCCATCCTCCATACTGAGCCGCTGGCAGATGCGTGTGCATTCACCTCGGAGCTGCACGAAGGCAGCCCATAGAGGTGGATTCACACACTGCACCAGCATGGTCACAATTGCATGTGAATGTTTGACATGCAGGCATCCACATACCACTTTTGCATTCAGGAAGAAGCACCATACAGACATGTACAGGTAAACACGATGCAGCGTTTACTTAAGAATGGCTGTGTACCACCATTCACATGTATTGGAGCCTGTATGTGGTACATAGGAGCTGTTAAGTACCTGTGTGCATGAAGCCTAATGCGGCCATCATATCTAAGAAATGGCGAGCTGCAATGTATTACAGTGCTCTTCTTGGGTTTAGATATGCTTTAGGGCAAAAATGAAAGATTAAAAATGACTTACCCTGGCTTCATAAATACTCGACCAAAATGGATTTGTGCATGAAGATCTATATCCAGCACTTGCTTAAGATAGTCCTGTTATGAAAGAAAAATTGAGATGAACTATTCTTGAATCTGCTACTATGAATTTACTAACTTGCCATAAAATACAGTGCCTAAATTCAACTAGAAGGAAGAAAGAATGCCAAGAGACTGGCCAAAAGTAACTCAAATGCTTACATTCATTTTCTAACCTGCCCTACAAAGGAGACAGCTGGATTCCCTATAGCCTCTACTGGCGATTCCCCTGCCACTATCAAATTTTAATGTAGAGGGTTGCAAAGATGTATTTATGTAGCTAGGCATGAGAGATAAGTGGAACAGGAACTATTTATTAAAAAACTAAAAGGCTCATTGACTTTATTTTCCGAAAAAATATCAATACATGTGCAGCTATATAGGTTGTATGCCACTCCCATCTAAAGATGAAACAATGGAACACCAATTTTAACTCTATTTATTATAATCTGATTTCCATCAATTCTCTTAGAAGAATATTTACACACAGTATTAACATATGTATTTTGGCACTTTTAAATATTAATCTGTACAAACTGATTAATTATTGTGTTTACACTGCACACTTTATTTTGCTACTCTGTAGAATTAGTGACCGGTACATTACCATAAATGCGATATAAAACCTTAGTCATTAGAACAGACATTCTAAACATACAGCGGTGAGTAATAACTCTATAGAGTGTATGGATAGGTGAAAAACCTGAAGCATTTGTTAGGTCAGGGGTCTCCAAACTTTTCAGTATGAGGACCATATCCTATATTATACAAATATTTGCAAGCTGGAAAAAACTAAGCTTGATGGAATGAATCCTACTCATCACAGTCCCCCCTACAACAAGGTCCCCATCAGAGTACCCTTCACAACAGGGTCACCCATCAGAGTCCCCCCTACATCAAAGTTTCAATCAGAGACCCTCTTATATACGTGTCCCCCCTTACATCGGGATTTCCATCAGTCATTGCTTACATCCATGTCCCCAAAGACAGTCCCCCTTACATCAGGGTCCACATCAGAGTCCCCCATACATGAGGCTCCCTATAAGAGTCCCCATTACATTAGGATCCCCATCAGAATCCTCCTTACCACTGTAAGGCTTTCAGTGTGGCTGTAGCAGCAGGTAGTTTGGTGATCCCTGTGTTAGATGACAAATCCCTGTGATACATAATGCTCATATTGTGTCACAGCTGGATCCTAACAGGTTGCTTAAAGCAACATCGACACTTTTGGTTTCTATATTGTAAGTAAGCCCATTGTGAGGGCATTCGGTAAACCAGATCTTACATAAAACTGTACAAAATTAAATGACTATATGAAAAATGCGGCCCCATGGTAACCATATTCTTTTGCCCTTTCTTTACCTGACTAAACTAGTATACATCTGGGTGCTATGAGTTACTACGCTTTACACAGGTATTGTATTATAAACTAATAATCACGCATAAATAATTGTATACAGCTTCTTGTTTTACCTTCTCTCCCATGGACACACCACCTGATGTGATGATAACATCAGCACGGCTGATACCTTCATTTAAGGCATTTAATAGGTCATCTGGGCTGTGAAGAGATTCAACCAAAAATAAAATAGTTTTGTATAAAATTAGGGAAAACATCACTTATCAAGCTTATACAGTCAAATAAACCATCAGCAGAAATGCTGTTTCGAGCAGAACTCATGCCAAAAATAAGAGGCTAACAATGAATAACCCATTAGGAGCTAACATAAAATAGGCTTTTTCCACAATAATAACCTTCAATTCCTGCAGTACTTTTTTCGGCTACTAGATGTCCTTAGTCAGATGGTCAGCATTATTCAACCCACTTCCTCCAAGCCCAGGTCATCCTGGAACCTCCCCAGCCTATCACTGGCAAGTGAAAGGAGAAGCAGCACAGCGAGCTCCTTTTTGGTCACCCTGCTTTCTCTTCTTATCCGCAAGCTTTATATAAGCACATGAACCAACTGCCCTCTCATAGTGCATCCTCCTTTCACACTCCAGTCTTGCCATACAAGGACTGAATGCAGAAATTGGGGTGGAAGATATGTTGATATGACACTGCCAGAACTCTTCGATTCCTATGAAACTTCAACTTAGGCCCTATTCACACCTGAGCTTTTTGTAGCTCAAAGCTACAAAAATACTTAATATCCTAAATCCCATGAATTTCAGTGGTCACTGTTCACATATGAGCATCTGATGCTCCAAAAGTGTACATGAGCTACTTTTGAGGCAGATTAGATTGGGCATATTTGATCCCGTAAACTTCACAGTAAAAGCTTAAATCATAAACGCCTGGAGCTTAAGTACACATGGTAAACACTAGAAATACACTTCTAAATCTGTCTACGTATATGCGCACAAAAACGCTCAAATAAAGTTGCTCTACTTAGGTATGAATGCAGCCTTTAGGAAGAAAATAGATTTTAAAGAGGGAATGCTGTAAATAATAATATTGATTTACTTCTACAAATATTTAAAATTAAGTGATATCTGGTGATTGAACAGATATCATAGATATAAATGTGTGTGTTTATTAAAGTCCCATGAGGCACTGCAAGATTGACAAGCGTGACTCCCAAAGGCAGGGGCATGATGGGACTTGTAGTTTCGCAACATCTGGAGGGCCACCAGTTTGACACCCCTGATTTAGGGTGTAATGTGGATTATGGGGTTCTTCTGCCCAGTGGCTCTTGTCACATTTAAAATTTAACATTAGCTGCATCATTCACAGAGGATGAGCAGGGGCCACATTATCAATGGAACTGCACTTGTAGTTCATTGATACTTTCTCCAGCTCTGTAACCAAAAGGCCTTGGTACGAACATGGAACTGGGGGAAGAGTCTGCGGGAACCTGTGGATCGCACCCAAGATCCACTAATGCAGTTTCAATGCTTTACAGCCCCATATGTAAAAAAAATTAAATAAATGCTCATTTTTTTTGCAAATGTGGGCACGTTTATTATTTTTTTTGCAAAAAAATCATTGTTTTCTGATCAGCTAGTGGTCTGATATAAAATAAAAAAACAAAAAAAACGATTTCCACATATACACATTCAAGGTGGATGAGGGAATACTCCCCACTGAGCTATGGTCCGGCCAATTTTCAATTCCTCTATGGCCAGTTTTAGCTTTTTATGTTTCATTTGTTTAAAAAGTATCTAATTTCTGGCTCTAGGGCCGAGCAGATATTGTAACTTCATGTAATTTTTTCTAGTGTTAGGGCTTGACGCCCTCTGGTTCCACCTCTAGCATTGAAGTTGCTACTGGTCTTCATGTTTGATTTCTATATGCACCAGAACATCACATCCATGCCATGCTCAGGTTTACTTCTGACCTTCACCTGCCCATTGTTGTTTCTCTTATTTTGTCATGATTTGATGATGTACTTTGTACGATATTGTATACATCTTTCTGGTATCCAAGTTACTTGGCTCTGTATGTATATGCCATTTGTTAATAAAACCATTTGTAAAAGAAAAAGTCTTTTGTCATTATGTCCTACTCCTACTACAGTTATGTCCAAGCTAGAGTGTGAGTGGCAGTTCAATCAACCAGTAAGGCCATACTGCAATGCATTTTGCTGCCATTTCTTCACTATGCTATTACTAGGGAAGGTGTCTGACTAAGCCATACTGCTTTAATTGTTGTGGAATTACAATGATGTTAAGGATCTGGCTATGCTGCCAGCGATTATTGAATCTGAAGAGTAGCTGTAAAGGATTACAAAGCTTTTGGCAAGTATTACAGTTAAATCCCAGCTCCAGACAAAAGAATGGTTTAGAATGGTGAGGGGCAGAGCTAGAGTCTTTATCGGGTTTTTATTGCCTTCTTCCTGACGGAAAGTGATGGAAAATCTTTCCATTGGCGACACAGACATGAACACATTTTTAGTAGAGTGAGAAAGGTTTATTGCTTCTGACAATGTTTTTATTGCTGTCTGTGCCTTTTCGTCTAGGAATATCTCTTAATATACAGCTTTCATCTTATTGCTATGGGCACCTTCATACTCTCAGTATTTTCCTCTTGTATTTCATACATGACATATAAAAGTAAAATGTGCCAATGAAATATCTTAGTTAAGTGAACCACAACTGAAATTACATATAGTAAGACATAACTGCAGTATCGACTATGAATGCAGAAATAATGTTCCTAAAATTATAAATGCACTTAAAACGTGACACTTACTTATCTCCTACAATACCCAAATTAATGGTAGGATAGCCATGTTCCTGAATTGTTGCAAGAAGAGTTGAGCGATTGCTATCACGTATTTTCCCTGGCATAAGATCATCTTCGGGATTTAAAAGCTGCAAAAGAATGTAGACATACATGGTAGACAATTATTCTATGTACACAGAAATAATTTCTTTGGAAAGCTCTTCTATTTCCATATTCATAAATGTAACAGAATAAGTTCCTCCCTAAATGTACAAAAGTCAAGTGAAGGGCTGCGGTGGATGAATGCCAGTACTTTAATTTCTAGATTCTACTCTAATATTCAGTCCCTTGGCAGAAGCCTTTCAGGAAAACGGGGTAGTTTGCATGTTACTCAAGCTGCTGTGAGTCTAATTTCTTTTGCCTGCGACCCCTTTACATTACTTCCATTTCAATTCCACTGATAGGTAAATCATTACTGCAAAAGTAAGGTAAGTAAAATAAAAAAAGTGCAAACATTATACAGTGACTTCCCTAATAGTTGGCTGTTGGAAGCATACACTGAATTAAAGATTATTAAACCTAAACAAAAATGTGTTATATAACCAGGTGGACTAAAATACATCTTTGAAAACTCACTTATTCAGGGAATCCACCTCCACCTAAGAACTGTACTTGAGTCACCTCCATCAGATCATCCACCACAGCTATCACCTTTTTGTAAGCACCTTTTGTATCACCTACATTGTAAGTTCCGCGAGCAGTCCTCCTATTTGTTCTGTATTGAACTGTATTGTAATTGTACTGTCCCCCTTTATATTGTAAAGCGCTGCGTAAACTGTTGGAGCTATATAAATCCTGCATAATAATAATAATAATCATCTGACGGGTGTCATCTATAATCCATCCTCATAAGTTGAATGCAATTCCTATTTTTGTATACACATGTACTGCGGATGGGGTATACTACAATAAAGAGCTGTGTTCGTATTTTTTGATGCGTGTTGTTTTTAATGTTCTTGTATGCATTGCTTTTAAATATTATCAACCAGCTTTATACTATATTGATTGGTTATTAAAGCGGAGTTCCACCTAGAAAAAAAAAATAAAAGTCAGCAGCTACAAAAACTGTAGTTGCTGACTTTTAAAATACAGACACTTACCTGCCCCTCAGTCCAGCGGTGTCCGCACAACTGTAGGTTTCACCGGCCGTCTTCTTTCCATGGCGCCAACATCTTCAGTGTGGGCACCTGGCTGTGAGAGCTTGTGGCTTCACAGCCGGGTGCCCACTACACATTCGCGAGAAGTGCTGTTCTTTGTGAATGGCCCCGTAGTCTTCTGGGACCTGTCAGGTGTCCCAGAAGACTACAGGGAGGGAGGGTAGGACGACAACCTTTGCTACCGACCTCCTAGGTTATCGCAGCGGAAGTGGGAGTGGGTACCTGTCAAATTTGGGTACCCACTCCCCCCCACTCCCCAAAGGTGCCAATCCTTAATGGGGAGTGGGGGACAATGGCTTAAAGCGGAACGTCCCCTTTTGGGTGGGGCTCTGCTTTAATAATAACAAACATTTTGGATTTGATGTGTGTAATTTCTTGAAGGATTAGGCACCTTAAAAAGTTCCTTTATTTTTTATGGTAGTAGTGCAGTCTACTGCAGGTGGTTTGTTGCTGAAGCTGTTTTAAAGGGCAAATATATTAACAAAAGATCATGCATTCTTCATACTGATATATAACGTTAGTTGGCTTTAAAGAGGTCATGTTTTCACTATCAGGATTTTTCAGTGGCTGTTTCCTTTGGAACTCAAAGTCCTTTTAGTCCATTGCTGCTGGAAACATGAAGAAGGGAAGATGCTTGACACCCTCAGACATCTTAATAAAGGGCTCAGCAATCCTAGACTTCCCATTTAATGCATCTTTATAAAGCTTTGAGCTACTTCCTTAAACCTTTGAACTATTATACTGAATCTGACTCTACTAAAGTTTAGAAAATTACCCTCAACTACTCCAACCAAAGCAACCAGAATTTCTTTTCTCTGCTTTTAACACCAGGCCACCAGCAACCCTGCCCCGTGCTCTCTGGGCTACATCTTTTGCACAGTAATCAGCTTACAGTTATTTAGGAAAACTTGCACATTAATATCATCTGGTAATATCTTTCTTAAAAACCGGATTGATTCCCCAGGTACTGCTCCAAGTTTACACTTTTTCAGCAGTTACAGCAACCATTTTTTTTCTTTTGAGATAAAGCTTTTACATAAATAAATAAAAGTTGATCATTACAAGCACTTCTGTCAGTGTTAAGTGATTTGTCTCAACTCTCTAACTGCTACATCTGCAGGACAGCTTGTTTTGTTGAAGTGAGATCCACTGCCCTGTGCATTAGTATTAAATTATAATATCAGTACTGACAATAACAGTTTCCAAATATGTTATTCTTGGTATCAGTCTGCATCTAAGCAGTTTAAATAGCTTTAGGTGTTTCAAGTGTGTATAGCCACCCTTTCTCTGTAGCCTAGGAAAACACTTCTGGAACTATAAATTAACAAAAACAAAAAGTGGCATAATATCCCAGCTGCACAAACCTCATTTCCAGTTGACATAACTGCAACTACTGGGAACTTATGTACTTCCACTTCTGTGACACCAACAGTTGCCAGTAGACCAATTTCTGATGGTCCCATGTGCGTTCCTTTTGCTAATACACACTCGCCTCTTTTAATATCATGGCCAATTGGTCTGCAAAAAGAAAGGACAGAAAACATTTAAACAGCACATACAATGTTTATCACCAAAAAAAACCCACATTGGGGGGGATTTGCTAAACCTGTTGCACACAGAATCTGGTGCAGCTGTGCTTGGTATCCAATCAGCTTATCACTTCAGCTTGCTCAATTAACTAGTTGCCGACCGCAGATAGCCGAATGACGGCTGCACTGCGGCCGGCCAGTTCTGGGTGGACGTCATATGACGTCCTCCCAGAACGCGCTCTCCTGCGATCTCTCCTGCGACCCGGCGATCTCCGTGATTGCTGTGTCCTACGAATACAGCTGATCACGTGATGTGGTAAAAGGCCAATCACAGCGGACTTTTACCACGTGATCAGCCATGTAAAATGACACGCTGATCACCGGGAAATTCAATTGCCGGTTCTCGGCTGCACTTTCCTCACGCTGTCAGATCGTGAGGAAAGTACTGCCGAGAACCGGCAGTTGTCAGAGTGAGGATCGGCACCGATCATCAGGGCACTGATGATCAGTGCCCTGATGATCGGTGCCCAGCAGTGCCACCCACAAGTTCCGCCCAGCAGTGCGCCCACTAGCTCCGCCCACCTGTGCCCAGATCACCCACCTGTGCCCAGCAGTGCACCCACCTGTGCCACTCTGCAGTGTCACACACCTGTGCCCAGAAGTGACACCTACCTGTGCCCAGCAGTGCCACCCACCTGTGCCCACCCACCTGTGCCCACCAGTGCCACCCACCTGTGCCCACCCACCAGTGCTGCCCACCAGTGCCACCCACCAGTGCAGCCCAGCAGTGCTGCCAGTCAGTGCCACCAGTCAGTGCCCAGCGGTTGTGCCAGTCAGTGCCGCCAGTCAGTGCCCAGCAGTGATGCCAGTCAGTGCCGTCTACCAGTACCCATCATCAGTGTCACCTATTAGTGCTGCATATTAGTGCCGCCTATCCGTGACACCTCATTAGTGCTGCCTATCAGTGCCGCATATCCGTGCCACCTCATTAGTACTGCCTATCAGTGCCCTTTAGTGCTGCCTATCAGTGCCCATCAGTGCCGCCTATCAGTGCCCATCAGTGCTGCCTCATCAACGCACATCAGTGAAGGAGAAAAATTACCTGTTTGAAAAATTTTATAATAGAAACAAAGAAACTTTTTTTTTTTTTCAAATTTTTTGCAATTTTTTGTTTATAGTGCAAAAAGTAAAGCGCCCAGTGGCGATTAAATGCCACCAAAAGAAAGCTCTATTTGTGAGAAAAAAATGATCAAAATTTCATATGGGTACAATGTTGCATGACCGCGCAATTGTCAATCAAAGTGCGGCAGCGCTGAAAGCTGAAAATTGGCCTGGTAAATAAGGGGTTATAAGTGTCCGGTAGGCAAGTGGTTAAGCTTTGACAATAAACCCAAACCTGGAAGCTGATTGGTCAGGCTACTTTCACACTGATCCACCGCAAAAAAAACCCAGCAAAAATGCATAGGCATTTTACCACGCTTTCTGTGCGTTTTTATAGGACACATGACTTAAAAACTGCACCAAAAACAAGAAGCGTTTTTAAGGCATTTTCCATTGATTTTAATGGGAAGAGGTGTTTTTGGGGCGTTTTTTTTCCTCCCCAAACATGCCCCAAAAATGCTTCAAGCAGGAGTTTTTACACCGCACCGAAAGCGCAATGCCTCAGTGTGAATATATACATAAACATACATTCATATACATAGGGAAGCAGTTTTCTTGATCTTTTCATGTGCTTTTTTTATTGCAAAAATGCTTGAAAAACTCCTCAGTGTGAAAGCAGCCTTACTAAGAACAGCTTCACTGGATTCTGTGTGCACCAGTTTTAAATTTTGTAAATTTTCCCCATTTTGTCTATGCATCTGTGAATACTTATACATCATTATGTATGCCATGAATCACTAACAATTATACAAGACACGATTATTTTATTATGATGATTGAATATGAAGGAGTAGAGGAAGACACCATCCTTTGGACTTTTGTACAGTATATGGGCATTTGTTCATGTCAAAACTGCTATTCTCCCTATATAAATCAATAGAAATGCAGCTTAATAGGAAGTGAAATGCAGGTCAGAAAGAGGTCAGAAACAGTTCTAAAAATCCTTCTGAGTTTCTTTATAAGTGCCTCAAACTGATCTCACATGACAACATGTCTTGTGGTTTCACCCACCAACTCCTTTGTCACTACGGGAAACAGTGGTGACATTGAAGTCAGCGAGAGGAACCACAGTGCAAGGCTGAGGACACACTATCTGACACATAATGTTGGGTAGCACCAGTGCTGGTATCTCTTTATTCAACTGAAAATTTGACTTGTAGCTTACTAGAGAAGTAAATAACTCTCAAGAGAGGCAACTACTTTTTACAGGCTAGTTTAAATACATATATGTGTTACTCTTTCAGGACATTTCAAGGTATTTAGTAACACAAATTGTTGGTGCCATGATACTGGAAATATTCTGTAGATCCTACTCATATACTTTTCGTTAAATTTAGTTTCCTCATATATCTGTGGACTTCATATAAATATTCATTTTACAGGATAACTGTACTTTTAGTACAATGTAACATTACATATCCTACCTTCCATCCACAGAACCTCTGCAAAGGTTCATCTACCCATGTTCCTCCAAGATTTTGGCTGTGTGGTCTACTGTGAGCCACATACAGTATGCAGCATGTGCAGAGGAATCTCCATTCATATGTATTAAGAAATGCTCTTCATAGAATTATATGGAGATTATTCCATGCATGGGCAGAAGAAGTAGAAAAGCCCAGGAAGAAGTTTTATGCATTGATGGCTGTGTGGCTCTCAGCAGACAACAGGAAGAAAATCTCAGAGGAGTGAGCCTGGTGAATATAAGACTTTTGGAGACTGCTGGGGAAAGGGTCATGGGATATGAAGCGACTGGGATTATATTATAAAAATAATAGATTTTTCAAGCATCACCTTATATCTTGCCCTGGACGAGCTTGCACCAATATACGAACTTCCAGTTCTTCTGTTCCCTGTAAAATAAAATGTGTTTACTCCAAAAGAAGCAATGCTGACAAGCTGCAAGCAATGGTATGTACAGAATGGGTGGTTTTCGCAAAACAAAGATGAAAAACATCTAGGCCAACTTGAAAAAAAAAAAGAATTAATCCTGTCTTTTGACCTAACTAATATATGCTTGATATGTGGTATGATCTGTGTGGTACTGCACGTGTCTATTTCAACAAAGAAGAAACATTTTTGAGGGATAGAAAGAGCTGCACATCTACTTACATCATCTGATTCTCTAATGAGTTCAGTATCCTCCACTTGCACTACTGCATCAGCACCACATGGAATTGGAGCACCAGTTGTTACTCTCATCACTTGACCTGGCATCACTGTTTGAGTTGGCTAAAGGAAAAATGAGAACACATCACCTTGTAAGAAGTATTACATTTGGGTACAGCACAGCAAACGTGAACATCAAAACTAGTATGCCATGGTAATATTTAATAAATCAGACATAAACAACATCCCTGACCAAAGTTCTTTCCAATTAACATTTATATTGCTAGTATATTTGCTCACAGTTGACTATTTTTCAAAACAAAGCTTAGCTAATGATGCTATTTAACCACTTGCCCTCCTGAAGATTTACCCCCCTTAACCTCCCTGGCGGTATGATTATGTCAGGAATTTTGTACCAAAAGCGGTACCATTTTTTTGCATGGAAATTTGGTGTTATGTATTGTAGGCCTGCAATTCTTAGTAATTACTTACTTAAACCTGAGCAAAGAAGACTCTAGTAGACAACCCGGATGTGATAAAGTATGAAACACAAAATCATGAATTATAATCTAATAAATAATATAATTTTATTCAATAATGTAATAAAAAATAATGAAATTTGTCAAACAAAGAAAATTCAGTAAACATCCTGAGTGTGATAAATTTTGAAACATGGCACTGCACACAATCCGACGTCACAGTCAGGGCAATGGAATCTGGTTTCTTTTCGAACTTTCTTTCCATTGCCATCTCTCCTTGAGCAGCACACCACACACATCCTGGTAGGTGCTGCCTTTTTTGTGGTTGGCGGGATGTAGTCCATGAAATGGCGACCAGTCAGGCGTTCTGGATTGACAACAGCACGACGTCCAGATCTGTTCATGGCTACTGATGGCGTTTGGTAGTTGATCTGCTCAGCCACCTTCCAGATAAACTCAGAATGAACAAGAGGCTTGTCACTCTTTGCTCTGTGAAGGATGTACGAGTTCCAAAGGCATTGTTCAAGAAGATGCCTGAATATCTTCTTATAATATTTTTTTTGTTGTTTGCGCATAGCCGGATAAAATGTCATTGCCTGACCGGCTCTGTCCACACCTCCCATGGTGTTATTATAATCTATCACGAGTTGCGGCTTCAGCACATCTTTCCCACCTCTTGTGTGGACCATGCCAGTGGACAAATTATGCACAGTGCTCATGAGACACACGTCCTTCTTGTCTCGCCATCGCATTGCCATCATCTTACCCTTTTGCCAGGCAACCATTTCTCCGGTTTTGAGTTGTTTCTGGGCAAACGTAGATGGCATGCCACGTCGATTAGACTTGACTGTACCATAAGCATCGGTCTTGTTTTTTATCAAAACCTCATACAGTTCCGGAGACGTGTAAAAGTTGTCCGTGGTCACACAATATCCCTGGTTCAGCAACGGCTCCAGCAGTGTAAGGACAGATGATGTGGCCATCCCATAGTCGCTGTACCTGGGGTTGAACTGCGTGCCTTTACCAGTGTAAATGACCGAATTCCAAATGTACCCGGTAGATGACTCGCAGAGCATGTAGAATTTGATGCCAAACCGCGCTCTTTTGGACGCTATGTACTGGATCCAGCTTAGGCGACCCTTGTAGGCCATCAAGCTTTCATCCACACTGACGTCCCTATCTGGCACGTAGGTCCGCTGGAAATTGAACACAATATTTTGGTACACCTCCCAGATTTTTTTAAGTTTGGGCTGAGGATGCGTGGCCTCATCAAATTCCTCATTGTTAGTGAAGTGTAAATACTTCATGATGAGGGAAAACCGATATTCGGACATAACGGTGCCAAAAACCGGAGTGGCCAGTAATTTATTGGTGGTCCAGTACCATTTCTGGAGCGGTTTTCCTATCACGCCCTGCAGAATGATGAGTCCCAGAAATTTCCAGATGTCCTCTCTGCTCACCGGATCCCACTTTCGGTTTCTGGAAAACCTGGCTTGCAGTGTAGCGGGTTGCTGCTCTTGGTAGCGGTTGGTCTCCGTGACAATTTTTTCAATTATCTCCTCAGTGAGGAATAATTGCAGGTAGGCCAGAGGGTTGTTACGCTCAACATCTACCTTCATCCCAGGTGATCCAATAAATGGGAATCTTGGGGGCGCTACATGGTCCGTATCGCAGGCAATAGGGCACCAAGTGCGCACATTGCTGAGGTCAGGAGCAGGATCATCGCCGCTGTCACTTGCCAGATCGGTGTCAGTGTCAGACGACAAATCTCCCCACGACTCCACGTCGCTGTCGATGTCACTCAGTTGGTCTAAAAGTGCTTTGGACCTAAATGGGGGCATTTTTGATGCCATGTTTTATTTTTATGGGCACAAATGCCAGTAAAATGTCAGATCTGAGGTGATCTGAGGTGATATATTGTAATCCTCTCAGATTACAATGTATCATCTCTTTTATATGTATGTGTGTGTGTGTGTCACTTTAAATTTTAATATTCCCTCCCAGTTCCACTCTCCTGCACTGTGGCTGCTCGCAGAGAGAGGAACCAGGAAGTCAGATGCCGGGCAGTGTTCTCACCGGCGATCACAGCGGGGAATCGCGGGGAGAAGGTAGGGGAAGTCCGCTGTATCCTCTGCACTTTACCCCGAGCGTGACTCGGGGTTACCGCTCCTGGACATGAAAATTAACCCCGAGTCACGCTCGGGAACACCGCCAAGGAGGTTAATGACCAGGCCTCTTTTTGCTACTCGGTGCTGCACTAATTCAACTGATAACTGCGTGGTCATACAATGCTGTACCTAAACGAAATTTATGTCCTTTTTCACACAAATAGAGCTTTTTTTTTGGTGGTCTTTGATTGCCTGTGTGCTTTTTATTTTTCGTGCTATAAACAAAAAAAAAAACGAAAATTTTGAAGAAAAACTATATGTTTCAGCTATAAAAAATATATAGTAAACTCAAAGTTAGTTGTAAATTTAGGCTAAAATGTATTCTGCTACGTTTTTGGTAAAAAAAAAATCCCAATAAGTGTATATTGATTGCTTTGTGTGAAAGTTATAGCATCTAAAAACTATGGTATAGATACTGCAATTTACGCCATTTTTTTTGCTATACAGTGCTGCACTAGTTTAAAGTACAATTGCGTGGTCATGGAATATGGTACTTAAATTAAATTTATGTTCTTGTTTTCACACAAATAGAGCTTTCTTTTGATGGTAATTAATCACCTGTGCGCTTTTAATTTTTGGCGCTGTAAACAAAAAAAGTTTTGAAGAAAAAATTTTGTTTTGAAAAAAACAATATTTTCTCATTTCGGTCATAAAAAATATCCAAAAAAACTAAAATGTCGTTATAAATTTAGGCCAAAATGTATTCTGCTACATGTTTTTGGTTAAAAAAAATCCCAATAAGTGTATATTGATAGCTTTGTATGAAAGTTCTAGCATCTTCAAACTATGGTTTAGATAATGGAATTTACACAGCTTTTACTTTCTGACTGCTCATCACATTTCTTGAGGTGCTAAAATACCAGGATAGTACAAACACCCCCAAATGACCCCTTTTGGGAAAGTAGACACCCTAAGCTATCTGCTGAGAGGCATATTGAGTACCTGGAAGATTTATTTTTTTCCCACAAGTTTCTGGAAAATTACAAACACATTTTTTTTTTTTACACAAAGTTGTCATTTAAATGATTTATTTCTCGCACAAGCCATGGGTATATGTGGAATTACACCCCAAAATACATTCTGCTACTTCTAGCGAGTATGGGGATACCACATGTGTGAGATGTTTTGGGAGCCTAGCCACATACAGGAGCCTGAAATCCAATGACCACTTTGAAACCCGGAAGGTGCATAACTTCATTTCACTTCCTCAATACCTATCACAGTTTCGGAGGCCCTGAAATGTCAGGATAGCACCAAATCTCCCCCCCCCCCAATTATCTACTTTTGGAAAGTAGACACCCCAAGGAATTTAAAAAGAGGCATGGTGAGTATTTTGCAGATCTAATTTTATCTCACAAGGTTTTGAAATATAAAGAACGAAAAGAAAAAATATGTTTTTGTTTTTTTTCTTCCTTTTTCAAAAACTTGTGGCAACAAACGAGATCTGCAAAATACTCACAATGCTTCTTATCAAATTCCTTGGGGTGTCTAGTTTCCAAAGGGGGATTTGATGCTATCCTGGCATTTCAGGGCCTCCACAACTGTGATGGGTAGTCAGGAAGTATAATGAGGAAATAAAGCCCTTTAAAAGCTTAAAGGTGCTTATTGGATTTTGGGGTCCTGTACTTGGCAAGACTGCCAAAACGTCTCTCACATGTGGTACCACCATACTCGGGAGAAGTAGAAGAATGTATTTTGGGGAGTAATTCCACATATACCCATGGCATGTGTGAGCAGTAAATCATTTAAGTGACAATTTTGTGTAAAAAAACAAAACAAAATATTTTTGTCATTTTCCAAATACTTGTGCTAAAAAAATTAATTCTTCTATTGATTCAACATGCCTCTCACCAAATAGTTTGGGGTGTCTACTTTCCAAAAAGGATTTTTTTTGGGGGGTGGGGCATTTTATGCCCAGCATTAGAAGTTTATGCCACACATCATTCACTCTTCTAACCACCTGAAGGTCAAGCCTTTTCTGACACTTTTTGGTCACATAAAAAAAATCTGTATTTAAATTAAATTAATTTAAACACCCAAACATTATATATTTTTTAAAGCAAACACCCTAGTGAATAAAATGGTGGGTGCTACAATTTTTTATGTCACACAATACTCACGCAGTGATTTTTCAAAAGCAAATTTAAAAAAAATACACTTTTTTTACTTTTAATGCACAAAAACACAATATATTGGCCAAATATTTGGTAAAGTATAAAAGATGATGGTATGGCGAGTAAATAGATGCCAAACAATGCATGATTTAAAACTGTCCCTCGTGCAATGGCGACAAACTGCATACGTTTTTAATATCCATAGGCAACGATTTAAAAGCCTTTACAAGCTACCATTTTAGATTTACAGAGGAGGTCTAGTGCTATAATTACTGCCCTTGATCTGACGTTCACGGCGATACCTCACATGCATGGTGCAATCGCTGTTTACATACCGGCGCAGGATCAACGCTAGCGCACACAGGTTTTTTTTTTGTTATTTTGATTTTTTTAATTATTTTTACACTGTCCCTTTCATTTTTTATCACTTTTAATGCTATCACAGGGAATGCAAATATCCCCTATAATTTCAATAGGCATTGTCATATATTCTTATTTTAGAAATCTGGGGTCTATCAGACTCTAGATCTCTCCTCTGCCCTTACATCACCTAATCAAACCAAGATCAGTGTGATCAGATGCTTTCCCAATTTACAAATGGCGCTGTTTATATCCTGCAAAACTGAAAAGATGAAATGCTGGTAGCTTCTGATTTATTAGACTATAGAGATGATTGGCACCATTCTGGTCTCCAATCAGCCCTATGATCAGATGGCAGAAACACCAGTTGCATTCTCAGGTTCCCCTGATGACATGGGACTGCCTGAGAAGGCCGTGGAAGGCAGCGGGGGGGGGGGGCATCATCTCCCGCTGCTTGTAAAAGCAATCTTGCAGCTAATTAGACACTAGGGTTGCTTTTACATGAAAGCCAATCGCTGGCTGAAAAAAATGATACCAGGTTGATGCCTGCAGCTGTAGGCATCATCCTGGTATAACCATTCAAAGTCCAGTACATTGCTGATCCTTGTTGGGTATATATGCTATGTTCTTTTTTTTTTGTATGCAGCCTGTGGACTGAATCAAAAAAAAGAGAAGAAATCTCTGCCAGAAAAAGTGTGTGGTATGCCCACCATTAGAGTATACTGCCCTGCATCCACCCACTTCTAATGGTGGGCACACATTAGGTCACACGGTGCCACATGCACCAGTTCCAAGATTGTACAAATGTCTAAATAGTGGCATGCTTGAATAAAAATTGTCCACGTATAAGTGGTACCCCATATTGAAAAAGGATGACGCCAAGTCCCAAACTATCTTGCCACTGCTCCCCATGTAGTCTGAGCATCCGGGGGAGCTCCATGTGATCTTTTCCCTCGTAAATCCGAAACTTACAAGTATAGCCTGTTGCCTTTTCACAGGTCTTCTACTTCTAGACCCCATATTTGGCATGCTTGCTGAGGAGAAATTGTTTGAATGCAAGGCGGCCAGAACAATTAATGAGGGACTCATCAACGCAGATTTTTTGCTGAGGAGTATAGACATCTGCAAATTTTTGGTCAAGGTGATTTGCGAGGGGCTGAATTTTGTGGAACCAGTCAAATTCAGGGTCACCTCGAGGACGACAGAGTATATTGTTGTTGAAATGCATAAAACACATCATACTCTCATATCTATGCCTGGCCATGGCAGCAGGGAACACGGGCATATGATGAACGGGGTCTGTGGACCAATACAACCGCAATTAATTTTTTTTTGTAATGCCCATGTTGAGGGTAAGGTCCAAAAAAAATTTAAATTCAGAAACCGTGATGAGTTTCCATGTGAATGGTCTGGCATGGTTTGAATTTGGGATGGCGGGAATAAATTGTTGTGTATATAAATTGCTTTGATCCACAATCAATGCATACAGATCTTCCGTGAAAAACAGCTCCAAAAAATCAAGGGGAGTAGTTAAATTTGCTGTTTCCACCTGAATTCCGGGTTGGGCAGTGAATGGGGGAAGTACGAGTGCTGCAGAATTTGTGGGCTGCCAATCGGGATTTGCAAGCACATCTAAAAGGATACCAGGGGCTCTACAGGCCTGTTTACGAATTCTTGGTGGTTGCAGGACAATACTTGTGCTCGCCACCGCACCAGCTTGTACAACACTTATGGGACTCACCACTTCAAAAAAGTGATACTGCTGTGCTGGTATTATTATTATACAGGATTTATATAGCGCCAACAGTTTGCTCAACGCTTTACAATATAACGGGAGACAATACAGCAACAATACAGTTCAATACAAGAGGGTTAGGAGGGCCTGATCCTGGGAGCTTACAATCTAAGAGGTATGTGAAAGACCAGGATATACTAGGCCACTAGTGCTCGCTGGTTCACCAAAAGATAGCGTGGCACTAGTACTGGCACTCTGACCTGTCATTATGAGTCAAAGCTGGAGGTAAGCGCAATAGAGTGTTGGAAATGGATGAGCACTAAGGGGTGACACAGGAGCACCGTACATGTGTATACAGTAGTGTGTTACACTGGTCTATTTGAAGTACAGTGGATTTAAAGGGACTGTTCACCATTTTTTAGATCATATTCCGATGACACTTATAGTTGGTGTATTTGGATCACGATTTATGGGATATATACCACACAAGTCCACATGCAGATATTCAAGATTTAAAGGGACAGTTCACTATTAAGGACAATTTATTTGTTATTTATGTGCACAATTCATTTAGAGCACTGGTTATGTGCAGTTTATGGAGTCCTATATGTATGTATTGGTTAGACATCTGGTATAGCACACATTGATTTTCACAAGCACAGTCTTTTGTTTTTGCACGTGTTTAATGTTAGCACTATATTTTGTATATATCTTGTTGCGCTGCATTTTTCCATTTATTGATCTGATCCTTGCTGGATGCCTGCATCTCTTACACAGGTTTTGCTCTCAGAATACATACATCAGTGCCTGTAGCACTGCAGAAGGAGATTTCTCATCCACAGTTAAAAAAAGAATGTATATGTCCAAGAATGAGGGGCCTGTGGTGGACAGTGGGCGGATCGCTCCTACGCTTCAGCATATAATTTTTAGCACAGATTTCATTTTAAAAAAGTTAGTTGTTTTATCGAGTTAATGTTATATCGTTACTGTGTGTTATTGTTTGAGCGATGTTGTCCGCTTTGCAGGAATGCCAGTCAGCTGCAGCACTGGTCTGTTTATTCTAACAGCAACAGAGTGCTACTCTCAGAATACATACATCAGTGCTTGCCGTGCTGCAGGAGACTTCTCATTTGCAGTTAAAAAAAGAGAGTATATGCCCAAGCATGAGGGGCCTGGGGTGGTCAGTGGGAAGATTGCTCCAATGCGTTGGCATATATTTTTTTCACTTTTCTTTTTTGGCAGAGATTTCTTCATCCACATCGATCAATGTGAATGGAGGCTGCATGAAAAAAAAGAACATTTCATACAGTATATGCCCAGCAAGGACCAGCGAAGTACCAGTATGATTCTGGACTTTGAGTGGTTATACCAGGATTGTTTTTTTTCAGATGGCTTTCTTGTAAAAGCCATCCTATTGGCTAATTAGCAGCTGGATTGCTTTTACAAGCAGTGGGAGGGGACATCTCTCCCCCCCCCCGACTTCCACAGCTTTCTCGGGGTCTCTTGTCCCACTGAGGAACCCGGGAATGCAGCTGGTGATTCCGCCAGCTAACCATAGAGCTGATCGGAGACTGGGACTGCCCCAAACATCTCTATGGTCTAAGAAACCGGAAGCAACGAGCATTTCAGAACTACAGTTTTGCCAGATGTAAATAGCAACATTTTTATATTGGGAAAGCATCTGATCACACTGGTATTGGTGTGATCAGATGCTTTAAGGGCAGAGGGGAGATATGGAGTCTAACAGACCCCAGATTTCTCAGTAAAAAGTACAGGTCACTGTCTATTGCTGTCACAGGGGATAAGTACATTCCCTGTGATAACAATAAAAGTGATTAAAAAAATTAAGGGACCGTGTAAAAAAACAAACAAACAAAAAAAAAAAACTAAAGCTCCCCCATGCGCAATGGTAAATGCACTTGCTGGTCCTGTGTTGGTATGTAAACAGCAATTGCACCATGAATATGAGGTATTACCATGAACATCAGATCAGGGACAGTAATTCTAGCACTAGACCTCCTGTGTAAATCTAAAGTGGTAACCTGTACAGGATTTTAAAGCATTTCCTAGGGATATTAAACATTTATGTTGTTTATTGCTATTGCACAGGCATGCGCAATTTTGAAGCGTGACATGTTTGGTATCTATTTACATGAGTACGTTTTTGAAAAATGAAGAAAGAAAACAAAAACCGTGTGACAAAAAATTAGATCTGCAAAATACTCACTATGCCTGTAATCAAATTCCTTGGGGTGTCTATGTTCCAAAAAGGGGTAATTTGGGGGGGGGGGTGAAGGCTGTACTATCCTGGCATTTCAGGGCCTCCAAAACTGTAAGGAAGTGGCATGAGGAAATACGCCCTTTGAAAGCCTGAAGGTGGTCAGTTGATTTTGGGGGCCTGTACAAGGTTAGACTGCCAAAACGTTGCTCACATTTGGTATCCCCATAATTGGGAGAAGTAACAGAATGTGTTTTGGGGTGCAATCCCACATAAACCTGTGGCATGTGTGAAGTAAAAGCTGCATAAATTCCTGCATGTATACACAGTGCTGAATAGCAAAACATGGCCTGGTCATGGAGGGGGTAAAACCTTCTGCAACTCAAGTGAATACAGGCATTCATGGTGGATCAGAGGCACAAATGACATTTCTTGGATTCTTTTTATTTGTTGTGCATTATTTGAGTATTTGTGTGTGAAATAAAGCCTTAAAGCAAAGTGAGCTTTTCCAGCAATGATCCTGCCACCGGCATAATGCAGTGATTGTAAAGGGCCCTCCTTCATCAGGGCTTAAAATTGCTGGTAAGAACCTGGATAGTCTCAGGCTTGAATGGAATAAAAAAGAAAAAACCTTTTGCTACAGTGGCTCTATGCGTAATCTAAGGCCTTGGCTTAATCAGGTGGGAGGATGATTTTTTTGTAGCACCTTACAATAGAAGTCCTATGACACTACAGACCAAGTTCACTTGGAAATTCTACCTTTGAGAGATTACAATCTTCAATGGACTCACAGGAATCAGCAAAAAAATATACACTGTCTCACTACATCAAAGTTATACAACAGAGATAAAGAAAAGATACAAAGGCTCATAAAAGCAAAAAATGGAAAAAATCCATCACATGATAGTAGGTAGCAGTCATAAGAAGCCCTAAGAACCACAACTGAGAATAAGGATGCAGTACTGGGGTCCTGGAACAGTAGATTCAGCTGATCCAGTAGATGCCATGGAATGTCTATGAACTGATGAACCAGGTTTGAGTACTAGGTCCTTCTGGGTTAGTCTGGAACTATGAGAATGCCTTCTAGAACAAAAACAATCTTCTGCACACAATGGAAAAATAGGCTTTTTTACCAGCTAGTAAAATATGTTTCTTAGAGTTCAGTGCAGGACACAGACTCTTTAGTCTTTACTATTGGAGTATATGCAACTACATTTAAATGATTGACACCGACAAAAAAAGCTTCTAGGAAGTCCCCTATATAGTCCATCCCACTCCCAGCTAGTCTCAAGGTTTGTAGCAAGTAACAGGAAGATCATTAGAACAGAGCGGAAGAACAGAGGGGTCTCCTGTAATGTACTGCAGCAAACAGATTTCACTAGTAAGTCAATTTCTTAGAGGCACAGTACTTGGTTGTTATTTTGTCATACTATATTGGACATAGGCCCTTTGAGTTTTTACATAGGGACATTTTAAAAGCAGTCAAACTGAGGGGTGGCTATCACAGCAAAAACACCAACATACCCATGTAACAACAATGGGCTTGATAGAGAGCAGCCTGCAGCACCTTACATCCACAAATGTCATCAGAAAAAGCCAGAAAATCCACCTGGTAGAACTTATCCCACAGTCACATCAAGCCCAACTTTGAAATCGTGCGACTTACAGTGAAGTCACACAATTTGAAAGTCGGGTGAGATGCAGATTTCAGGTGCGATTTGCAAGACCTCTGACACAGAAGTCTATGCAAATCGCACCAAAAGTAGTACATGTACTACTTTAGAAATGGGTGCGGCTCTGACCAAGTTGGAACCGCACGGATTTGACTGCTCTAATTTCGGACAATAGGGTGCAACTTGGCATACGATTTGCAAATCACATGGCATGCAAATCGCATGCCAAGTCACTCCCGATGTTACCGGGGTGTTAAAGTGGACCTTTTCCCCCTTTCCCTAAAATTCACATTAGAATGCATCTGTGCATGCTGATGTGAAATCACCTAATCTAATACCTGGTTTTCCCAAAATGCAGTGGTGATGTAGCCATAGTCGCACAGATGCCACTCTGGAAAGGCAACATCACTGGGAAATCTCGAACCTAAACTGAGATATCTTGCAGTATTGTCATAATGCGCATGCACAAAATAAAGTGCGTGATACCACAAACCTAATTTTGCAAATGTGGCATACAAAATTACATTCAATTTAAAAACTGAAAAATAGAGATGCTGCAAGGTCAGGTTTTGATAAGACAAACACATGGATATTCACAGATTGACCCTCACCTGTTCTCCAGCCTGTGACTCCCCTATGATGAAGCGATCCCCTGGGCCATCTGCAGCTGTGAAAATATATATACTAATAAATAACTAGGAGAACAAAACTGCATGAAAGTTAAAGACTACAGCAGGATGAAGTTTTGCATGAAAGTTAAAGACTACAGCAGGATGAAGTTTTGCATGAAAGTTAAAGACTACAGCAGGATGAAGTCTGATACAGTCTTATCTTATAATACAATATCAGTGCTTGCAGAATTTTACATACAATACAGTGATTTACCTCTTACTGCATACCCATCCTTTACTGATGCCGGGAATGGCGGTAAATTGTCTTTTGCATACACCTCTTGGGCAAGCACGCGTCCCATTCCATCTAGGAGAAAAAAAAAATAAAGTAATAAAAGTTTAGCTAAAATTACTCAATTTAAAATGTAAGTAACATGATGATCAAAAGGCTCCAAAGCCAAGCAGCCTCCAATTTCAAGTCCCTTCTTAGTTTTTAATAGCCTGTCCTGTTCACATAGTAAATGGGACTGACAAGCAAACTAGACTGTGAAAATAAGTGAATTCATCTAAACATTAGAACATTTAAAGGCAAAGTTCACCTTTTTCTAAATGCCAGCTCCTCTATGTACCAGTATAGCATTTATGTACTTCTTTGCAAAAATGCAAAAGCTTTCCATTTATGCTATACACCCTTACCTCCGGGTCGAGATGGCTGTATAAAAAAGCGTATCCATTACTTCTGCAGACTTCAGGCCATGACACAGGAAGGAGTTGACCAGCTGACCTCATTAGCACACACCCTGCATCATCTACCCTCCTACCTACCACTCACCAAGCAAAGCAGACCAGGTTTGCATGATAAAAATGTACACTGCGTTGCTGTGCTGCTAATTAACCTAAACATTTTATTTTATTTAATGAATCAGATAATAGTCAATTGGGGTGCTGCTGCTGACTTTCAGCAATACTAATAAAAAAAAAAAAAACATATACAAAAATGTGCATTTAACGTAGGGTGTTGTGTAGGCTATTCTCTAACACTATGTACAGCTTTAAGGCATGCACCTAACTTTATATAGGTCCCAGATTCCTGATGTCACACCATTAAATGCAGTACCAGCAGTCCTGCATTGTACAGGAAGACACTGTGGGCCCACCCATAACCCAGGATGTCGGATAACAAAGAAGAGCATGTGTTGCTTGGGGAGTGAATGACAAATAAATGCATATCACCTTATACATCATTCCCAAGGCAAAACAAGCAGTTAGGGCCCCCCTTCCCACTGCAAGGGTAAAGATTTTTTTATCCTTTCAAAGATAGGCTTTCAAGGTTTTCAATGTTGCCCTCAAAGTGCAAATTCCTGCCAACTCGGTCATCACTAAGGCTGACCACACGTTTAGTGCTAACCCCTTGAGAACCTATTTTCCTGCATAGCCAGGCAACATGCATTTTGCCTGGCTTCCATTCAGAGTCAGTAACCAGTCCATGGACTAATTTCTGGTGATTTATTTAGGGGTAAACAACTCTGATAGGGTCTAGGGGTATATGGATTTCTAACCTGACTTGGAACCAGTACTCTGAGGACAAACTTCCTAAATTCTGCAGAAAAATGTAGGATCCTGGACTTTCTACTTCCTCTGTGGTGGCAACTGTCTCTTGATAGATCAGTACCACAGTCTCTGTGAGGAGCACCTGGTCCTCTCTAAGTGAACCTCTTCAGACCCCAGCTAGGAGATGCCCATCCACCGGGCTGTCTTTGAAGAGTATCCCGGAGCAAGAGATTCTGGAACAGACTTGAAGCTCTGTCTCAGGGACAGCTGATTGGGTATAGCACCTAGCAGCCCTCTCTTTTGTAGGCCCAGGGGGTGTAACAGTACTCACACTGTCCTTGTGTCCTGTAGCTTGGATAAACTGCTTCCAGGCTTTCTGCTTGCCTGGTTTACTTCCAGGCTAACAGGTTGTCCTTTCTCAGTGGACTGTAGGGCAGTGCATCTCCCTTTGTTAGCTTCCTTCTCCCATCCTTCTGGCTTTCAGCCTAGAGGCAGTAGCCCCCTTCTCTTGGGTCCCCTCCCAGGCTACACAGCAGCATACCTCAGCAATCCATCTTCCACCTGACTCCTCTGTTGTAGGCTCTTCCATATTTATGCGCCAGTCTGCCACACTGCCAGGCCTCCTGCCTGGGATTGGTTGGACTCCCATGAATATGCAGATCAGCATCTACTGGCCTCCACCGTCTAGCTTCTAGAAACTTCTCTAAGGTTCTAGAACCAGGGGGAGGTACCAGAGGCCTGATCTGTACAGCCCTCCAGCCGGTCCTAAAGTAAACTCACTGACTCACACCCAGGCTTCTAGCAAGCCTCTAACTACACTACCAACAATGTACACCAGAAGGCGCTACACATGAATCAGTGTTTATGATCAGATAGTGGGCTGACTGAAAAACAACATATTCCCCCATCCACACAAGCAAGGTGGATGAAGGAATCCTCCTTGTGGTGTTTTATGAAAGCAAGGACTCCTCCACTGTTCAAAAGCGCTGCCCAGTGCTGCAGCAGATTGGCTGCACTGTTGATTGAACAAAAATTTTCCAACAAGCCAGTTCCAGAAAAATGAATAATTAGACTGTCTTCTCTGGAACAACAGGAACAGCCATAAATTGATCAAACTTTGGTCCCTGCTGACCTGAGAGAACTTCGATATGCCTATGGCTAGCTGAGAAATTTTTACACAACGAGATGAATGAGATCTCACAATACAAGAAGAAATGGAACGTGATGAGATAAAAACATAATCCAGTTAACAGCTTCTTATTTAAAAACAGGATAAATAACTTGCTCCTAATAGTCTCTGTCATTATCCTGAATCTTACAACACGTTTGTTGTCAGAGGACAGTATAGTGCAAATAAAAGTAACGTACCTCTGTAATTTATGATTTCAGTCCCAAGAACTGGAGTCATTTCCAGGACAGTAATAAAGGCTTTATCCATGGATGTTAGTGGAAACGGAGACATGCGGTGTCTTCTTGCTACCTTGGTGATATCAACGGCACTATGACCTTTAGAATAAATATACTGAGAATGAACATTTGAAAAATATAAAACGATTTTCTATTTGAACATTAGAAATAACAATTACTCTGTGTACACTTGCTATTAAATAATATGATTGAAAAAATTGCCATAGTTATGAAAAGATATATTATAAGCAAAAAAGTCCTTCTTAGTGAGGTTTTAGCTGCTGAAATGAAGCATAAATCTCACCAGATATTAGTTTCCTATCAATGTGCCAACAATTCTTATTATTCTTGAATTTAGTGACTGCATACAGTTTGTTTTGGCAGGCAAATTACAACAAATGGCTTATTAGCACAGAAGTTATTTATACCGCTGTTGCTTTGCAAACCCAAAAGAAGGAATTGTTCATCGCTTCAAAATAATGTAATAGAAAGAAGACATAATTTCAACTTGTGACTGACAATGAGTATTAGTATATTGACAGGAGTTAATAAGGAGTATGCGTAAGCCCTGATCCTTTTTGCTTTATAATAGTCATTCTTAGTCTTCTTCCCTTTGCTCTTGCTACTCTTTATCAGCTAACCTATTGATCAGTGCATTGTCCAAAAGCTCCAAACAGGTCTATATATAGTAAACTAAAGTTGTAGCCTATAGAAAAGCCTGGATTTGTAATTAAAACCTTTCCAGACCTGGGTAAAGGTAGTCAAGAGACAACATAGTTTAAAAATGTCCATAGACCAAACGATTGTAAAATTCTAAAGGGAAGATCACATATGCCACCATATACTTCTTCAACGAGATCAATCCCTGTGAGATTGTTCCCCAAAAAAACTTGCAATAAGAATATTAAGGCTGGTGATATATCAAATTAATTACCATACAGTACATAAAAAATGCATGACCATACATCCAGAAGGGTGTCTTGAGCTGTACCCTGATGTCACTTGCATTCAAACAGCTGTAATATATACTCACCAGCCACTCTATTAGGTACACCTTACTAGTACCGGGTTGGACCCCCTTTTGCCTTCAGAACTGGCTTAACTCTTGGAGGCGTTCATTCAACAAGGTGTTGGAAACATTCCTCAGAGATTTTGGTCAATATTGATATCAGTTACTATTAGCTTTATATCATCTCAAACCAGTCTGCCCTTTCTCCTCTGACATCAACAATGCATTTTCATTCACACAACTGCAGCTCACTGAATATTTTCTTTTTTGGACCATTCTCTGTAAACCCTAGAGATGGTTGTGCGTGAAAACCCCAGTAGATCAGAAGTTTTTGAAATATCAGACCAGCCTGTCTGGCACCAAGACCCATGTCAATTCAAGGTCACTTAAATCCCCTTTCTTCCCCATTCTGATGCTCGGTTTGAACTTCAGCAAGTCGTCTTCACCACGTCTAGATGCCTAAATGCATTGAATTGCTGCCATGTGATTAGCAATTTGTGTTACCAAGCAACTGAACAGGTGTACCTAATAAAGTGGCTGGTGAGTATATAGAAATCACCTTTAGCCAAGCTGAATGTCTAACAGGTCAAAGAATGACCAAATAAATAGTCCTGAAGGTGGCTGGCACGGGACGAGGACCACCTTGGACCCAAATTCATCCTCTGTTAGTAAATGGTCAAAACAATATATGGTAGGTAATACATCACGCAGAGGTCCATGAAGAACTGAAAGCTTGCCACCTTTGTGTTAAATTCAAATACGGCCTATGTAAGAAGTGCCTACCTACTGTCACATCAGGACATGCACGTCAACTAGGAATACTAAGCAAATGGTAAATTCTAAAGGGCACTGCTTAGCCACAATTAAAATGACTACATATTTAAAGTGATAAATAACAAACATGTCATATTTACCTGCTCTGTGCAATGGTTTTGGAAGGAGCAGCTCGGATCCTCCTTTTCTCCGGTCCCCCGCCGGCACTCATGGCCCCTCCCAAGCAGCTTGCTATGGGGGCACCCAAGCAGGCTTTCTCCCGAGTTGCTGCTCCATGTGTCCATTCACATACAGAACATTGGCTCGGCCCTGTCCCCTCTCTCTCCTCATTGGCTCACTGGCTGTGATTAACAGCAGCAGGATCCAATGGCTATCTCGGCCAATGAGGAGAGAGGGTCCCCAGAGAGCTGAGGCTCTTGTGCACATTGCTGGATTGCTAAAGGGCTCAGGTATGTATTAGGGGTGCTAGGAGGGCTGTTGCACACAGAAGATTGTTTTGCATAAAAGGTAAAAAACCTTGATCCTTTACAACCACTTTAATATAAGATGGCAAATTAGCAACATGTTGAGCATAGGTCTACATTAAGGTATCTATGTCTATATTCAGAACATGCCCCTGCCTTAAAATGTCACATGGGTAATAATGCCAGTATGGTGACAATCAAGAGTACAACACAACTCTGTTTGCATATCGGGAAGTGCTGCTTAGACAGTTATACTAGCAAAGATATCTCCAAATCAAAAATACATAGGTGATCGAATTCTAAGTAATTCTAATGAGAAACCATAAAGGTCTTGCTATAAGGACGCATGTTAACATTTCTCAGGATAGAACCAGGAGAAGGAACATGAGAGCACATGCTCCAGAAGCAGATGGCAGAAACACTGCTTGTAACAGATTGAAAATGGTAAACTAAACTGGGAGAGCCAGTTTTGGCAGGGAAAGTTGCCTGCTAGCTTAGAACAGGTAGCCCAATTGAGGTATCCAATAACAGGTGAACTTTGCCTTCAAAAAGAAGGGCTTCAGACAGTCAAATCTCCTATGTAAACCATTGCTCTTGCAGCAGAGGTTGTAGAAGACACTTGTTCATGTTCAGACCTGTCTGGCCTGTAACAGACAGTTGGCTTATTAAACATTTTCTGAGCTTAGCAATAGTGAACAGTTGTTGAAAGAAAGAGGTAGTCAATGAGTGAGCATACTGGAACCTGAGTAACAGACTCCGAGAGGACCAGTCCCGCAGGGAGACTAGGACTAGATCAGCAAACAAAATAGTGTGACAATTAGCCAGGATGGTGGAAAATCTTCAATTTCTGCATTTTTGTTACATTTCATGGAAAAACAGAAGTGGAAAGGAACACTTTCAATTCTAGGTAAGTGCCTTACGAAAAAAAAGAAAATTATCTGCACCCATCTCCTATTTTCGATCATACTCCATGCACTCTTCTTCTGTTTTTCTGCACGTATTGCCCCATTATCATACCCTTAGATCCTTTTAACACGTGCGGAATGATTGTCCATTTTTCATCCATCCGTTGACGAATGAAAACGGTCATCAATGCATCTCTATGGAAAAACGGATGATCATCCATTTACATCTGCATTCATCAACATCTGTTTTTTGAAACAAATCAAAGTTCTATCTATTTTCAGTTAAAAAAACCCAGAACGGACGAAAAACAGATGTAAATGGACAAATGGTTTGTTTTTGCAATGGTAGTGAAAGTAAAAACTGATGAAAAACTGATGTAAACTTCATCTGGTTTTTTCTTTGAAAAAACGTGACTGAACTTATGAAACGAGAGGTCTGCACATGTAAAAGAGAATTTAGACACTCCTTTTCTGTGTATTCTGCACTCCTCCAGCAGTTGTGCACAGATGCTAATGTAAGCACCATGTCCAACATCCCGAGAGGTTACTGGGGTCCTCCCGCGGGAACAATACAAAAGGATAGGACTGCTGACACTTATGTTACACTGTTTTTTTGGAATCAGCATTGGCAAATATACAACAAAGGTCAGAACATTGTGCCCAGGAGTATCTTATTAACATTCATGTGTTCAGCTTTTATGGTGAAAAGTAAAGGTAAGTTATACAATTTGTGTACATTGGAAACTGACCCAGATTAGACTAATTAGGTTGATTTAGATGCTGATTTTCACTTTTTTTAGTTCTAGTGACAGACTCTTTCATGTTCTCTTGTATGTCATCTTTCCCCATGCCTGCAGATAATTCTTCAGAGACAAATGCAATTAAAAAAAAACATTTACCCAACACAGCAGCTGACATTTCTGGTTTTTCAGTGTGCCATTTCTAAAGTGGGCAGGTTTTACAATAGTATAAACAATGCTGAAGTGTGTTTTAGTAGGTACCAAGAGAGGAGTGCTTAGGATATGACAGCAAGCAGCATGTACAGAAGAGTGCTTAGGTTATGACAGTAAGCAGCATGTACAGGACAGGACTAACCCAGGTCACTGAGCCACTTCGGACTATGGAGGCATCCCAACTTTAAAGTCAGGATCCAACTAGATTCCTGACTGGCAGCTGACTCAGCTTTTCAGCTCACCACTGAGTGTCTAAGCCAGCTGTTGTCGCCCCCTCCACAGCCCTGCGCTCAAGTGAAAGCTGGAGAGGTAGACAGTCACTGGCTCTCTGCTCACTGAAGACCGAGAAATGAGCGATTATTTGTCTTTAGTTGCTCAGTTCTTGGTCTTGGAGGCGGAGGGAGACAGATCCAGCATCAGACTGATGCTGTATTCATCTAAGTATCTGAGTATGTATGTTTGTTCTAAAATCCTGCACTTCTCTTTTAAAACCTGTTGTGATAGATTTTCTTTATGAAGCCATCTATTAGGCTAAGTTCACATCTGTGCAGGTGGTGCCGCTGCGGATCCGCACTGTGCATCTGTGCAGCCGCACCACCCGCACAGAGAAATGCAGACCCGCGGGCGGGTGCCATTAGTTCTAATGGCACGCCACCCGCACTGGAAAACGCAACCGTACTGAGAACTGAGGTGTGTTGTCAGAAGTGCAAGGACTTCTTCCCTGCATGTCACGGGGCACGGGAGTCCATTCAAATGAATGGGCTCTCGTGCCCGTGCAAAACATGGCCTGCATGGCCGCATGTATGTGAACCAGGGCTAAAACCACTCCTGCCTACTCTGTGACCATCAGATACAGATCAGGATTGGGGATCAGTCCCCAATTAGCATCAGAGCTGGTACACTAAAGCTCTGAACCTGAAGTACACAACACAGTAGACTGCTGACGGCAAAATCAAAAACACAACTACATGGCCACACAACCACCAGCACGTGGCTGTATTTCTGGTTTGTAACAGAACCACAGGTACAGTGCTTCTATTGCTGGCTTGGGTTACATCTTACAAAGGAAAGGACTAGAAAGTTATTTTACTGAGTACAGCTCTGCTTTATCAATACATATTCCACTAAGTTATCAGAGTCTGGTGCTATAGTTTTAACATCAAGCTACTGGGGATACACTGCGCATCCAATTTTAATTTAAATATCCCTCCCACTGTGAACTATATTTTTTACAACACTACCTGGGATCAGTCCAGGAAAAATTAGTGAAACTATATACTGTGGACCCAGGTAGGTTTATGAAGTATTTGAACGTTTTTTTTTTCCTTTGTTGTTAACCCCTTCCCAATGAGTATACGCATACAGTATATGCAGCCTCATGGAAGTGGGTTTTCCACAATGGGGCTGTATATATGTGCCACTGTGTTTTTTACTGATTATACGCTGCACAGCATGTTCCCAGCACAGAGATCGTGCTGTCAGTGACAGCTCCGGGTTTTGTACGAAATCGGTTAATGGGAGGCCTGGTTTCTGATAACCTGATCACTGTGATAGCCTCAGACAGACTGGCACAGCCAGTACAGTGCAGCCTGACAGTGTTACTCCTCTTTAATCAAGAAAAATATCCATTGTACCTTTTTTTCCTTGCTAGAGGAAACATTGTAAACAAAACAAAAAAAAAAAGTGTGTATAAAAAAAAAAGAAAAAAGAAAGATAAAACTGTTAAATCAGGGTTTGATGTAGGTTGGTCAGGTTAAGAGCTAGGGTCCAAGGTCAGGGTCGAGGGTCATGGTCAGTGTGTTTCAGACAGGATTTAAATACAAAAAAATATTTTTATTTGTAGTATTAGTGCCAGTGTGTTTTAAGTAGGATTAGAAAGCAAAATGAGAACTATTTTACTGTTTTTAGGACATACTAAGGGTACAAACAATAAATAACATACACAAATGTGGTGGTATTGCTGCAATCATCAGAATTCATTTTGGGTTGTTCTCTAGTGGAAGATAGCAAGAAATATATACAGCAAGATTTTAAAAATGATATTTTTTTTACTTTTTTGTGCCAGTTTTCCTGGAGATATCCATTATCATTTACCACCAAATGAAAGCTCAATTTGAACTGGATAATTCACCTGGATACATTACGTTGTTGTTACGGTATGTACAGTTTTACTAACACATAAAAAAGATGCAAAACTGGGTTCGGTCATTAAGATTTGTTTTACCCCATGTCACAAAGGGTTTTTTTTAGCATTATAGCATATTTTGCAAAATACATGTGCTGCCCTGCAATTGTTTGAAGAATGCAACTGCACTGAAATACGTAATTTTTACCCTAAGAAAAGGCTGTACTAACTACTACCTCAATAAATTGCATGTTCTAGCCTTGGTTGAGCCTTGGTTGAGCAACACTTTATAAAGTTAATCAATACTAGTTTAATTATGGCCAATTCAATTTATCTTGCCAATTCTGAACAGAGTTCATTTTAACACAGTCAAGTAATGTCAGGATGATGCACTGTTTTAGCGAATGAGTGGCTGATATCTTGTTTCACAATTTATGATATAGTGTAAAGCAAAAAAAAATGCCTATTTTTCTAAAAAAAAAGTAATTAACACCGTTTTTATAGTATTCATTTTTTTAAGAATAACATATTATAGAATAACATTTTAATTTAAAATGTTGTTTTATTTATTACAGACAGCTATATTGTCTGCAGGAGCCAGGCTTTGCACCTGTGATCCACTGATTGCAGGTACAATGTTTTGCAGGCTGCACTGTAAAAAATAATAAATGTAACAAATGCACATTTTTTTTATACCTGCAAAATCCAATAAAGCATGTTTATACAGGAAAACAGTGTATAGTACTGGATGTCTCTGTTATTATCTAATTATGTTGAATCTGAAATGGATCTGCAAATGGTGTTGTCCTCATCTGAGGCGAGTAGGATGGTGGGCACACATGGCATGCGTGGTAATATTCTTCTCCACAAAAACAAATGCAGAAAAAGTACATTTCAAAAGTAAATGTTATCTTAGCAGTCTTGGGTTTTTTTCAGCAATATTTTAGGATTATTTTTTCAATTATAAAAAATGTGGCTATTTATTTAATGTATGGCCAATACAGAATTTGCTCTTTAAACCCATGGCAGATCTGTCAGCATTATAAAACAGTTTACCGGGACCTGAGAAAAGAATGCCTGTTATGACCACTCATAGTACTGAGTAAGAAAGAACCTCAGTGTGCTAAGATAATAGAAAAATCTAATTCTAAAGTTCATGGTTTTAACCATTACCCGCCCGGCCAATGCCCGTTTGGCGGCTTCAGAAGTGTCTCTCCGTTCCGGGTACACGCCATTTGGCGTGCTCCCGCACATGCGCCATTTGCGCTAATGCAGAGCGGCGCAGCAGTGCGATCTGTCACCGGCCGTGCACCTCGGACACGGCCGATGACAGATCCGAGTACCGGCTCCCGTTGCTGGTACCATGTGACCTGCTGTGACCAATCACAGCAGGTCACATGACAGTTGTACACAATGGATGGCTTCATTCATGATGCCATCCATTGTATACTAGTGCCTATACTGATCACTTCCCCAAAGTAGTACAATGTTACTATGGTAACATTGTACTACTTTGGTCATAGTAAAATATGAAAAAAAAATCTTAAAAAAAATAAAAAAAATGTAATAAAAAATTAAATATAAAAAAATAAAAATAAATAAAAAAAATATATATTTTTTTTTTCATACTGTCACCAGTGTCCCTGTTCACCGCCATGCCAGTTATATGATGACGCTGTACTGCACTGGTGACAGTATGTAAAAAAACAAATAGTGAAAATAATTTTTTTAATTTTTTCATTTTCAAACAAATACAACTTCAAAAAACTCACCATGCCTCTTATGAAGTACGTCGGACTGTCTACTCTGCAAAAAGGGGTCATTTGGGGATATCTGTACTATTCTGACATTCTTGGACCTCAAGAAATTAGATTGGCTGTCAGTACTTCAGGATTGATCAATATTCAGATCTATACCATAGTTTGTGAACTCTATAACTTTCCTACAAACTAAAAAATACATCCTAATTTGGGTTATTTTCACCAAAGACATGTAGTAGAATACATCTCGGCCTAAATTTATGAAGAACAATTATTTATTTGTAAACTTTTATAACAGAAACAAAGAAAAATTTTTGGTCTTTTTTTGTTAATTTAGCAAAAAATAAAAACCCCAGCTGTGATTAAATACCACCAAAAGAAAGCTCTAGTTGTGTGAAGAAAATGATAAAATTTTAGTTTGGGTACAGTGTTGTATGACCGCGCAATTGTCATTCAAAGTGTGAGAGCGCTGAAACCTGAAAAATGGCCTGGGCAGGAAGGTGTAAAATTGCACGGTATTGAAACGGTTAATTTACGTACAAATAAGTTCTAAATTGTACTTATTACTTTGAAAAATTATACAAGTAGAAAACAGAGGAATACATATAAAATATTGTTTAAGGAAAGTAATCTGAATATTACCAAGGACAAAAAGTCTAGGAATTTAGAAATAGATACCAGACATATTTCTATTTTGCAGTAAAGATGTGTCTACTTCTCACCCTCTATCTGGAGAGTTCTTTGTCAGTGCTCTTACTATTTTTGTGGAGTCCTGATACTAGAAATTAGAGACTTGTAGGAGGCCCATTAAAATACCACAGACCCAGAAAACAGTGGGAGGTAAAGTATTTTCTGATTATGATAGGGTTGTGGGTAGAGTCAGTAATGCCCAACAAAAATTATTAATGTTCACAACCTAATTTACACAATAAGGTAATGAGACTTGCTTGATTGTGGAACTTTACGTCAGGAAATTGTTTGAATTGCAGTTTACAGATTGGCATTTTTAATTTCTTAATTCGATGTTTTGTGGAAAGGTAAAATTGTACTAAAACTATAATTTCAGGTCAGTAGTGGTTAACACTCTCCATGGCACCAGTTCCTCCAAATAATGCAGCTTTTGTGAAAAAGAACACAATGCAAAAAGCTGGGCTCTAGTTTTAACTGAACCATTGTTAGGGTACACATATGGTCATATACGGTTTCTATAAAAAAGTATTCACACCCTTAGAAACTTCTAGGTTTTACTAAACACTGAATCACAGTGGATTGAATTGTGTTACAGATGAACAGAAATATATTTCTTAGAACAGATCTTTGATCTGAGCAATTTTACCTTATACGGATGAAACAAAAATACAAAATAATTGATTGCACCCATTTCAGTTATTATTATTATTATACAGGATTTATATAGCGCCAACAGTTTTCTCAGCGCTTTACAACATGTAGTCACACAATAGTGGCAACTGTCATGTTCTGAGAACACATTTCTGCCAGGTGGCAAAGCAGCATCCTCTAGTGATGACTCTGGCTGAGCACTGGACCTCTCGAAGGTTGTTCAGCAGAATGGCTGTGGAAGTGCAGGAGCCATACAGTGGAAGTAAAAGGAGTGTTTTCAGTGCAGGGAGAGCACAGTGATAATAGAAAAGAGACAGGCAGGTGTTGCGGCTTTTCTTCAATTATCCATCCTGAGCTAGAATATTAATTACAGTCATGGCCGAAATTGTTGGCACCCTTGATATTTCTCCAGGAAATCATGTATTTCTCACGAAACGTATTGCATTAACACATGTTTTGCTATACACATGTTTATTCCCTTTGTGTGTATTGGGACAAAACAAAAAAAGGGAGGAAAGAAAGCAAATTCGACATAATGTCACACAAACCTCCAAAAATGGGCTGGACAAAAGTATTGGCACCCTTTCACAACTGCGGATAAATAAGAATGTTACAAGCATGTGATGCTCCTGTAAACTCACCTGGGGCAAGTAACAGGTGTGGGCAATATAGAAATCACACCTGAAAGCAGATAAAAAGGAGAGACGTTCACTTAACCTTTGCATTGTGTGTCTGTCTGTGCCACACTAAGCATGGACAACAGAAAGAGGAGACGAGAACTGTCTGAGGACCTGAGAACCAAAATTGTGGCAAAATATCAACAATCTCAAGGTTACAAGTCCATCTCCAGAGAACTAGATTTGCCTTTGTCCACAGTGCGCAACATTATCAAGAAGTTTGCAACCCATGGCACTGTAGCTAATCTCCCTGGTCGTGGACGGATGAGGAAAATTGATGAAAGATTGCAACGCAGAATAGTCCGGATGGTGGATAAGCAGCCCCAAACATGTTCCAAAGACATTCAAGCTGTCCTGCAGGCTCAGGGAGCATCAGTGTCAGCGCGAACTATCCGTCGACATTTAAATGAAATGAAACGCTATGGCAGGAGACCCAGGAGGACCCCACTGCTGACACAGAGACATAAAAAAGCAAGACTACAGTTTGCCAAAATGTACTTGAGTAAGCCAAAAGCCTTCTGGGAAAACGTCTTGTGGACAGATGAGACCAAGATAGAGCTTTTCGGTAAAGCACATCATTCTACTGTTTACCGAAAACGGAATGAGGCCTACAAAGAACAAAACACAGTACCTACGGTAAAATATGGTGGAGGTTCAATGATGTTTTGGGGTTGTTTTGCTGCCTCTGGCACTGGGTGCCTTGACTGTGTGCAAGGCATCATGAAATCTGAGGATTACCAAAGGATTTTGGGTCGCACTGTAGGGCCCAGTGTCAGAAAGCTGGGTTTGCGTCCAAGATCCTGGGTCTTCCAGCAGGACAATGACCCCAAACATACGTCAAAAAGCACTCAGAAATGGATGGCAAAGAAGCGCTGGAGAGTTCTGAAGTGGCCAGCAATGAGCCCAGATCTAAATCCCATTGAACACCTGTGGAGAGATCTTAAAATTGCTGTTGGGAAAAGGTGTCCTTCCAATAAGAGAGACCTGGAGCTGTTTGCAAAGGAAGAGTGGTCCAAAATTCCGGGTGAGAGGTGTCAGAAGCTTATTGATGGTTATAGGAAGCGACTGATTTCAGTTATGTTTTCCAAAGGGTGTGCAACCAAATATTAAGTTAAGGGTGCCAATACTTTTGTCCAGCCCATTTTTGGGGTTTTGTGTGACATTATGTCATATTTGCTTTTCTGCCTCTGTTTTATATTTGTTCCAATACATACAAAGGGAATAAACGTGTATAGCAAAACATGTGTTAATGCAATACCTTTTTTGTGTGAAATACTTGATTTTCAGGAAAAATATCAAGGGTGCCAACAATTTCGGCCATGACTGTATATATATATAGATATAGATATATAGATATCAGTGGATGTATTGTGTAAATGTGCTTCTTGGCTCCTGAATAGAAAACTCATCTTTCACAAAGAATATGATATAAATTGACAGCTCACTAGGCTGTCAATTACAAAGCCTGTCTCACATTCCACCCACCTCCATTATGTTACTGAAAGCAGGAAAAAGTGCTAGCAGTGCAAAATGTGTTTACTGTGTTTCCTAGCTCCCACAGTGTCTACTGTTGCCGTATATGGGGTTTTAAAGATCATCAGTAAAGTGAATGCAGTTTTTAAGTGTGCAGTTTTTTTGCCTTCCTCTGGATCAACTCTGGGTATAGGATTATAACTTTTATTTTTTTAATGGTTGAACTGGGTGGACTTTTGTCTTTTTTCAGCCAGACTAACTATGTAACTATGTAGCTCTTTGGATCGTATTGCATTTGTTCTATATGTTACTTAATGCAGTTCCTGGCCTCCAACTAAGGATGTAAGTCTGTGGAAGAAGACCTCCAGTATGCCTATACTCTTACTTATTAAAGTGGTAGTAACCCACTTTGTTCATTTTTAAATACAGGTAAGCTTATAATAAAGCTTACCTGTAGGTAAAATGAATATCTCCAAAACATGCACCATTTAGGAGATATTCAGGGTGTTTTTTTAGCTAGTGCATGTGCTCTGAAGGAACGGCATACCTGTGCCATTCCTTTAGAGCACTGTGCAGTGGCCCGTGACTCCCATGCGCATATGTGGGAGTGACGCCATCACGGCTCAGCCAGCCAGCCAGATTGCTGGAGCTCACAAACCCAGAAAGAAGACCGAGTGAATATGAAAGCCTTTACAGTAGTGACAGCGTGTCGCTGGAGGGCATCATTTTAGGGGAAGTTTTACATATTATGTTAGTATGCGATGCACACTAGCACATTAGGCCATTGCCTTGAAGGGAATGTTTTTTGTTTTTATGCGGTTTACTACCGCTTTAAACCCTGCAGAAGTATATAAAACTCCTATCTCTAAAATATTAGTGCAGCGCTTAACAATGCATGTCACAACTTCATAAACACATGTGAATTAAGAGTATATGTGAATAAAGTGCAGAAAGTGCAATATGAATATAAATGATTCAAAATGATGTAAAAAGCAATAAAAGGAGTTCATAAAATTATTTGTGAATATTAAAACGTCTTTTGTGCAAAGATATCTGAAGTAGTGCCTATGATTGGCATGTGAAGTCTTCCATGAAGAACAATGGTGCAAGAATTTGTGAAAGGAAATCCACCCTTGGGACAGATGTGCACTCACCAGACTATAAATAAAAATGCGCATGGGTTATAATACATTGCAAATCTGGGGGTGCAGTGGTATGCTGGCAGCTACAGGGTCATCCGTCCATCCATCAGGGTGGGTGCCTGGTGGTCCTGGGGGGGAATCGGCTCAGCCACAGAAGCCAGAAAGGTGCTTATAGTGTAGTATTTTATTATAGTAATGATAGCAAGCAACATAAAAGTATCCACGTAGAGTAATAAAATTCAATAAAATAGAGTACCAAGATGGCTGCCGCTCCTCTGCAGCGGCAGCTAGACGTCAGCAATAGGGCTCCACTCAACGCGTTACGTGTAATAACACGTCCTCAGGGGCACAGCCATCACGTGCCAATCATAGGCACTACTTCAGCTGATATCTTTGCACAAAAGACAATTTAATATTCACAAATAATTTTTCAAACTTCTTTTATTGCTTTTTACATCATTTTGAATAATTTATATGGATATTGCACTTTATTCACATATACGCTTAATTCACATGCGTTTATGAAGTTGTGACATACATTGTTAAGCGCTGCACTAATATCTTAGAGATTGCAATTCTGGGACTGTTACCTATACCCTGAGTGCTAGCTGCTATACTTTTACTCATATTGATATATATATTTATTTTTAATATTGTATAATTGCATTTAGCGCTCGCTCTACTATCTTTTTGAATATATAAAACACCTGCCTTTCTAAAGGTTGGGGCTGATCTGAGGTCTGAGTGTGCAAGCATTGGGGCTGATCTTAGTTGTGAACGTGAATCCATTGAGGCTGATCTGAAGTGTAAGGTGCATGCATTGGGGCTGATCTGAGGTGTGAAGGTGCATGCATTGGGGCTAATCTGAGGTGTGAAAGTGCATGCATTGGGGCTGATCTTAGTTGTGAACGTGAATGCATTGAGGCTGATCTGAAGTGTGAAGGTGCATGCACTGGGGCTGATCTGAGGTGTGAAGGTGCATGCATTGGGGCTGATCTGAGGTGTGAAGGTGCATGCATTGGGGCTAATCTGAGGTGTGAAAGTGCATGCATTGGGGCTGATCTTAGTTGTGAACGTGAATGCATTGAGGCTGATCTGAAGTGTGAAGGTGCATGCACTGGGGCTGATCTGAGGTGTGAAGGTGCATGCATTGGGGCTGATCTGAGGTGTGAAGGTGCATGCATTGGGGCTGATCTGAGGTGTGAAGGTGCATGCATTGGGGCTGATCTGAGGTATGAAGGTGCAAGCATTGGGGCTGATCTGAGATGTGAAGGTGCATGCATTGGGGCTGATCTGAGGTGTGAAGGCGTATGCATTGGGGCTGATCTGAGGCGTGAAGGTGCATGCAGTGGGGCTGATCTGAGGTTTAAATAAGAATGTTTTGTGTGCACACTAGTTAATATAATTATAATAGTAAACTACTTATTCTACCATTAGCAGTACAACACTACAAGCTGAAAAATTGAAAACAAACTATTGTCTAATGCTTGTAAAAATGACAATGTAAAAAAGGCTGCTGACCTGACCACCCCCTCAACAGATGCACCTTTGCAGCAACTGCAGCTTTTATTCTGTGTAGATAGGTCTCACACCTTTGCACATCTAGGTACCATACATTCTTTTGCTTAAATGTAAAGCAGCATTGCTGTTTATAAGTAAACATAATTTTTCAAGTTGTGCCAAAAATTTGCTATTAGATTGTGACTGAACTCTGGCTCAGTCTCTGCAGGATATATAGATTAATGTATTTAAACCATTTTGTGCAATTTTGGCATTATTATTATTATACAGGATTCATATAGTGCCAATAGTTTGCTCAGTGCTTTACAATAAAAAGGGAGACAATACAGCAATGATACAGTTCAATACAAGAGGGTTAGGAGGGCCCTGCTCCTTGGAGCTTACAATCGAAGAGGGAAGGGCTGGTGGTACAGAATGTGATAACTGTGGGGGACGAACTGATAGGAAAAATAGAAGATTCGGTTTTTAGCTGAAGGTTTATCAGGTTCTAATCCAAAATGTTACTGTATTTTGCTTCAATTATTCTTCTCCCTATGCTAAAAAGCCTTCCAGGGCTTGTAGCCTACTGCCTGTGCAGTTATGCTCATGCCAAATGTCTAAACACGATGTTTGGCTGATGGACAAACACTTCATTTTTAGTCTGATAAGGCCATAGAACTTCTTTCTCCTTGAAATTACTCCCATGTGACACTGTGCAAACTATAGGTGAGATATCATGCACATTTTAGTTAACAGTGGCTTTCCTTCTATAATTCTCCCATATTCTCTCTAATTTAGAGTGTTCTCTCTTGGTGGCCTCACTCAACAGTCTTCTTCTGGCATGGTCACTCACATTTGGTGGATTGCCTGTTATTGACAAATTTAAAACTGAATCAAACATTTTCCTTTTCTTAAAGAGGTGGAACTTTATCCTAGAAAAGTAAAACAACTTAAATGCAAGTTGCACTCTATTTACCATGTCATCCTCTACTTTACAGAAAATAAAACACAGTATTACCATCAAGGATCAGTAAATAAAAACCCAGATCTCTACTGCACCTGCACAGGATTCCGTTCATTGTCGGCAATTCAGAGATAGATTCTAAAATCAAGAATGCCCACTATTGGGCTGAGCTCACGGCACCTCTCCCAGATATGTGAGCAACTCTTGCAAGGTTTATGTAAAGGCTGTGAGTAATCAAGGAGCTTTGGTTTTACATGATCACTAGGTTATCCCTATATTTAGTTCTTAATGGTGTGTATTGCCCCCTTTAGCATCAATGACAGTGTGCAGTTTTTGGCAATAGCTGTCTGAGGCCCCCAAATTCTTGCAGGTGGTATAGCTGCCCATTCATATTGGCAAAATTCCTCCAGATCATGCGAAGTCTTTGGTTGTCTTGAACGAACCACATATTTGAGATCTATTCAAAGTGGATCAATAATAATAAAGCTGAACTCCAGCTTTTTGGTACACTGGTCCAAACAAACTTTGCCCTTCACTGCATGTGAGGCCGCTGGAAGCTTTGAGTTCATTGCAAGAATACATCGCTTTCTATGATTGGCTGACAGACTCTATTGTGTTCTGTTTCTGAGACAGGAAGGTCTCGGCTCGCACTCCAAACACAGCCTCAGTTACATACAGTTCATACAGCACATCCAGTGGCCTCACGTTAGTGAGGGACATAGTTTGTTTGGGTCAGCTTGTGTACACTATGTAAAGTGTACCGAAATCTGGACTTCAGCTTAAAGGTCAGGAGATAGCGACACTCCAGAACCTTCATTTTTTTTCTGCTGTAACCACTGGAGGGTCAACTTAACTTGTGCTTAGGGTCACTGCTGTCCTGGAAAGTACAAGAGCGTCTCATGCGCAGCTTTCGTGCAGAAGAATGTAAAATGTCTGCCAGTATTTTCTGATAACATGCTGCATTCATTCTGCCATCAATATTCACAAGATTCCCATGCTTTTAGAGCTCCCCCCCCCCAAAAAAAAAAAAATCAGTAAGCCACCACCATGCTTCACAGTGAGGATTGTATTCTTGTATCTATAGGCCTTGTTGACCCCTCTCCAAACATAACGCTCATGGTTGTGACCATAAAGCTCTATTTTGGTCTCGCACTCCAGATTACAGTGTGCCAGAAGCTGTGAGACGTGTCAAGGCGTCATATTCTAACCTGTTTTTTTTGTGGCACTGGCACAGTAAAGGCTTTTTTTCTTGCAGCTTGACCATGCAGCTCATTTTTGTTCAAGTATCATCGTATTTTGCTCCTTAAAACAACCACACCGTCTTTTTCCAGAGCAGCCTGTATTTCTCCTGAGGATACCTTTGGGTTTTTCTTTGTATCCTAAACAATTCTTCTAGCAGTTGCAATCTCTCTTGGTCTACCTGACCTTGGCTTGGTATCAGAAGATCCCCAAATTTTCCACTTCTTAATAAGTGATTGAATAGTACTGACTGGCATATTCAAGGCTTTAGATATCTTTTTATATTCTTTTTCCATCTTTATAAAGTTCCATTACCTTGTTATGCAGGTCTTTTGACAGTTCATTGCCGCTCCTCCTTTGTTGCTAATGACAGCTTCAAGCCACCTCTTGTATGGAGAAACTAGTCGCATGCATTGCTCAGATATGATTTTGACCCATTCTTCCACACATACACTCTTCAAATCATGAAGGGTCTGTGGGCCTCTTCTATGAACTCTGATCTTTAGTTCTTTCTATAAGTTTTCTATTGGATTCTAGTCAGGTGATTGGCTGGGCAGTTCTAGCAGCTTTATTTTCTTTCTTTACATATTGAGAGTTTCCTTGACTTTGTACAGACAGAAAACAGTGCAGCGCTAAAAAAATGACAGTGTAGGACTAAAACAATGAATAATACATAATAATTATTAATGATAATAAATCAATAATAGATATTAGTGATAGCAAATATAAGTGGATAAAGAGCTGGTTTGTGCAATAAAATAAGTGCAGCTGTGAAAGTCTTCAAGCAAAAAGTGTTCATAAATTGGTGAAGATCTGACATACACCATTTAGAATACAGTGTTTGAAACGGATCCTATTGCACAGGTGGTGTCAGATTATTCCATGTGACTTTATCCGTGCGGAAGATTGATAAAAATGCGCACTCACCAGCGCAATGTGTTGAATGGTATATTAACCAAGAATCTGCAGGAAGCTCCCTTTAGATGGACCAGAGACAGCGTGGGAAAAAACTCCCTCCTCTGGATATGAGGCTCCTCTGCAACCGTAATTCCACTGGGGTCCTGGGAATCGTTAGCGTCTTGCTGCAGTGCTGCTCCTGATTCCTTTCAAATGTGTGGTTAATATACCATTCAACACACTGCGCTTTAATTACGCCCATCTGGTGAGTGCGCATTTTTATCAATCTCCCGCACGGATAAAGTCACATGGAATAATCTGACACCACCTGTGCAATAGGATCCGTATGCAACACTGTATTCTGACCAATGTATGTCAGACCTTCACCAACTTATGAACACTTTTTGCTTTAAGACTTTCACAGCTGCACTTATTTTATTGCGCCATAGCACTTCATCCACTTATATGTGCTATCACTAATATCTAGTATTGATTTATTATCATTATCATTACTAATTATTATGTATTATTCATTGTTTTAGTCTTACACTGTGTAATTTTTTTAGCGCTGCACTGTTTTCTGTCTGTATTATATATAAGGTTTAGGGTTCCTTTTTAGTGCATTTACAGCTGATCTAATCGGATCCCTGAGCACTCGCTGTTCCTTTGTTCATTTCCTTGACTTTGTGTTTGGGATCATTGCCTTGCTGAAATGTCCACCCTTATTTCATCTTCATCATCCTGGTAGATGGCAGCAGATTTTTATCAAGAATGTCTTGGTACATTTTTCCATTCATTCTTCCTTCAATGATATGAAGTTTGCCAGTACCGTATGCTGAAAAACAGCCCCACACCATGATATTCTCACCTCCAAACTTCACTGTTGGTACAGTACGGTGTTTTTGGCATGATGTGCAGTGCAATTTGACCTCCAAACATGGTGTATTATATATATATATATATATATATATATATATACACACACACACACACACACAACAATGTTTAGGTAGGTGGTGCACATAAATGGCAGGTCCCAAGGCTTCCCTGCAGAACATTGCCCAAAGCATCACAATACCTCTGCTGGCTTGCCTTCTTCCTATAGTGCATCACAGATCCCTATACAACAAACTACAATGCCCATATTATCAGCTTTTAACACATCGACCTCAGGGACAATATGTTCACTTGCTGTCTAATATATCTCACTACCTTTCAGGTGCTATTGTAATGAGATAATCAATGTTACTCACTTAACCTGTTAGTGGTCACAGAGTTATGGCTGATTGGTGTGTACACACATCCATGTGATGATGGAATCCTTTAGTAACTTCTATTATAAGTTTCATGCCAGGAAGTTTAAAGTGGTGATATTATAAAGCTGAAATAAAGCTGATTTCAAAAACACACCCAAGAGACAGCCATAAACTACATCTAAAATTCCAATCACATCTCAAACAATACTCATTATGGGACTCAGCTATACATTTTACTCCGTGGTGTTTTTTTTTGCCTTCCCCTGGATCACCTGTGGGTATAGGATTATAACTTTTGTTTTTTATTCCCTATGGTTGAACTGGATGGACTTTTGTCTTTTTTCAGCCAGACTGAATATGTAACTATGGTGCACGAAATGCACTCATGGATAGACAGAATCTGTCTCTGTAGATATCACATTTATAACTTGGGGTAATCATGCTGCCATATTCCTCACTTTAAAACGCCACCCCCTCCACTAAAAAATGTACCTGGAAACAAAGTGGTTGTAAAGGCAGAAGGTTTTTTTTTTACCTCACTACATTCTGCACATGAAGGTAAAAAACCTTCTGCATACAGCTTACCCTGCAGCCCCCTCAGCCCAACATGATACAGCAATGCGCATGAGAGCCTAGCCTGTCTTCGCTCTCTCGCTTCTCATTGGTTCAGAGACAGCAGCAGGAGCTATTGGCTCCCACTGCTGTCAATCAGAGTCAATAGCAAGTATTGGGTGTGGGGCTGAACTCTGTTCTGTGTGTCTTATGGACACACAGGATGGGGCTCAGGAGTGAGCATGCATGAGTGCCCCCATAGCAAGCAGCTTGCTCTGGGGGCACTCGGCGGGAAATGGAGCCCAGAGCACCAGTGAGAGACCCCAGAAGAGGAAGGTTGATGCTGCTCTGTCCAAAACCATTGCACAGAGCAGGTAAGTATGACATGTTTGTTATTTTAGGAAAAAACACAATTAGAGGATCATCTTTGCCAAGACTTCTAACTTAACACAGTATCTGTTTTACTACACAGTAAACTACGGGAAGCTCACAAAGCAGTATTCAGAGGCTACTGCATCACTATCTTTTTCACAGGCCCTCCCTGGTCAACCTCTGCTGTGCTACACACTCTAGAGCTCAGTTTCAGCAGCAGGACATGGCAGCAGTTGAGAAAACTATGTTAAACACACATCAGATATTTAATGAGAAAGGTATCAAGGCCCATAACATGTTAGTGCAAAGACTCAAAGCCGACTAGCTGTCCACAGCCAATCACTCCATCAAAGATAATCAAGTCATTCCTCAATCTGACCCTGCTATAAAAACAGTTGTCTTCCAAGAATATTACACCCATTTATATCATTTGGGAAAAGCACCTTACAACAATGATGGCCCCACTCCTAAATCATGCATTCAGGATTATCTATCTCAATGTGCACTCAACAAAACTGACTCAAAGACTCATGAAACCGCTCATCTCCTTACCAAATCTGTATATGGAACTTGTGACTTTTTCTCATGTCGGGTTATAAGTTGAATCTGACAAAGATGGAGGTGCTACGTATTATCCTTGAGCACAGTTTTGCTGTTACAGTCTTCCTTTACTTACCACTGGAAAACAGATCAACTCAAATACTTGGGGGCCTGCTTAACGCCAAAGATCTCCCAACTCTATGGCACAAACTATTCTCCGTTATTCAAGGAATCTAACATTTTATCTATTGTGGATAGGTAGTATCACCTATTAAAATGCTATGCTACTCCCCAACTTGGTCAACCTCTATGAAGCACTACCTATTAGGGTTCCCCTTCCCAACCTGAAAAAGCTACACAAATTCTTCTCGATTTTTCTTGGGGAAGTGGTAGGCAAAGAGTTACTAGAAAGGTCTTACTGTCATGCAAATCGCAAGGGGGCTTACATTTTCCTGATGTTACAAAATGCTATTTCGTTGCCCAACTATGTCACCTAACCTCTAGGTCTATACTACACCCACATAATAGGTGGTCAGAGATTGAACTTCTTTGGATAGTCATTTTTCATATTAATTCATTAGTGCGGTTCCGTAAAACCCTATATAAAGGACACCCAACTTTTAACCTCTATGCTCCATGCTACAAATATTTGGTCTTATTGCAATGCCAAATTCTATCTATCCAATAAGGTCTCCCACAGGTACTCCCATGATGCCCCCAGCAACTGAGCGACAGATGGCCCGACCATGTCTGGAACCCGGCCTATTCTGCTTTTGTGATACTGTAGACCCCATGAATGGACAGTTACTCCCTTTCACAGAATTACAGTTTACCTATGCCATAGTTTTAGAACATTGCTTACTAATTTAGAAATCAATACTATGCAGTCACCTTTTCATAAATTTCAGGTTGCTAAACTATCCCCTTTTGAGAAAACCTTTTGGATGGCCCCACACGTCAGCACCTCATCACTGACATCTATAGACTTCTCACTACAACTGGCTCCCTCCCTTTTCAAAAACATACTTATATGCTAATGTGGGAAAATGCTCTCGGCCGCATCCTGGACTTAGAGGAGTGGGAGGATAACTGGGATAATGTCAGGAGCTGCCACGATCCGCGGCTCGGCACAGGCGCAGTGTGCCCGTTCACGCTGGTGTACGGGCACTAGGTCCTGGCCGGCCGTGGCTGAGATGAAATCTGCGCATGCGCACTCGGAGCCGCGAGTGCGCGCCTGGCACCAATGACAGCGCAGGGCGCAATATTTAAATCCTCCCTGCACTGACAGGAATCGCCAAATGGTCTTTCCTGCATCCCTGTGTCCTTGATTCTGTACCTGTGCTGTTGAGTTACTGTTGTTGACCCGGATCGTCTTGACCTTGCTGTGTTCTCCTGCTCTGACCCCTAGCTTGCCTGACCTCTCTCCTGGATGCTCCCTTATGGACCTGATCTTCTGTTGCTGACCTGGCGTGTGACCCGACCATTCTCTGCCCGCTGCTTTGTACCGTACCACTCCCACGGCTACCGACTACACTCTTGCTCATCCATTCATCCATCCACCTGGCCTGGGCATATCCGCCTCTTCACATCAGACTCTATCCCTGCGGGGGCCTCTTGCGAATTCCTCTGCCATGGGTAGGTGTACTCCGGAGCCGCGACCTGGTCTCGGTTTGCTCCAAGTCCATCCCCACCATCAGGGGCCTTGGTGAACAAGTGAACCGGGACTTAGACTCCGCGCTCTGGGGGAACCTGATCCGTGGGTTACTAGAGGTACAACTAGACGGCTCATTACAGATAGCGTTACCAACACTTCTTTATGAACTCTATATCAGCCTTTTTTAACCCTGGGGTGCCTTCAGTTTTCTTCAGGGGTGCCTTGGTAAAATGTCTAAAATTGCCCAAAAACTGTATACACGCCAGCAGGTGGCTCAAGTCTACACTGTAATTTCACAAAGCCACAGGTTTTCATAGTGCACCATTACAACCTTCCAGCCACTGGCATCCTAACAACCAATGACATCATCAGAGGATTTCAGGAGGATGTCAGGAGCCCCTCCCCTGCCCCTCTCTGTCAGCACTGCAGTCATGAGGGAGAGAAACTGATGGAGAAGAGAAACATTGGAATACTACTCAGTATCAGTGTGCAAAGGTGAGTTTGTTTCAGAAGAACAAATCACCTCTAATGTTGGGTGTCCTACATAAGTGGATGTTGCTGCATTACTTAATTTTTTTTTCCTTATATAGAGCAGTGTTTCTCAACCTTTTTCAGTCAAGACACCCTTTAAAAGTCTGCGCAATATTTAGGCACCCCATTCTGAAATGTAAAAAACTAAACTCATAGTTTTATTTGACTGGTACCTTACACCTGAAATTCTCTATGCGATTAATCCGATCACAACTCCCATTTGTTGGGGAAGTAAAGACTTGGTAAGGACCCTACACCACATATACTGGGAGTTTCCCAAGATACGCCCTTTTTGGGAACACACTAAAACCTTCTTAGAATCATTATTCTACCCTCCATTCCCGTTAGATCCAGTACACTACCTTCAAGGGCTGAGCATTCCGAAAACAGCCAAACTCGCTACCAAGCTGATAAAACATGTTTTAACTACGACTAGATCCTTGATAGCTTTAAAATGGAAAAAAAACTCTACCAAACTCTACAGCAGTTCTTTACAAACAAATTCACGATATGTACAACATGGAATATTTGACAGCTCAGCAAACAACACTATTTATATATCTCATATCCTGATATGGGATTTTCTCAAGATTAATGAAACATAGACCCTCCCTCATAACAGAGCCCAGACAATCCTTCAAGACCTGTAGTTTAGTAAATACATTCATCAATCTTCCTTCCAGGGCCTTCCTAGGAAGATACTTTTATTTCCTCCGCTATCACTCACAGCTGCTGAAGCATTTTCAGACATGGAGCAACATAATTAGGGAGCTTACCATGTCAGATCCTTAGGCTTTTCACTGGCCCACCACTCTCCAAGATTTGCAGAAAAGGCCTAAACCAGGACTGAAAAATACCAAGATGGTTCTTCTGGCAGTATGTTACCAAAGTTATGTTTCAAATAAATCAGAGAATAGAATACCACTGGGTTGACCATACCTAAGCCACCCATCTGCCTGGGAAGATATGTTACAGACCTCTTAAAGAGGTTCAGTTGCTACCCCATAACAGTTGAAACACCTGTAGATCATCGCTTTGAGACACACTGGTAAAAAACAAAAGAAGCTGAAATATAAAAATACCAGGATCAGGTATGTTTTAATCAGATCAACCCTTTCACTGTACGAAAGCTTCCAACTGGCAACCTTGACATTGGAATCTGGTAGCCTATTTACCCAATTAGTAAGGCCGTAATCGCCGGGACCAAATTTGATGCCTTAAATCTCTTGTCAGAGCTCTGGGAAGGCATCTGGAAGGTGCCTTCCTCTCCCATCCAGAAACTCTCACACATACCCTGATTGATCTTTGAGCCAGATGCCTGAGTATACTGATTCATCACCAAGGCCACAACCATCAGAGAAGGCTCATCAGGAATGCCCCAAGGAACCCCACACAATGGCCTGCTTTCTAACCTCTTGATGAAGGAATCAATTGTGAATGGGTACAGCACTAGACTCAAAGGACACCCCTGATGCACAAAGGAGCCAACCTCAAAGGGCCATCTGATCCAACCATTCACAAGCATGAAGTATTCATCCTCTCTATACAAGGTCCTCAGACAATCGATAAAGCCCCTTACCAGGACATACAGGCCAAGAAGCAGCCACAGGTAATCATGGATGACCCAATCAATAGCTTTAGCCTGATCCAATGCTAGCAGGAACTTTCTCCAGCCCATAGCCCTGCACCACTCCAGAGCCTCTCGGATAGTTGAAAAAGTGCTTCTATCCTGAAATGAACAGTGCTGGTGGCACTGTACTTACCTCCAGGGCTGCTAAGCTGTCAACATTCCCACAGTGGTCTGGGGAATTGAAAACCCACTCTTCTCCCTCTTTTCCTTGCAGTGGCTTCCGGGATGGACCACAGCGATTCACTGTAATGGCACTGGCTAATGAGAATTGATCTGGTCCATCCTGGAAGCATTGGGGAAGGAGAAGAGCATGGATTTCAAATCCCTGGACCACTGGACCAGCTGTGAGGGTGCTGAGAGCTCAGCAGCTCCAGAGCTAAGTACAATGGGGACCGTGGGGGTGGGGAGGGTGTTAGGTGTTAGTTCACCTTCACATTTTTTTCTGTAAAAGTGTGCTAACACTTTAAATGTTAGTTTTGGGGGTGGAGACATTAAACAAAGCCAAGCTATTAGCATCTGTTCTCTGGAATTTGCAATGGCAATATGTGTCATCAAACAAATTGAGGGTTTTAGTGTCTGGTTTTTGTTTTCTGAAATTGAGGTCTTCTTTAGGAGAATACAATATGAAAATGTTAAATAGTACAATTTAAGCATATTACTTACTTGCTCTGAGGATGTTTTCCTTGCTGCTACATCTGGACTGGACCTGAAAAGACAATAACAAGTATATCACCATGGGGAGCAGAGTACACACACATGTATAACCTTAAGTGCCATAGTGACTTGTAACGCATTGCCCAGCAATGTGCTGCAACCCTTCTGGCAAAAAAAGGCAATTCATGGGCAGGCTCCTAGAAATTATTGTTTAGTGCTATGAAGACAAGGTGATATCTATATAACCATTCAAACATATTAAAAGTTTAGAAATACTTAAAAATGTAAACTCAATAAAAAGAATTAGTGATTTTTGGGTAATTTTACAAAACATATGCTAAGTGACAGACATTTTTAAACAATATATAGTATCTTTTGAGGTCACGCACCCCAAAATATAGCTTTGCTATTTGAATTATATTCTGTTGACTAAAATACACTTTTTGGATTCCAGTGCATGAACGTTGGAATCTTAGATTTTCAGATGAATAAAAAAATCCGGTGTCACAGAAGCCAACCCATAAACCTAAATACATAATTACAACCACACAACATTTGAATTCTACCAAGCAATACAGCCTACTTGCTGTAATGGAACAAATTATGACAGTAATGTTGCAACTGATGGTGGTTTATGATTGTCCTTCCTGGAAAAACAAGGTTTAAAAAATAAAACAAAAAACATTTAATAAACATGGCATCTTATTGGTTTGGTTCAGATTTGTTTTCCTTAAACTTACATATGTAGATTTTCAATGTGGGTTATGAAGGGACATAAGTATTTTTGTAGTCAGCTAATGACCAGAAATGATCAATCAAAATATTTATTTTGAAATAAAATAAAAAACAGCAATTTACAAAATGTGCCAATTGTGGAACAGGGAAGCAGTTTTTTTTAAAAAAACCTATTTTCACAAATTTTAGTAACGGGTACATTATGTCAGAATACAAGGCATCAATTTTGTTTTAATAAAAAATGATCAAATAGAAAAAAAGGTAATGTGGTATCTGAAATGGAGGAAGCAATGCTGTTAGTAAAATATTAGTGCAATAAAGGCAATTTCTGGCTTTCCTCCTTACTTAGATTGTTAATAATCATCACACACAAGTTGCTTCATATTTACATACAGATGCTAACAATGTTCACATCAACGTTTCAATATATTTTTCAGCAGATTGTTGTAATTAAATTAGTTGATTATAGATTGCTCCCTGGTAATTTCAGTAATCATCCGCCTCTGATAGTCTGCTAAATACAGAGAAACAAATTTTACTCATAGCAACGTAATATAACCCAGTTTGCATTTTAGATTTGGTGGGTTGTTTAGGAGAACTGGAACCAAGTATAATTTAAGCAACTTGCTAACTACTATAAAAAATTTCCAAAGAAATTTGCAATGTTAATACGTTAGCACATCCTTTAAGAGAAGATAAATAATTAAGTATGTGCTATAGAATTTATGAAACATAACCTGAACCAAGTCAGGACGGACGACAAAAAATGTCAGTGAAGTGATGGTGGCATAAAATCATGATATATGCAAGAAACTGCACCTACAAAATAACACCTTCTACAAACTATGGACATCCATGGCTGGACAAGTACATATGAAGTACAGAACATGTAGGTGTGCTTCAAATAAACACATCTAGGAAATGTGAAATGAAACTAGAACAACACAAATGAGTCCTAAAAATAAACAAGTAGACTAGTAAAGAACTAGCGTGGAAAAAACAGATATCCAAAGGACACAAGAGAAAAGCTAATAAGAGAAAAATGTTAGTGGAAAGACAGCGCTAAGGAAGAAAAATGGAAGTCAGGAATCTTCACGAAGTATAGTAAGGAGCTCAAACTCATAGCGCAAAGCATTTTTTTTGCGAATGGAAGCAGCTCCTTTGATCAGTAATAGTTACTCTTGTTTCGCAGCCTCTACTCCTCCTGAGTTCATCTTTAAGCCCTTCCAATTTAAAGTTGAGCTATTGCATGGACAAAAACAAAAGATCAAAAATAAGCAGAGACACTTAAATTGCTGAATCAAGTAGTTGAAAAGTTGGGCAACAGTATAGCTAACAATCCTGGCTTTTCGAAGTTGATGTTAAAGCAGTTTTCTGATGGAGGCTGTTACTATGAGCTAGAATAGAATGAATACACTTAAATCGAATATGGCATTCAAATTCTATTTGCTGATGAAAAATGGAATTTGTTGCATTACAACATAAACATAAAGAAAAGGAACAAAAACAATGGAGCAGTATTTGAAAACCTAATTCTGCAGAAAATGCTATTTTGTATCAGTAAAATACAACATGGTGTGAAATTGCACATTACAGTTTCTTTTAGATGTATGGACACTGCATTATCTGTACAGTTGTGGTTACCCAAGGTGGCTGCACTGTCAGCCATTCAGTTGACTGGTATGGTAATTGCATGCAACCTATGCATAAAGTGCATTTTCAGTCACATTAATATATCACCACAAGATTCTATATTAAGATAACAATAGGAATTCAACTATAAGAACCAAAAATAAACAACAGTCAACTCAGTTACATATCCTGAATGTACAATATACAAAGTTCATTTTAGATGTCTAGTTAAACTGTCACAACTAGTAGCTAAGACAGGTTGTGTGTATTTGAAAACATCAGCTAAAATGTGTTAAAAACATAATGTATGTAAAAAAAAAGATTAAAATCTAAAGGAATAACATTTTTAATGCAAAAAAATATTTTAGTTACTAGTGTAAAAATTTTTTTATGTCCATTCATTTGAGGCAAGCTAAAATGTTTACAGCCATTACTATTTAGCCCTTTTAGCATTAGGAGGCATACAGGTCAAGTTCACATTTATACAAAAACCCAACGCACCCTCCACAGCCTCCTAACTTAACCCAGTCGCTACCCACTTATTTGCTTACTTACCTCTGTCTGACAGTGGCAGCCTCCTCCAGTGTTTACTCCTTACACGTTCAGCCCTTTCATGTCTATAGGGACCCAATGTGCAGCATTGGAGAAGATTTCTGCATGGGACACATTCATCGCTAGAGGAGGTCGCCGCTGTCAGGAAGCTAAGTATGCACCTGGGGGAGGATGTTTGAGCTATATTAAATGACAGGGCTAGGGAAGGTGGGCTGGTAGGTAGGGGAGACCTGATAAAAGAAATTGTTGGGCTACTAACTACTGGGTCCTAATAGGATAACTGCTGTTTAATGCAAAAGCACAAAGTCTGGAAAGCAGTAGATCCAACACTTGCACTAAATTACTGGCTCCAACAGAAGGCCAATATATTCCTCTTTGTGGCACCAGCACTTTTAGGCACCAACCTAGCCCAGCAAGCTATTGCAGTGTCTTGACGTCGTCATGGTCAGAGTAGGCATGTCCTTATTCCCATCCATTGATGCTATCTCTGGTGCCTAAGTGGCCTAAAGGAAAGACCTGGGTATTACCATATGAGGGCAGAAAGGCATGCTTATGGTTATGCATATATTGCGAAAGGCAGCATCTAAATTGCAACTTTGGAAAAATTACAGGCAATGCTGGATTAAGATATCCTAAAACAAGGGATCCATATGCTAACATCTTTCTGCTTGAACCATAGGTTTAGTAGTGTGACTGTTCCTACAGGTTCACTATATTTAACCAGCTTTATCCACTGCTATGAATTTCTCCTATCTGAATAAAGCACATGCTATAAGGAATCAAGTGTAAACATCTTAGCACTGAATAACCAAAATTCTAAATATTTTACTGACAGATAACTGGCCTATGCAAATTAATACGTATTTTTTAATATTTAAAAATGTGTTATTGCATTTACATTCTGCACATTAAATCAAGAAAAAATATCAGTACTTATGAAAAATCATAAAAGAAAAAAAAAACACAAAAGGGGCTAACATTCAAATAGAGGTCTACGTAATAGAGTCAAGCATTAAGGGTCCAATTAGACTTGTATGTTGTGGAAACACATGCTAAAATGCTCACATTACTACACCACACAGTAGAGCACCTGCTCTATGTGCAGTTCATTATCATTCATTGTGAATGGCACCCCAACACCCTGTACAGTTGAGGGCAATGCACTGCAAGCAACATATTGCACATACTGTGTGTTGTTATGCGCTGAGTTGCTAACAAAGGCATCATGCATGGGGACACACCATTGTGATGTATTGGCAACCCATTAATGGTGAGTACTCTACAATAACATCAAATTAAAATGCAAAGCTCATAATAGAAGCTTTTGTGGTGGCAACCAAATGACCAGTGGTTACTCTGCTCAGTTTATTATGCTTTCCTTAATCTGACAGGGCACAGTACTGGGCAAATACTACCCAGCTGTATACATTTTTGTGGATTGCCCCACTACTGGATGGACCACTAGGCAGTCCATAAAAGTAATCCACTTGCTCGCAAATCTACACATCTTTACATGTAATACAACAATCAAAATAAAGAACAGCAAACATACAAAGTGAGAAAGTCATATAAAAATTGCAGTAAAACACTTCAGTAAAAAATAAAATATATATTCACTGAAACGAAGCATACTTTCCTATTAGGAATTACTAACTAATTTTTGTAACCACACAACAAAGAGGTTGGGGTAAAGGCCTTCTTGCGCATCCTGGAAAAGTTTACCATCCCAAATCCTGTGTTAATGCCCTCCTGCTGGGTACTGCTGGGGATTATTTTTTAGCCTAAGTTAATAGTTTTAATGCAGGTGGATGGAGGCTAGCAAGTAAGAAAACCTTGCATTTTCATATGTGTGTATTTAACACATGCATTAGGACCAAATTAATTCAGTACTTCATATATTGTGCTATAAACAAACTAACCTATTCCCCCAAAAACATTCAATTGAAGTTAAACTAAACATAAATAAAAGTAGCTTCCATACCACATTTGGGGCAGCTGTTTTGCCCTTTGAGAAAATAAAAAATATCAAATAATTTTTAATAAGATATTTTGTAATTAAATATTAATAGCAGTAACCCTTCCATCTCAATCTGCAGCCAGACATGATTTTCCATGATTCAAATATTCCTTCATAGCAAAAATGTCAAAACAGAAGACATGTACACTTGAGAACAGAAATCCTCAATGGCTAAAGGAGATTGTTGGTAGTTGGACATTAAAGTGAAATGGTATATAGATCAGCCTCCCAACTGCAGTTTGCTAATGAAGTGGCAAAAGATGCTGTATTTTTCCAAGCAGGAAAGATCAGTCTGTATGAATAAAGTAACTTGACAGCTATAAGTTCTGAAAGAAGCCTTCAGAGGAACAGGGTTGCTGTATGTGGATAAAAAGGAACACTGTTTCTGCAATGAATATCATCACCTGAAACATCAACTTTCCTAAGCAAGCAGTGTTGTGAGAATGACGATCTTTAGTAGACTTTAAACATTAAAAAAATGCACATATACAGTATGTAGGTGTGCATCACAGCATGAATTTGTGTCACTTACTCTTCAATGCATACAAATAGAGATTAGTATACATCTCTATATTGTTGTGGTATACAGTATATCTAATACAGCTTATATCATGCTGTCACCGGGGCAGGTGTACCAATTCAGTTTTCCCCTCTACTTCTGTTCTGGTAAGTGCTGTAAATGCTGTTTACGCTCTTGTCCTAGTACACATGCTCCAAGGCAAAAACAGCTTGAAAATCTCCAGAATAGGTCCATGGACATGAATAAAAACATAAAAAACATTTTAACCCTTCCCTTTGAAAAAAGTGAAAATCCCTTTTAACTGATAAAAAAAAGCTACATTACGGGGGCTTTATAACTGGTTACAGAAAACCAGCCATTAACATGTGACAGGCACAAAAGAAGCTTTAAAATGCATACTAGACACTGGCAGTTGCTGAACAATATGATTTAACTGAAAATCTGTTGTGGTAACGTGCCTTGGGAGCTCCTTGAAACCCCGTAGTTGGCAATATATAACGTCCTGAACCAAGCAATAACAGTGCTCAGGAAAGTTCTCAGCAGCATAATACAATGCAATGAAGGTTGCCTCTCAGTAGTCAGTTAAAGCCTGCATCACCCTGCAGAATGTGTTGTGAGCACCCATTAACTCTATTCCAGCTGCCATCTTCTTGTGCCTATCATACTCCTATCATACTTGTCAAAGTTTTGTTTAATATGTCCCTGGTGGCAGGTATATTTTAAAAGGAAACTTTTCAGTGAGCACAGTAAGTTATTTCAAATTCACGTAAAGTATTCTTTTAAACTATTCTTTTAAAGTTTTAGTGAACACTGGTTTTTGGATATAATAATTTTCAACCTGGGGGGGTAGTTTGATTTCAGCTGCTATACAGTTGGTGATATTCCCTTGGCGCTGTTCTGTATTTTGAATTTTTTTAAACTATTCTGTTTCTTGTGCTTAAGGTACCCATATGCATTAATTTACAGATCACATGAAAACGGCTATGGAGCAGTGCACAACAGCAGCAAACAGGTATTCCAGGAGAACAAAATTTTTGGGCCAATTTGAAAACTCTGCATGATCAGGGTGACATTTTCTCTGGCACCAGGATAGTCTCAACATGGCTTCCTTTCTATCATCCAATGTCCTAAAAAGGTGAGCTTGTGAGACTAGCGCACTCCTGTTTACAGGTAAAACTGTCCATTGTGAGCTTGTTGGATCAAGCATAAATGTCCCTACCATTCAGTAAAGTCTTTGGCCATCTTTAGTCTCTTTCCAGCTCCCTACATCTTTAGCCAACTACTAGTCTACTCTTACAGTCTGTCCTCTATTTTATTAGTCTTTACACCCAGCATTCTTTGTGCTCCCTTCCTTCTGTTTTCCTCTTTGCTTGTACATTTTCCCCTGTGTATGTTCTGGAGTACACTCTGGTTTGTTTCACACCCAAGTGTTTTTAGTCTGCCCTTGTAGTATATTTACCTTGTTTCTGCCTTTTGTTTAGTCACTTAGTTCCCATTCCTTTGCCTGCCCCAGCGATCACCCAAACAACAGCGCGTGATTTAATCAAGCTATAAAAATGTCCAGAAGTGGCACATTTTCATCCAGTTTGAACCACTTATGACCAGTTTTTGATTGCAAAAATATGCAAACAAATCAATGCATACTACAGCAAACGTTTCATTTAAAACTGTGAAATGATCAAAACTATTTGTGTTATGATGCCGTCATACCTTGGTTGTTCGTAGTACTGCAACATGGTGGAAAAGTTCAGAAATTGTGTTTATGGCCACAGAAGAGCATGCCCAATCTGTCTCTTGTCTGCACTTGTCTTGTCCAATTACTACCTCGAATTCTATTTACACCTCTCGCTTCTAAGCCTTCCTCCAGCTTTTACAGGATGGTTCTGTTGACTCTTTCCCTTTGAAACAACCCTAAGTGTGTCCAACATTCCTTCTTCTGACCTCAAATAAAAACGTTTTTCCTAGTATGATCAACAATATGGTGGCAAAACAATTCAATTTTGTGTTCCTTTAGTTTTATGCAGTAGGCACTGATATCCAGTATCACAAATTAGTTCCCCTTACAGAAAATTTTGCTATCCATATACATCTATAATTCCATACAGCAATCTATATGGTTAGTGAAGACAGAGAAAGTATATCATAACAGGTGTCGATAAAGCAACTATCCTATATGAGACTCTTGGGGTTTAACCATAGTAACAATAATAGGCTGTTTGTACTTACCGTATTTCTTGGAGTTCATTAGTGGACACAGGGCTCTGAGTGAACTGGCTTACACTGCAATCTAAAGAAGAATGTGGACCCTGGCAACACAGTTAAAAAGGACGCCAGCCTGGCCGCTTCCACCCCAACTATCAGCATGCCTCAATTTTTGTAGCGCTGAAACAACCAAGTTCAAATCCCATGAAGTCACAGGCGGTCGTACAAAAGAAGCTAAAATAAATTGAAATACGATTGCAGAGGTTGAGAAATTTTCAACTTTATGCTACTTAGAGCCAAGTTCTGTTCTGGATCTAATAATGAAATGATCAGGATTCAAACCATGGAGAATTTCCTGTGGTAAAAACATTGTTTCTCACACCGCAAAAAGTAAGTCTTTCATGTGCAATGGTAGACTGTGTGGGTGGTAGACTTCATAACTTAACAGTGTGGGAATTACCAGAAACAAGGGCTTCAACATCAAGGCCACTGGCTGTGAAGCAGGGTGGTAAACATGTCCTTGAGATAGAAGATCCGCTTGATCTGGAAGAGCCTATAGGGCATATGCCAGCAGTTTGAACAGATCAGAGTATCTCATTCTCTTGGGCCAGTTTGAAGCTATATACATCAGCAGAATGCCCTTCATCTCAATCCTGCAGAGTAGAAGATAAAGGAGTTTCAGGATCCAGATCAGACCTTTTAATGTTTGTACTGTTGCAGTACATGGTCAGTCAAAATCTGTGCCAACTGTTCACTCAAAAACAGAGGTATCTCTGATGTGCAAGAAAAATGGGGGCATCCTTGATGTCTACAGTAAAGTTGAGCTCAGGCATGTTCGAATATTAATCCACAAAAGCATGTATACAGGCGTCAGTGGGAAATGCCTCAGCTGCTTATGATTGCCAATCTGCAGTGACTGTTTTCTGGTGGAATAGCTCAGTCGGGTTCGGACTACGTTCCAAACACGCCTGAGCTCATCCCTGATGCATGGAGGCTATAAAGTCTCCCTGATGGATGGAAGCGATTAAGACCTGGTGGACTACATGCTGAATTTTTGGATCCAAATAAAGGACATTTAAAGTGGCATTAAAGGCAACTCTTAAAATTCTTAAAAAACAAAATAACAAACATGTCATACTTACCTGCTCTGCGCTGTGGTTTAGCACAGAGCAGACCTGATCCTTTTCTACTCGGGTTCCCCGCTGGTGTTCCTGGCCGCTCCTTCCTGCCAGATGCCCCCAGAGCAAGCAGCTTGCTATGGGGGCACCCAAGCAGGCTCACTGCTGTGCCATTCACACACAGAGTTATGGATTGGCTCCCTCCCCTCTCTCTCCTCAATGGCTCACTAGCTGTGACTGACAGCAGCAGGAGCCAATGGATCCCACTGCTGTCAGTCCCAACAAGAAGGAACACTCCTCGGACAGCTGAGGCTCTCGTGCACATCGCTGGATTGTTATGGGGCTCAGGTAAGTATTGGGGAAGGGGCTGCTGCACACAGCAAACATTTATTATATTACATCTTACCAATTTTTAGATGTGATGGCTGGATTGGTTTTAATTTTAGGTATTCTTTTCTTTATTTTCATCTGTTGATCCAGCCAGTAAGTCTGTTGTTTTTCAATACAACAAGCTCTCGTATAGTATCCGTTAAGAGTGTAATGACAAACTATTTACCACTGAAAGGGTTGCTTACAATGATCAGCTGTTATTTATTGATTTAAAACTTTTATCCCAAAAGAAAAAAATTGTTGCTGTAACTGCATCTGTAACTGCAGTGCGAGCAGGATTTTGGCTTCAATTTGTTACAGTATATAAATCTGCTATTACATCTAACGGTCCCCTCACCCCAGACTGACAATGATGTTGTCCAAAGGTGCCCCTGTACTCCTTCATCCAGAGTTGGGGCCCTCTAATGCAGGAGGTATGTTACTGGCCAGATCACCAGGTAAAAAAAGAGGGAAAAAGCCTAATAAATGAAAACTACTGCAGCCACCACATTTAATGATTGGTAAGCTGCAATATATTAGATTTGGTTTTGGGTTTAATACAACTTTAAGGCCTTCAGATCCAATATGCGTAGTTTGGGAAATGTAAAAATGTTGTTGAAAAAAACCTAATATTAATGCCTTAATTTAGAAGATGTACAAAAGAAGCATTGATGTCTGCTTTTTTATGTGAAGATGCAGGCAGGTTAGATAACATGAAGCGGAGAGGGGGAAGAGAGAACAACTTTAACTGTAGCTCCTGAAAACCACAACTCATACCCAGGAATCCAAAGAAATTTATGGTCAGAATCCTTAAAGGCCAACAGAAGTTCTCCTCACTTAGTAAAGTCAGGGCGTCCCTTCATGATGAAGAGGACTCATTTGCAGATTTGGGAGACTTAAAATCCTATGGCATGCAGCTGAACTGACTTTAATTTCGGCTTGAAATTTGAATCTTGGAAGTAAGGAAATTAACTATTTTAAACTCAGAGGGGTGAAGGAGTCTTTACAGCTTGAGACTTCAGCTTCTTTAGTTGGGTCAAATGAGTACTTTTACCCCAGTGACATCTTTAATGTGGGGGTGTCCAAGGCAACTAAAAAGATATTTTCAACTTCAAAATGCAAGCACAGCAATCACTCTTGCATTGTTGTTCTGCAGACCAACATTTTAACCATTCTCCTGATTACTGATAGGAGACTAATTTGGCAAACATGACATGGGATATCAACTGGCTCTTGTTTGCAGCCAGTCCCCTAAGATCCAACAGGTTGAAATGTAGGGCCTGCTAGAGAAAACAAGGATTTGTTGGAATTTCTAAACTCATTTGAACACTGGTGCACTTGCAACAGGAATGGTCAGTGCTTTATTAAGAAAGAACACCACCAACATAAATACACAGTTTCTTAAGAGGCAAAAACTTTGTTCCCACAGACTGACTCCCATCTGCTCCCCAGGCTACAGAGCCATGACTGTGTGCCCCAGCAGTTCCTAAATTGCCTTTCAGCAGAGGATTATTTCCTTGGATAGTCTAGAGGCTCCAGAAGGTGCAAAACAGGAGTTTGGAAGATTTGTGAATCACAAAAAAGACTATCCATGGCTCCCTGTGAAGGACATTGTTATAGGCCTACTCAAACTGATATTGGTCTGTAAAACATACCAGAGGTGTGAAGTTTTTTTTCAATTTTCAAATCTACATATCTTTCAAATTCTCTATCTTCTAGTAAGGTCTGCACTGGATAGGTTTTGGGCCTGTTAAAGATCCTAGACTAGTAACAGCTCTGGTATTAGCTACAGGCTGTTCTTTCATTCTTAAGAATGGTTATGGTTTCTTTAAGACTGAGAGGTATGGCAGCTGTCTGCAGCTCCTCAGGAACAAAATTATTAGCAAGGATTTGTGAGACTTCATCAGATACAACCTCCAAAGTAGAAAGCTGTGCAGCTTCATCTGTAGTCAGCAATCAAAGTTGCAAAGTTGCAATTTTGCCCATAAACTCTTGTGTAACTGCCAAATACTCCTCCCTAGAAAAGGTTAATAAAGGGCCCACACCCCAGAGAGCTAAGAAAAACTCCAGGAAGTGTAAGGATTGAAGCAGAGGACAACAGCCCAAGCTGTTGGTGGCAGATCCATGAGGAAGAACACTGCAAGCCACCCTGGAACTGTTAGCAGATCATGTGCTTGAGAGTGCCAATACATAGGGACTGTTCTCCTTGTACTTAGCATCCAACATGTTACACAGAGACAACTTCTTTAAGAATACTAGGTAAAAACCTTGGATGCACAAAAAGCAACTGCTGAGAGCAAGAGATGGTTCTAATGACTGAGGGTAACAAGGTCACTAGGTGGTGGCAGGGACTAACTGAGATGGAACTGTGTGTCTCCTGTGAATTGGAACAATGGCCATAAGATATTAATTTATGCTAAAGCGCAGGAACAGAGCACAGAGTGGGCGCACAACACTTCAGCCAGTGATGCAGTAATTAATTGACCAGCGTAATAACCCTTTCCCTGGAAACCAAAGAGAAATATAAAGTGCATCCAGAAAGTATTCACAGCGCTTAACTTTTGCCACATTTTGTTATGTTATAGCCTTATTCCAAAATGGATTAAATTCATTTTGTTCCTCAACATTCTACAAACAATACCCCATAATGACAACATGAAAGAAGTCCATTTTGAAATCTTTGCAATTTATTAAAAATAAAAAATGAAAAAACCCCACACATGTACTTAAGTATTCACAGCCTTTGCCATGAAACTCAAAATTGAGCTCCGGTGCATCCTGTTCCCACTGATCATCCTTGAGATGTTTCCACAACTTGATTGGAGTCCACCTGTGGGAAATTCAGTTGATTGGACATGATTAGGAAAAGCATAAACCTTTCTACATAAGGTCCCACAGTTGACAGTGCATGTCAGCGCACAAACCAAGCCATGAAGTCCAAGGAATTGTCCGTAGACCTCCGAGACAGGATTGTATCAAGGCACAGGTCTGGGGAAGGGTACAGAAAATCATAAATGGGAGAAGTTTGGAATCACCAGGAATCTTCCTAAAGAGGGCCGCCTGGCGAAAATGAGGGATCAAGGGAGAAGGGTCTTAGGTAGATAAATTAGCACCCGATGGTCACTCTGAAAGAGTTCCAGGGTTTCTCTGTGGAGAGAGGAGAACCTTCCAGAAGAACAACCATCTCTGCAGTACTCCACCAATCAGGCCTGTATGGTAGAATGGCCAGACAGAAGCCACTCCTCAGTAAAAGGCAAATGGCAGCCCTCCTGGAGTTTGCCAAAAAGGTACTTGAGGGACTCTCAGACCATGAAAAAACAAAACTGTCTGGTCGTATGAAACAAACATTGAACTCTTTGGCCTGAATGTCAAGCATTATGTCTGGAGGAAACCAGGCATCGCTCACTACCTGGCCAATACTATCCCTACAGTGAAGAATAGTAGTGGTAGCATTATGCTGTGGGCATGTGTTCCAGTGTCAGGAACTGGGAGACTAGTCAGGATCAAAGGAAAGATGAACACAGCAATGTACAGACACCCTTGATGAAAACCTGTTCCAGAGCGCTCTCGACCTTAGACTGGGGCCACGTTTCATCTTTCAACAGGACAACGACCCTAAGCACACAGCCCACATAACAAAGGAGTGGCTACGGGCCAACTCTGTGAACGTCCTGGAGTGGCTCAGCCAGAGCCCACACTTGAACCCGATTGAACATCTCTGGAGAGATCTGAAAATGGTTGTGCACCGACGCTCCCCATCCAATCTGATGGAGCTTGAGAGGTACTGCAAAGAAGAATGGGAGAAATTGCCCAAAAATAGGTGTGCCAAGCTTGTAGCATCATACTCAAAACAACTTGAGGCTGTAATTGGTGCTAAACGTGCTTTAACAAAGTATTGAGCAAAGGCTGTGAATACTTTGTTTTTTTCACGTTTTTTATTTTTAATAAATTGCAAAGATTTCAAAACGAACTTCTTTCACATTGTCATTATGTGGTATTGTTTGTAGAATGTTGAGGAAAAAAATTAATTTAATCCATTTTGGAATAAGGCTGTAACATAACAAAATGTAGCAAAAGTTAAGTGCTGTGAATACTTTCTGGATGCACTGTATGTAATAATGATGTCCAATGGTTATAAAAAAAATATAGTAGCTCCTGATGATCAGCCTACATGTCTACTCCTAAATGAGGAGTAGACAGAGCCCAGTGCTTGAAGGTCACATTCCAGGCAGGCCCCAATATTGTCCAGTCTAGCAGTGTTTGGGTAGGACCTCCAAAGTTCTTGCTGTGTATACACCAATCTAGATACCTCCATAAAATGCATAAATAGATCAGTTCAAGCAGCGTGTAGATGAAGTGTTTATTGAAGCAAAAACGTAATGCTGAAGATGAAATGGCTAGAAAAACAGCTAAGCTTTTCTCAGTAGAGAAAAGACATGCATCCTCCTATGACACTAGCAAAAAGCTGAGGCATGTTGGGAGTATAAAGGATTATACTAGACTGGCCACTGTTTATTTTTTTGCCAGTGTCCAAATCCTTTTGTAAGTGGCAGAATAACCCAATTGTCTCTCAATCCTGTGTCTCTTAATGAACAATAAAGCAAAATCTTTACTGGGATGAAAAACTGTAAATGTACGTTATCAAGAATAAAAAATTACAAATCAAATTAATTATGTAAATAAATCCACTTACCTGCAGCAGTTACAGTACACTAAATTAAAGTTGATCTTTAGGTTTTATTTAACTTTAAATAGTTTTTTACTTCACTAACAGTAGCAGCGGCTGGGAGTTCTGTGTACGCTGTATGTAGCCTCAACTACATACTGTATATAGAGCTGTGTTTCAGCAGCAGGATGAGACCTTCCCAGAACAAAATCTAGTCAGGTGGAATGCTGCTCAGCCATTTAGAGGAACATTGTATTCTGTGAATGAATACAAAGCTTCTTTTGATAGGCTAGGCAGAGTTTGTGACACATCAGCCTGCTTGCATACTCAGAGGAAGCTTGATCAAAACAAGCTATTTAAATGAAACCTGGAAAGCAGCTTTAATGCATGAATTATGAGCAAGTGAGCTCTTGGTACAGGGAATCAAGAAAAAAAAAATTCTTAAAGCTCCTCCAAACATAGGAAGCTGCCTTTTACTATTCCAAAAAAGACACATCTCATATACTGGGTAAAAATGACAATACTTGACCAAGCACAACATACATTGTTCCCCATATTATCCAAGCCAAGCACAGTTTCTACTCTGCATTAGCTCAAGGAATATAAAATATTTGATCGCTGTGGGAAATCGCCCACAGTGAGTTCTTTTGAACAGAAACCAGTAAAACAAAATATCACCTAATTGGATTATTTTATTAAATAATGCAGCCTGGAGATCAGAATTGCCCACTTGTAGGCCAAGTAAGGTCCAAGCTGGTCATTTTCTAACATGTTTGCAGAGCTGTTTTTAAGATCCATGTAAAAATAAACTATTTGCAATTTTTTAAAAATGTTTTGTCTCTGATATCTTGGCGCATTGACCAGTGCTGCCTCATCGTCCCATTGTTTCAGGGGAATAGAATTTTCTTTTATGCACTAATTTGAGGGATAATGGCAGCCACAAATTTCCATCACCATAACATATAACTGCTTAAACGGAAGGTCTTGTGGTTGTAACCAACAGACCCTCTTGCATTTATTAATTGCTGGTCTTCACTGGTAGCTACTTCATCTGATGTTCAGCAAAATGGTCAAGACCTCATTTACATTTTTGGCACCATAGTGAAATCCTGACAAAAGTCAAAGTTAAAGTAAGTCAGCCACTGGTTTCTCCTGTCACTTCGGTGGTAAGATCTCTACAATATGTTTTTTCTCTATATGTCTGCCTACAATGAGGTTTTCTCCACTCTTTCAGTTGAATTTGCCAAAATATAAAATAATAAATCCAGAATGGAGAGCCGATTTCCTTTTAAAGGTGACACCAGGTATTCAGAACTGAGAATGCAAGGGCAGAATCAGTAGCAGTCTTCACTGGCTAAACTGTAAATGCAAAGTGCTCGCTGTATGGCACCCCTGCTGTGGGACCTAATCTCCTGTGTTCACAACACAGCAGGGCAGCTGCTCAGCACATGCTAGTTTAAATCACTTTGAGAGCAATTCCTACTACAATGATTTCCAGCTTTCATGGGGATCCCACAGGTATGGCAAATACATACTTACACCGGAGCAAGCTGGACCAATGTAATAAGTAAAAATCTGCATACCTAAACTTAAACTTTAATGTACGGATACAATTATAGTAAAAACATTCCTATTTAGAAGACAAGCTTTGTTACTGCAGTTCTTCTGTGTGTTTTCCATAAGCATGAAACAGTGTGGTTGATTTACTAAAGGAGTAGAGCATGTTCACTTTGCAAAATAAAAGTTTCACATAGCTTAGTAAATAATGTATACTCCATTAAAAAGTCAACCACAGTGAATTTTTGTTGGCTTTGAGTATACACCCTTGAGACATGATATACTGTTTACACATACACATTGCAAAGCTATACAACATCATGCTTTCAGGGTCCTAATGAAGATTTGTGAAGGCACTGCCACAAGAATTAGGAGAAATAGTTTTCTCTATTGGGCAAATTTGCTTCTGCATTTAGTGTTAGAGCTCTAACATTAGAAAATGTTACATTACGCATATATATATTTATATATATAATGGCTGAGATTTTTTTATACCCATGAGATGGGTTTTTCAAAAAAATTTAATGTGATGCTATTTGACATTTTTTTTCATAAGAAGATTGCCCCAGCAGGGATGACTGAACCCACAAATCTTCATATCTCAATCACTTCTTCACTGGAAGCAATGTTGGCACTTTGTGGGTGTAATTATATGCTTATATCAAAACCTGAAACAAAACATACATACTGTAACAGGTGTCATATTTCTTGTTCATGCCTATATCAACAAGTGCTAATTATAACATTGCTTAGCAAAATCAATTAAATACATGGAGAGCATGGGCATGCTATGGGTACACGACAGAACACACACTACTATGGGAGGCAGGCTCAAGGTGACATTGACCTATGCATGTGCATTATTTAGCTAATAAATATCACCTAAAACTATGTTTCCTAAGTCTGTCCTCCAAGGAGGCTAATTGTATGTTTCCAGTTCTCTACATAGATTTATAAGTGAAAAAGTTAGCACACAAATAAAGATCTAAGTTATAAAAACAGGGAAAGCAAAGAGAAAACAAAAGGGAACAGTAATCTTTAGCAAAAATTTAATTTCGTTTTTTTGTTCTCTTGAACAATTAAGCAAAAAACATTTGTTTGGCTGGCATAACAAATTTACATTTCGCTCAAATTTCTGTAAATTATCCCCATAGCAGTTTTAAAACATGAATCAGGATCTATAAGTGTTCCCTGAAGACTGGTCAATTTAGTTTAGGTTTATGATAGAGGATAATGAAGTCAGCATGTGCCTATCATTATACTTACCTTTGCAGAACTGGTTTGAAAGTTTTATTTTGTGAAGCTTCCCTCCAGTGATTTCCCAATGCTACTGCTGTTACTGAGCATTCTAACTGATACCAACAGGATTAACACAAGTAGGCTCATTTATAATGGTAAAAAAATAAAGAACAGTGAATTACTATAACCAAGTAAAATATTATTTCACTACTGACTATTTAGAAATATTAAAGTTGAAATCTATGGGTTACACCGTGTCACAAAATATTAGTGCTGTAGAAATGCAGTCCTCTTTTATGTGTATTTATTTTATTAAATGTCACTTCCCTTGTAGAATTTTCAATTAAACAAGAAATGAAACAGTTTGCATGACTCAGTAATAGTTACTTAAAACTAGAAAGATTTCTACATTAATCCAACTACCTTGTTAAAGGACTACTTCTACTTTCCTGGCTCCAGAAAATAGCCTGGCACCCAATAAGCCAAGATATTTAAAGAACATGTCTGGGCAAAATAAAAATAAAATATGCAACATGTAACAGCAATTTTAAAGCCACCAGTGGTAAATGTGATATATTGCATGTATTTATTTTGCACAGTCATACACTTTAATATGACCAAAAATTGTGCACTAAAAAGTGCTGCAAGCAAATAAGTGCTGGAAAACAGGAAAAAGAATCACTAACCCTTTGCCTCTCACATCCCTATTAGCCTATCATGATTTCCACCACACTTTTGTGCCAATAGGGAACAATAAAAGTTAATAGGTGGAGAAATCAATGTCACTAGTTGCTTTTGAGTTTGCTAGAGTATTAAAGGATATATGTGAAAAAACAGGCAGTCACTCCCATTGCTGATGTGCTTTTAGCCCTTTGTCACCTTACCACCTCCCTCCCAGGGCTTATGTTTATATTGTCAGCATGTTAGGGGCATCAGGGGCACACCATTTCCAGTTGCCCTGGCCTAAGGTAAGCAACAGTCACTGATTTTAAGTTTTTATTTATTGTCTATTTTGCTAAGCCTGATAGCACTTAAAACTGAACTCTAGAAAAAACTCTCTCTTTAAATTTGGATCGAATGGGGAGGGAGTTTGAAAATCAGTCAGATTTTTATTACTGCTGTCTATGTCCCCATTAAGAGGGCTTCTTCTCATTCATATTTCATTTTTGCTGTTAGGGAATTTCACTTAATTCCTGGGCTCTGTGACATAGCAGGCAATGAGAGTCGCCATTCTATCCAAAACAAAAAAAGTTTTGCCTGGAGTCCCCTTTTAAAGGCAGCATTGCAAAAAGGTCATAAAGGTAAATTTAATTTTGAACCTTCACAGCAGAAGTTTGAAAGAAACACACAGAACCATATGGTTGTACAAGATAATTTCCCCCTCATTAGCTTCAACACTTTCTAATGTTTAGATTGTGTTTTTTTTTACTTATACAACAATGGCACAGTAATATATTTAATAAAAAAAAAAAAAGTTACAAACATCAATATTCAATGAACACTACATGATGTATACACTGGATATAAATGCACATGTAAATATACATAAAAAAAAACAAAACAAAAAAACACCCATGCCGATGATTGCATTCCTTTCTACAACATGCAAGTCGTGTCATTCACCCTCACCTTATTTTTTTAATGATATAACCAGGTTTGTTAGTGTTCGCTCTGGGTAATTTGCATGATTACTAAAGTTTCAAATGTCACATTATCGGAGCATCCAACTCATTAAAGCCTAAAAGGCAAGCTTATTGCTTTCAAATTTCCTTCTACAAAGCTGGGAATATGGACTTTGTTCTTTGAAGTAGTACCATTTGAATGCTATTTTGTGGGATAGTACTGACCCATGTTTAATTACTCAATTTCCAATGCCCATGGATCAGTGGAAAAAATTAGTGAATGCTTCACATTTTTACGTACGTAGAGGAATATCTGATACTGATGATTTATCAAGTTTATAAAAGGTTTAGTGTTAAACAAAAGGCTGCCAAGTCATTGTGAGATCATAAAACTATATGTCATTCACATAAAAAGCCTAATCCTTTCTCATTCAGTAATCTTCACGACACAGGTAAACCAAACAGCAATGTTGCAAATAAAGGCTGAAATACAGTAGCTTAGATTTTAAGCAATAACTAGGCACTACATGAGATATTTAATGACTACAATACATAAGGTTTATAGGCAACTGGCAAGATCTATTACACAGCTGTTACTTATAGAAATGTAATGCAGGTACACTGATGTTTGGAGCTGGGAGTTCTTGGGGATCTTAACCACTTGCCCTCCAGAGGATTTACCCCCCTTCCTGACCAGGCGATTTTTTGCATTACGGAACTGTGTTATTTTAACTGACAATTCCGCAGTCATGCAACACTGTACATAGATGGAATTTACGTCCTTTTTTTCCCACAAATAGAACTTTCTTTCGGTGGTATATGATCACCTGTGCGATTTTAATTTTTTGCGCTATAAACAAAAAAAGACTGACAATTTTGAAAAAAGAAAACAATATTTTTGACTTTTTGCTATAAAACATTCAATAAAATTTTTTTAAAAAAATAAAGTTTCGTCATAAATTTAGGCCAAAATGTATTCTGCTACATGTCTTTGTTATAAAAAAAAAAATCAAATCCCAAAACATGTACATTAATTGGTTTATGTGAACATTATAGTGTCTACAAATGGCGGTATATATATTTGTATATTTTTACTGGTAATGGCGGCGATCAGCGGCTTATAGCGGAACTGCGGCAGGCATTCTGATACTGAGTGGGAACTGACTAATTGCTACTGACATTCCCAGTGACACTAATACATTGATCAGTGCTATTAAAAAGCACTGACACTGTACAGGAAGGGGTTAACATCTGGGAGGATCAAAGGGAACTGTGTGCTGTGTGTGTTTTACTATGTGTGTTGTGTGTGTTTTACTCTCCTTGCTGACAGGAGAGAGACCTGTGTTGTTTACACACAGGTCTCTCCCCTGTCAGCTTTACAAGGCAACTGCCGGGTGCCAGTGGGGAATCTTCGGTCGGGAGCAGTTGATTGACATCACTACCCAGAAATGCAAATCATGTATATATACGTGACGCAAGTGGTTAAAGGATAAGCTCACCTTTTAACAAAAATAATAAATGCACGTTTTGGCAGGTAAAAAAAATGTGCCTTTATTATTTTTGGTTGCAAAAGCCTATAAAGCATTGCACCAGCAATCAGCAGATTGCTGGTGCCGTGCAGGTCTCCTGTAGACCTGTCAGTGTATCTGCGTGCCCGTACACCTCATATGGGCAAGCAAATACTTACTGACAGGAAGAATCAATGAACTAGCATGGTGCTCGAAAGCACCTATTTACTAAGAACTACAAACTGACAGCCGCAAAGGCTGTCAGAACTTGCAGTGTTTTCATTCACAGAAAACCATGAATGAGTGATACAGCTGGGTGGGCAGAGCCGTTAACATGTTACACCCTGAATATGGGTATAACATGTAACATATTATGAAAGGTGAACATATTCCTTGAGTCAGAAATTAGAGTTTTCTCAAGTGTCCCTCACATTAGACCAAAAAATTGCACTTCATTTTCCTCTTATAGTACTGTTTTCAATTCAGTGACTTGCATTTTGCAGCCTACTCATAAAAACATAGATTGTGGTACTGACCCTGCGATACTTTGCAGAGTTCACTCTGCTTATCGTAGCAGATGGAACTCCGTGATTAGAAAAGAATGGGTTGTGTGACTTTGAGAGGTCATGTGACCAAGCTTTCCTCTTTTCATATTCATTATAATTGCACTCTGCTGGCTTCAGACTAACAAAGCCAATGGAACACATTGTACAATTGTAAAGCACACTGCTAGTTTTATTTTTTTTCATGGATCCCTATCTGTACTTGGCTGAGTTAAGGGCATTGTAATATAAGCACCTTTACAGCTGTGGTTTAAAGCAAAGAAGTAACAGTCCACCAGCTAATCAACCTGATAATCTACATCAATGTTTTATTTTAATAAATAAAATACATTAAATATAACAAGAGTTAAAACAGACATTTGATATGGTGGGACTTTGAAGGCACAATACAACCATTTTCATTATATATATATATATATATATATATATATATATATATATATATATATATATATTTTATTGATACACTCACAAAAAAAAAACAAAAACAATTTTTTTGTGAGTGTATGAATAAAATATATATTTTATGAAAATGGTTGTATTGTGCCTTCAAAGTCCCACCATGTCGAATGTCTGTTTTAACTCTAATTATTGGGATGTGGCACTTAATAGGCCAAGTAACATTTAGTATTAAATATAACAAGATTTGGTAACCCTTTTGTATGCCTTATTAATTCTATCCATGTTTTTTGGTGCACAATTTGCTAATTACCATATTGCTTAAAAAATAGATAATTCTATGAAGATTCTAAGAGATCTGTTTTTGATTTAGGCTACACATTTTAGAAGAATAAAAAAAAAACAGACTTAGAAGTAATAACAGATAGATAGATAGATAGATAGATAGATAGATAGATAGTCAAATAACATAGAACACACTAATCCTGTGTTCCTGTATTACTACTCTGTATAGTGTCTTGGTCTGCCGATAATTGCAAAAAATAAAAAATAAAAGATTACAGTGATCAATTATTGTATAACCATGTAGAAAAATGTCTAACAAGAGAAAAAAGGGCTATTATTGTGAAATGCTAAACAAACAAAAACCTCCTAACAAGATGCCTAACCACGTTAGATATTATCTTGAAGGAGGATGTTGCTGTTAATAAGTACACACCCTCCCTTGTTTTGGATTATTTAAAAGTTATATGTACAAGTGGCTCATGACTGTGGGGAGCCAACTCCTCCAGCCAGGAGCCAAGAAAGATAAGTACAGCTTGGAGCGGAGCATGGTTTGTTCACAGTACACAAAAATATTACAAATCACACTTTGATACAGCAGTTTAGCTTTCCAGGATATTAATCTTCTTTATATTACTTGGTCATATAAAACAAAATATATTTTAGCCTAACAGAATGTCTCTGAATGTCCTTAAAGCATTTTCTAATTTAATCTAAAAAAAAAAAAAAAATGAACAACAGTAATATAAATTAAAAAAAGTTCCCACACCACAGGATTCAACATCCAAGCCCTATTAAAGCTACAGTATAATATATCCCAATCTGCTTTATAATAGCAACTCACAATCAGTTTGCACACTTATCCCTAGTATTGAGCTAATTTACTAAGTTGAAAACCATCAAATAATAAACTGTGCTAATATTTTCATCAATTATCCAATCATGTGGAGATGAAATAAGGAAACAAATTCACATTCACATGATTGGATAAATGAAGAGAATATTCACAACATTTATTGTGTGAAGGTTGTCAACTCCTTTAGAAAATTAGGCCTTATGTATCTACTCTGGGTAGACTTGAATTTTTTTTTTTTTGCAAAAGTCTAGATGCCTTTCATCAAAAACATGACACACATTTGCCATGGTACGTTTCATAACATGCTATGCAAATGTATAGTTAACAGATTTGCACACTTCTTGTACAATATGTTTTCTTAAATGTTTTGTGTTTAAAACACATACATAGAAACTAAAATAATACAAAAATTGTTAAAACCACAATTTCTGAGACTTTTAGGTACAGTGATGTACACAAGCACAATTAAAAAACATAACTACGGTATATATATATATATATATATATATATATATATATGTTATATATATACACAATTAGATAATATAACAAACACATAAAAAGATGTGTAAGTGAAGATGCAAAAGAAAATGCTCTGTTGAGATGTTTTATGAACAAAGTGTTACTGTATGATTGATGACGAAGATTTTGGCATTGACAACGATTTCCATAGACTCACAACAGCAAAGCAGATTATGACAGCAGATGCCAGAAATTCGTTGTTCATATTACACAGACCACAAACACACATACCGCTAGTGAAATACAAATGATTGTCAGGTCTTGGTTATATATAGCCTTTACTTGAACCTTTAAGCATATAACCAAAATCTAGAATACTAACAGCGAGCATGTTGCTAAGACATTTGAAACATATATAAATAAACCTACGTGTACTCGTAATCGCAAGGAAAATGTAACTTTTTTCCTAAGCGTCTCATAATACCAGTAGTAAGATCTAAGGTCAGGAGGATCTCAAAAAATAGGCAAGAAAGAAAGAATAGTCTAGTTAATGCACAACACTGTGTGGAAAGGAAGGAGCAAGTAAATATATTGGCAATGACAGACAACCAATTGTGCAGAATAATGTCTGGCAGATTGGCCGATGGTGGTGTTGATTTATGGGTAATGTGAAATTCTGTTCAGTAAACACAATGAAAGAATGTATACATAGTTCAGATCAGAAACGTGTAAAGTCATCATAGGAGCAGAATCAGAGAGCGCTAGATTCCAGACCAATGACACAATAAACAAACTACAACAATCAGCATGGAAGAGAGAAGAAAGTTGAAGCACAGCAAACCACTGAATCTATGAAACGGAAAGTCAAAAATACAACCTGAGAAAAGGAGGGGGCAGCAATCCAAATGTCCTGGAAGAAAAATGTGTGATTTGTTTCATCAGCCTGTTTCTTTAGAAGAGATAAAGTCATGTGATATATGAACAGAGCTGCCATGGCTCAGACAAACACACAGCACCCTTGCATTACAATTAAAAATATCACTGAATTTCACATACTACACAGCAGTTATGGCGTGTTAAAAGCAATGGGTTCCAATTCACACAAAAAAGCACATACACTAACTAATAGTATGGTCTGGTAGTATGAAAAATAAGTTTAGATGGAGGTATGTTATGTGAAATAGATGTAACAAAAACAATGTTCTGTCCTCCTTATGTGTTTATCTGTAATAAAGTATGAGTTTCACACTTCCAATACCTATCCATTCCGTACAGGCGTAGGTCACTGCTACGCACAAGAAAACTACGATCCACTTTGGGGAGACATGACCATATTTATTTGTCAACGCTACGTCTTACTAATTCATCTTCACTCACTTACCCTACTGGGAAGCAACACTAACCCCATACATACATTGCCATCTAACTGTAGTATTGAAATCCATCAATAAACTATTAAGCACTGTTCTATTTTATCATAAGTAATTATACACAGAAGACGAATTATGATCAAAAACAGCCTATTTTTGATCACGTGATATGCACACACATTTTATCTGTGTGTTTTGGGAAGAAAATAAATACTATTGCAAGTTAGATCATTTCCTAATGTGTAGCAAATCGATATCATTATTCTATCTTCAGAATATGGTTGATTTAACTTTAACATAGTTTTTAACCACTTCCAGTCTGGACACTTTAACCTCCTTCCTGACCAGGGCAATTTGCAGCTTTCAGCACTATCACACTTTGAATGACAATTGCGCGGTCATGCAACACTGTACCCATATGAATTTTTTACCATTTTTTTGAGACAGATAAAACTTTATTTTGGTGGTATTTTTTCACAGCTGGGATTTTTTTTTTGCTATGTAAATGAAAATGTCCAAAAATTTTGAAAAAAAGTGTTTTTATTATAAAATTTAGCAAATAAATAATATATCATCATAAATCTTGACCAAAATTTATTCCGGTATCTTTTTAGTAAAAAAAAAGCCAAATTAGTTTATAACCAAAAATTATAATTTTTAAACATTTTTTTTACATTTTTATTTTTTTTTATATTATAATTTATTTTATTTATTTTTTTACATACTGTCACCCTAGCAGTACAGTATCACCATGGTGACACTGTACTACTTGTGGGGGGTGATGAAGATTTTTTTTTTTTTTTTACACTGATTGCTTTTACACCCATATAGGATGTAAAAGCAATCATTTCTCTTTCTCTGTCTGCATTCTTGCAGCCATTGAGAACTACTGAGTGAGCTGTGATTGGTCACAGCTTGTCACATGGTACAAGGCTGTTGTGAATAGCCTTGTACCATGTGACCTCTGTGATCATTCACAGATTTCACACGTAGTAAGCAATAATGTCAGAAGTGACATCTTGCTTACTACTTTGCATTTGATCACGGATTGGCCAATCAGTGATCACATGATCGGGACCTCGTACAGAGGTCCCGTCCGACGATCGGTGTTTCATTGTGTACAGAGGAGAGAGCGGGCACCAGATCGTGCTGCTGCGCGCTCCAGGGGAGCACGCACAAGCAGGGTGCAGGGAGGCCGTTTATAAACGGCCACCCGACCCTGCAGTGCCACCGCCCTGCTGTTTATATATGGCCGGTCAGGAAGTGGTTAACTAGCTAATGAGGACATCTCTAGAATCTATTTATTTCCATTAACTAAGAAGTCAGTCAATAAAATATCAAAACCAAGGCATGGTTTATATGGCTTTAGACATACTGTATGTGTATTTAGGCAATACAAAACCAAGCACTTGCTGAGTGGTTGCTTCGATCAATATATGGGTGTAAAGCTGCTCATAGAGCAAGCGAGCTGATTGGAAAAAAATATGGATTCCCCCATCATACAAGCAAGGTGGATGGAGGAATCCTCCTTAACAGGTTTATTCCAACAGCGGTAACTCCTCTACTGTCACTGTGCTCTCATCAGGACTGCAATTGCTGATCGAATACAAATTTTCCAACATTCCATCCAAAAAAGGTCGATCTTTAGACTGACTTCTGTTGAATTGGAATGGCCATAGATAGATTGAAATTTGGCTGATCTCTGCTAAACCAGACAAATTTCAATCCATCTATGGCCAGTTTTACTCCAATCAATCCTTTTTCTTCTACTTTTGTACACACTTAAAAATAGGTTAGGTGCTTTATAAGGCATTTACTGCGGTCTATGGCCTCAGTGGGGAGATTTACCTTCACTGTTGTGACAAGGTAGTCACTGGAGACAGAAATACAGTTGCAAAAAAAAGTATGTGAACCCCTTGGGATTACGTGGAGTTTTGCATAAATTGGGCATACAATGTGCTCTGAACATCATCTAAGTCACAACAATAGAAGAACACAGTCTGCTGAACATAATATTACACAAACATTAGATGTTGCCATGGTTTAATTGCACATAACATGTAAACATTCACAGTGCAGGGAGGAAAAAGTATGTGAACCTTTGGACTTAATAACTGGTTGACCCTCCTTTGGCAGCAATAACCTCAACCAAACGTTTCCTGTAGTTGCAGATCAGACCTGCACAACGATCTGGAGTCATTTTGGACCACTCCTCTTCACAAAACTGTTTCAGTGTAGCAATATTCTTGGGATGTCTGGTGTGAATCGCTCTCTTAAGGTCATGCCACAGCATTTCAATCGGGTTGAGGTCAGGACTCTGACTGGGTCACTCCAGAAGGCGTATTCTGTGCTGTTGCAGCCATTGTTTTGTTGAATTACTTGTATGCTTTGGGTCATTGTCCTGTTGCATCACCCATCCTCTGCGGAGAGCTTCAATTGGCGGACAGATGGTCGTAAATTTTCCTGAAAAATGTCTTGATAAACTCTGGAATTCATTTTCCCATCAATGACAAGAATCCGTCCAGGCCCTGAGGCAGCAAAGCAGCCCCAAACCATGATGCTCCCTTCGCCATGTTTTACAGTGGGGATGAGGTTTTGATGTTGGTGTGCTGTGCCTTTTTTTTCCACACACAGTGTTGTGTGTTCTTCCCAAACAACTCAATCTTGGTTTCATCTGTCCACAGTATATTTTGCCAGTAGTGCTGTGGAACATACAGGTGCTCTTTTGCAAACTTCAAACGTTCTGCAATATTCTTTTTGGACAGCAATGGCTTCCTCCGTGGTGTCCTCCCATGTACTTCATTCTTGTTTAATGTTTTCCTTATTGTAGATGTGTCAACAAAAATGTCAGCATGTGCCAGAGATTTCTGTAGGTCTTTAGCTGACACTCTGGGATTCTTCTTTACTTCATGCAGCATTCTGCGCTGTGCTCTTGCAGTCATTTTTACAGGACGACCATGCCTAGGGAGAGTAGCAACAGTGCTAAACTTTCTCCATTTGTAGACAGTCTGTCTTACCGTGGACACATGAACATCAAGGCTTTTGGAGATACTTTTGTAACCCTTTCCAGCTTCATGCAAGTCAACAATTCTTGATCGTAGGTCTTCTGAGAGCTCTTTTCTGCGAGGCATGGTTCACATCAGACGGTGCTTCTTGAAACCAGTAAACCCAAAACAGGTGTGTGTTTTTTAAGGGCAGGACAGCTGTCAGCAACACATCCAATATCATCACACTTATTGGAGTCAAGGTTGGCTCACTCCTGGCTCCAATTAGCTCTGGGAGAAGTCAGTAAGCTAGGGCCTCACATACTTTTCCTCCCTGCACTGTGAATGTTTACATGTTATGTGCAATTAAACCAGGGCAACATCTAATGTTTGTGTAGTATTATGTTCAGCAGACTATGTTCTTCTATTGTTGTTACTTAGATGACGTTCAGAGCACATTTTATGCTCAATTCATGCAAAACTCCACGTAATCCCAAGGGATTCACATACTTTTTCTTGCAACTGTAGTAGATTCCCCCACCAAGATATATACATAACAAGGCTGTAGAGATTCTAGCCCTTCCCCTGCTTTTTCCAAATAAATAAATAAATAAAATAAACGTTTTGGATGGAGTTCCATTTTAAAGGCAGCAAAAGGAGCAAGGTAATGAGGTCATCAGGAAAATTAAAATGTTGAAAATGACAAATTCAATATTTAAAAAAATTGAAGCACACAGGTTAGGGAGTACTCTTATACAACTTCCACTCTTTGTTCATTAAGGGAGACATAGACAAAGAGCCGTGTAAGGTAACATTACATAACACCTCCATAGCGTTTAACTGCCACTTTCTCTGATGCTGGCACAATTTTTTGAACAAGTACAGCATTTAGGTGGAGTCATATAACTACTGGGCCCTTCTGATCTTCTGATAACAGTAACTAACATTTAATTATCTCGATAAACAGCAAACCTGCAGGGAGGTAGTGGTAGGATTATGCAAGCTAGATGAAAATTTTATAACGGTTGTGGAAAAGGGAGTATGCACACTTTTAATCATGAGGATTACTGCTTAAGGCCATATAGGTTCAAATCCTGTGTCATAAATTATATTTTCCAAAATGGTTTCAGAATACCTCCATAAGTTGTTGTCCGATGGGTGTATTTATTTACTAATTAGTTCACAGAATGGATGGCTCACCTCACTTTAATTAAGAAATATAATTTTTTTAATAACATAAAATAAAATCGGTCAAAAAGTAAGACTAAAAAAATGTGTGCTGTTTAACATTAGTTTAGTAATAAAATATTTTCTTTTTTATTCTTAAGTAGCAAATGTATTTTATTGTAACTTACAGACTAAATAAAAAGAAAAATAATATGAAAAATAAACAATGCATAGAGCAGTTCAACTCTGATGAAAACTGTACAGTTTAACCTCTTGCCACCTGCATTACACATATGTGCGACAGCAAAAGGGTACGCTTTAAACACCCACACACCACACCTATGCATTGCCAGGCGGCTGATGTCTTTTTGCTGATAGCATGCTCACTGCACACTGCCACCACAGAGCTGTCTAAGACTAATGATCAGTAGCCAGCGGGATCTGCTCCGAATCAGGTGACCACTATGACAGCCCATCACAGTGGTCACACGATTGCGAAACCTTCCCACCTCCCAGCAGTTCAGAACTTTTTAAAAAGACACAGGGGTGGAGAGAAGGCATTAATAAACTAAAAAATATGCATCAATATTATACTATTTTTAAAGAAAAGACATATTTTAAAAAAATGTATTAGAAAGGCAAATGTATTTTTTAAATAAACATTTAACAACTTCAGCAAGAAAATTATCATTGCCAAAGCCTTAATGAATGAATACGTATGAAATTTACATCAGTACAAGGCATACAAGATGCCTTCATGGAAAAGTAACATTTACAGAAATTGTGGAGCATTTATCAAGAAAAAAAAAATTCTGCGTATACTATTTAAGTGATCTGTTTAACCAAAATGTTGGCAGCTGTTTAAAAAAAGGGTAGCAAGTGTCTGCTGCAATGAATCCCAAGCAGACACATTAAGAGATCTGGGAGCACCAGTCAAATGAAAATCGCTACAAATGTAATCAAGCTCATCAATTTAAATAAAAAAATATTTCAGCCAAGTTAGGATGGCATATCTATAATTTTAGAATTTAAAATAAACATCAACAGTATATGTAAAAATTATTCAAAACTGCTTTAAATCTACAAACCATGTAAGCATTCCAAATACTGCAGGATTTCTGCAAGGTCAAAAGAGGTCTACAAATTGCACTAGGATCACATGTGACTGACCTGACCAGGACTATTTGTCCCTGCCCCTATGGACAGAGTCTGCATCATCAGAAAAAATATGGCAGAAATATGTCAGCTGCGATAACTGATACAGAAATTAATGCTGTGTATCAAGTACAAGACCTGTTCTGCATATTTAATATTTGTCCCTGATCCAACTAAATCCCACCCTATATTTCGAAGTATATTTAAAGCCAACACTATTTTTCCATTTTGGATAGAGTAAATGAGGGTTAAAACCACTGTCAGCTTTTTTTTGCCATCTGTGTTTCATTAAGGAAATTTTATTTCTGTTTCTGTCTTGTAAACTCAACAGAAAGTGAAAGGCTATTTTCCAGTGTAAGGGAAGAAAGTTATCATCTGAACAAGTATGCTCAGGGAAAGATTCCTGTTTTGGTAGCAACTTAGAATTTTGCACTAACCCCTTCAGCTGTTTAGGAAAATTAGAGAGTGTGGATCTCCCTAAGGCTAGGTTCACACCTAGCCTTCAAAGTCCCTGACCCTTTCCAAAAATGCTCCAGGTGAAAACGCGGAGATGTAAACGTGTCCCATAGAAAATCATGTTAAATAAACTGTAGTGCATTTCTGAAAAATGCTTAGGTGTGAACCTAGACTAACGAGGACAAAGACAAGTACAGAAACTTGACACTGGTTCTAACTACCCAACATCCAAATCGAAAAAAAAAAAGTTTTGCCCTTACTAATTTGCTAAGTTATCCATACACATATTCCATCTGGCTAGATCCAGCAACTGAAGTATTTATTGTTCAGCATAATAAACACATTCACAGTTATATGTAATTCACATAAGCTATCATACTAGTGAATGCTACCAAGCTAATAAACAGCACTGCATAATAAGGGAAACAAAGGTGGAGGAGCCTACAGTTTTGTAAGTGGCATAGTGACTTATAAAGACATTAACATTTGCTACATATACACTATTCATTTATCATTCAATGAAAATAAACTAACTTTCCTATGATAACTTTAGATACAGAAATATAATAAATGTTCTTTCTCTAGTTAATGACTTAAAAGGTAGTCCCTCCCTGAACCACATTAGTTACTGAAATGAGAACTAGTTTTATATAACAATGATCTCACAATGACAGTACATTTTATTGGCTTATCATGGCAGATATTTCCTTATCTTTTGCATGTTCAGAAATATTTAACAAATAAAAAACTTTAAAAATAGATTCTGAATTGGGACAAATGAGATTACAAAATTTGACTTATTTGGTACTTCTTCTAACTAGTATTTTAGATCAGCCACATAAAAAGGAGCTGAATGTCACCTGATGAATTTACTTTGTACGAAGAATATATTTGTTTTTTAATGTATAGATAGATACAATGACATTTATCTATCTATAACGGCGTTACACTTGTGCAGTTGAGATAATGGTCTACATTGCAATAATTACACACAGCCACAGTGAATTTCAAACAATGTCAAACACAGGAGCACAGGAGCAAGGTGAGCATGCAAATACATATTTTTATATGCTATTTGTTCCCCACTTGTGCACAATTTAAGGCAAAAAAAAAATTAATACATGGTGGAGGTGAGGGTGAGGATGTGAACTATATGAAAGGGAAAAAAAAAGAAAAGAAAAAAAAAAAAAATTCACGTGCAAGTATACCTCCGAAACACTATAGGTGGATGAGCAGGAAGGAAGCCGAGCCTGGTTGTGCAGTGAGGGAAAAGAAAACACGGTTAAATAAGGAATGGTGTTAACAGAAAAGTTTCAGAAGTAATTTTGTAAATATGGTTTCAGAACTAAAACAATAGCAGGGGGTTCATTTAGAATCAGACATTTTTCCAAGATCATATACGTTTTCAGAGGGTAATGTGAAATTTCGAAATGTTCTTGTTCGTCATACAAGACTACATATAACATAAGGGAACAATCAAAAATGATGTTTCACATATGCATGCATTATTGTTGTAATACAGGCAGGTTTTTCACAGAAAAAAAAAAACATGAATATGTGACAGATTTGAGATTTAAATGTGCCACTGTAAATTTTAAAAATCATTGGGTAGTTTAAAGAAAGACCAATTAATGTCATTACTTCTTTGGTCAAATGCAATACAGGTTAGAAACTACCCAGAATTAGATTTATTTTTCATGCATTAGTACAAAGACACAAACCATTCAGAGATACATAAATTTTCTTTTTCACTTTGATCACTATTTCAAAACCATCCAGTAAACAATTTCCATACATTAAGCCTGCTGACAGACTAGGAACATTTATAATATACACATACGTTTGGGAAAAGTAAATCAGCTTGTCACTGTACTACCAGGTAAAAAACAAAAACAAAAAATTTTCTTGCAGATTGTTTTTTAAGTTACAAAATTCCCAGTATAGTGTAATTATTTGCTCACATAATACAAACAAGAAAAACACAAATTCAGTAACTTACATTTGCTTCTTATAGAAACAAAAATGTCAAGTCAAAAACTGTAACTAAATATTTTCTAACTGCTCAGAATATCTACTCATATAAATTTATTTGGGCAACTTTTCCTGACTGATCCAAAATCTCAGATGTTTTCATTAAAAATAAATCTAAAATTACTGAATTTCTAATAGAAGATAATGCTCAACTGTATTTGTTAAAAATACAGATTGTTCTCATTAACTATATCCAAGAATTTTCAAACATTTCTTGGTGAAAAAAAAAAAATACATCACCATAATATAGTAGTTATGTAGTAATGAACAAAAAGTCATTTTATAAAAAGTATGTTATTTCATATTTCTTTTCCTACTATAAAGGAGTTCTACAGGAAACGATTATACATGTTCCCAGTAAATGCAGGAATTATTTTGTGATCTTCAGATATCAATTCATTAACTTCCACGGCGAGGGCTAAGTACAGTGCGAAGTGTAAGCCCATCTCTGGAAAGCAACCACACAAACATGCAGGGTATTGTGCAATGTATGGTCACAAATATTTATCAATGTAAAAAAATATCTAAAGTAGCATCAACTACCATCCAATCTACCTCAGAACTCAAAATTTTGGAGAAGGTCTCATATTTTAGAAGACGTTTAACTTTTTCCTTGTAAACATCTTGAAAACACATTAACAAAAATGTGTTTTTTTCACATAGGTAGTTTTTGCTTTGATTTCCTTGACCTTATAGTATAATAGAGAATAACAAAAGGATTTCCAAGAATTGTCATTAAAGTATAACTTAAACCAAGGATCAGTCAGTAAGTCACAGTTTGTCACCAAACCATAGGGCTTTTGCTATAGCTTGCTTATAGACAGTAAGCCTTAATAGATGTGTATTTCAGACCAATAGTCTTCAAATTCCAACATAGATTTATTTGATATTTTCCTAATTTAAATTTCAAAGAATTTTCCATCCAGGCCATTTTTAATTGGTGTAAAAAGATTTACAAAAGATGTCTAACCACAAACCTCAAAAATCTTCAGACACCTAAGTTTTGCTAAGCTTTGCTTATGAATATAATTGCATAGCATAAGTGCAATAAAATGTTCTCAATTTTGTAATCTTAGCTATGAGGAAATAAAGACTGATATGGAAGACTTGGTCAACCTCTAAAGACCTGCCTACATTTTTGAGGTTCCAAAACATATATTGTGTATTACTGCTTCTATAGATCACAAGTCTCTGCAAAAACCTATTGCTGCTAATTTAGGGGAAATTTTTTTGTTATAACTTTTAAATATAACAGCAACAGAGAACAGTACACACAAAATAAACAGTATATGCAAATAGTAAAAATATGTATCTACATTTACCAAGAACTGTCCATTTAAAGGCATTAACAAAATTTACTACTACTTGCACATTTAGATCAGTGATCCCCAAATAGGAGGATGCCTGATCATTTGCCACATTATATGTTTTCTATGGACGTGAAGTGAAATATAGTTTGCATAACCTATATAACTGTTGTGGTAAACAAAACATTATTGTTTTCACCAGGGTTTTTTTCAGTCGGAATAGGAGGGAACGCAGTTCTCGCACCTCCAACACCTAATGTATGTATGGGCAAGGGGTACTGGAGTGTGCTGGAAGGTCTATTGATGCTGGCTGCTGGGGAATCTATTATCACTGGAGGGGATCTATTTTTGGGAGGTCTAATGTAGCTGAGGGTGCATCTATTGTTGCTGGAATCTACTGTTGAGGGAGGGGTCTATTGTTGCTGGCTGCTGGAGAGTCTATTGATGCTGGCTGCTGAAGGATTTGTTGTTGATGCTGGAGGTCTATTGTTGTGATGGTATTTTGTTCCCGAGGTCCATTGTTGCCGAAGGAATCTATTGTTGCTGGGGAGGGAGTCTATTGCTGCTGGCTGTGGGGGATCTACTTAACTGATTTTCTTGTTATTAACAAATTCCAAACAAATTACCTAGCTCCCCAAAATGATACTTGGCTGTGTATTTTTTGAAAATAATAGTACTGGGAGGTGGGTAGGAACCAAAGGACTGTGCTTGGAGGTGGTAGGGAGCGGAGGGAAGAGGTGATTCAGAAGGGGGGAGTTCCTGCACCCATTTTCTGAGAAAAAAAAATAATTCTTTACAGTTTATCTGGTGTATAAAATTACAAATAAGATTGCTGCATTTGATTATGTATAGTATGCAGAAATTTTAAAGCTTAGGATAGCAACATATTATAGAGGAACATTTTATAAAATGGCAGAAAATTTCACATGAAATTTAATGTTAATAAATGTTATAATATGTACCTGGGTCATGGTAGTTAAAAGTTTTGTCAAAATTACAGACGGAATGATAAAAGTGCAAGTTTTGTCTCAAAGAAATTTGTTGTTATTTTTAAACTATTAAAAAAAACAACAGGTTACACTCAAAGACGTTCAATACTTAAAACAATGACACATATTTTTCATCACAACAGTCACATTTATACTACTGGAAAATGAACAATCTACACTAAATACTGTAATCATGGACAATAACTCTTAACTGTCAGCAGCCAATGCATAGTCACTGACATCGCTGGATTCTCTAACATAAGCACTGTGTGAAGACAGCCTTTTGAATACGATGTCACTGTACAAACAAAAAACAAAAAAAAACAGCTGCACTACTTTTGCCAATGCAGCGCACCAAAATACACAAAGTATTCACATCGTTGATGCATTTTAATGTAAAGTGGATTTTTGCTTGCTATGTACACTGGGGTATCATTCACAAGAGATGGCGCCGCAATGTACATATTCCTACAATACACAAGTGTGAATCCAGCATTATGTAGAAACTCACAAATTGTTAAAAATCCACCCCAGCTAGTAACAAGTCTTCTAGTATTGGACATGCACTAATGTCCCATAGACATAAAAGGAGGTACAAAAACGACATTTAAAATACATATAACTTCCACAATGTACTGCTTGGACGTTTTTTTACATTACAAAGTATATGGTACATTTTTACAAATTCTACCTATTAAAAAATAGAATTTAGCTATAAAGTTATTTTTCGTAAACGCCTAAAGAATGTATTAGTAACTATAGTTTGGTAATTTGTAACTTCAAAATTGAACAAAATCATATATTGGAGCATAGGCATGTAACAAATCACATGTCTTATTCATAGGATGACAAAAATATATTGTCATCAATATATAAATATTTTAATTATCATTATCCAGTTTTTTTCTCATATTAAAGAATTATATGGAGAATATATCCAAAGATAAATTTACAAATGTGCTGTTTCCTTATAAAATGGAAATGCACTAGAAAATTAACTTATAAGCACTCTGCAAATTCAAATGAAACCCCTGCTAGATTCAATATGCACATGTAAAACTTAAATGAAGGAATAGGAAAGGCTAAATGAGGGTGGTGAAAATTTTGAATTCTGGTTCTACTGGCCGTCAGACATTAAACAAATTATATAGATGCATGAAAAAAAAAATCGCCGAGTTAAATCGTACATTTACTCGGAGCGAGTATCCTTTGTCATTGCCTTGAAGGTGATCTCTGAGATTCTCCAGTTTGCGGTGAAGCTATATGTGGACATCAGAAAATCAATTGAAAAAGCATCCTGTTTCTTAAAAAAAAGAATGAGTAAAAACTTTTGTTTCAAATAAAAACAGTTCCTGCCACCATTTAGCAAACAACTGAATATATAGGCTTATATTTCATCAAACATGTAGCATGCACTGAGGCACAAAAACTGCTGAGATATAAAACGTTACTAACAATATGCATCTTTTTAAACAGCAATTGCCAACTCCATCCCTAAAACAAGCTTACTCATGAAATTTGCAAAAAAACATAACTGAAAAAAAATGATAATTGTGCTTAAAATATAAAAAAAAAGTTCCTAAAAAACTGGAAAGGCAAAAATGGTACAACTGAAGAGTGGTTGTGATTTTTGGCTGAAGAAATAAAACATTTTTTCAATGTAAAATGGGTTCTTTATATCTAACATTAAAAATGACCATTCTAGTCTATGCAAAAAAAAAGAAAGTACCACAAAACACAAAAAAGTAAATTGCGAGTATGTATTGAAAACAACTAACAGAGACAATAGTCAAGTTCACTGAGGAATACATAGTAGGGCTGGTTTACTAAAGAAGCTGAAACATCTTCTCATTTTTTACATGACTGGATCATTTATTGTGTGAATATTCTCCTTTAGTAAATCAGCCTCCACATGTCAAAGCAAAAATAGACTATAGCATGAAACTAGGTTAGCCTTGGTAGCCAAAATGTTTTTCACCAAGAGAAATAACCTTTTTATGATTTTCTTATTTTCCCTATCCTTTCAAATTCTTACCAAAATCTTTAATAAGCAATTAATATAACTGTAATAGCAGTCATAATAATTCCACACTAACACATCCCTAAATACAACAAATGCCTGCAATATTTTAATACAAAACAACAAATTATATTTATTTTCTGATTAAGAGACGGTGCATTCACACACCTACCAGACATGTAGATTGGTAACTAGAATTCACTGACATGCAATCTGCATTGGGAAGAGGTTGCATTAATAATCTTTCCAAATTAGAGTGGTCAATTCTCATTTTATTTTGTATTTTACAATGGCCACCTAACTGTTCCATGCACAGTTTACTGAATAGAAGATGCTACACTCAATACTAATCTGATGGGTTAGACTAATTTGCAATAGCTTATCAACATTATATAATGAATATATAAACCTTCCACATGACTAAGACTTCTATACTTATAATTTTAATTATTAGTCCAATCTGATTGCACAAACCATGCTTTTGAGAGTTGCAGTTGTTTAGATTTGTGAAGGCAATCCAAGCACCATTAAAGTGTATGTAAAGCAAACTTTTTTTTTTTTTATAGAGTAAGGATAGTTTTATGCCTGTCAGGTTTTTATTAATACTGCAAAGAACAAAAGAAGGCGCACCAGCCTTCCGCATTACCTCAGCGGCAACTTATTTATTAAAGGATAAAACAGGTATATACTCACAAATGCCAAAAAATCACAAGTATGTCACATTCAATACTGGTCAATAGGACCAGAGTACTGTGCAAGTCCCAGATGAAGGAAGACGTTAGGATGAAGGAAGACGCTAGGGAAATGCTGGTGCATTTTGAAGGGAGAACCTCTCTTCCTCACAGCCAATTTAACATGGTGTAAAATGTGGGATTGGGATTTAGGATTTTACACCATGTTAAATTGGCTCTGGGAAAGAGGGGATCTGAAGTAATGTGCAAGGCTGGTGTGCCTTCTTTTGTTCTTACTTTGCATCATCATCCTGGGCTTCTCCAGCCTTCCAAAAAGGCTGCATAGAATTGCCAACATTTGTTGGATAAATCATGTCAAGGAAGATCTGTCCAAATATGCCTGATCTGGGTTTCTGAGCACAGGAGGTTACTTGTTTTCCTTTTTGACGGGTTTTTATGAATGTTTATGTCTCTATTGTGTAGACTCACTATTCTATTTTTCTTGTGAACACTGTAGGACAGACAGTAAGTACCTGTATTTGGCTTGTTACCAGCCTTTTGTTATCCACTATATAAACACCACAGATTGTGAGAAGGAGGGCAGTCCAAGGAACCAATCAGGTTGGACACCTCTTGCATGCACACAGGTTGACAATGAACATACTCACAAAGAAGAGAACAGTATGAACAAAGGGCGGACTGCTAATGCTGTCCTCCTTTGTCTAGGGGCAGGTATGTAACCTAAATTTTATTGCTTAAGAGCAATCAGCAATCTGGTTGTACAGTCTGTCAGAATATGTAAGTCAAAGGATTGGCTTAACAGAAATACAAATCCTTTGTCAGGTAAAACAGTTACCGTGTATGAATTCCAACTGTGTATTTACCTGTTTGCCTGGAGTTCGGTTTTAACTGAAATCAAGTCACAAAACATGACATTGTTCTTGATTTTGTTAGAATTTACTAGTGAGAAGATAACACCACCATCACCATACAACACTGACCTAACAACTGCCCATAATAGCTACACTTATTGAGTTTCAACATCCAGTTACTTCCCCTCTGGCCAAAAAGTCTAAAACCTCTGTCCCCGCTCTACTGAGATCCTCAATGAGTAGCATGCTTAGTGCTGCATCTTTTCCTCAGATGCTTCACTGTTGGGTGTAGCTGCTCCTGCACCCTGCTGATGTCCCAATGGACTGTGAACTAAGGACTGAATGGAGAATGCAGAGCACAAGGTTTTAAAGAGCTGGACTTGAAAGCCAATATTTTAAAGAACAGGTTGTGCAGCACTAAAAAGGGCACACAGTGAAGATCTCAAATGAGCAATGACCAGCAGGTATAAGACTTGGGAGAGGGGATGTATTTGAGTATCAATTTAGCTGCATTGTGCTTTCTTCTAGAACATGTACAGTTCACAATAATCTCCTATTTATAAGTCCACTAGGAAAGCAGTTGTTAGCCTTCAAGAATTTCTAAATTAGTGGATTCTAAAATGTGATCTGATTTTGGAGGGTATAAGACAATCTTATTTAACAAACAGCACACACAATATTTCTAGAATATGAAATTATTGTACTTTGAACCATTCTGTTGATTTCTTCATTTTTTTGCATTCATTTTTATTAATGACCATTAGAGCCACAAGTGCATGTTTTTAGTTTTTCTTTATATCTAAAGGTAGCTTGGTAAGGCATCAGTCAGAAGAGGTGAAAGAGGGAGAGAGAAGATGAGAAAACATTTAGGAAAAGGAGAGGAGAATAATGGGGAGGGGGGGGCATTAAAGATAAAAGTAATTTGTTTTTCTGCTGAACGTGAAGTGTCCTGAGGGTTTTTTTTTCCCAGTAATGCTTCTACTGGATCCTTGTGTAGGTTACAGCCCAGAACAGTGTATACGAGGTTTGTCCAGAATATAATGAGAATGAAGTTCCTAAGCTCAAGAGGGGCTCTGTAAAGGGAGAAGCTGGCCAAGATCACTTGGGCACTTGGGGTGGGCTTCCAGGTATAATTTAGAACACTGACCAGTTGCATTCCAGCCCTGAGACATTTTTTTTTGTGACACCCTGTTCAAGTGATTCATATTAAAAAAAATGCAAGTGAATTTGGAACAGTGGTATGCGATAACATTTTGTGTGAAATTGGGTAAAAGTGCATCAGAAACTTTGGAAATGGTTAGGAAAGCTTATGGAGAAGCTGCTTGTTCATTTGCATAAGTGTACCAATGGCACAACGCCTTCAAGGAAGGACAAGGAAAGTGTTAAAGATGAACAATGCTCAGGACACCCTCTTTGTCAAAAATGTAACAGAATGTGGATGCAGTGAGGTCTGATCTCAACCGTGACCCATGGCTTACTATAAGAATGATTGCAGAGGAAATGGGAATTACCAAGTTAATAGTTCATAAAATTGTGACTTAGGATTTGAACATGAGAAAAGGTTGTGCAAAACTTGTCACATGGTCAGAAGAAACACCGTCAGCTCATGTGCCAAGACCTATTGGCCCATTTGGAAAGAGAATCTGATTTTTTTGAGTCGAGTGATCATGGGAGATGACTCCTGGGTGTTTGAATACGATCCTAAGATGAAGTTCAGAATGGCACACACCCACATCTCCTCGCCCTCATTTGCCTGAAAGAGCAAGTCAAAAGTCAAATCAATGGTCATTTTTTTTGTTATTCACATGGAATTGTCCATAAGGAATTTGTACCTACTGGTCAAACTGTGAGGGAAAGATTTTAACTGGAAGTTCTTGGTCGCTTGAGACAAAGAGTTTTTCGTATGCATCCTGTGATCGTCTCAACCTGAATCAACCGTGTCACAGTGTATTGGCTGTCAGAGAGGTTTTGGTTGAAAAACACATCACGGTGCTTATCCACCCTACAGCCCTGACTTGGCTCCTTGTGACTTTTTCATATTCTCAAAGATTAAGAAGGGTGTGAAAGGACACCATTTTGATAGTGTGAATAACATCCAAACAGCCATTACGCAGGCTCTGAACGCCATCCCACTTGAAGACTTCCAGAGATGCTATGAAGAATGGAAAAATCGCTGGGAGCATTGTGTACAGTCATAAGGTGCATACTTTGAAGGAGACAATGTTCAATTGTAAATTTTTTCATAAAAATAATTTTTTAAATATAATTTTCATTACTTTCTGGAAACACCTCGTATTAAGGTATTGACTCAAATTCATAACCTGCAAGCCCTGGGGCATACCCAAAAGATATGTGGCATTGTGCCTTCCTGTCCACAGGTGCAGAAACATAGTGGGGTATGATTTTAGCAATTCTGGAAGGTGTAAGCTACCAACAGAAAAATACTTCATACAAGTTCTCTAAGGCCAAAATGTTAAATTCTGGATATAGAAGTCCATATTTTCAACCAATCCACCGCTAACAGAAATTTAGCAAGTACCTCTTCTCTTCAGAGCATAAAATGTGTTTTGCATAAGATTTGGAGAGTCAAATAGAGGCTTGTATTAAGGAAATAAGGCCTTGAGCGTGAGGATTAGAATGGCACTTACTATTGAAAGCTCTTATGACAAGAGGAGTTGTAGTCCACTGCAATAAAGAAGAAAGAAAATGTTGCAGTTGTAAATATTGATAAAACTCAGAACTGGACACTGCATGTGTCTTAAAAATGTTTGTAAAGTTCGATACCTTCAAAAGTGAGAAAAGAATATACATAATTAAATCCCTTATGCTGCTACCAATGAAATCTAGGAATTCCACTCCCGGGGAGGGGGGGGTTGTAGAGGTATCAATTTATTAGAATCAGTAGGGGGAAAGGTGTTAGTTTTTAATGAATAGAAGTCTTTATTTATACAAAAAATGTATATACAAAAATAATGTAAAAAAAAAAACACACTATAAAAAAATTCAACCAAATTAAACCAAGGCAAAGTCAGTCTAATGATAACTGGGCAAAATCACACATTAATTCATAATAATATTTTCTAGTACCAGTATGTTTGATGTCCCATAGTCCATGAACAATTAAGCATCCTCAGCTGTTTTTTTTTTTAAACTTGGTTCATAAGAATAATGTATTGATGAATGAGATGTATCATAAAAATCTACTATCAACTTCCTAAAGAGGCCTGTTATTTTCACATTATAATTTCTTTACATTGTGGTAGTCCTTAATAAGAAATTCTAAGGGGCTTACAAAAAAGGATATAATATTGTTTTTTTTTTTTTTTTTTTTTACACTTTTAAAGAAATAAAAGGGAAATATGCATGCATTGCAGAGATAAAATAAATATTTTTTTCTTAGACATACATTTTATGAGGAAGGGGTAAAACAGAGTACGAGAACATTTTGGATTTACACTATGGGAAATAAATTATTACATTAAAAAAATCATCATCTTTCAATACTTTAATAAAGAGCCTCTAAAAATATTGACAACTACATAGAAGAAGATGGAGGTACCATCATCCAAAATGACTATATGAAAATTAAAGGGGAACTACCCAAATTTGGACTAAACGGACTATCTCAGTACCCATTAACAACAAAATAACATGAAAAGAATATATTTATTGATACAAAGATTAAAAGTTTATTTGATGCACATGAATTCTTATTTAAAACCACATGATTTAACAACATGGTATGGTGAAATACATAAGTGGCAATTACTGTAGCTTCACCCCGAGATGATAGAGCCATGGGGTGATGTTTTACTCCTCTAGATGTTTAACGGACGTAATCTGCTTCTTCATGGGGTATTTTTGTTTTTTATTTTTCATGTTATCCTGTGCATTGGGGTAGTATAGTGAACAGACTTTCCTACAATCTGGATGAGGATCAAGCAAAACTTTGGATATCTAATAATTATCCTAGGGCCTTAGCAAACAGTGATTTTGGATACTTTAGTGTTGATGGATTATGGGACACTGGACAACATGCCATAAAACATAGTATTGGGGAATAATGTAAGATTTTTTTTTTTCTGTTTGGGTCTTTTAAGTATCTTTTGCATACTGGTAAACTGGTAATGGATATATTATTGAGCAGTGATTGGGGTATCTTTGAAGCATTATTAATACATGCCACTGTCTGGCCAGTTATTCTGGCCAATGGTCCTTATTAATTTTGGCAAGATTAGAAAGAATATGAGAAAGAAGTATGAAGCCGGATTATATGAGTATAATTTTTTTCTTTAAAAAAACCCCCAATGAAATCCTCATGAATAATTTTCTTTTTGCTTTAGCACGTAATATACAATTGGGCACTCACTTTATTAGGTGAGTTGCATTATAAAATGTTTAACCTGTAACTTCCTCTTTTTCTTACTTAGTTTTATATTACTGTATAAACACCTGCCTTCTAAACGCTGGTGGTGCAATGCATTACTTGAGTGTAGTGTATACAAGTATCTTGAAGTGTTTTCCCTAAAGTTATTCAATTATGATGGAAAATATTTAAAGAGGACCTAAACTGTGGTAGCTGTGGCTAAAAAAGTGGCAAGCAAAAGGCAAAGGACTAGTTACCACTACTGCATGTGGTGCTGTGTGTTGGTAGCCATCTTGGTAGAGGCAAGACTCTGCTTTCTTATGTCAGTACTTGCCCCCTGACGATGGTGATGTGATGACTGAATCAAGCAGCAGCAAGAGGAGAAAGAAAGAGATTCATAAAGTACAGATCTACAGAATGAATGAAATCGAAACAGGGAGATTCTCCCACAAGAAGCAGAGTAAGCAGCACAGTAGTGACATCACCAAACCTTATTTGGTCCCAGGCATAGGGTGCCTTAGACTCTCATATTACAGATATACAACTATAAGAGAGTAAACGCACGTACAGTACACTGCCATTAATTAGGAGGCATTCAAGATAAAAGGTAAATTTTCAGGGTACTGCTAAGCCACAAATATTTGTAGAGGTTAACTGTAAGATAGCAAATCTTATGTTGGTGACTACTGTAAACAATTATCTTTTCCAAAGGCTCGACACAGTCCTGTGTCCCACACTGGTTGGCCTACCTCCAATCGCAGGCTGCTAATTTGAGTGGCCAGGCTGCTTAGTGTCCTCATGCCCAGCCAACACAGTCTCAGCCTGGGCTCCTCTTCCTGGCTCACCACTGGCCACAGTCTCCTGCATTTAGACAGTATTCCTGTGGCTCAACCCTCTGGAAGAAATTCCCTCTGCCTACTACTCTCTTCAGGCTTAACAGGTTTATCCTTCTCAAGGTGTTTGATTTAAAGTCTAGCTCCACCTATAGCAACATGTTACAACCATGAATGAATAAACATGAATGAATAAAGTCCCATCTGCTAAAGTGTACTTGTAGTCCATTGACATATCTTCAAGCTCTCTAACTGAAAGACCATACAGAGGTACAGCCAAAGAGCTGGATGAAGAGTTTACAGTATCCGGTCATTGCACATAATACAAAATTAATAGTAATAAACTAGTAAGAAATACTGTATTTACTACTAAAATCCTATAGGTGAAGTATAAGTGTTAATGTAAATAAAAATGTATATTGTAAATATCCAAAGAAAGGGCACAGAGAAGTGGGCTTACTAAGCCCACCAAGATCAGTTGTCTCGAACTGAATCAGATTGCAGCAAACCAGAGAGATAAAATACCACATGGTGTGCATTTTACCATGGAGTAAACCTGGAAGACTTCTACACTGGTCTGCTGGGTACAAACCAAGTCTAAGATTCCCGTTGGAAAGGTCAACCAGGGCATTTTTTCACCTTTGTGAGTACATTGGAGTTTTAATTGTATAATAAATCATTTTATGTTAATGCACTAGGCCAATGCACCCTCTCTTTTTGTTTAAGTTTTCCCATGTGCCTAACTAGCTGCCATTGCCTATATCTGATCTGTGTACTGACCCTTTGCCTATTTTCTCACCTTGTTTCTGCCTGCTGCATGGACTTACCCCCTTTGCCTGTTTATTAATTACATCTCAGCCTGCTGCCAGACTGAGCATTTGCTTGGTTGGTGACCATAACCCTGCTGGCTGCCTTTACTGTCCTTTCTGTGTGTCCCTCCGGTTATGCTCCTGCCAAGGTACCATCCCTGCCATCCTCTGCAGACAACTGTCACAGAGACTTTTTGTCCTAACTTTGCTTGTAACCTCTGCTACCTGTTCTGAGAACACAGCATCATATATTAAATCCTAGGGGCAACCCCATACTGGTAGGCCTGCTTGCCTGAAGGGAATGGAGGCTGCTATATATCAAGCCTCAATCACCAAGTATTACAAGTTGGTTCCTTGTTGTTACAGCATGCTTCAAGCTCAATTCTCTTGTGACAGTAAAAGTTATAGTTACTTTATAATACATTGCAACGCTGTTTATCATTTATCCAAAAGTGTCTATTTATATATAAGAAAGAGCAGAACTTCTATTTATTCATATATATACCTACACGCTGCTCAAAAAAAAATTAAAGAATTCCTTTGAAAACACATCTAACTCAATGGGGAAAAATATCATGCTGGATAGCTATACTGGTATGGACTGAGTAATGTGTTAGGAACGTAAGGATGCCCCATCATTTGATGGAAATAAAAATTGTCAACCTGCAGAGGACTGAATTCAAAGACACCCCAAAAATGTGAAAAAATGATGCAGCAGGCTAGTCCATTTTGCTGAAATTTCATTGCAGCAACTCAAAATGGTACTCAGTAGTTTGTATGGCCCCCGTGTGCTTGTATGCATGCCTGACAATGTCAGGGCATGCTCCTAATGAGATAACGGATGGTGCCCTTGGGGCATTTCCTCCCAGATCTGAACCAGGGCATCACTGAGCACCTGGACAGTCTGAGGTGTAACCTGGTGGCGTCAGATGAACTGAAACATGATATCCCCGAGGTGTTCTATTGGATTTAAGTCAGGTGAGTGAGGGGCCATTCAATGGTATCAATTCCTTCATTCTCCTAGAACTGCCTGCATACTCTCGCCACATGAGGCCGTGTATTCCACCAGGAGGAACCTACAGTAGGTCCCACTTATCAGGGAGCGAGGAGCCAGACACACAAGGAGGTGCAATTAAAGGTAGGTTTATTAATATAACAATAAGACAAGAGTCTATGCAAGTCCAACAGTGGAAATCGTAGCCAAAGCCGGGGTCAAGAGCCAGGAAGAATGGTCGCCAGAGCCAGGATCAGGAGCCAGGAAGAATCGTCGCCAGAGCCGGGATCAGGAGCCAGGAAGAATCGTCGCCAGAGCCGGGGTCAGAAGCCAGGAAGGATGATCGCCAGAGCCGGGGTCAGAAACCAGGAAGGAGTCTTGCCAAAGCCGAGTCGGTATCCAAGAGAGCAATGAGAAACTAAACAGGAGCTAGCTGCTATGCAGCAGACAGGACACGAATGCAATGGACAGCCACAAAAAGCAGACTTATATGTGATAAGCCGCCACCTCCTGGGAGAGGAGCCACAGAGGGCTGAAAGCATAAAGGATACCACAATGCTTTGCAGACACCTAAGATGAATGCCAGCACATGGAGCAGCACAAGCCCTGAGGAAAGGTAGGACCTTGACAGTACCTGCTCCTCAAGGACCCCTCCCCCCCCGGCTCAACATAAGGCTTCTGGGGAAAGCGGGCGTGAAAAGCGCGGAGGAGGGCAGGAGCATGAACATCCAAGGAAGGAACCCAGGAACGCTCCTCGGGACCATAACCACGCCAATGGACCAGGAACTGCACCTGACTGCGGACCAACCGAGAGTCAAGGATGCGGCTCACCTCATACTCCTCATGACCGTCAACCCGGATAGGACGAGGTGGAGAGGTAGTAAAGCGATTACAGACCAGAGGCTTCAACAGGGATACGTGGAAGTCATTGGCGATACGCATCCCAGGAGGAAGAGCATGGGCATAGGCAACCAGGTTCACCCTGCGGAGGATGCGGAAAGGACCAACAACATGGGGAACAGTTTCGGTGCGGGCACCCGAAGATTGAGGTTACGAATGGACAACCACACCCGATCTCCGACCTGGTATGAAGGAGCGGGCAACCGTCTACGATCAGCCTGGAGTTTCTGGCGCTGAGCTGAGTCCTTCAAGGACCTCTGGATCTGCCCCCACGAGGAACGCAGGGCAGCAAGATGGTTATCCACAGCTGGAATGTCGTGTGGCGAGAACAACTCAGGCAATACAGCGGGTTGGAACCCATAGTTGGCCATGAAGGGAGACATCCCGGAGGAGGAGTTGACAGCCGAGTTCCTCGCAAACTCTGCCCATGGCAGGAGATCGACCCAATTGTCTTGATGGTCAGAGATATAGCAGCGAAGGAATTGTTCCAGGGCCTGGTTGGAACGCTCCGCAGCCCCATTGGACTGCGGGTGGTAGGCCGAAGAGAAGGAGAGCTTGATACCCAACTGGGAGCAGAAGGCGCACCAGAACCTGGACACAAACTGGCTCCCACGGTCCGAGACAATCACCTTAGGCAACCCATGCAATCGAAAGAACTCCCTGACGAAAACCGTAGCCAGTTCTTGCGCAGTCGGCAATTTCTTGAACGGAACACAATGGCACATCTTGGAGAAATGATCAATGACCATAAGAATGACTGTATGGCCTCGAGACGCAGGGAGGTCTACAATAAAATCCATGCCCAGGTGTGACCAGGGACGCTCCCCATTGGGAATGGGTTGCAGAAGGCCCAATGGAAGATGCGGAGGAGATTTATTCTGGGCACAGACAGAACATGCCGCTACATATGAGGCGATGTCGGAACGGAGAGACGGCCACCAGAATAAACGAGAAACGACCCAGGACAACTGGTTCCTCCCTGGATGACCGGCAGTCTGGGAATTATGGTAGGTACGCAGCAAGCAGGTGCTCAGTCCCTCAGGTACAAAACATCTACCAGCCGGTCTCTCAGAGGGAGCATCAGTTTGAGCTGACAAAACCTTCTCCCCAAGGGGAGAAGTCAGGCTGGTACGAATGGCAGCCAGGATCTGATCCGGCGGTATGACCGAGGTCGGCTCAGAGTCCTCCCTGGACAGCTCAAAGTATTGCCACGACAAGGCATCAGCCCTGACATTCTTGGAGCCAGGCAAATAGGAGACCACATAGTTAAAACGGACAAGAACAGAGCCCATCTGGCCTGACGGGGCATCAACCTCTTAGCTTCCGAGAGATACGTCAGGTTCTTGTGGTCAGTGAGAATGAGAACCGGAACCACAGAACCCTCGAGCAGGTGCCTCCATTCCTTGAGAGCCTGAATAATGGCCAACATCTCCCTGTCTCCAATCTGGTAGTTGCATTCTGTGGAGGAAAGCTTCCTGGAGTAGAACCCACAGGGAAGTAGGGGTCCATCGGGCGACCGACGCTGAGACAGGAGGGCGCCTACTCCCGTCTCAGATGCATCAACCTCGAAGACAAAAGGCAACCCAGGATTGGGATGAGACAGTATCGGAGCCGAAGCGAAGGTGGATTTCAGAGCTTCGAAAGCTAAGATGGCCTCGGATGACCACTCGTGGGGATTACTGCCCTTCTTGGTCAGATCTGAGAGAGGCTTGGCCAGCGAGGAGAAGTTCCTGATAAACTTCCGATAATAGTTGGCAAATCCCAAAAACCGCTGAATGGACCGAAGACCAAGATTTAATTTTGTTGAGCAGTGTATATATACAGTGCTCAGCATAAATGAGTACACCCCTTTTACAATGTAAGATTTTCATCAATATCTCAATGACCACAAGAACAATTTTCAAATTTTTTACAAAACTGAGTTTTATATATAAATTTGTTTAGCTCATTACATGAAAACAAGGTTCATAATACAACTTAGATTACAAAATCTTCAGCTTTACTCAAATTAGTTAATGCAAAAATGAATACACCTCACAACAAAAACTACTACACCTAGTATTATGTATGACCTCCATGATTTGTAAAGACAGCACCAAGTCTTCTAGGCACAGAATGAACAAGTTGTTCACATATTTCAACATCTATCTTTTTCCATTCTTCAAAACTACCTCTTTTACAGTCTGGATGCTGGATGGACAGTGATGCTGAACTTGTCTCTTCAGAATTCCCCATAGGTGTTTGATTGGGTTCAGATTAGGAGACATGCTTGGCCACTGAATCACTTTCACTCTGTTCTTCAGAAATGCAACAGTGGCCTTAGATTTGTGTTTTGGATTATTGTTATGTTGGAAAAGTGCATAACGACCAAGGGCATAGAGTGATGATAGCTTCTTCTCTTTCAATATAGAGCAGTACATCTGTGATTTCATGATACCATCAATGAAATGCAGCTCCCCTACACCAGCAACACTCATGCAGCCCCACAGAAGGAAACTGCCACCATGTTTCATAGTAGGCACCATGCAGTTTTCTGTGTACTCCTCACCTTTGCAGCGCCATACAGTTTTGAAACCATCAGTTCCAAAAACATTTATCTTGGTCTCATCACTCCAGAGTACAGAGTCCCAGTAGTTCAACTATTTCAGCATGGGCCCTGGCAAATTCTAGGTCGGCTTATTTGTGCATTGGCTTTAGGAGAGGCTTCTTTCGTGGACGACACACATGCATGCCATTCCTCTGCAGTGTACGCTACATTGTGTAATGGGAAACAATCACACCAGTTTGACTTTCTATGTCTTTAACTAACTGCAGTGAACTTGCACGGTGATTTTCTTTAATCCTTCTCATAAGATGCACCTGTCTAGGTGTTAACTCCCGTGGACAGCCTGGACGTCTTCTGTGAGATGGTTGCAGTTCCATCTTTGTTAAACTTTTGTATCACTTTTGCTACAGTATTCTGACTGGTAAGTAAACCTTTGCTGATCTTTTTGTAGCCTTCACCTTTCTTGTGTAAAGAAATTATTTTCTTTCTCCGGCCTTGTGACATTTCTCTTTCATATGGTGCCATTGCCGACAGCATGAAATTGGAAGAGGTTTTCTTTGTTAAGTAACACCCTTTTATAATCGACTGTCTGCTGGACACCAGTTTAATGAATAACTCGACTCACCTGTAGTTGAATTCTTGTTAATTAGGATTATGTTGTCTAAAATTAAGTTTTGCTCCTAAGAGGGTTGTATTCATTTTTGCAACATGGTCTTGAATGAATTTGTTAGGAAAAATACTTTTTTTGTGTGCAAATGAACAAATCTTGTTTGCAATCAATGGCCTGCATTTGTTAGAGTATTTTGTAGTATAGTGTCCCATTGAAAATGTTGATTCTGCAAGGAAAGTAAAGGTTTCCTGACAACCTCATTTATGCTGAGCACTGTATATATAGTATTGGTACATATATAGGTATTTTATGAGTTCAGTTGTTTTTAAATAACTATACCAGGATCAGGAGTATCAGTATGTGAGCATTTCTATTGTAAATCAATTGGCAGTAAAACTCATATCTGCCTTTTACGATCACATCTAAGATGTTCTCTGGTCAAACCCCAAACCCAATGTCAACTTTGTCAATAGAAGGGAATAAACTCCTCACTTTACATTTTGACCATATGGCTTGGTTGGCTTATAGTATTTATGGTACTGTGCTGCCGTCTATAGTTTTCAGACAAAAATTAATTTCATAGAGATTACTGTAAGGACCAAGTAGGAGGTCCCAAAGTTGTCTATGTCTAATCAGTTCAAGTCTATAAAGAGTTTCTTTCACTGTTTTGTTTCCCACAAATCCTATAAAACCTCATCAAAATTCAGCTTTGTGAAATTAGCAGTGGATGGTCAATAGCCACGTCAAAAAATGCAGATGTTACCCAGTGCAAGAGATTTTTTTACCCCCAGTTTGCTATTTTTTTTTTAGGACTGCATAATGTACTCCATATTCATTTTTGTTGTCTGGTTAGTGGGAGCAGACAAAACGCTGAAAAATGATCTGTCTTATTGTAGATTAAAGGTCAAATAATTAAAAAACCTCTTTAATAAGCCTTTCCAGTCTAATGAGAAATAATAGTCCTACATCCTTTTTATCAGGCCCTACTGTATTTCAGGAAAATTTTGTACAGGTCAACTAAGAACAGGTGAAATATTGCACTCAGCATTCAGCAGAATAGGTAAATCCAAAGAACATTTCAAGTCATCATTACCCTACAGTTTCACATATGCTTTCCATTTCACCTTGCACATGATTGAGTAAATTATTTATTCAAATAAATGTTGGCAACATAAAATGTGTGTGTTCTCTTTTAAGTAAGACTGTCTTTTTTATACCATACATGATATTTCTAATTGTAAAGGTCTTTTATTATTCTGTGTTTCTTTAGTTTGACAAACAAGTATCCCCTACTGGTGTCTGTTATGTCTTTGTACAACTTCAACCCATTTTATTATGCCCCAACAGGCACACATTTTTAGGTTATTAATATGACTAAAATAAAGGTCACATCACAGGAGTTATCCATGCAGAAATACTGAAATTCCTTAGGGTTCTGAAACTTGTTATCATTACTTTATATCTCCCAACACATAAATACCCAGAAACAAATTACACTAGATGGCTATTAAAGCAGATTTATATATAAAAAAAAAAAATCTACATTTAATACAGTTATGTATTCTTTAATAATCATTTCATGTATTTTTAAATGCTATATCAATCTGTTGGTATATGCATCTGTAATTCCCTGTAGGAATCAAACAATAGGATGGAGGGACAGAGTTGATGAAAAAATATTGATTACAATTGTGAAATTGCCATAGGTACGGACAAAATCAGGGTAGCTAATACTACTTGTGATTCATCAGTCACAATATACTGTATGTATTATGCTTGATAATCACATTGGGCTTTAGCTGTTAAATGGCTAATACCAATACAATTCTATCTTGAGTGGAAACTGTTAAGCTTTAATGTCTTTGACCCTGATTCATCAAACTTAATGCAGCATTTAAGGCATGCCATAATGGCCTTTTTGTCAATAATACTGTACTCCATTGTAGCATTGATGCATTAGGGCCTATACATCTGTATAAGCACCTCTCCAGTTCCCACCCTAGTGCCTGGAAAGTAGGCTGTTCTAATGGGTGTTTATTCATGTTTTTCTAAAAAGTCTAAATATTTTTTTTTCCAAAGTAACGTTATAGCAGGAATCTATTGACCTGATATAAAAGTGAATAAGGTGCTTTAGGGTCTGTGTTGGCAGGCGTTTTCACATCACTCCCCACGCAAGTCAGTAAGAGTGCATAAGCAGCGTGAAACAGGTTTATTCAGCTTAAAATAGGATCAAATGTAGGTTAGGAGTTCACTGCAGGCCAAATGCATCTGCCAATGAACTCTGAAAGATGTCAGAAACGTCTCAAACTGATCTCAAATGCAAGTGAAATGCACTTTAAAGCAAACTGCATCTGTCCATTAAGACAAGCCCAAAGCCTACTGATACAGAGTGCTTTAGAGAGCTTCCTGAAGGTTTGTGCACACAGAGAGGCTGCAAATAATTTTTTTTTTTTAGGTACTCATGCTATCTGTTGTTTATCATTTTAACAACTAGTACATGCAGTGATACTGTTAGACTGACCTAAAATTGCAATTATGTACTTTTTTCACATTTGGCTACTTCCATCATAAACCCCTATATACATCTAATTAATAACCCCCTTTGTATTTTTATATTGTTTATGAGCTATTATAAGCCTCAATGACATGGTTCCATATAAATCAACATTGTGGCCAATACCTCAAAGAGGAAGTTACCTTTTTATTGAGCACTATAAACAGACTGGGGTTGGCAATTTTTTTTTGTTAATTAAAATAAAAACAATTAGACAATTATAACAAATAAGCTACAAAGACAAAAATAAAATAATATAAATAAGAAGACGAAAGGGCCAATGTAGATATGTTACATAAGGTTTTAAAGAATATTTACTTTTAAGGATCCAACTCTATTAGTAACGCCTTTGCTTTCATCCGGCCTTCTAATTTGCTAAAGAACAGAGGTAATTAAAAAAAGAACAACGTGTACTTATAAAAATGAAGGTACCATATTGCTAGGCATGCAAATATTCAGCTAAGCAAGCTGTAGAAATGCTGGACTACAAAAACATAATAAAGAAACAGAAGCAGTGAACAGAGAAGCAGTTACAAAAGAAGCATTTTCATCTGAGAGCCATTCAAGAAGATGCTTGGTTTTTGCAGAAGTAAAATATGTCTTTACTGATACAGAATGTTAAAAAGTTGCTGCAACCAAATTGGGCAAAAAATTAAAATCTGAAATTTAAGTTTAATCTTTCATAGGTATATTTTCTCCATGTTAGCAAATCCTTTGATGTGGATGTCCATTTGATGCTTGATTTGGGCATCAGAAATGAGAATGCACAGTGGTACTTTAACATTTGTGAACCCTTTTGATTTATCTGATCTCTGCATAAACGTGACGTAAGATGTAATCTGTTATTTGCCAAAGTCCTAAAACTAGCCAATATGATGTCATGCTTGTTACTAAGCTAAGGAAGCGTAGACGTAAATTAATTTGAAAATCTAGCACATGCGAAACTAGTTAAACAAAAGTCAAAATCATAATGTCTGGTCAATTAGTGAAATCACTGAGGAATCAGAGTTACTGTACATATTGGTTTCTGGTAAAATAATTGTAACCTTTGCTATCAGTAACTGGTGTGCTCTCCCTTGGGCAGCAATAACTGTAACTAAATGCTTCTGGTAATTGTTGTTTAGTGCTGAACATCAGTTTAGAGGAATTGTAACCTATTACTTTTTACAGAAGAGCTTCTACTCAAATGTTGGCAGGCTTCTTTTCAGAAACTGCCTGCTTTAGGTCCTTCTACAACATTTCTATGGAATTAAAGCATATACAGTCAGGTCCATAAATATTGGGACATCAACACAATTCTAACATTTTTGGCTCTATACACCACCACAATGGATTTGAAATGAAACAAACAAGATGTGCTTTAACTGCAGACTGTCAGCTTTAATTTCAGGGTATTTACATCCAAATCAGGTGAATGGTGTAGTAGTTACAACAGTTTGCATACGTGCCTCCCACTTGTTAAGGGACCAAAAGTAATGGGACAGTTGGCTTCTCAGCTGTTCCATGGCCAGATGCGTGTTATTCCCTCATTATCCCAATTACAATGCGCAGATATAAGGTCCAGAGTTCATTTCAAGTGTGCTATTTGCATTTGGAATCTGTTGCAGTCAACTCTCAAGATGAGATCCAAAGAGCTGTCACTATCAGTGGAGCAAGCCCTCATTAGGCTGAAAAAACAAAACAAACCCATCAGAGAGATAGCAAAAACATTAGGCGTGGCCAAAACAACTGTTTGGAGCATTCTTAAAAAGAAGGAACGCACCAGTGAGCTCACCAACCCCAAAAGACCCGGAAGAACACGGAAAACAACTCTGGTGGATGACCGAAGAATTCTTTCCCTGGTGAAGAAAACACCCTTCACAACAATTGGCCAGATCAAGAACACTCTCCAGGAGCTAGGTGTATGTGTGTCAAAGTCAACAATCAAGAGAAGACTTCACCAGAGTGAATACAGAGGGTTCACCACAAGATGTAAACCATTGGTGAGCCTCAAAAACAGGAAGGCCAGATTAGAGTTTTCCAAACGACATCTAAAAAAGCCTTCACAGTTCTGGAACAACATCCTATGGACAGATGAGACCAAGATCAACTTGTACCAGAGTGATGGGAAGAGAAGAGTATGGAGAAGGAAAGGAACTGCTCATGTTCCTAAGCATACCACCTCATCAGTGAAGCATGGTGGTGGTAGTGTCATGGCGTGGGCATGTATGGCTGCCAATGGAACTGGTTCTCTTGTATTTATTGATGATGTGACTGCTGACAAAAGCAGCAGGATGAATTCTGACGTGTTTCGGTCAATATTATCTGCTCATATTCAGGCAAATGCTTCAGAACTCATTGGACGCCGCTTCACAGTGCAGATGGACAATGACCCAAAGCATACTGCAAAAGCAACCAAAGAGTTTTTTAAGGGAAAGAAGTGGAATGTTATGCAATGGCCAAGTCAATCACCTGACCTGAATCCGATTGAGCATGCATTTCACTTGCTGAAGACAAAACTGAAGGGAAAATGCCCCAAGAACAAGCAGGAGCTGAAGACAGTTGCAGTAGAGGCCTGGCAGAGCATCACCAGGGATGAAACCCAGCGTCTGGTGATGTCTATGCGTTCCAGACTTCAGGCTGTAATTGACTGCAAAGGATTTGCAACCAAGTATTAAAAAGTGAAAGTTTGATTTATGATTATTATTCTGTCCCATTACTTTTGGTCCCTTAACAAGTGTGAGGCACATATGCAAACTGTTGTAATTCCTACACCGTTCACCTGATTTGTATGTAAATGCCCTCAAATTAAAGCTGACAGTCTGCAGTTAATGCACATCTTGTTCGTTTCATTTCAAATCCATTGTGGTGGTGTATAGAGCCAAAATTGTTAGAATTGTGTCGATGTCCCAATATTTATGGACCTGACTGTATATTTTTTGTTGAGGGACTCTTTCATTCACTTCTTAACCCATAAACATAACAGGAACTGAAATAAAATTTTGTAAGGGTGAGTGAAGGAAACCACCACAAGTGCTCCCACAGAAACATTTTGCCGCTATTTCTGTTCTGGCAAAATTAAATGCTTTGGTTTTCCCTCACTTTTAGACAATGGTTACCAGGACAAATAGAGAGGATGAATCTCCCCAATGGGTACACAGAAAGCAAAAAAACATGACAGGGGTTCTAACCAAACATTAAAATAGTTTGGACTTCAGATACACTTTAAATTCAGGTCTTTCTGACATTCCAAAACATTAAAAATTAACTGCACCAAAGGAAGCACATAGGAATGAATGGGATTTCTGAGCACCTGCAAAAGCCCTGGCCGGGAAAAGTTTTAAAAAGTGGATGGACAATTCAACTCTCGCTGAATCAGAGATAGGTGAATATGAGGCTGGAAGGAAGAGCTTGGGGTGATAGGAGCTTCGGTAAAGTATAAGTGTAACTGAACCTTTGTTGCAATAATACTTAACGTTCTTTTACCATGCTTTGGTAGATCAAATTTTCTAGTACAGTTGTGAATTCATAGTTCCATCAACGATAGCAAGCTACCCTTGTCCAAAAGAAAAGCCAGTTCAGACTGTGATAAGTCAGAAGACTATTGGAAGAATGTTGTGTGAACATATGAAACCAAATAAAACATTTTGGCTTGAATAAAAAAGTGTTGTGTTTGGCAAAAGGCACACAGCAAGCCAGCATAAGAACCTTATCCTAGCTGCAAAACACAAGTGGTAGCATTAACTGTAGATGAGCAACAATGTTGTTTTTGGATAATAGTGGCTTTCCCCTTGTACCCCAGCCATGCACGTCATTGTTTAGTGTTTTGTTGATGGTGGACGTAAGAACACTGACATTATAACTAAAGCAAGAAAGGCCTTTAGTTTGCTAGCCTGGGGTTCTTAAGGACCTCTTGAAGTATTACATGCTGGACTCTAGGTGTGGTCTATGTTGGTTGGTCACTCCTGGGGAGAGCAATAGGTGCTGAATTGTTCCATTTGTATGTGATCTTCCTGACAGTGGACTGGTTGAATACAAAACTCTTAAGAAATACACCTTAAGTCGTATTTCTGCTACTGGGCCTGTTTCGGCCTGCTCAGTCTTCAGCCTACTGAGTAACAGTAGAAACTTTTTTGAAAACAGCGGCACAACTGTCGTTAGCTAGCTACTACCACAAGCTTAGTTACCTAGCTTTTAAGTATTTAATTCACCTTCATTTATAATGGATATGGAGAACAATGGTTTATTGTACTGTTTCTTTGCCACTCAAAGGATTTGTACTGTTGGTATTGACCATATGGGCAGAAAGAAGGTGTGATTGCCTAATGCTTTACGTATTATTGTTTATGTTTACCAACAGACTCTGTAGGACTGATGCAAACCTTTAAATAAAGAATTTTAAAGAATAAATCGCATTTTCACTTTTTACAGCCTAATAACCATTGCTAAATGTTTCTTAGAAATGTCCTTTGTTCACACCATGACACTTCTAAAAACCTTGTTGTTAAGTTCAGACTTAGTGAAGTCCCAGATTTCTGACCTTAAATAAGGCAGGATCTGCCAAACACATACTCCATTATTAACCCATTGTTTGAAATACCTGATGCTAATTTCCTCTTTAAATTGACTCTCAGGAGCTCAGTGAATTCAAGCGTGGTATCCCGATAGGTTGCCACCTGTGCAATAAGTCCATCCGTGACATATCCTTGCTACCAAATATGCCACAGTCAACTGTTAGTGGTATTATAACGAATGGAAGCACCTGGGAACAAAAGCAACTCAGCCACGAAGTGGTAGGCCACGCAAAATGACAGAGTGGGGTCAGCGCATAGTGTGCAGAAGTCCCCGTCTGCATAGTCAATAGCTAAAGACGTCCAAACTTGGTGTGGCCTTCAGATTAGCACAACAGTGCATAGAGAGCTTAATGGAATGAGTTTCCATGGCCAAGCAGCTGCATCCAAGTGCAACGGAAAGCGTCAGATGCAGTGGTGTAAAGCATGCCGCAACTGGACTCTACAGCAGTGGAGATGTGTTCTCTAGAGTGACGAATCATGCTTCTCTGTCTGTCAATGCGATGCACACGTCTGGGTTTGGTGGTTGCCAGTAGAAATGTACTTGCCTGACTGCAATGTGCCAAATGTAAAGCTTGATGGAGGGGAGATTATGGTGTGGGATTGTTTTCAAGGGTTGGACTTGGCCCCTTAGTTCCAATGAAGGGAACTCCTAAGACATCAGCATACCAAGACATTTTGGACAATTTCATGCTCACAACTTCGTGGGAACAGTTTGGGGGTGGCCCCTTCCTGTTCCAACATGACTCCACACCAGTGAACAAAGTAAGGTCTATAAAGACATGGATGAGCAAATTTGGGGTGGAGGAACTCAACTTGCCTGCACAGAGTCCTGACCTCAACAGAACAACTTTGGGAAGAAGCAGAGCAAAGACTGCAAGCCAGGCCTTCTCGTCCAACATCGGTGCCTGACCTCACAAATGCGCTTCTGGAAGAATGGTCAAACATTCTTATAGACACACTCTTAAACCTTGTGGACAGCCTTCCCAGAAGAGTTGGAACTGTTATAGCTGCAAAGGGTGGGCCAACTCAATATTGAACCCTATAGACTAAGACTGGGATGTCATTAAATTTCATGTGCATGTAATGGCAGGCATCCCAATACTTTTGGCAATATAGCATATATGTAATATAGTATACTTTCCCTTAAAACACAAAGTATCATTTTTGTATCTGATGTTTAATAGGGTTCTCGCATTTTAGTTTTAAGACTTGGATTAAAAACAGATCACCTTTTGGGTGATGCAGAATTGGCAACAATTAAAAAGGGTTCACAAACTTTAAAGCACCTCTGTTATTGTTCAATGAAACAAAGTTAAAAGAAAAAAAAAATTGCATTAAAATCATAATGAACCAGACCATAAAGTAGAAATCCAGACAATGTTCTTTCTTTTGTTTTGAAAGGAACAGTCAATTTTTTTATTGCTCGTTAAATCCTTTTAGAGGGAAAGCCCATCTTTTTTTAATAAACAATATTCCCACAAATGGCTACATACGTATTCAGACTACTACACTATTTATGTTAGGGCCCGTTTACATCAAAACACAATTCACTGCATTGCAAGCATTTTCGTATGTTGAGGCACACTGCATTAGGCAGAGCTTTCAAAATAATTAGTTGTCAAGGCAACTCAACCTGAGTAAAAATAGGTCTTGCACAATTGTTTTCAGCCCAGAGCAATGCAACGTGCACAGAGCATATGCATCTGTGCGTTGCAGAGCACTGTAGATGTGCATTGGGGGTGCCATTAACTTTGTACTGCAATGCACCACAGCACAAATTTACAGTGCATTATGGTGTGGATGAGCCCTTAGATTCTATAATGTACAAAAGTGCAAAGTCTTTACAACCTGTGGGAGAAAACGTGGATAAGTACAAAGAGGAACGCATGGCACCAGAAGGCCATAGAGGGAATTTATGTGTATAAAGCAACAGCTGTTTTTTCCAAGTCATATGTTAGTTCAGTCACAAACTCAATAGACTCAATTCACCAAGCTTTCACAATTATAATGATCTTTATTCTAAGCTATGTGACTCATTTTCAGATGTCACTGGACTCCGCTGAATTAACAGTGTCTTTTCTTTAAATCAAGGATCCGTGTCCTGGACCTTTAAATTTAATCATAAGTCATATGAAATTATACAGTATAAGATTTTTATGCAAAATTTCCATTGATATTGAGTTTCAAATATAAAAAAATTAAATTGTTCACCAATTTATTCTTTTATTTGTATTTTTTAATTTTTAAAAATATATTTTTATATTACATTACAACCCTGAAGGAGGCAAAATGTCGCCCCTGAAATATGTTGGCTATTAAGTTATTGCATGTTTGGAATAAAACCTCTTATGTGAATTTCAGCATTCCAGTGTGGCACTCCAATCTTCTCGTCCAACTATTATAAAATAAATATATGTGCTGCCATCGTTGATATCTGCTAAAATGCCAATAGACCCTCTGGTGTCAATGCTTCATAAGTTCTGGCTTTTCTTTGACTTCACTTGCTGTGTACATGTTCTGGTTCAAGTCTGAAAGTACAGAACCTCTAGACAGCCATAGAGCTTTCATTTTTAAGAGGTCAGATTTGGTAGCCTATGCCTCATCTTATGGCAAGTATACGTTTAACCATAAACAGTGTATTTTTATATATACTGTATTTTTTTTTATATATTTGGCATCATGTTCCACTGTATACAGTTATCTTAACCATGTCATTTTGTGAATCTTCTCCATAGTTTCTTACCTAGAGATCCTGCCAGCAACAGCTCCTTGTGTTGCAGGCTGACAACACCAAGCTACTGCCCCATATTATGCGCTCCTTCAGCTGACTGTTGGGCTACCTATCAGGTTTAATCAGATAGGCCGCCCAATGGCCAACTGAGCAATCTCACACAGCATAATGAAAGCTCCTGCTGCTACTTACAAAGTGGTTTAATGTTGATCTCAAGGGAAGAAACAGATTGGAACAGATTTACAAAAGTGTTTGCTTTTCAAACCTTGAAACAATGGGGAAAAATACCACATAAATTGAAAGATATTGGGTTTCGGGTGTACATGCACTTTAATGATACAATCTCTAATAGTCTACCCAACAGGAACAAGAGCAGCAGTGAAAGAGAACTCGAGAGAAATCCGTACTGAGAAAAATATGTAGGCTCCTGTTTATGTCCTCCTCCTAGGGATGTCCTCCTGCAAGGGATGCAGGTATTGCCCTTGATCAACTATTTGCTGACTGCAGAGATCATCCAACATTGCCATAGTTGCAATAATCCTGCTTCCATGAAACTAGCATCCAAAAAAAAAAATTAAAACAATAGCTACGCAGCAATTTGCTCCTCTTGCTTACTGTTAGTATTGGAAAATTTGGTAAATGGAACTTTGTAACCCACACTACTGAAAGTTCACCAATGAATCCGGACTGTGGATAGTTAAATATTTACAAAAAGAGTAAATGAGCTTTAAAAGAAAAAAAACTCTTTCTGGCCTATCTAGCTAGATGTATGTTGGAGTCATTCATTTTCAAACATCACAGCAGAGACTCTAAAGTTAGGTATTTAACAGCTTACAAGCACCTGCAGTTTCTTTACATTGGAAGATTTGCAAGCATCTGAGTAGTGTGTGTTTTACTAAAGTTACACTGAACTCTGGTTTAAAAAATATTCTATTCATGAATGTATTCCTAAAGTGGAACTGCACTGCATATGAGCACCACAAACCAATGCTATTTAATTTATTTTTAATATTCAAAGCAAACTCATCTATCCATCCATGTATCCATGCTTTATTTTGCGGAGTAATCACTTTGAAAAACATCCCCTAGCATTTATGGCAGTGGTCATCTTGAGTAAGGGCAAATGATTCATGTATCATTTACTTCCTGCAATCAATCTGCCCTTAGCTCAGGCATAGGCTGAGCTGAGAACCCTCCCCTCCTAAAGACTGCTGGGATGTATGACATAATTTGCCTAGGCATGGGAACCAGGAAGTAACTGAAGAAATATATAAAAAAAAATTTAAAACAAGGAAATATGCTAAACTTTCCTTTCTATTTACCAATGCTAGCAGCATAGAGATTACAAATAGTCAATATTGACTGAGAGAGTGAAGTTCCACTTTAGGTAAAAAAAAGTAACTTTTATTGCTCTCAGCCTCCTCCAAATACCTTTCTGCTATAATCTGACCTCCTGTTAGAGAGTGGCTATGCTCATTCCCTATGGTCCCACTGTATGCAAGAATGTAGTCACTCTCTCTTGCTCACTCACGAGATGGACTAGGGACTATTGACTATGGGATTTGTAGTGTGCATAGAGCAGTTCACATGACTGCAACTAACATGCACTGCTCATTCCAAAAGGAAATGAGGGGGAAAGAAAAGAAATTGGTGAGCTTACAGAGGATGTTACAAAGAGGCAGAAAAACAAGGTAGGAAACAATTTTATGGAAAATAGACTACAGGGTCATTAAGTAGTGTGTATATATATATATATATGGATTAATTTTGGGGAAAAAGGGTATTGTTTAGCGCCTTTTTAAAGATATGTTCATCTCTTATTCCTTCTTCCCCTACTTCCGTTATTGTTCTGTTTCCTTTTGTTGCAGGACCTGAGATGAGCACCATGTATAAACTGTGTTGTGCGGTGTTGCACACAATTTGTGTCCTGAAAATTACATTTTATGTCCTTGATGTTATTTTAATGCCCTTGTTAACTGTAATTGAAACTATAATGAAAATAAAAGTGGAATACTACCAAGTCTCTGATGCCATAGACAATAAGATTTTAGTGCTTTTGTTGAGATCTTTGAAGATGAATTTCTCCACAGTGCCTACAGCTTCAGTGGACAGATATGGCATGTTTTAAGGTACAAGTTAAAAAATGATTAAAAATCACCCCAGCCTCCTTCACAACAGCCAATCTTGCTTACTAGCAACCAATGGACTTGAATGGGAGATATACCTGCATTGCAGGAGCAATTCCCCCTTAAGTCTACGGGATGTTGGTGCTTAGGTGGGCTAGCAATAGATTAACTAGTCCAGCTGCAGACAGGATGTAAAGCCACAGCCACTGAAGGACTTAAGAAAGCACAATTTATTTTGTTAAGGAGGCTTGGAAGGATATTAAATATTGTGAGCTTGTACTTTAAAATGCTGTTATTCCCTGTTCAGAATAGTAAATACTTTAATGGTCAGAGTATGATTACAGGTCCACTATAAATAAAAAGGATTCTAAAGCTGTAAAGTAACTTACATCTTTGTCTCGTTCTGTGTTTTATATAGTGAAGAAAAGTGATTTCATGATGATATTACTAACCCTCCTAAGGCTACATTGTTGAGGTGAATTTATGTGAGTTACCAATGCCTAATGCATTCAAAAGCACCAAAAAGGGTGCCTGGACTTTTTTTTTGAAAAGCAGTAGTGAATTGCTGTGCACTGTTGTGCACTGCAATAGAAGTGTGTTAATAACGTGTGGTAAGGTGCCATTAGGCATGAATGGCAATGCAGCACACTGATACACACAACACTTGTTTTCATGCATTACTGCAGCCCAATAGTATACACCCAGCCTTAACCACAGACTAACATATATAGCTGATGGAATACTACTCGGTAGAGACAGTACACAATTTTACATTACTGATTGCCAACCATGCCTCTGTATAATTGTTATACATGAACATAACATAGGCCGATTTGTCAGCAACCCTTAGTTTATACTTAGCAGTCATTAGTTTTCTAAATCATTGAACAGAAAGAAACTTAAAGTAAAATTAGTCAACAAACCACACACCTTATCTGCATATTTGTTTTGGGTGAGTAACTAAAAGTACTAAATTTGGAAAACAGCATGACAGCCAGAAAGCTAGTTTTTTCAGAATGAGAAGTCAGCAAGGGCAACTCAAAGTCTTTTCCTAAAATATAGTTCCCCAGTTTTGAAGGAAAGAATACATTGCATGTACAGTACAAATGCAATTTGTGAACTGTACAAGCAGCAAGTATTCACAAAAATGAGCTATTTATAAAAAATTTGCTAAGAGAAAATTAGCTAAAAGTTTTACACAGATCAGTTATTTAGAAGTTGATCTTCTAGATTCCCTTCTATGGAGAGTTTTGTCATTCTATGACTGTTGCTTTACAACATGAATCCAAAGGTGCTTAACATTCCAAGTTGCTCATTGAAGGGGAAGACCCATAGGCATCCCTCTGTTGGAAGAACTTGAGTTGAGTAATAAAGTAAACAGCCCAATAAGTGACATAAGAAGACAATGTTAAAAGGAAATTTAGAAACAATCCTAAGAAGCCTAGTGTGAAAGACATATTGGTTGGTCGGTTTTGTTTCCTGTTGTAATAGCATTGTTCGTTTGCAAGCTTCTAATCAGCCCTGATGAAGGAGGTGCATCATCTCTTGAGAAGAGGAGATTAAGGGGGATATGATCAACATGGATTGACTTTTGTCAGCCAGACTAACTATGTAACATGTATAAATACATCAGTGGTTCATATAGTGAACTCGGTGCAGAGCTATTCGCCCTGAGGTCATCACAGAGGACAAGTTGGCACTCTTTAGGTCTGGAGGAAAAGCAATGTAATCTCCAAACATGGAAAGGTTTCTTCACAGTGAGAGCTGTGAAAATGTGGAATAGACTCCCTCAAGAGTTGGTTTTGGCCAGGTCAGTGGATTGCTTTAAAAAAGGCCTGGATTCTTTCTTAGATACACAGAATATAACTAGTTACTATGTAATCTCTGAAACAAGTTTTCATGTTTAAGAATAAAGTTCTCAGGTGTACCTCCTTCATTTGCCTTTGCTTATTCTAAATTGGAATTTATTCAAATTCATAAAATGACTCTTGCACTCACCAGTGCAGTAAGTGAGGGAAAAATCTCCCTAAAAGGAACACAAACAGCAATAACAACTTGACAGGGGATCTAACCTTTCCCCAATATATAGAAAACTAAAGGAGAAAAATAATCATCTGGAGTTCAACTTTGAAGTTAAATATTACAAAATATTATATATATATATAATATATATATATATATATATATATATATATATATATATATATATATATATATTTTTAGCTGGGCTCTGGGATGATGGAAAAGTAAATCGCAGTTGGGCCCTCTCCACACTGCAAAGGTTAAATAATAATTTTTTCTAGAGGGATAGGAATATAGTTAAATACTTACCTTATTCCTTGCTCCTGTAGGCAATTTCCTTTGTAAGACTGCTGCCCTCTACAGCTCCTCTTTGCTGCCCTTCTGGTTGTAGCTCTCCAATGATCAGAAGCCCTGAATTGTATGTGAGAACACCCTCCCACTTCCCAGGAGCTTACAAACTGCTGGCGGAGCAAGGGATAAGGTAAGTAAATCCCCTTAATCATCATCCTCTAGACATAATTAGTAAATGAGTAGAGAGGGCCCTACTGCAAGTGTAACTATCTCTAGCTTGAAGTTCAGCTTGTGATAGAGCATAGGTTGTGAAAGTGCACTGCCTAGGTCTTTAGAATGGTGATTCTTCAGAAACATAGGCATCCACATGAGTTTTGGCATTTGCAGTTCCACAGAGAATGAGGTTCCCTTATGTGCAGTTTAGATGCTCTCTCCACTTTAACACCTGTGTGTTACAGAACCATATTACAGGTAGCCAAAAAAATTATTCAGGGAATGCACAGCATCAAAACAACTGGTCCATCTTGACAGACAGATTGTGTATATTGGGCCCACCCCTGGATTTTGATTGCTTGTTGTTGGATGTCATCCAAAAGTTGGGGACAAGCCTAATATACATGATTGACTTGTGTAGTGCGAGAGCACCCATGATGTGATAAAGGGGATCTAGGCTATGAAAATATGAACAGCAGGGGTTAAAGGGAAGAACCTGAAACTCTAGCTAAGCCCAAGCTCATCGTCACTGGAACATTTTCTGAAGACACAGCAAAGGTAGGTGGAATAATGTCCTTTAGCAGGGAACACACATTCCACATTAAATTATTTATGTTACCAAAATTAGTGTGTGCTGTAAATAGCCTTTAGCATTGCTCCTGTTTCTTCTTGATGGAGGCTGCCATTTTACTGAAGCCCAGAGCCCATGAAAAGCAGTAAATCATAAAGTGGGACTAAACCCATCAATTTAACAGTTTGAAAAAACACTTGCATTCCTGGAATGCTGGGATTGCTGTCACATTTGCTTGTGTCCTCAACCAAACTGTCAAACCATCAGATGGCTGGGGTCATTACTGATCACACGTGCAGCACCATGGCAGTTGCAATCAAAAAGAAGCAGCTTCCTTGGCTGTAAAGAATTGGAGGGTTTATTTCCGCTTTAAGGCTGTCAGAAGATTGGCCTCTACAAATTCGGCAGTGCCTAAAAATAGAGAACATCTGAACATGTGCAGAGAAGGGTGAGACAGTGTATTACTGGATTTTAAACAGTATAGGCACTTATTTCCAATGGTTTACATAGCTACACCTGCAAATGGGGCCAGCTTCAAATGATCTACCAGGATTTCATTTTCTGTCTAGAGTTCCACTTTAAGGAAGATATGGTATGTACTTTAGAGTTCATAAAGGTATTAAATAATTGACTGGTTTAAAAAATTCAAGTTCTAATCTGAACAAGAGAAGGCCTAATTATTTTATATTTACATCTTGGAAAACAAAAAGTTAGATGTAGTATCTATTGGTTTAAAATGTGCATAATGATTTATCTACATATCACTAAAAGTACGTAAATACAGCCATGCACTATTATTACTGAAAGCATGCAGTTCAACAGAAGCTTTTATACAAGAGTTGGGTTTTTAATTAGCTTTTTACGGCCCATAGTGAGAGTTTTAATGCCATACCACATCACCTGCTTCCACGGATTGTGTAAATCAAGATTTAGCAGCAGCACTGTTATGTATCACCAGGTTACTAATTATTTCACTTACATTAATGAATGTGATATAAACATTTTATTAATGGTCAGGGGACATCTTTAACAAAAAAATGTACAATGCTAAGGTAAATAACCTATTGTCTACATATAAGTGCATGGAGGCATCATAAGAAGATATCAAGACATGCTTACTGCTAAATGTAACACCAAATGCACAGAAAATACCATTTCTTTCTCTAGAGGCAATCTTACTGAAATAGAACTAATCCCTGCCTGACAAGGCTGATAAAATTATGTAGTAAGGCAGTGGGAGCTCCAACACTAAAGCATGGTATTATATATATATAAATATAGAAATAACAAATTGATCCACTGACAAAATGGGCTTAAAGGATAAGTTCACCTTTAAAAAAAATAAATGCATTTATTTGCTGGTATTTATTATTTTCTTTCTTGGGAGCCTGAAAAGTATTGCACCCATGATCAGCAGATTGCGGGTGCGATGTCAGGCTCTTGCAGACTGTCAGTATGCTGTTTGCCCGTACCTCTGATACAGGCAAGCAGTTACTTAACCTCCCTGGCGGTATTCCCGAGTGTAGCTCGGGGTAAAGTTTCAGTACCACAAGCGGTAACCCCGAGCTACACTCGGGCTTACCATGCGGCGTTGCTCCGCGATCCCTCAATCACTTACCTTGTCCTGCACTCCCGCGATGTCCCTCCTGCAGTGTCCCCGGTAATGTAATCCGACGGATGACGGCATCTGTCATCTGGGTTCCGTCCCCTGCGAGCAGCGGGACGTACAGGGGACGGAACGGCGGGAAATTTGCAAATGACAAAAAGCGACATTCACTAAATACACTAAAATCACATAGTAAAACATTACTGTATCAAGCCATTTCACATACATTTTGTCCCTAATGCTTTGTCCTGTGCCCTGCCTGCATTTTTACTGTTCTCTCTGCCTGGAAACTGAGAAATGTCCATGGCGTCCAAAAAGCGTCCCTTTAGGTCAAAAGTGGTTTTAGACCGGCTAGAGAACAGCAATAGTAAATCAGAACCACTTGCACAATTGAGTGATGATTCGTGGGGGAAATTCGTCATCAGACACTGAAAATGATTTTGCAACTTTGCTCAGTGATGTGCGAACTTGGCGCTATATTTCAAATTTCAGTGTTTTTTGCTTGATTATATTATTGAATTAAATTTATTATTATATTATTATTTTTTATGATTATTTATTAAAATATAATTTATGATTTCATGTTTCAAGTTTTATCCTACCCGCGATGTTTACTAGACTCTTGTTCGGACAGATTTCAGTGAGTTATTCCTAAAATTACAGGCTTACAATATAAAACGCCAAATGTCCATGCAAAATAATGGTACCGCTTTCAGCAGCAAAAATCTGAAATAATCATACCGCCAGGGAGGTTAAATCCAGGAAGGTCAATATACTACGGGAGCGCTCACCAGCATCCTCACAGTTCACTAAGAACTACAAGCCATCAGCCACAATGGCTGGAGGTACTTGTAGGCATTCATTCACAAAATTCTGTGTATGAATGATGCGACCATGTGGGTGGAGCACAGAATGGCCATGCTGTTTTCAAACTAACAGTGGGTGTGGGAAGAAGGTCCCCCACCTGCTGTCACAAGGAAGAGGCTGATTGGGGGTATAGTGGTGGATGCTCAACATGTCACACCCTAAATATGAGTGAAACATGTAACGTGGAGAAAGGTAAACTTCAATTAAGGTGCTCACAGATAACAGACATAAATTAAGTGTCATATGCTGTAATAAAATTCATCCCTCTTAAAAAAAACTAATTTGCGACACCCCTTGACTACATATATCATGTTACACGGTTTCCATTTTGTATCATAATATCAGTGTATGTGGGGTCCAAAACAGCCTCAATGCGTTTTGTGGGACAAGCCCACTTCTTCAGGGTGAACAATCTAGTAATCACAAAAGAGAGAATAAATACATTTCCAATATGTAAAATATAAACATTTATAAATAATATCTGAACAAATAGTAATATAAATTATGCAATTCATTTATTTATTACAGGTGCTTATATAGCACCATCAATTTACACAGCGCTTTACATATATATTGTACATTCACATCAGTCCCTAACCCTCAAGGGGCATACAATCTAACTTACACTTTAACTTACTTTCATACATACACATACTAGGGCCAATCTAGGCAGGATCCAATTAACCTACCAGCATGTTTTTGGAGTGTGGGAGGAAACTGGACTACATGGAGGAAACCCACGCAGGCACAGTGAGAGCATGTAAACTTCAGGCAGTAATCGATTGGAGATTGATGGGACCTGGAGAGATACTAGGTCTCGCCTGTCCTTGTGTGAAGGTTTTATAGGTACCACACCCCTATTGGAACAGTGAAGAAAATAAACCCTAGTAGGAGAAAACAATGGGGCTTTTAATGTACCATAACATTATGGGTATAAAGATGCATAATCATAAACAATATTGGATAAAATAGAGCATATTTTATAATGACATTATAAAAAAAAAAACACACAGAGTGGTAACCAAGACAAACGCCAACGTAGGCACATACATAATGAGTCAACAAAAATATAAAGAGACAATAGTGGGCAAAGACTCATCATCAAACTGGTAAAACAATTACAGATATGAAAGGTATGAAAAATATTGGTAATTAGTGGAAATATCAACATTGATATCAACTACGCTAATGATGGACCATTGGGTGTAGTTTGAGGAGGGTGGCAATTCAACTAGAAACCATAATTGCTTTTCCATAAAATTGAATCCAAAACTGGATAATCAATCAAACCGTTTCATGGGATGTGACCGACTTCTTCAGGGAAAGTGGAAAAACTGAGCAACAATGTCAGTCAATGATAGCACTCTGTCCAATAGCAGCACCTGATGTACATGAAGATCACTAGTGATTGGATACACAAAGGGAGATTTTCTGAGCACCGGGAAGGAAGTCACCAGTCCGAGAATACCTCAGATCAAATTGGGTAGCAAACACCCAGCTGTTGTTCGTTCCAGATGAATAAAATTTATAGTGACCAACTGTTATAGGTTGGTGAATAAACACCCGTCTTGGTTGCTCCTGAGTAGTGAAGAGGCATAAATGTTAAGGAGATTAAAAGCAGACAAAAAAAAAGGGCAAAATTTGCCCAAACAGATGCCCCAGTGTAGTCCTACTGTATGCACAGTTTAGGGGTGCGCTACGTACAGTGTTCAGGGTTTAGGGGTGCACTACGTAAAGTGTGTAGGGTTTAGTGGGTGCGCTACATAAAGTGTGCAGGGTTTAGGGGTGCGCTACATACAGTGTGCAGGGTTTGGGGTGCTCTACGTATGATGTGCAGGGTTTAGGGGTGCGCTACATACGGTGTGCAGGGTTTATGGGTGCGCTACATACGATGTGCAGGGTTTAGGGGTGCGCTATGTACAGTGTGCAGGGTTTAGGGGTGCACTACGTACAGTGTGCAGGATTTAGGGGTGTGCTACGTACAGTGTGCAGGGTTTAGGGGGGCGCTAAGTACGGTGTGCAGGGTTTAGGGTTGCACTATGTACAGTGTACAGGATTTAGGGGTGTGCTACGTACAGTGAGCAGGGTTTAGGGGTGTGCTATGTATGGTGTGCAGGGTTTATGGGTGCACTATGTATGGTGTGCAGGGTTTATGGGTGCACTATGTATGGTGTGCAGGGTTTAGGGGTGTGCTACAGATGGTGTGCAGGGTTTAGGGGTGCGCTTACCATCAAAATCATGAAAAGCAATTGCACTCACATGCAAGATGGTTTTTACAACACTGCCTCTCTTCCTGGCCACTATTGGGTGCAGCAAGTGCTCAAAAGCCTGCCCTCAAGATGCAGCCCGCTGGATGGAAATGAACACACAGCTGACTAAGCTGTCAGGTGCCTCCGCCACTGACAGGCTACGCTGGACCGACTGCACATGCGCTCAGCTACACCGAAAGCCGACACCGCTGGCAGGACTGAGGAGGAGAAAATGTTTACTGCTGCTGCCGCCAAGAAGACATGTACCATGACAGCAGAAAACAGATGGCAAGAACAGGAGGTTGATGGGCCGTGGTCCTTGTGTTTGCCACCTGTGCTCTAAGGGAATTCTCTATTTTTGATTCTTTATTTTTCTTCTTTTTTTTCTCTTTTTTTAGTCTTTTGGAATCTTGTTCTTGACAGCCGAATTCAGGCAACACCATGAGCCCTTCCCCTTTTTTTTTTTTTTAACAACATATGGTTGGAGGTAACATTCCTCTTTTTTGACAATAACCTGTGGTCTCCATTTGTACTTACCATCAACTTATCTATCATGTAGGATTCTTTATTTAATTCTGGCCTTAGTTTGTCCACTGTTAAGAATGTTTGTTTCTTACTACACTTAGCCGCTATTGTGGGGAGGGACAGTACTTGCTCCCCAGGTGCCCTGTTGATACGTGCTCCCCCTGTGTAAGGGGGTTTTTGGTAGGGAAAGGCCTGAATCCAGTGAGGAATATGATTAAATAATTTATAATACTGTTTATTTTGTATATGGTATATAAATGTCGTTTATATTGTATATATTGAAAACGTGTTCTCACTTTTGTGATTACTAGATTGTTACTACTGTAGATTGATCCTGAATACCTCCTGAAGAAGTGGACTTTTCCTGTGAAATGTGTCAAATCTGCTGTGGACCCCACATACACTGATACTATGATACACAAATGGACACATGTAACATGATATATGTAAAGAGGGATGACATTTGTTTTAGCATATGATATTTTGTATTTTTTTTTAATTTAAATATTTTATTGTTTTCAAATCACCATATTAAATGTACAAAAGCTAATAAAACTGACAGTATACATTACACATTTCTGTCCTAATACTCCCCAGAAATAACAATCTCGGTGACCTTTTACCCCTCCCCTTACCTATCCCCCCCACCCTTTGATTATGCATTTTTAACTTCATTCTAGAAATCCTGAACCTTCGCTATTACTGGTATTATACTGCACTATATTTATCCCCTTCCCCTTCTTTTCCTTATTTCACATATTCTAGGTATACCTCTGAATTTTTAAACTGTACCCACTTTTCCCAACTTGTACGAAATACCTCCATTTTATCTTCCTCCATATGGTAAAGTTCCTCCATTCTATATATCTTCTCCATTCTTTCTACCCAATCCTTTATTTTTGGTGCCTGTTGTTTCTTCCAAAACTTGGGTATCAGTCCCTTCGCTGCATTTAAATAATACAATAATCCAGTTTTTTTATATTTTTTAACCGAAAACTTGGTACCGAAAAGAAGGCAAGTCTCAGGGTCCTTAGGAATATTTACCTCTGTTATTTCCTGAATTATATTTATAATGCCCTCCCAGTATTCTTGAATTTTGTGACACTCCCACCATAAGTTTATCATTGTACCTCTCTCTCTACATCCCGCCAACATAAAGGTGAATTGTCTCTACTTAATTCTATGCGCTACATTCGGTGTAATATACCATCTTACTAAACACTTATAATTCATTTCCATTTCCATCATATTTACATTCCTATGAATTAAACTATATATTTTCCTTTGTTTTCCCTCATCAATTATTACTTCTTAATCCCTTTCCCACTTCTCTATAAATAGTGGCCTTGTAGCCGTGATTAAACCTGTGAGATATTTTGTATTGTTTTGATCAATTTTTGTTAACGTTTGTGGAAACAACTTTAGTTTGTTATCTGTGAGCACCTTAAAAGTTCATGGTGTAAGTCGATCATTTTGTAATTTTATAAGGCTGACGAAATTTACAACACTGTAATAAACTGAACCATTATTAATAGAATGTAAGAAAGTTCACTGTGCTTTTTAAAATGATGACAGTCCTCTTCCTAAACCCCAAGCAATTACTGTTGGCAGCCTTGGCTGTGGCCTGGCAGGAATTAGCAAAACATTAGAGATACAACTATGTGTATGCACAAGATTAAGCACTGGGAGGGCATTTCAGTTTTGATACTTGCTCTCCATAATCTCACACGCTAGAATGCATTCGGAGAGATGTGTACAGCTGAAAAAGTGACCAATTAATTACTGCAAAAAAACAAGTGAAAGTTTGTATTACCCCCTTGTGCCCTTGGTCTGTTCAGCAAACTATTATGTATACATGTTTTAATATTTGACACAGAGGAATTGTAAGACCTTAAATATCTGTTTTAAATTAAATTATGTGTTAAATAATAGATATGTTAGGAAAGTCTTTCGGCTGGTTCACGAGCACATGACTGAGCCAGTGGTACATCAATGAATTTGTTGAGATGGTGCTGGGTAAGCTATTATAAAATAATCCCCAATAACAGAAGCAACCTTAAGCATATTGCATCTCAACTAAATGGCAGTGGTACTAGTATTGTTTTTGGAATGTTAGAACCCCCTTATAAATCTGCCAAGATTCAATCTGTAAAATGCCCCATACATTGCAACATCATCAAAAAAAAAAAAACAACATTTCACTACTGACTACATTACGTTCATCTGCTCTATTTTCATTCCTTGGAATCAATGGTTCTGCATTAGGACTAAAGCTTTTCCAAATAAAATCCATATACAGAAACCTTGTCACCAGAACAAACACTATATTTTTGAATGATTCTTCTTGTTCTCACCCCCTCCCCATCCTGGTCTTCCCTGCAGCATGGCCTCCCTCCGCCCCTAGCAATTTGTTCATGTGTACAATATACATTCTGCACATGCAGCAAGCACAGCTTTCCAGTGAGTGCCTTGCATTTATTTGGATGCTTATCGGCACGCCTTGACAATACAGGGAGCAACAAAGGGAAAAGGCTGGGCCAGCACTGACACATAAGGCTGCAGCATTTAAACAAAGATCTGTTGATGGGGTACCAAGACCTGATGATGTGAACAGATTTCAGGTGGATCTCCTGCATCTAACCTCGGCTGTTATCTGGCAGAGATGTATGGGCCAGGGAAGGGATTGCAGATGGCAGAATGAAAGTGAAGAATTCAATAACGTACAGTACCTGACCTTGTAATGATGGGTGCTTCAAGTGTGTGATAGAGATGGTGTCATGCCGAAACCAAATGCAAAGATGTCAAGTCACCAGCACTTCAAATGGATGTGGTCTATGTGTTTATTGCAAAGACTGTGACAGATAAGGCAACATAGTGATGCCACTTTGCATGAAACACATCTATTTGGAGTGCTGGTGACTTTGCATATTTTCAGTGAAGAATCCAACAGACATACAAATATTATAAAATGTTAAAACAAATGAAAAAAAAATGCATAAATTAATAATACTGTCAAAAAAGATATGAGAGAAAAGAGGCTGATGGCCAGGGAAACTATACCAGACCACATCCCGAGACACATTTTGTGCCAATGTGGCACTTCCTCACAGGAAGTCAGGAGTGCACAGTTTACTTTACTTCTCTGAGCTGCTAAGGGTATTTATAACCCCAAAAAACTGGATCTGATATTCCCACTAAGAAACCACTATTCCCAGCAGGAAAGCTTGTCAGACCACTTAAAGTGAATAAGAAACATATTTATTGTTATTTATTTCAGGTACTTATATAGCACCGTCAATTTACACAGCACTTTACATAATATTGTACATTCACATCAGCCCCTAACCCTCAAGGGGTGTACAATCTAAGGTCCCTAACTTACATCCATACATATACATACTAGGCCCAATTTAGACAGGATCCAATTAACCTACCAGCATGCCTTTGGAGTGTGGAAGGAAACCGGAGTAACCGGAGGAAACCCACGCAGGCACAGAGAGAACATGCAAACTCCAGGCAGGAGATGCCACGGCTGGGATTCGAACCAACAACCCTAGTACTGCCAGGTGGAAGTGCTAACCATTTAGTCACCCTTATAAAAGTAGTTGATGATTTTATAATATGCCTAGGTTTGTGAAGTTTTTGCTTAATACAAATGAATATTTGTAAAGTACTGTATTTATATTGTCGCTATTGACTATATGTGGGTTTATGATACAGTGCTGTAGATATTTAAAGAAAAGGCCATTGTCATGCTGATTTATACTAGAGTACAGTGCCCAGGTTCTGGTTAAACAAAAAAGCAATAAAAACATGATAGATGCTCCAACCCTTCTTAACTCTATCCAAAACAAAACATGCCTTTACATACATTTTAATGTCAGGTATCACCAAATAAATGGACCAATAAAAAAATAGATTATTCTTTATCAATCTCTCTCTCTCTTCCCTAAAATTTGTCAGACTTGCCCCTGTGGGAGCAAGTTTTTAGTACTGGAGCTAAAATGAACACAATTCTAATTAAATGCAGATATACATAATAGTGGGAAAAGCACACAGCAAAATATATCTCTATAAATTAGATTTTTTTATTAATAAATTCCAATCATCTGTCCAGCTATATCAAATACCAATAATGGGTCTTCTGAAACCCCCAAAACACCCCAAGTCCTTAGCAGATCATACCCAATCAAAACCAAAAACTAAACTACTATTTTAGGACAATTATGGACAGCTGTGAAAAAAATACAAATACAAACAGAAAAGAATACAAAATTTTAATACCATCCATGTCCCTTTTACAAGCCTTTAGGCCCCTTTCACAGGGACCTTTCAGTCAAGCTCATGCATAGAAAAAACAAATTCCTTTACATCTGTTTTCAGTTCAGTTCAATTTACATCCATTATGTTACCAGGTGACCCAGCCCCATTATGACATCTTTCAGTAAATATGAATATGTCCATGTATGGTCTATGATATCACTGGGTGACCCCGGGGAAACAGAGTGTCAGTTGGTAGGAGACAAGCAATGGAGCGCATGTCAGCAGATTTTTTTTTTGCTCATGAGGGATGGTGGCTGTTGTTCAGAGTGATTGACGATGGAGGTTCATTGATTTATTCTTTTTAAAAAAAAGGCTTGTCAAAAACTGTCTTTGTGTTTTTATTCACTACTGATTTTTTGTTGTTGAATGAGTAGGGGTACTATTTACCTCATTCACATTCTCATGGGGGGGTGGGGGGTGCTGGTATCTGGGGGCCCCTTTGTTAAATGTGGCTTGCAGATTCCGAGATAAGTCACCCCCTGTACCCTAACTACCACTAGTCCAGGAAAATCCCCCTCTGACAACAGAGACGAGTAATGGTTGTTATGAAACTGGCAGGTATCAGCTCCTTAACAACCAATGACTCATCCCTGCTGCTGACAGTAAGGATCAGTCACTGGTTGTTAGGACACCGGCAGGAGCTGGCTCCTTAAAACCACTACAAATACAGATGCATAAATGGATGTCAACCTGTTACATTTGTTTATCTCCATTCAGGTCCGTTTAAATGAACAGGACAGAGACTTGTTTGGTTTAAAAAAGACGGACCTGAACAGATGAGGATGTAAACGGATGATCATATGTTTATATCTATTTGCCCGTAGAATTGAATTGCTGTCTGTTTTTCCTCCATCAACGGATGGATGAAAAACATACAGGTGGAACACAAGTGTGAAAGGGCCTTATTATCTCCACCTTTGATAGATGATTGAAGTGATACATTTCCTCTGCTGGATTAATAACATTGGCTCTATGAAATACAATAGTGCCATTGAAATTTAATTATCTATTAAAAGGTTATTTGGGGGTTTTGGTTTTAAAGGTATTACTAAAAGTTTTTATGTGTATAATAAAGACTCCTAAAGGGGACTTGGCTGATGTTATACTTTGTATTTTTTCAAAATTTTTTGATGTTTGCATTTATTTTGAGACTACCCGCAGTAGTCTAAAATAGCAATTTTGTCTTTAGTTTTGATTCTGTCCAGTTCTATATGACTGGACAGTATGATAGTTAGACAGATCTAATTCCTTTCATGTCACAGAGGCAATGACATGCTAAATATAATTAGAAAAAAAATCAGCCAAATATGCAGACAGCATTGATTTTCTAATTTTCTACTGGTAATCTGGGAATATTAGAAGGCTAAATAATATTTTGTTTCTTCATTAATACATTTTCACACCCACACAGATAGAAATGACCATTCACTTAATGGAAAAATATAACTAAGCATATCTATAACTAATCACCAGTGATGTGATTTGCATGCCAAGGACACATAGTACAATCATGTCTTTTGAGATCCTTGACTTCTTGGTTTTCTCTTCTGAATGACAGGACCTCTGCTTTCACATTTGACATTATTTCTTAGGGTTCAGCTCTTAATACTGTGTCATTAGACTAAGGCTAAGACCTAACTACATGTCTGAAAAAATATGGTTTTAACATATTGTGCATAAAGGTGGCCACAGACCTTAAATGACTATTGCACCATCAAAGTCCTTTGTGATAACCCTCATATACACTAATAGAAATTTGCCTGACACCATAAACCTTAAAATCTTTGGGGAAACAAATATCAATTTACATGCAGTAATTTGGTCCCTAGCTAATGCTTTGATAAGCTAGTGACAACAGTGTAAGGTCATTTTATTTGTCCTGGCTTTGCTCATAAATGCACATTTATGCACCAATCTGTATTGGTGTAAAAATATACTACATTTCCTATTATTTCACTTTATATTTTCACATACTTTCTCCAAAAATTACTATTGAGCTTTGATACCAACTGACATTGATGCTGCTTGACTCCAAGTGTTAAAGTATACATAGTCAAACTTTTTTTGTTTTGGATACAGTAGGAAGGATTAGAGCCCCTTTTTGGGAGGGAAGGAGGGGAAATTCACATTCTAGAGTTGCCACTAGAGCAAGAGGTGATGCCATATTGTTCCAGTGACATTAGTGACTATAAAAGAGGGGAGTCCTCTCTTAGTTCATATTTCCGTAGGTTAAAATTTTCTGTTGCATCTTATTGGCAGAATTTACAGGGAAGCCTCAAAATGGGACAGGGATATAATAAACTAACATGATTTTAACATTTCTTTATTCTATCCAAACCAACAAAAAGTTTTGGCTATACATTTTATATTTTAAAAGACTATGGCATTATCGACACTCAGAAACCAGCAGAAATGATTTGCCATCAGCATGTGGTCAGACAGTTGATAAGACAGCAAATGTCAGACTTCAGAACTCCTATCATCCTCAATTCCAACTGAAGAGACACCTTAAACAAAGATAGCAAAGCTACATGAAGGTGTAAAATGCGGTTTTCAGAAGTATGCCTGAATAATAATACATATTTAAGAATTAATAATTTGATTGTGCCATCAGATCAATCATGATGTTTTCTGTAATTTAGCCATAGATAGAAAAAAATGTGGGATGTTGAATCCCCCAGTTTCATAACCACATTGATTGTCAGGTATTAGGTGCCAGAGGTAAAGTAAAATTAGGACAGAGGCTTGCACAAGAAAGCAACAAGAAAGTCACTGCAATGGAAAGAGGTTGAGAGGTTTTATCAACACAAATGCAATGCTTGCAATGGCGGAGACATATATGTAGGTAGGTTGGATATAGGGTCAAGTGAGTAGGTGCTTAGCTGTTTCACTGCCCCCTTCTTCAATTTTCCTAAACCCTCAGCATAAAATAGCTAACTTCCTTCTCTAGCACAGTTTTTGATTGGGCTAAGTCACTTAGAACCATTAACTGTATACATGACTACATATGTATAGTTCTGCATGTGTGTGTGTGTGAGATGTATCACATCACGTAGCAAATGTCATCCCTCTACTGCCTTTGCCCAAGGAAAATTAGACTTCAAAGTCACGCTATATACAAATATTCCTTATATATATCAACACAAGTTCCTGAGATTATTCCTGAGAGAGATAACATTGCTCATTTTTCTGAACTTCTGACAAAAAAAATCTGATTATGACACAGTGACTTTTTTTAATCACTGGTTAGTACACTTGACATGTGAAAAGACTGTGAAATAAATGGGGTAAAAATAGCATCAAATGGGAGAACTGGTCTGTGATTATCATTTGGTATTTATCATGCACGTGGATTTGAAGATAACTTAACTTTTTATTTCAACCTACCAAATGAACATTTTAATTAATGTAAGCTAAGTATACAAAAATCATGTTTATGTAGATGTACAATAGGATAGTTCAATGTTACAGACATCTGATGATACTAAGAAGATAAACAAGATCACCTTAGCAATATTCCTTTCTTTAGATACATATATTAAAAAAACGTTTATATATATATATATATATATATATATATATATATATATATATATATTACATACACACACAGAGAGAGAGAGGGAAAAGGTGAAGAAAGGAGAAATCATGTACCGGTAATTGTAATCAAGCACGTAATAGTAGAAGGAGCAATTCACAAAAGGCACAAAGAAGGCTGTTGTCGTTTGCACTGCCATTCCAGGCACAGCATATCAATGTTGATTTTCCAAGATAACAGGTCTCATTTACAAATACAGGTTTCAAGAACTACACCAAAACAAGGCATTGCAGAAACTGTGCTCAGCTGAGCTGATAAGAACCCAGCTATGAATGTTTAGCAGTCTCCCTCGGGAAGGACAGATGTTAGATTGTAAAAGGGTGCATGATCCATTGTGCACAACAAGAAGAGAGTGTTCCATAAATAACGCGAACAAGAGAAAGGTTGGATCACTGTTAATCAGGTCACTGCAATCTTATCAAGATGGGATCTCATTAAACAAATCACTGAAGAAATGCATTTTATGCACAGCCCAGACCAATTCCGAGGAAAATATGCAACGCAGCAGAATCGTTCAACAGCAGCAACGAAAACAGCTGAGCCGATCCTATTCAATAGACATAAATATATGTATACGGAGAAAGGTTTTCTCATGCAAGCTGATGATGCAAATAGCTGACTTACCTGGCATTCTCTGCAAGGCTGTTTATCCCTTTTTTTCTTCTTCATATTATATTACAGAATGCCTGTTTTGCTTTATTTTAAAGCCAACTGCTTCAGGGCACCAGCATTTTCATGATTTCAGCAACTAGGCTAACCCTGATGCACGGCTTAAATAGGAAAACTAGAGAGAGAGAAAACCTCCTTCCAATCACAGCTCAGATATTGACAGTGTTCCAGGGGTTAGTTAAAGCATTTTTCAAGAAATGACCAGTGGGAAGTGTGATCTAGAAAAGGGGGCTGCACAATGATGTGTTATTGTCCCTCTGCAAGACGAGAAATAAAATGTTTTCTTCATTCAAAAAAAAAAAAGAAAAAAAAAAGAATCAGCCTTTGTTTCCTTACGGAGGCTTTTGTTACTAGCGATGGAGCTTAGATCATCGCATGCAGCCTTCCGTTGCATACATGTCACTTGTCATGTGCATCAAGGGCAGACTGTTGATGTAAATCAAACAGCAGTTTTGATGTATTTCAATAAAAACACTATTGGGTAAAAATATTATATATAAAAAAAATTAAAACACAAAATCATTTGGTATGTGTAAACGTTTTACTGTGACCAAGGGTTCACAGTGAAGAGCAAGGCAGTTGCCTCCTCCTCAAAGATGGAAAGCAGGCAGTCTGTTACAATCCAGGTTGCTTCACAAAAATAGAAAAAAAAAAACAAAACAAAAAAAAACCTCTTACCGTTAAAGCTGTAGCTGTGCTTAAAATCAGCATGCATTAGGAGCTGTAACACATTATACAAAGCTTATCAACTACTGTTGAGTATTTGTACTGTAATTCAGTTTGTGTTCTATGTAAAGCTGATAAGGCTGATTTTTGTTGGTTGTGGGATACTTGACTATGGCTTTTTTTCCCTCAAAGAATAAGTGCAGGTATTCCCCTACCAACCTGTCAGTACTGCCCCCTACAGATTCAAGTATCAGTTTGTGATGCAAAGTATTTTGTATGAAATTTGTTAATGATAATAAGAAAAGCAGTAAAATATATCTCCTGCAGCCAGCAAGAACAGACCATTGTCAGCAACAACAACAGATCAACCGGCATCAATAGACATTTCAGCAACCAGTAACAATAGATCCCACCTCAACATTAGACCCCCCTTCAACATTAGATCCCCCCAGCAACATAAGACCCCCCCACAACACTACACCTCCCAGTTGTAAGCATCAAAAGACCTTCCAGCATACCCCAGCACCCCTTGACAACACATAGATTTAGTGCTGGTGACAGAACTGCGTACTACCGGGTTCCTACTGAAAAATATTCCTGTACTTGACAATACAAACATGCAGGTTCTGATCAGTCACCTCTAAGCCAGCATTGATTTCACGTGTCTTTTTAACCATTGTTATGTTAACAAAAAAGGTATTGTCTGATAGTCCAACCATAACCCGAATGTGGGCTTGCTCCCTACCCCCCTGGAGCACCCCTGCAGAAGAAAGAAAAACTTTAGAAATGACATTCTCCACGTGTTTTTAGTCCGGTCTGCTGAAACCACAGGTGCAGTGGTGGGTGAATCCTAAATACTGCGGAGAGTAATGACATGGTATTGATGGTAATGATGCGGAGTTAATTCCGCAGCATTCTCCTGTGAGTCCAGGGTGAAAGGCAGAGCTTTAATGCTCCCAGCTTACAGAAAGTAGGTTGAGTGACCCAGGTCATCACTTCACTGAACTGCACTGAGGGATAGAGTCTTTGAATTTATGGGGACTTGGGCTGCAATGCCTTGTTTACAAGAGAAGGCATGTATTTAGTGGTTTTGGGAATGCTCATCAGCATCTTCACCAATTTGGAGAGTGAAGTGGAACACATAGCAGCACATGGTGGATGTTTTCTCTCACCATTTACCATATGCCAATGGTTACCAACTTTGTGCAAATACACTACCAGAATTATATTGAAATGTCCTACAAAAGCTTATCCAGTGGGCATATAGCACATGAATTTCCAGAGATTCACAGGCAATTATAGCAATTATACCCCAAAGCTTTCTATGATGAAACTGTCTCAGGCAGCTCCATGAGGATGATAGTAAGTAAATAGCAGCCATTTTCAAGCATGGTAAGCTGCTATGTGAACATAATTTGGGTGAGCGCAATGTCCAGAGCTGTATGACGCTACCTTGCCCAGCTACAGTATTCCTGGGCAGGAAATTTGTCAACAAGTGCATAATGACTAATAGCTAAACATTAAATCAAACAGCCAACAAAGTAAGTAAAAATACCAAATTCTACCACAAAAAAATTATCCATTCCTCTTTTCCGACATTACTTCATATTTAAAGTACTGTCTTTTTTAGCAGGGTTAAAGTCCCCCAGGCCGTTAAGAAATGTTTTCACAGTTATGGAAAAAGCTCTGTAAACATTACATGAACATGTTTAAAATGCTTGCAAAACACGAATACCAGCATGTGGATCCATTAAATAGCCTATACATTTAGCACTGGCATTACAAAATGAGAGTGGACTCCTATGTTTGAAGACCCCTTTCAAATTGGATTGTGCTAACTAAAATACAAAAAAAATGCACACTCTGAGTCATAAACTTACCTTTTTCACTCTTGTTCTCCACCCCATTCCATGTAGCTGCCTTAGAAATCCCAGAATTTGCATGAATGGGGGGACACATGACCCACTCAAAATGATGTTTAGTGCCTGAGCTGCATTTTTTTTCAGGCCAAGGCATTGTCACAGGTTACAGGTACTGATTTTGGTTGGTACTTGCATGGAATCTTCGCTCAATCTGAATCAAGAATTGGAACAGTGGAAATAAGCGTATAATGTAACTTCAAGTGGTATTAAAGGTTTACCTTTAATAAAAAAAAAAATGTTATACTTACCTACTCTGTGCAGTGGTTTTGCTTTTCCACAGAGCAGCCCTGATCTTCTTCTTCTCAGGTCACCCACGGCTTCTCCACATTGACCAGTGCCCCCAATAGCAATGTCGCATGCTTGCTCCCAAGCCCTGCTCTAAGTGTCCATAAGACACATAGAGCCGTGGATCGGCCCCCACTCTCTCTTCACTGGCTAACTGGCTGCGATTGACATGCCATTAGCTCCCACCGCTGTCTCAGCCAATGAGGGAGTCCCAGGACAGCCGAGGCTCTTGTGCACATTTCTGGTTCAAGAGGAGGCTCAGGGAGTGCAGCACACAGAAAGTTTTTCACCTTAATGTATAGAATGCATGAAGGTTAAAAAAAAAAAAAAACTTTCAGCCTTTACAACCACTTTAAGGGTCTGTATGGTGCAGACTATATACTGTTTTTTTTTTCAGAACACAGGTTTGTGGTAAAATATCTTTAGTACATACTAAACGTGGAGCCTACAAACCTATTATCCAACTGAAGTCCCCAGTAGATTTATGTAAACAAGACCAACAAAATAAAACCATCCCAAGCCATGACCTCTCAAAAATGACTTTTATTACTCAAAAAAATAAAATCATACAGGTATACGCATCACCATTAAAACCCAACCCACCATACCTCCAGAATATCCTGAAAAATCTCTATTGTAAACATTCATGGAGGTACTGTAAATGCATCTACCAAAAGTACCTATAACTTTGCCCCGGCAATAGGTATGAGTCCCGCTACTTCGTGTTCTCAAGTTAGGAATATTTAAATATTCACTATGGAAACCAGACAAGGAGAAGCCTCTGTGTGACTCTGGTTGACAGATTTCAAAAACTCTATTGCATATACAAATGGTTAGCACCACCAAGAGGATTCAAATATTGATGTTTGAATACACATAATCATCTCTAATGCTGGCCTTAGACCATTTGTTTTTTTCGTTCAGCTTGTGAATTCCTCCATCCACACAAGCAATGTGGATGGAGGTATCCTCCCTGCTGGGACATTGCATTCTAACAGCGAGAACCTCTGCTGTCAGAATGCACTGCAGTGGCAACAACTGGTTAACACAAAAAACATTCTAACAAGTGTGTTTGAAAGAAGTTGATCTAGCAACGGACTTCTGTAAAAAAAGGCACAGCCACACACGGAGTCCCTGCAGTACCAACCAAATTTCAATACATCTTTGGCCAGCTTAAGTGTGCTTATAACCTATTTATGCCAAAGGTCCACCCATCTATTTAGGGATAAATATCCATTTTCCTTAGCCTCTGACATACCTGTGTCCCATACACTATGGGGGAGAAGTAATGGCTCAACTCCAGTTTATGGCCATAAGCAGAACTCTTGCTATTCTCAAAACAACCCTTCCAGCACCAAAGCATTATTGCAAATATCATATGCTGTCCCTGCTTGTTGAATTTGTTCCCAAATACATGGGTCACAGTTAGGTGAAATTTATCAAATGCAGAAAAGTCTTCATATCCACTCTCTAACATGTGCCATCCCCTATAATCCTACCCAACTCCAGGAGCCCTCAGTTTTGCAGCAAGCAATGCAGAGAACCATGAAGAGTGTCCTGTACTGTATGCCAAGACATGGAATTTATAGGTAAGTCAAAATACCTCTTATATTAATTGTACAGTACAGGACACAGGCAACTTATTCATACACCGTGGGATGTCCAAAAGCAATGAATATAAGGGTCACCAACAACTAGGCAAACTGTGCCAACAGGCCCAAAAACAAGCATGTTCAGACTGCTGCAAAAACCTTGCAGTCTAAGGCTGCATCAGCAGAAGACTGAACATGCACCTGGCAAAAATAGAAGATCAGGTGGTGGCCTTACAGAATTAGGAAACAGAAGTTTAGTTACAAAAAGCTCACGATGGTCCAGCAGATCTGGTGCAGTGTGTGCAAAACAGTGCAGGAGGACGTGTATGTTTTAGAGAACAAGCTCTAGTGATCCTAGAGTCCCTTGCAGGGCCCAAAGGGGGGATTAAACAGGAATCTGTTTATCAAAAGTAAGCAACAAGCTTTTAGGTACACTTTAAAGGCCCTGACAATGTCCAAGCAATGTAGAGAAACTTTGTTGGGATGCTTAGGAGCAGGGCACAAGGATGGCAGAACAATTTCCACATTGAGATGAAACGCTGAAGCCACCTTTGGAAGGAAAGGTGGTCTAGGGCATAAAAGGACCTTGTCGTTGTGAAGTAGGAAGAAAGGGAAGGGCTCTTTGCAGGAAAGAGCCAACAGTTCTAAGATACATTGAACAGGTGTGATGGCCTCTGGAAAGGTTACTTTGGTAGTAAAAGTCTCCAAGGAAACATCCCTGATAGGTTCAAATAGTGTTTTTTCCAAGGCAAGCTAAGGAAAGCACAGCACACTGTAAGGGGGATAGTATGAGGGACACCTTGAATAAAGGTTTTAGCAAGGGAATGCAAGACCAGAGGCATTTAGAAAGGATGGAGAAAAGCTGAAAGTTGCTAGATTCTGGCCAAGACCTGTTTGTAAGAAGGCTAGAACATGGGGAACAGAAAATTCTCTAGGAAGGATTTGCCCTCACACCAGGCAAAGTAAGATGTCCATGTACAATAATAAATCTTGCTGGTTGTGGCTTTTCTTGCCTTCAGAAAGTTAGGAATTACAGACTCAGAGACCCCCCCTATCCTTCAGGACATGGGTTCAAACAGCCATGTCGTTAAAGCCAGGCACTGTAAAGCATGGAGGAATGGAGAGCCTTGAGATAGCAGATCTGGTCTGCTGGGAAGAGGCCAGAAGTTTTCTATAAGAAGACTGAGTATGTCTGAATGCCAGTTTCTTTTGGGCCAGAAGAATCACTGTCTTCCTCTCTTGCTCTATTTTATGGAGTAAGTAAGGTAAAATAGTCAGAGAAGGGAAGGTGTACACTAGCCTGAACTGAGGTCAGGGGATGATTAGAGAATTCAAGACCAAAGCAAAAGGATCTCTGGCTCTGGATACAAACAGATGTAGCTTGTTGTATCTGAAGAGCTGGATGTCCAGAGTCCTCCAATTTTGGCATATCAGATTAAATATATCTGGATAAAAAGACCATTCCCCTTAGTCCAGGCAGTGGCGGCAGAGATAATCTACCTGCCAATTGTCCATTTGTGAGATTTGGATTGCAGAAAGAGCTGGACAGTGAGTTTTTGTCCACAAGAAAATCTGGATTGCTTACTTCAGGGCAGCCATGCTCCTTATGTCCCCTTGGTGGATGATATATGCCAGTGTGGTGGCAATTTCTGATGATACCCTAATTGGGGGTTGGCGGGACAGCCTGACAGTTATGAGCTCCAAGCTGTTACTGAGGAGTTTGGCCTCCTGCCTTGCCCACGTTCCTTGAACATTTAAGTCTTGGAAGACTCCTTAACAGCCTATAAGTGTAACCAAGTCTGAAAACGAATTGTCCTCTTCCAAACCAGCCTTACACTTATGTCTCATCACATATTACTTCTCAATGGTCAATATTCTCCAGATCAAAAAAACAAAACAAAACTTCCAATAGTGTGATATAGCTTAAAATATTTATTAAAGGACTAAAAATAGCAAATTGGACTCAAATTTTATTCATAAACAAACAGAAAGAAACAATGTAAATATATCTACAAATCACTCTTAGATTTCTTAGTTACACTCATTCCCCTTTACTGTCAGACATGTGTGCACATTAATCCGTATGGCTAACAGGCAGGTTGCTCCAATGCTCACTATAACTCACAGACCAAGGTGGATAAGCAGCGATACACTAATGTAGACTTACAGACTCAAAGGCAGCATGAATAGACTCTTCCCAACATGTTTTGTCCACTGGAAGTTATCAAGGAATAACAGTCATCCTGTGTATTCATCTTATGACATGTTCCAGGGCATTTATGCAGAAGAGCAGAGGGAAGCTGTTGCAATTGGTCTGTGACTGCATGATCCTACGACACAGGGTCATGTTGGTTGTTAATAGTCCTAGTCCAGTTAGTTGAGGTTTGACATACTAAAATACCAGAAAGAGCTGGTTGTAGGGCTGGACATGTTGGGTAAAATGAACCTTTAAGAGCAGCTCAAATTTTCTGTCCACAGAATCTTTACAGTGAGATACTTATGTGGGACAGAAATGGTAGGGTCAAACACAGGAATAGCCCATTTTTTGTAAACTCTTTTGCAACTGCATAGCATTCAGAAAAGATATTTGGGGGAGTAAAAAACCTTTCAAGAGTTAAACCGTTGTATTAGACTACACATTCTGTTCCTGAACAGGAAATGTTTTTCAAGGCTTAGTAGTTCTCTTAATGCCCAAAGGGGAGTGCAGAGATGGAGGAGAATCCACGTGTACAATGTCAAGGCTATTGCGTACAGAGGCAATGAGCTTTTGAGGAAGCTCCCTCTTCAATGTAGTAAGTGTGGAGGACAGAAATCTTCAGCTTTCTCCAATACTGCTTCTATTCCCGTGATTCAACATCATCCAGGACCTGTATATCGGTGGCCGTCTCGGGTTGAGAGACAGAAGTAGGATAAGAGGCCAGTCATTTTTTAGCTCTGGACAAGGATGGCTGAATTAAGGCTATAATCTATTCCAAAAATTATGACATGCAGAAAATTCTGCTTTTGTCAAATAGGCTCCCTGTTAAGTGCCTGAAATAGAGCTAGAATTGGATGCTGAGACTGGTGCTACTGCTCCGGTGTTGCATGGGTCTTTGGCAGAGTGAACTTTTGCCTGCTGCCTAGAATTGGCTTCCTTTGGTCTGGTCTCTGTCATAGCTAGAAGTGAAGGAATTCCCCTGTGGGATACTCATGAAGTAGAGTTGGAGACAGGGTGAACGCGTCCAGTAGGAGTATACAGTAACACAGGTATAGACCATTCTGCAATGAATTCTACTGTTGAAAGGGTGGGAGGAAATACATTTCAAACATTGCCTTGGTTTACAGAAAAATGGTCATATATACAGTATCTCACAGAAGTGAGTACACCCCTCACATTTTTGTAAATATATCTTTTCATGTGACAACAATGAAAAAATGAAACTTTGCTACAATGTAAATTAGTGATTGTACAGCTTGTATAACAGTGTCAATTTGCTGTCCCCTCAAAATAACTAAACACACAGCCATTAATGTCTAAACCGCTGGCAACAAAAGTGAGTACACCCCTAAGTGAAAATGTCAGAATTTGGCCCAATCAGCCATTTTCCCTCTCCGGTGTCATGTGACTTGTAAGTGTTACAAGGTCTCAGGTGTGAATGAGGAGCAGGTGTATTAAATTTGGTGTTATCGCTCTCACTCTCTTATACTGGTCACTGGAATTTGAATATGGCACCTCATGGCAAAGAACTCTCTGAGTATCTGAAAAAATTGCTGCTCTACATAAAGATGGACTAGGCTATAAGAAGTTTGCCAAGATTGGTTTCTATGCAGAGCTACACCAGATTTTGCATGCTCCAGTTTTAGTAAATCAACCCCAGTGCCTCTGCTGCACTGGAATCCTAAGCAGCACTATCAGCCCTACCTGCTGGACCACAGAATCTACTTAACTCTAAGCCCACCCTGTCCTATTACACGTGTAGCAATTGTACGTACAAATATGGACGCGAACACCCTTTTTGGTAAAGACCCTCCATCTTGTATCATTTCTCACTCCAAATCAGCTCCCCCCTCCCTCTCTGCTGAGTGACATGTGGTCCTTGTGTGGTGGGTTCAGGAGTGTACAGGACACAGTTGGATATCCTTCATGGTTGTAAACCCAATTAGCTGATGCCAGGGTATCTGGCAAACTCTTGCTCTGAAGCTGATCGTAAAGCCATAAACCCGGCAGTCACTGGACTTCAAAAGCATTCCAGGATAGCAGTAAAACATATATCCCATGTAAAAACCACTTTTCAAAACTTAAAATAGGGAATAAATACAATCGAACAAAGCATATATTCGGATAGCTCAGTTTAATGCGAGTCGCCTGATATCTTACACCCCTAGTTAAAGTCTACAGGAGAGCAGGAAGCCATATAGTTCTAGCTGAAATAGTAAGATATGGCATATTTGATGTCTGGACGTTCAGGATATCATTCTGCATATTAATCTAGTAGTAGCTAGGCTGCTACATGTACCTAGGGAAGGTTATTGACCATGATATAAACTGGGAGGGATTTGGTCATAGCCTGAGTTCCCCGCCTAAAACACCCCTCCCCAAATGAGGTGAATGGTTCACTGCTTTAAGGAGACACCCTGCTGGGTTCCTAGAAAAAGGCTGTTATGCTTGGGGCAGTAAGTTGAAGAATTCTCCCTTCTAACATCAGGAACATCAGGAACTGGCTACATCTTTGTCTGTAAATATTTTTATTGTACAGTTTTGACCTTTTTAGTAATAAATCCTATTATCTGAAAAGTGTTGAACTGTTTCTAAAGCTCTTTAATGCAAACTAAAAATCCCTGTCTTTGAAGAGCGCTACTGTGCGTTTTAAAACCTCTGGATACATCTGCCTGCGGTGACAGTGTGTATCCAGAAGCTTATTCAAACATCATAGTGTTACTGCTAACATTGGTGAGTTTCTTCTTTCTCTGTACAAAAAGGAGGTGGTGGCAGTGTGAAGGGTTAATTGCGTAATTAACCTGACCCAATAACAATCGCTATCAGGCTGCGGTACATAGATTGTGGTCCATTAGCTGGAAAATCTTTGTGCAGGGTGCACCTGAGCATGGTATTGTTACGCACGTGACAGCACGGTTTTAGATTGGCTAGTCCTTCGGTCTCGAGTTGGTGAGAAGGGCTGGGGGTCTGACGCCATGACCGTTACAACATCCATATGTTGATTTCTTTCACAGAAAAATAACGCTTCTTCCTTGACTTTCAAGACCCTGCCCATACATGGTGTGTAGGGAAGGGCTCTTGTTAGCTGTAGTTCTAGGGGGCATGGCTACATCAATAGGAAATGATCTTCCAGCACCTGCCCCTGCAAGAATTTTACAAGCCTGGTAATGAAGGCACAGGAAGTGATGAAAGCGGTTTCTCTCTACAGAAACAAGGTAAAGAAAAAAGGTGTTTTTTTTTCTATACTCACTACAACATTTCTTCAGCCAAGTTCATCGATAGACATAGCTTTCTCTATTCTTTATGACTAGGTTATACTGCTACCTGCCCGAGCAGAACACTAGATACAAACAAAACAAAAGCGCAGCCAAGGAGCAACTCCCTCACTTCCTTAAGAACTCAGTGAACAAGCAGCAGAAAAGAGAAAAAACACTCCAACACACAGTATATAAGCAGCAGCCAAATAAACAGAAGGGTGATTGCTGTTCATCAATTAACTTAGAGAAAGAGATTTTACGGGGAGGGCAATAAAATCCTATTTTCATTTTTATTCTGACTCCTCATGGCTGGGACTTCCAAAACAGCACTTTTTCAGGGCAATCAAAACTTGCAAATGACTACAAGAAACGTCTCCCCAAGGTGAGGACATACCACATCTGCAGCAGGGACTTGTGACCACAACTAGCATGTGAACATGCAACAACATTGACCTTGTAAAAGTTGGTAAAGGCATGAGTAGACGACCAAATAGCTCTCTGCAGATCATGAAACCGATGCCGGGAGGCAAAATATTCATGAGACACTTGCCAACCTAGTAGAAAGGACCATAATGTAAATACAGGATTCAGGTGTAGATGGCATAAGCATGAACTAAATCTGGTGAGTCTATTGAGAATTGGAGGCTGCAGAGGCCACTCAGCCTTTCTGAGACCCAACCGTAACCACAGAGAGAAAATCTGTCTAGCAGGAGAAGACTTTAGCATTCAAATAAATATGAACAGTTTGTAGCATGTCCAGTCAATGGAGAGCTATCTCCTATGAGGAATTAATTTGGACAGCGTGATGGGAGGACAATATCCTCATTTAGGTGAAAAGAGAAAACAAAAGAAACAAAGAGGACAATGGGCAAAGCACGACTTATCCTTTTGCAAGATCATATATGGAGGCTAGCAAGACAAGGCCATCACACATGGATGACAAAAGGAGACAAATTCCTATCTCTCCAGACTTGACTTTCAAATACTCAGGCTGTTAAAAACAGTAAATCTAAAGTAGAATGGAAGTAGAATGGTCCTTACTAGAGATGAGCGAAGAAATGAAAAATTCGATTCGGCTGATTCGGCGAATTCCAGTGTGAAATTCGATTCGATGCGAATTTCTCCGCTACGAAGATGACTTATTTAAAGGGTTTCTAGGCTTCAGAGAGCCTTTAAATTAGTGCAGAACACTGTACCTTTAATTTAAATGCCCTTGGAGATGAGGAAGGAGAAGGAGAAGGATGAGAAGAAGGAGAAGGAGAAGGATGAGAAGAAGGAGAAGGAGAAGGGTGAGAAGAAGGAGAAGGATGAGAAGAAGGAGAAGGATGAGAAGAAGGAGAAGGAGAAGGATGAGAAGAAGGAGAAGGAGAAGGATGAGAAGAAGGAGAAGGAGAAGGATGAGAAGAAGGAGAAGGATGAGAAGAAGGAGAAGGATGAGAAGAAGGAGAATGATGAGAAGAAGGAGAAGGATGATAAGAAGAAGGCTGAGAATAAGGAGAAGGATGAGAAGAAGGAGAAGGAGAAGGATGAGAAGAAGGAGAAGGATGAGAAGAAGGAGAAGGAGAAGGATGAGAAGAAAGAGAAGGATGAGAAGGAGAAGGATGAGAAGAAGAAGGATGAGAAGAAGAAGGATGAGAAGAAGGAAAAGGATGAGAAGAAGAAGGATGAGAAGAAGGAGAAGGATGAGAAGAAGGAGAATGATGAGAAGAAGGAGAAGGATGATAAGAAGGACAAGGAAGAGAAGAAGGAGAAGGAGAAGGATGAGAAGAAGGAGAAGGATGAGAAGAAGGAGAAGGATGAGAAGAAGGAGAAGGATGAGAAGAAGGAGAAGGATGAGAAGAAGGAGAAGGATGAGAAGAAGGAGAAGGAGAAGGATGAGAAGAAGGAGAAGGATGAGAAGAAGAAGGATGAGAAGAAGGATGAGAAGAAGGAGGAGAAGGATGAGAAGAAGAAGGATGAGAAGAAGGAGAAGGATGAGAAGAAGGAGAAGGAAGAGAAGAAGGAGAAGGAGAAGGATGAGAAGGAGAAGGATGAGAAGAAGGAGAAGGATGAGAAGAAGGAGAAGGAGAAGGATGAGAAGAAGGAGAAGGATGAGAAGAAGAAGGATGAGAAGAAGGATGAGAAGGATGAGAAGAAGGAGAAGGATGAGAAGAAGGAGAATGATGAGAAGAAGGAGAAGAAGGAGAAGGATGAGAAGAAGGAGAAGGATGAGAAGAAGGAGAAGGATGAGAAGAAGGAGAAGGATGAGAAGAAGGAGAAGGAGAAGGATGAGAAGAAGGAGAAGGAGAAGGATGAGAAGAAGGAGAAGGAGAAGGATGAGAAGAAGGAGAAGGATGAGAAGAAGGAGAAGGATGAGAAGGAGAAGGATGAGAAGGAGAAGGATGAGAAGAAGAAGGCTGAGAATAAGGAGAAGGATGAGAAGAAGGAGAAGGATGAGAAGAAGGAGAAGGATGAGAAGAAGGAGAAGGAGAAGGATGAGAAGAAAGAGAAGGATGAGAAGGAGAAGGATGAGAAGAAGAAGGATGAGAAGAAGAAGGATGAGAAGAAGGAAAAGGATGAGAAGAAGAAGGATGAGAAGAAGAAGAAGGATGAGAAGAAGGAGAATGATGAGAAGAAGGAGAAGGATGATAAGAAGGAGAAGGAAGAGAAGAAGGAGAAGGAGAAGGATGAGAAGAAGGAGAAGGATGAGAAGAAGGAGAAGGATGAGAAGAAGGAGAAGGATGAGAAGAAGGAGAAGGATGAGAAGAAGGAGAAGGAGAAGGATGAGAAGAAAAAGGATGAGGAGAAGGAGAAGGATGAGAAGAAGGAGAAGGAGAAGGATGAGAAGAAGGAGAAGGATGAGAAGAAGGAGAAGGATGAGAAGAAGGAGAAGGAGAAGGATGAGAAGAAGGAGAAGGAGAAGGATGAGAAGAAGGAGAAGGAGAAGGATGAGAAGAAGGAGAAGGATGAGAAGAAGGAGAAGGATGAGAAGGAGAAGGATGAGAAGGAGAAGGATGAGAAGAAGAAGGCTGAGAATAAGGAGAAGGATGAGAAGAAGGAGAAGGAGAAGGATGAGAAGAAGGAGAAGGATGAGAAGAAGGAGAAGGAGAAGGATGAGAAGAAAGAGAAGGATGAGAAGGAGAAGGATGAGAAGAAGAAGGATGAGAAGAAGAAGGATGAGAAGAAGGAAAAGGATGAGAAGAAGAAGGATGAGAAGAAGGAGAAGGATGAGAAGAAGGAGAATGATGAGAAGAAGGAGAAGGATGATAAGAAGGAGAAGGAAGAGAAGAAGGAGAAGGAGAAGGATGAGAAGAAGGAGAAGGATGAGAAGAAGGAGAAGGATGAGAAGAAGGAGAAGGATGAGAAGAAGGAGAAGGAGAAGGATGAGAAGAAGGAGAAGGATGAGAAGAAGAAGGATGAGAAGAAGGATGAGAAGAAGGAGGAGAAGGATGAGAAGAAGAAGGATGAGAAGAAGGAGAAGGATGAGAAGAAGGAGAAGGAAGAGAAGAAGGAGAAGGAGAAGGATGAGAAGGAGAAGGATGAGAAGAAGGAGAAGGATGAGAAGAAGGAGAAGGATGAGAAGAAGGAGAAGGAGAAGGATGAGAAGAAGGAGAAGGATGAGAAGAAGAAGGATGAGAAGAAGGATGAGAAGGATGAGAAGAAGGAGAAGGATGAGAAGAAGGAGAATGATGAGAAGAAGGAGAAGAAGGAGAAGGATGAGAAGAAGGAGAAGGATGAGAAGAAGGAGAAGGATGAGAAGAAGGAGAAGGATGAGAAGAAGGAGAAGGAGAAGGATGAGAAGAAAAAGGATGAGGAGAAGGAGAAGGATGAGAAGAAGGAGAAGGATGAGAAGGAGAAGGAGAAGGATGAGAAGAAGGAGAAGGAGAAGGATGAGAAGAAGGAGAAGGATGAGAAGAAGGAGAAGGATGAGAAGGAGAAGGAGAAGGATGAGAAGGAGAAGGATGAGAAGAAGGAGAAGGAGAAGGATGAGAAGAAGGAGAAGGAGAAGGATGAGAAGAAGGAGAAGGATGAGAAGAAGGATGAGCAGAAGGAGAAGGATGAGAAGAAGGAGAAGGATGAGAAGAAGGAGAAGGATGAGAAGAAGGATGAGAAGAAGGATGAGAAGAAGGAGAAGGATGAGAAGAAGGACAGTTCTGTGACAGTTTCTGTCTATTTCTGACAGTTCTGGGACATTCACTCCATACAGCGGTTTCAACCGCTGTATGGAGGGAATGTCATAGAACTGTCAGAAATAGACTATTAATGACAGTTCTGGGACTGTCCTTCCATGCAGCGGTTGAAACATTGTATGTATTTGTTTCCATAAATGGATCCATTTATGGAAACAAATACATACAATGTTTCAACCGCTGCATGGAAGGACAGTCCCAGAACTGTCATTAATAGTCTATTTCTGACAGTTCCATGACATTCCCTCCATACAGCGGTTAAAACAGCTGTATGCAGTGAATGTCCCAGAACTGTCAGAAATAGTCTATTTCTGATAGATCTGGGACATTCACTCCATACAGCTGTTTTAACCGCTGTATGGAGGGAATGTCATGGAACTGTCAGAAATAGACTATTAATGACAGTTCTGGGACTGTCCTTCCATGCAGCGGTTGAAACATTGTATGTATTTGTTTCCATAAATGGATCCATTTATGGAAACAAATACATACAATGTTTCAACCGCTGCATGGAAGGACAGTCCCAGAACTGTCATTAATAGTCTATTTCTGACAGTTCCATGACATTCCCTCCATACAGCGGTTAAAACAGCTGTATGCAGTGAATGTCCCAGAACTGTCATAAATAGTCTATTTCTGATAGATCTGGGACATTCACTCCATACAGCTGTTTTAACCGCTGTATGGAGGGAATGTCATGGAACTGTCAGAAATAGACTATTAATGACAGTTCTGGGACTGTCCTTCCATGCAGCGGTTGAAACATTGTATGTATTTGTTTCCATAAATGGATCCATTTATGGAAACAAATACATACAATGTTTCAACCGCTGCATTGAAGGACAGTCCCAGAACTGTCATTAATAGTCTATTTCTGACAGTTCCATGACATTCCCTCCATACAGCGGTTAAAACAGCTGTATGCAGTGAATGTCCCAGAACTGTCATAAATAGTCTATTTCTGATAGATCTGGGACATTCACTCCATACAGCTGTTTTAACCGCTGTATGGAGGGAATGTCATGGAACTGTCAGAAATAGACTATTAATGACAGTTGTGGGACTGTCCTTCCATACAGCGGTTGAAACATTGTATGTATTTGTTTCCATAAATGGATCCATTTATGGAAACAAATACATACAATGTTTCAACCGCTGCATTGAAGGACAGTCCCACAACTGTCATTAATAGTCTATTTCTGACAGTTCCATGACATTCCCTCCATACAGCGGTTAAAACAGCTGTATGCAGTGAATGTCCCAGAACTGTCATAAATAGTCTATTTCTGATAGATCTGGGACATTCACTGCATACAGCTGTTTTAACCGCTGTATGGAGGGAATGTCATGGAACTGTCAGAAATAGACTATTAATGACAGTTCTGGGACTGTCCTTCCATGCAGCGGTTGAAACATTGTATGTATTTGTTTCCATAAATGGATCCATTTATGGAAACAAATACATACAATGTTTCAACCGCTGCATTGAAGGACAGTCCCAGAACTGTCATTAATAGTCTATTTCTGACAGTTCCATGACATTCCCTCCATACAGCGGTTAAAACAGCTGTATGCAGTGAATGTCCCAGAACTGTCATAAATAGTCTATTTCTGATAGATCTGGGACATTCACTCCATACAGCTGTTTTAACCGCTGTATGGAGGGAATGTCATGGAACTGTCAGAAATAGACTATTAATGACAGTTCTGGGACTGTCCTTCCATGCAGCGGTTGAAACATTGTATGTATTTGTTTCCATAAATGGATCCATTTATGGAAACAAATACATACAATGTTTCAACCGCTGCATTGAAGGACAGTCCCAGAACTGTCATTAATAGTCTATTTCTGACAGTTCCATGACATTCCCTCCATACAGCGGTTAAAACAGCTGTATGCAGTGAATGTCCCAGAACTGTCATAAATAGTCTATTTCTGATAGATCTGGGACATTCACTCCATACAGCTGTTTTAACCGCTGTATGGAGGGAATGTCATGGAACTGTCAGAAATAGACTATTAATGACAGTTCTGGGACTGTCCTTCCATGCAGCGGTTGAAACATTGTATGTATTTGTTTCCATAAATGGATCCATTTATGGAAACAAATACATACAATGTTTCAACCGCTGCATTGAAGGACAGTCCCAGAACTGTCATTAATAGTCTATTTCTGACAGTTCCATGACATTCCCTCCATACAGCGGTTAAAACAGCTGTATGCAGTGAATGTCCCAGAACTGTCAGAAATAGTCTATTTCTGATAGATCTGGGACATTCACTCCATACAGCTGTTTTAACCGCTGTATGGAGGGAATGTCATGGAACTGTCAGAAATAGACTATTAATGACAGTTCTGGGACTGTCCTTCCATGCAGCGGTTGAAACATTGTATGTATTTGTTTCCATAAATGGATCCATTTATGGAAACAAATACATACAATGTTTCAACCGCTGCATGGAAGGACAGTCCCAGAACTGTCATTAATAGTCTATTTCTGACAGTTCCATGACATTCCCTCCATACAGCGGTTAAAACAGCTGTATGCAGTGAATGTCCCAGAACTGTCATAAATAGTCTATTTCTGATAGATCTGGGACATTCACTCCATACAGCTGTTTTAACCGCTGTATGGAGGGAATGTCATGGAACTGTCAGAAATAGACTATTAATGACAGTTCTGGGACTGTCCTTCCATGCAGCGGTTGAAACATTGTATGTATTTGTTTCCATAAATGGATCCATTTATGGAAACAAATACATACAATGTTTCAACCGCTGCATTGAAGGACAGTCCCAGAACTGTCATTAATAGTCTATTTCTGACAGTTCCATGACATTCCCTCCATACAGCGGTTAAAACAGCTGTATGCAGTGAATGTCCCAGAACTGTCATAAATAGTCTATTTCTGATAGATCTGGGACATTCACTCCATACAGCTGTTTTAACCGCTGTATGGAGGGAATGTCATGGAACTGTCAGAAATAGACTATTAATGACAGTTGTGGGACTGTCCTTCCATACAGCGGTTGAAACATTGTATGTATTTGTTTCCATAAATGGATCCATTTATGGAAACAAATACATACAATGTTTCAACCGCTGCATTGAAGGACAGTCCCACAACTGTCATTAATAGTCTATTTCTGACAGTTCCATGACATTCCCTCCATACAGCGGTTAAAACAGCTGTATGCAGTGAATGTCCCAGAACTGTCATAAATAGTCTATTTCTGATAGATCTGGGACATTCACTGCATACAGCTGTTTTAACCGCTGTATGGAGGGAATGTCATGGAACTGTCAGAAATAGACTATTAATGACAGTTCTGGGACTGTCCTTCCATGCAGCGGTTGAAACATTGTATGTATTTGTTTCCATAAATGGATCCATTTATGGAAACAAATACATACAATGTTTCAACCGCTGCATTGAAGGACAGTCCCAGAACTGTCATTAATAGTCTATTTCTGACAGTTCCATGACATTCCCTCCATACAGCGGTTAAAACAGCTGTATGCAGTGAATGTCCCAGAACTGTCATAAATAGTCTATTTCTGATAGATCTGGGACATTCACTCCATACAGCTGTTTTAACCGCTGTATGGAGGGAATGTCATGGAACTGTCAGAAATAGACTATTAATGACAGTTCTGGGACTGTCCTTCCATGCAGCGGTTGAAACATTGTATGTATTTGTTTCCATAAATGGATCCATTTATGGAAACAAATACATACAATGTTTCAACCGCTGCATTGAAGGACAGTCCCAGAACTGTCATTAATAGTCTATTTCTGACAGTTCCATGACATTCCCTCCATACAGCGGTTAAAACAGCTGTATGCAGTGAATGTCCCAGAACTGTCATAAATAGTCTATTTCTGATAGATCTGGGACATTCACTCCATACAGCTGTTTTAACCGCTGTATGGAGGGAATGTCATGGAACTGTCAGAAATAGACTATTAATGACAGTTCTGGGACTGTCCTTCCATGCAGCGGTTGAAACATTGTATGTATTTGTTTCCATAAATGGATCCATTTATGGAAACAAATACATACAATGTTTCAACCGCTGCATTGAAGGACAGTCCCAGAACTGTCATTAATAGTCTATTTCTGACAGTTCCATGACATTCCCTCCATACAGCGGTTAAAACAGCTGTATGCAGTGAATGTCCCAGAACTGTCATAAATAGTCTATTTCTGATAGATCTGGGACATTCACTCCATACAGCTGTTTTAACCGCTGTATGGAGGGAATGTCATGGAACTGTCAGAAATAGACTATTAATGACAGTTGTGGGACTGTCCTTCCATACAGCGGTTGAAACATTGTATGTATTTGTTTCCATAAATGGATCCATTTATGGAAACAAATACATACAATGTTTCAACCGCTGCATGGAAGGACAGTCCCAGAACTGTCATTAATAGTCTATTTCTGACAGTTCCATGACATTCCCTCCATACAGCGGTTAAAACAGCTGTATGCAGTGAATGTCCCAGAACTGTCATAAATAGTCTATTTCTGATAGATCTGGGACATTCACTCCATACAGCTGTTTTAACCGCTGTATGGAGGGAATGTCATGGAACTGTCAGAAATAGACTATTAATGACAGTTCTGGGACTGTCCTTCCATGCAGCGGTTGAAACATTGTATGTATTTGTTTCCATAAATGGATCCATTTATGGAAACAAATACATACAATGTTTCAACCGCTGCATTGAAGGACAGTCCCAGAACTGTCATTAATAGTCTATTTCTGACAGTTCCATGACATTCCCTCCATACAGCGGTTAAAACAGCTGTATGCAGTGAATGTCCCAGAACTGTCATAAATAGTCTATTTCTGACAGTTCTGGGACATTCACTCCATACAGCGGTTTCCGGCAAAAAGTGTATGTGCAGAGTTCCTCTATTCTGCAGATACACTTAGAGGAGCTCTGCAGATACACTTAGAGGAGCTCTGCACATACACTTTTTTCCGGTTTGGAATTATTCTTATTTTCATCCTACTTCTTCTTCTTCTTCTTCATCCTCATCCTCATCCTCTTCTTCTTCTGAGGATGAGGATGAAGAAGAAGAAGAAGAAGAAGAAGAAGAAGTAGGATGAAAATAAGATTAATTCCAAGCCGGCAAAAAGTGTATGTGCAGAGCTCCTCTAAGTGTATCTGCAGAGCTCCTCTAAGTGTATCTGCAGAATAGAGGAACTCTGCACATACACTTTTTGCCGGCTTGGAATTATTCTTCTTTTCATCCTACTTCTTCTTCTTCTTCTTCTTCATCCTCATCCTCAGAAGAAGAGGATGAGGATGAGGATGAGGATGAGGAAGAAGAAGAAGAATGAAAAGAAGAATAATTCCAAGCCGGCAAAAAGTGTATGTGCAGAGTTCCTCTATTTCTGACAGTTCTCTCACAGCTTCTTCACATGTACAGCGGTTGAAATATCTGTATCCTAAATGGAAACTAATAGATACAAATTGTATCTATTAGTTTCCATTTAGGATACAGATGTTTCAACCGCTGTACATGTGAAGAAGCTGTGAGAGAACTGTCAGAAATAGAGGAACTCTGCACATACACTTTTTGCCGGCTTGGAATTATTCTTCTTTTCATCCTACTTCTTCTTCTTCTTCTTCTTCTTCTTCTTCTTCATCCTCATCCTCATCCTCTTCTTCTGAGGATGAAGAAGAAGAAGAAGTAGGATGAAAAGAAGAATAATTCCAAGCCGGCAAAAAGTGTATGTGCAGAGTTCCTCTATTTCTGACAGTTCTCTCACAACTTCTTCACATGTACAGTGGTTGAAACATCTGTATCCTAAATGTAAACTAATAGATACAATGTTTCAACCGCTAAACATGTGTTCCTTCTGTCAGAGAACTGTCAGAAATAGCGGAGCTCACTGCAGGGACACTTTTGCCGGCTGATCGGGAAATGTTCGATTCGCGCACCCGAAGTAGGCAAAATTTCGGTTTCGACACGAATCGAATATTTCCTGAAATTCGACTCGAATTCCGGTTCGCCTAGTTCGATTCGCTCATCTCTAGTCCTTACGACTAAAGACAAAAAGTCTGGATGAAGAGGAAGGTGTCAACGTAGGGTGCCATCAGACAAATTCTGTACGAAGGTCAACAAGGCCATTATGAAATCACCAAAATTACCAGGATCCCTTTGGATAAAATCTGTTGGGATATCACAGGTAGAAGCTTTATCAAAGGAAAAATATAAATCAAAGAGTACTGGTCTCATGAGGACTCCAATGCATTTGTCTCCTACAATTTTTCCACTATGTGGTTGAGACAGCACACCATCCAGTCCACATCTAGTGTTCCCATACTGCAGGCAAAAAACTTTAAAGGTTTCCCAATGGAAAGACCCATACTTTGATCCAGGCTCTGGCAAATTATATAGTCAGCCTGCCAATATTCTACACCTGGAATTTACAATGTGGAGGAAATTCAAGATGTGGGAAACCGTTATCACTGCAACTGCCCTCTTTGTTGGTTGATATACACCACTGTCATTATCTTGACAGACTATAACCTATGGATGCCCTTCCAGCAAACCTGTCCAATGCGGTAGTGACAATCTGGCAGCCTGAAGTTCCAACACCTTGCTGGGAAGACGAGCGAACTCCTTTGACGAGACACCATAAACTGACACGTGACCATGAACACCTTCCCAGCACCATGGCCTGGCATCCTTTGTCATTATTATCCAGCAAAGCAGAAGGATGGATTTCTCAACGCTGTTGAGCAAATCTATGAAAATAAAGATGCCTTCGACAAACTAAGATCTAGACCTTATATACAACAAATTGATGCCCCCCTGTGTCAGCACGGGGGCTGAACATGGGCCTGACGTTTCTTAAGAAAAATATCTTGGCCAGTCTGAGCAGACCCAGGTTTTCCAAGTTGAAAGATGTGATGAGAACTGATTTACTGAGGTTAAGAGGCCAGCCAAATTTCTCCAGGTGTACAGAAAGTCTGGATTCCAAGGCCAAAATAGACTCTGCTCAAAGCAGCAGGTCATGTAGGTACCAAACTATCGAAATCTCTCATTGTCTCCGAAGGGCCAGAACACGGGTGAATACTTTGCTGAATACTCTAGGACACAGGTGTCAAACTGGTGGCACTCCAGCTGTTGCCAAACAACAAGTCCCATGAGGCATTGCAAGATTGACAGTTACAAGCATAACTCCCAAAGGCAGAGGCATGATGAGACTTGTAGTTTCGCAACAGCTGGACGGCTGCCAGTTTGACACCCCTGCTCTGGGGGTTAAGCCTTGCCAAGAAGGCCCAAAAATCAGTAATAATCCTCCGTAATTCCAAAGCAAGGGAAACACTGGTGACCTGAGCATATGTGAACATTTGAGTTAGTATCTTGAAGTTAACCTATCATCAGATGGAGAAAGGCCACTACTTCTCAAACTGACTCCACACTCTCACAAAGGTGTTGGGTCCCTTAAGGTCTAGAATGGGCCAAACCCCATCCTTCCTTTGGACAGTGAACAGGTTTGCATCAAGCCCTTGGAAACTTTTCTGAGGAGAGGAACTGGAGCATCACCTCACCTGTAACAGAAGGCTCTGCACTGAAAATGCAAATATGCCAGGTGTTGAAAAAAGAGCAATTGGAGGGTAAGAACCACTCCAGTGAAGGAGGACAGAAATTTTTTTTTTATCTGTGGACTGCAAGCTTGCAACCTACTTATCTGAGACTTAGATCACTAAGAAGCATGCATAAAAAAGGAAAACATCCCCTACCTGGAGAAACACAGGAGCAGACAAACCTTTATGCAGAGGAGGATTTACCTGTGGGTTTAGCAGGCTAAGATTGCTAAGGATATATGGAGTCTGTGGAGATAGAGGGCTTGAAGGCCTTGGCTCCCTTGTCAGAGGTCTTTTGCAAAACATTCCCTTTGCACACATTCCCAGTTTGGGATACAGACTTTCTATAGGATCAAGACACCAACCTCTGCAGGTAGGGTACTGCTTGCACTGTGACACGAATGCCTGAGGCCGAGTAAACATATTCTTCACAAATAGCTCTTGCCAGGGCTATTGCTGCTGATCCTACATAAATCATTGAGTTACAAGTGAACAATAGCTGGAACTAGGGGGACTACCAGGACCTTATTATCCAGGCAATTACCCAGACAGAAGTTTTATAAAGATTTATCTTGAGTAGTAAAGACATATATAGTTAGTTTCTTCCAAGAAAATAATTGAAATAACAGAGCACTAAATCCAGACAGGTGAAATTAGGTCCTACCTCCTTGACATTAAAATCAGTTCAACTGAGCAGTGTCTTAAGGTACCACAGCCACTAGGGTCAGATGCAGTGTTTCTTCATCTCTGCTTCCTCACTGACAAGATAAATTATGCAACACATTAAACAGTGAGGGAGCTATGCTGTTGTAGGAGATGAGTATCCTCTGCGGACATTAACTGTACACAAATGTACACAATTGTGTCAGTTCAGTACAGATTCTGTTTCTGCGGAGATGTTTTGATTATGTCAGTTTTGGCACTTATTGTGTCTCTGTGGATGTGTTTTGGGTTGTTTAAGTAAGGCACTGACTGTGTCCTCAGACATTTTTCTGGTTGTGTAAGTACAGTACTGACAAAAAAATACCCAAAACAGAGTGACAAACTGTAAGGGCATATAACAGGCTCCTATGTGCCACTTCCCATAATAATTAATAAAATGAACCAAAGAAAAATGTAAAAGGGCAATTGCAGACTTTAGAGGCACTGCAACAAAGATATCTTTAAAATTACTTTATTATTTGAATATAGACCATCACATAGCAATACATAAAGATTATTCCGCAAGACCCCCAAAAGGGGGTGGAACATTCTATTCAGATTACAAAACTTGTCAAGGGTATCAAAAGATATAGATCAGATGTCAATATTAGTAATCACTCGAGTATCACTTTTTCAGGAGTTACTTGAGGTATCAGCTACAAAGCAGAAAGTGTGTCGGGATAGATGTTGAGAACACATGGAGCAACCACGTGTCAGGCAGGTCAGCAGGGGGATCCCACAAGGGTGATAGCCCACTAGGTAGTCCTTGAAAGGGGGGTCTCTTGATCTTCCAAAAATGGAGACTGGAAAATTGATGTTAGCATCGATTTTAAAGCCCAAAGGTCCACTTAAAAATATTCACTGAAGTGAAAAATGTAGAGAAGATATATTAAGGCCTCAGATAAATCCACTCAGCCACAATGGTTACTAAGCAGCATTTGTAAAATCTTATTAGGGTACAAGCAGTGGAGGAGCAACAGGGAAATATGGCCAATATGATACAGTACGTCAGTCTCACAAGATAGAAATCAAGTCAGGCATATGAGGTAGCTAAGCCAGCTAATATCTGAACCAGGAGGTCAGGTACCTGGCCAGTCCCACCTAACACACCTCCAGTTCTGGGGCCCGCACAGGACTGACTTCTGGGCCAAGCTGCCCTACTTACTCGGACTACCTGAGATGGTATAAGGGTGTCTGATGTAGGAGCCAAACTCTCTCCGTTCCGCTGTAGAAGGGGAAAGGGGGTGGTGATTGAGCACAAGATAGATGGACATATGGAGAAAAAGTAGCCACCCAGCCCTGATATATTTTTAGTGTAGACTTTAGGATATACAGTACCTTAACATAAATCACTGTTGCTGCTATTTTAAACTTCACTCTCTCATCAGTGGTCCTCACTGTTCCTTTTCAAAAACCTCAGTCACTACTTCTCCAAACCTCTGTTGCCTGTCTTACCTTTCTGACACATCATACTCCTTTCTTCTCAAGATTTTAGCCATTCTCCTCAATCATGCAGCAAACATTGGTCAATCATCATTCACCATCCTCACTCATCACCCCTATCATTTCTAAACCTGCCATCTATCCACCAAACATTTGCATCATTCCTCTTCTCCTAATGCCATGTCATTTTTCCAACTCTGACATATTTCTCACTAACCCTGTTCATGCACTCTCCTCATACCTACGTACCTGCTCTCTGTAACATATTAAGAATGTAAGTATTAAGTAGGGATGAGAATCAGGTTTGCCTCTCCTGTGAGTCTGAGATGAATTCTACAGGTTTAATTCACTCAGGAGAATTTTTTAAGAACAAGAATGCACTGTATGGTCTTTGAACTACAAGCAGCAGGCTTAGAATTGCCAATAAGGGGGCTTACGGATAAGCCAGCCTCCTCACTCTAAAAGGTTGGGCACAGAGCAGCCATGGTGTCAGTGTACTGGAAGCCGCTGACAAATTGCACAGGTAGATTAGGGCCACAAATAGCACTTTAATTCTGATTGCTAGCTCATTGGACGATCAATCCTTTTTCTGTATTTTTGTACTTAATGGAGGCTTTTTTGCCTTTAATTATATTTTGTGGTTGATTTGTGGTTAACAGTTACTCTTAGCTGAGCTTGATTACTCTCTCCATAAAAATGTCCTGCTGCTGGCCAATTTGAACCTGCTGCATCATCTGCAGTCTCTTAATTCATAATGAGAGTTTGATAGAAACTGGTCAGCAGCAGAACAGATCAAATTGGAATGATGCTGCCTTAAAAATCACAGCCAAATATGCACTTCCAGTTTAAAGTATGATTCTCACTGAGATTGGCTGTAAATATCATACTCTTTCTTTACATGAACAGCTTTAAGACACCCCCCAAAAAATTTTCATTTTATCCCTTTAATGCTGTCGTATAGTAAAAAAAAAAAAAAAAAAACCGCTGGAGAGATGGACTAATTTTTTTGAAGTGTCATTTATAAACTGCGCACAAGAAACCCCACATGAACGATCAGAGTGCCTGTGAATGATTGTGACTGGGCTGTTATTGAACAGCTTAGATCATAGGCACAGTGTATAGAGCCAATCAGAGTGGTTCCATACCTTGTGAACACTGCAGACCAGTTACAGTCATCACAGGTGCAAACACTACAAGTGTTTACAAACAGTCAGTCCATTCACAATAGAGGAAGGGAATCATTGAATGTTTGTAAACATAGGCAGAAAGGAGGAATGCAGCAGATCAAAAGTAAATTTGGAGAGGGTGGGGTTGTCAAAGTGTCACTAACCTCCAATGATTGTTGGATTGTTTTCTTAAATGTGATAATGACAGGTAGTGTTCAAGTGCCACTGATGACTAATAGTTTTTGGCTTGTTTTTTTGAAGGTGGAGGGCTTAAAGTGTCATTGACCACCAATAATATTAGATTGGCTGGTGTCAAATGAAAAACACAGGGTCTAAACATCACCCCCCCCCCCACCCTTTCTGTGAGGATTCACAGATTAAACATCTGGCCCTTGCTTGACACTCAGCTAATAAAATGCTGTGTATAGTCTGAACATCTGGTCACTGTATGGCTACAAACTTAAGCCTGCTAAGCTTCAAGCTGCATCAACCTGATGGTGAAAACCTTTTGAGACTCAAATATAGGCTCTTGATCTCTGGTGCAAACCACTGCAATTAACTGAACCCTGGTTACCAGAAAATGGTTACTTAAAAATGTACCCCTCAGGATTTGTCAAAATTTAAGCAAATTTAAACTTTTAATTGCCATTACCTTTCTAATGTTTAAAAACACCCTTTGTCCACTAGTACTTTTTTTTTAAAAAAAAAAACACTTTACAGAGCAGGATATTGTTGGAATGTGCAACATTTTCATATATGAGCATATATATGAAACAGGGATTTGACATATTTGTATAAGGGGCTGATATGGAACAAGTTTGTTTTGGTTATCTATGGAACATCTGCTCTCACTGTTAAATGCCCCTAAGAACAACAGTGCAGGATTACCCAACAGGATGTCTATCGTGAGACCTTACACACAGTATGATGGCCCTATCTACTGGAGGATGTTGGCAAGCATTGTAGAGCTATATGAAAAATGCAGACTGGACAAAAGGACCCTTAATGAGGGTTGTAAGGACCTTTTCTTGTTTTAGCATTCTCATTCTCACTGTTAGTGTTGTGATTATCATTATTAGAGCTCTAGTAGTTTTTCCCAATTAGGAAGGGATAAAATAAAAGATATTTCAGACATTTCCATCATACAAACACAGAACACAAATGTGCAGGCTCTTAAATGTACAGATATATGAAAACATAGTTATTTAATTCCTGAGGGTGGGTTTTTGCTAATTCTAAGAACGTATTACATGCATTTAAAACTATCCACAGAGAAAGTACATTTTTATTACATGCATAGTATCAGTTATTTTTTCAGCCTCAAATTACCTTAAAAAAATCTTATGTCTTTCAAACTGTTATACACTTGTCTATATTTTATCATTGTAATAAATAAACAGATTTGTATATTGATAACTAGAGATCATAGCTATCACATTGTACTTTGCCACTATCAAAAACTGTTGAGATTAGATATTAGCCACATAGATGGTGTACTACTTATAACTAGTGGGCCATTTCATGGATCTGCATTGTGAGAATGTGCAGAAAAGCTGTCCAGAATAAAATAACTATACTGGCTCCAATCTCAGGCTGACAGTCATCTATTCTTCTGTATACAGAAATGGACTCTGAGTTTGAGAAAGAGTAATATAAATAATACCTCTCAAAAACAGAGGCAAAGTGGATTGATTCATTGAATACCATGAATTCAAATGGACTGAATGATGAGTTAACAAAACTTACTTTAATACCCATTGAAGATAATAACCTTAGATATAAGGATTTAAAGCACCATACTGATCACATATATCTGGAAAGCCTGGAAAGAAATTGCAAAGAATCAATTTCTGTTGTGCAGAAGTACAGCTAGCCCCAGGTTACAAGACCTGAAAGGGTTTCTGAATAATATATTATTTTATTTTATGTATGAACAGAGGAGATAAAGGAGTAAAGATAATATAAGGCTATTACTCTCTCCCTTTGGAAAAATACAGTACATTACATACAAATACAGTATCATATTTTGAAATGTGATGGCCTGGGGTTCAAATATTAAAATAGGAAAAACACCCAAAAACAGAGATCACTTTAATAAAATATTTTAATATAAGAGTATACATTAAAAAGGAAGCATAGCATGCAGTGTATAAAGATATTTTAAGTTATTCTAAGATTCTTTTTTTATACTATAATACATGGCTGACACACATAAGTACTGTTATTCTAAGATTTAAAAAAAGGCCTAATAGTAGGTTTTAAAGTCTATGTTTGCACATAATAAAAATATGTACTTTTTGCTCAAGCTGAACTAATTATTTTTCTAAGTGACTTTTCAAGAAATTTATTTTAGGATTAAAATGATCCATTTTACCACAGAATGGCCTCAAAATGTGTATATACTGTGTCTGGGTCACCTGAATACTTAATCATAAGGAGAGCATTATTTTCTTTTGGGGGTATCTTTAAAAAGATGATCTGTTGTGGAACATTATTGTTCAGTAGAGCTTCAGCATTTAGAGCTGTATTAAACCCAAAGCCAAAAATGCAACATATTGCAGCTTACCAATTATTAGATGTGGTGGCTGCATTAGTTTTCTTTTTTTTTTTTTTTTAGATCTCTGTGTTCATCTGGTGATCTGGTCAGTAACACATATCCTGTGTTAGAGTGCCCCCACTCTGGATTAAAGAGCACAGGGGGCATCTTTGGACAGCAGCATTGTCAGTCTGCAGGGAGGGGTGTGTTAGATGCACTGACAGAATTGAATACATTAACCACTAGCCAACCGGGCACTAAATAAATAAAAGTTGATCATGTAAACATCCCTGTCAGTGTTAAATGGTTTGTCTCATCCCCGTAACTGACACATCTACAAGAGAGCTTGTTCTTTTGAAAAACAACATACTTACTAGCTGGATCACCAGGTACAAATAAAGAAAAAAAAGACATTAATGCAACCATCATATCTAAGAGTTGGTAAGCTGCAATATAATACATGTTGGCTTTTGTGTTTAATTCTCCTAGATTGTAAGCTCTAACGAGCAGGGCCCTCTGTTTCCTCTTGTACCAAATTGGATTGTAACTGTAATGTCTACCTTCATTTTGTAAAGCGCTGCGCAAACTGTTAGCGCTATTTAAATCCTGTATAATAATAATAACAACATAATAATAATAATACTACTTTAAAGAGATGATAGCTGCCCCTTGTTTCTCATTCCTTTTCACTTCCTGGTTGATCAGCTGGAATCAATTTTTTTAAGCAAAAATTAAAAAAGCAGTCCCACTTTCATAATTCACTTTCACCCTCTTCATCAAATGAACAACATAACAAGAGTCTCAATAGTCGTTTTCTCGTGTTAGTCTAAACAAGCATTACTACTTGTTTACATTCTTTTTTGCAGTTCTTCCACCTTTTCAAAGGAAGGTACAACCATAGATTGACATGACCATGCTATTGTAAATTACAATGTATTCCCAATCAACATTCATGGTATTGAACAAAAGGCCAGAAATGTAGTTGTCAGACCAGTATAAAATAATAATATACAGTTGTGCTCAAAAGTTTGCATACCCTGGAAGAAATTGCAAAATTTTGGTATTAAATATTGAAAATATGAATGATCATGCCAAAAAATGCTCTTTTTTTAACCGGTTGCCTACCAGCCACAGTACATATACTGTGGCAGGGCATCTCCGCTGTGCAAAATCAGGTTTCTAAACATCATTTTGCATATCAGGTAGGGGGCGAGTGCGAGGCGCGCAACCGCCCTACCCGCACCAACGATCGCGGCCGTCAATCACCAGGTCCCGGCCGGTCACTACCCGCCGGGTCCCGGCAATTGCCGGCAAACAGTGACACAGAGCACAGCTGCATTGCTTTCAATGCAGCACTGCTCCCTGTCAGTTCCCAATTGCATGACCGCGCAATTGTCAGTTAAAATAATGCAGCGACGTAACACAAACCGCTTCTGTAACCGCTTCCTGACCGCCCTATAGCAGAAATACTGCTACAGGGCGGCATGGGTGCACAAAATCACATATATATATATATATATATATATATATATGTGATGCGCGGTCCCGCGGTGTTCACGCCCCTCCCAGATAGCGTCAGATTGCCCGTCAGTACACTGGTCATCACATTTAACCCCTTGATTGCCAGGAACACGCTCATGCACAATAAACCTCCATTGCTAGTATAGTGTCTGAACGGATCAATATGTTTGATAAGATCAGCACTATACCAGCGTTCACATTAGTATAGTGTCCCCAAAAACGTAGCGTTAGTGGGATCAGCCCCAGCACCTGCGTTTAGCCCCTACGCTTACCCCCCCCTTCTCCCCCAGCAATTGCTGTGTCAGTAGGTCACTTGATACACTACACACAAAACCGCAGTGTTGGCAGAATCAGGCCTGATTTCTGTTAGTACTTGTCAGTAAATTTTGATGACTCTCATATGCAGCAGAGTGCCAGTACTAGTGCCATGCTACCTTTTGGTGAACTGGAGAGTTTTAGTGGCCTAGTACATCCTGGGCTTTCACATATCTCTTAGATTGTAAGCTCCCAGGCATTAAAAAAAATATATAATGTTTGGGGGTTTAAATTAATTTCCTAGCAAAAAATACTGATTTTTTTCATGTGAACAAAAAGTGTCAGAAAAGGCTTGATCTTCAGGTGGTTAGAAGAGTGAATGATGTGTCGCATAAACTTTTAATGCTGGGCATAAAACGACCCCTTTTTGGAAAGTAGACACCCCAAACTATTTGCTGAGAGGCATGTTGAATCAGTAGAAGAATTTATTTTTTTACCACAAGTTTTTGGAAAATGACGAAAAAAAAATTTTTTTTTTTTTTTAAACAAAATTGTCACTTAAATGATTTACTGCTCACACATGTCATAGTTATATGTGGAATTACTCCCCAAAATACATTCTGCTACTTCTCCACAGTATGGGGGTACCACATGTGAGAGACGTTTTGGCAGTCTAGCCAAGTACAGGACCCCAAAATCCAATAAGCACCTTCAGGCTTTTAAAGGGCTTTATTTCCTCATTACACTTCCAGACTACCTATCACAGTTTCAGAGGCCCTGAAATGCCAGGATAGCACCTAACCCCCCAAATGACCTCTTTTTGGAAAGTAGACACCCCAAGGAATTTGATAAGAAGCATGGTAAGTATTTTGCAAATCTCATTTGTTGCCACAAGTTTTTGGAAAATTAAGAAAAAAACCAAAAACATATTTGTTCTATTCTTTTTTTATATTTCAAAACCTTATGAGAAAAATTAGATCTGCAAAATACTCACCATGCTTCTTTTTAAATTCCTTGGGGTGTCTACTTTCCAGAAAGGGGTCATTTAGGGGGGGGGGGGTTTGGTGCTATCCTGGCATGTCAGAGCCTTCGAAACTGTGATAGGTAGTGAGGAAGTGAAATAAGGAAGTTATGCACCTTCAGGCTTTCAAAGTGGTCATTGGATTTCAGGCTCCTGTATGTGGCTAGGCTCCCAAAAAGTCTCACACATGTGGTATCCCCATACTCAGTAGAAGTAGCAGAATGTATTTTGGGGTGTAATTCCACATATACCCATGGCATGTGCGAGAAATAAATAATTTAAATGACAACTTTGTGTAAAAAAAAATGTTTTTGTCATTTTCCAGAAACTTGTGGGAAAAAATAAATCTTCCATGGACTCAATATGCCTCTCAGCAGATAGCTTAGGGTGTCTACTTTCCGAAAAGGGATCATTCCAAAATGGGGGTGTTTGTACTATCCTGGTATTTTAGCACCTCAAGAAATGTGATGGGCAGTCAGAAAGTAAAAGCTGTGTTAATTCCATTATCTATACCATAGTTTGTAGATACTATAACTTTCACACAAAGCAATAAATATACACTTACTGGGATTTTTTTTAACCAAAAACATGTAGCAGAATACATTTTGGCCTAAATTTATGACGAAAGTTTAGTTTTTTGGATATTTTTTATGGCTGAAATGAGAAAATATTGTTTTTTTCAAAAACAAATGTTTTTCTTCAAAACTTTTTCTGTTTATAGCGTCAAAAATAAAAAGTGCACAGGTGATCAAATACCACCAAAAGAAAGCTCTATTTGTGCGAAAAAAGGACATACATTTCGTTTATGTTTTGTTTTGCATGACTGCGCAATTGTCTGTTAAACTAGCGCCGAGCTGTATAGCAAAAAAATGGCATAAATTGCAGTATCTATACCATAGTTTGTAGACGCTATAACTTTCACACAAAGCAATCGATATATACACTTATTGGGATTTTTTTTTTTACCAAAAACATATAGCAGAATACATTTTGGCCTAAATTTATAACGAACTTTGAGTTTACTATATATTTTTTATAGCTGAAAGTAAAAAATATAATTTTTCTTCAAAATGTTTGGTCTTTTTTTGTTTATAGCGTGAAAAATAAAAAGCGCACAGGTGATCAAATACCACCGAAAGAAAGCTCTATGTGTGTGAAAAAAGGATGTAAATTTTGTTTGAGTTCAGCATTGCATGACTGCGCAATTAACAGTTGAATAAGTGCAGCGTCGAGTAGCAAAAAAGAGGCCTGGTCAGGAAGGGGGGTAAATCCTCTGGAGGGCAAGTGGTTAAAGGATGATGTTCATATGAAACCATTTATTATCAAATAATTGTTTGGCTCCTTTTTAAATCATAACAACAAAAATCACCCAAATGGCCATGATCAAAAGTTTACATACCCTGGAATGTTTGGCCTTGGTACAGACACACAAGGTGACACACACAGATTAAAATGCCAATTAGAGGTTAATGTCCCACATCTGTGGCTTGTAAATTGCAATTAGTGTCAGTGTATAAATAGTCAGTGAGTTTGTTAGCTCTTACATAGAAGCACTGACTAGGCTAGGTACTGAGCCATGGGAATCAAAAAAGAACTGTCAAAAATCCTGCGTAACAAGGTAATGGAACTTTATAAACATGGAAAAGGACATAAAAAGATGTTTAACCCGTGTGTGTCACCTTGTGTGTCTGTACCAAGGCCAAACATTCCAGGGTATGTAAACTTTTGATCATGGCCATTTGGGTGATTTTTGTTATCATTATGATTTAAAAAGGAGCCAAACAACTATTCGATAATAAATGGCTTCATATGATCATCATCCTTCAATAAAAGAACATTTTTTGGCACGATCAGTCATATTTTCAAATTCAATGCCAAAATTTCACAATTTCTACCAGGGTATGCAAACTTTTGAGCACAACTGTATAACAGTCTACAGAGAAACATAGAAGATTGTCAGTCTGAGTGGTCTGATTATATAGCTATGTCTGTTCCAAGCATGTCTGAATCCACTTACTGTTGGCTGCTACACTACCTCTACTGGAAGTCTATTCTAAGCATCAACTACACTTTTGGTAAACTATTACTTTCTAAGATTAATTTTGAACTCTCTTCTGTGTAGTTTGAGATCACATCACTGTGTTCTAAATCTTAGCTTCATATTGAAATTACTGCCCTTCTAAACCTTTTTCACTATTAATGTAATAAAGGTTTCAGTCATGTCTTCCCTTTCCCTTCTTTCCTCCAAACTGCAATCTCTACTGATATGTTTTATCCCTGAGACCGTTCACCAATTTAGTTGCCTGTCTCTGGACTTGTTCAGTCTTATTAATATCTTTTTGTAGGTGATGCCTTCAGAAGTGGACACATTATTCTAAATGAGGTCTAATTAAAGATCCTGCTGGTAATCTCTCTAGTGATACATCCTAAAATTATGTTTGCTTTTCCCACTTCCTAGCCACACTGTTTGCTCATTTTGTAATCATCTGAAATAAATATCCCCAAAGCTTTTTCTTCTGTAGTTCTGGCTAACACTGTGCCCCCAAAACTGTACTCTATCAAGGGACTCTTTTCCATAGATAAATTTTACATTTAGAAACATTGAACTGCAGTTTCCACAGCTTTGACTAATCATTTGGCAATGTCAACACAAGTTCCATGTTAGAGACACCTCCCGGGCTATCAACCCTGTTGCACACCTTTGGTCATCAGCAAAAAGACATACCTTACCCATCAAACCTTTACCCCTGGTTTACATCTGTGCGGTCGTTCGGGCCACGATTAGCGCAGGCACAAGAGCCCATTCATTTGAATGGACTCCCGTGCCCTGGGACAAGCAGGAAAGAAGTCCAGCCACTACTTGGGAAATTGCAGCCTGCACGGGAACCGAGGTTTCCAGTACAGTTACACAGTGTGGATGGCGAGCCATTAGCATTAATGGCACCTGCTTGCGGGTCCCACATTCCTCTGTGTGGGTGGTGCGGCTGCAGGTATTTGTGCGGGTCCATCAGCAGCACCACCCGCACAGATGTGAACCAGGGGTTAGTTATATCACTTACAGACAGATTATTAAAAAGGACCTAGTACAGAACGTTGTGGTATAGCGAACGAAAAGGTTCTGAGGTTTCATCTGATAATATCCCAGTTTGTAAATATTCAGGTTAGGTAATTTTTCAGGAAGATATATGTTCAGAGACTGCATCTCAAGTAAATGGAACTTCCTTTCTATAAGAACATGGCTAGCTGGTGGAGTATATGGGATGGCATGCAAAAAAAAAGGGCATAGAATGTAATGGCTACAAGGCAGTAAAGAAAAAAGAATGGGTTCTGCTTCATGCCGTTTTCATGAATGTTTATGGGAATGTTTCAAACTCCAAGGCTACCTCCCAGAGTAGTCCATCCTACCTCCCCAACCACAATCATCAAAGGGTATCCCTATCTAAACCCTGATGGTGTAGCTGTATTAATGTTTACCACATTTACAAAAAATCTTATGTTTGTCTTCCAGGAACCTAAACATATGTTTGTTAATGATTGTAATATCAACCCTCTGTTTGAGATCCAGGAATGGAAGAAGCTGCTTCCAGTTTCATATTAGCATTAGTTGTGCTGCCAGGAAAATATAAAGCAATATGTTTTGCGACTTGGTCAATGACTCAGTAGATACATACAATAGGATCTCCCAGGGGTTCTTAGACCCACCTCACAGTGATTTGAGTAAGCGAAAGACCTTTGACCAGGAAAAACAAATGGGCAGGTCCACAAAATATGCATCATGCCACTAACTTCATGCAAGCAATACAAACATCTGTTAGAGTAACTATGATTTTGTCTGTTAAAAAAATTAAAAAAGAATAACTATGGTTCTTATCTAAAAATTTGAGCAGGAAATGGTTGAACTGGATGGACTTTTGTCTTTTTTCAGCCAGACTAACTATGTAACTATGAAATATGTACCATTCCGGCATTACTTTATATGCCATTTCAGTGTTAGTCAGAGAGAAAATACTTTGCTAAATTTAACCCCTAGAACAGCTCCCAATCTTCCTCAGGTTTAGTTTTAGACCCATTTCCCACACAGCTGTGTCTTGCATGCTGTGGTAATTTATTGAGCTGTGAGTAAAGTAGAAAGATTAGGTTGGGCAGATATGCTCAAAACAAGTCAGTGGCTTGGTGAGGTTTTCATTTCTGATCAGGGATGAGATCCAATGCTGTATCCGGTGGATAGGATGTCCACATTCGGAATCTTTTTTGGCATATCAGATTGAAGACATCTGGATGAAGGGCCCATTCCCCTTGGTGGTGTAAAGAAAACAAACAAAAACATTTGCAGGGGGGTTGCAGGAAAGAAAAGAGCTTTTTGTGAGTGGGGGAGTGCAGGTTAGCACACCTGTTATGATAAATCCCTATCAAAATCTCTAAAATGAATAAAAAAATTTTCATCGAAGATTTACACATTTCACACAAATCAAATTAGAAAAACTTGCAAATCGTAGGTAAAACCTATGTCAAGATTGGGTGAAAACATTTATATATAGATCCCTAAGTTGCTTTTTTACAAAAATTCATCCCTGATCAAATTTCGGCACTATGTATTACACTGATTTTTTGCTGACTGAAGGAAATAGTTATAACTTATCAAAGTTCCTGATCCTCATTGTTCAACTAGCAGGGCAAAGTGACAGGGCCTATTTAAAGCCCATCCGTTTATACTTACCTATGCAAATAATCTGATGCTTCCAGTTATCGGAGAGCAAACAACTGCCTCACATGGTGCAGCGTTCAGGCCTGAGTGATGCATGCAAGGGAGGGGGGGACATCATCAAATCTGTGTAAGCTCTAAAACAATCTGGTTACACAGGGTTAGCATGCAGGAGGAAGGGGAAAGTATGGGAAAGTTGAGAGAATAAAGAGTCTGGGGATCAGTCTCAAAGAGACTCTGTTGCTTTTCCCTGATCAAGTTGGAAAAAGTTAAATACCAGCTGATAAACTTTTAAGAGATTCTTAGTCTTCAACCAAAGCTGTTGACAAGAACAAGTTTACCTCCAAAGAGTTTTTCGAAACTCTGAAACAAAAAAGAAAAGGGGGCTCTTCTAAGAGTAGACATATTATTAGATGATACAAGGAATAAATAAATTCTCCTCACCTGACGTACAAGTATAGCGTACCTTTATTAGGAGATGTTCCTTTAAATCCAGTCTTCCTTCATATATAATCTTCCTCCTCCATCTCCAGACTGCCTGTTTCAGGCAGTTTATGTGCTCTGCTTTGGTCTGTGTCTCCAGCTCAGGAGTAGACTTGGTCAGACTTGTGTAGCTGCCGGATCTTCTGAGATCAATGAGCGGCTCTTCTGACATGTTTATGAGATTGTGGATGCCAGTCAGATAAAAGGCGAAAACAAACACTGAATTTCAGTTCTTCCAAAAAAGATGAGGAATGGTAGTTTCAGGCCATGTCAAGAAGAAAAGGAGATAATCTGCGTAAGCAGTACCTTTGTGGCGATTTCCGGTGGTCCCTAACTGGGTTGGCCCTAATGTGTCATACTAAAATAAAATAAATAAAAAGTTTCCAAAGAAGAAGCCCTTTATTTTGCATAGAATAAAACACAATAATATACCTATCCCCTTAAAGGGTCTCCAACATAAGAACCTCCATCCAATACACAACACCTATAAGGAAACATAATATACTCCCCCCTAAAATCCCACGGGTACCTTTAGCGATCATTAAGCTCTAAAATGTTCAGAAATGCAGCAATTTAGGACCATATACAATGCCTTCCTGGAAAGTTGGCAAATATATACAAATGCTTCCAGATTCCAAATTTGCTTGGTCCCTTCAATATCAGACCATTTTAACCAGGGCAAGGACAACCTATTCTTTATATACAATGATGCTTCGCTGACCCCTTCAAATACCAAGAAATAAAGCATTCTCAACAAATGAATACTTCAGTATTGTATGAATCCAGAGATGGACTGGAGGAGCTTAAGAGTCGTCCAAGCCACTCTGTACATAATCAGGTGCTTTCAATCATTGTCATTGACTCCTAAAACATATATTCATAAATTTCCTCTTCAGCAAAGCCCATTCTCACTAATGTAATAGGGAAAGCTATTAGAACTGGATTTTATATTTGTCACAACCAAATGACCCGCATAGCAGATATACCTTATACAAGGGGAGGAACACCACAGTCTACCCCTATATAGATTATATGAAACAGTCTATACCGTCCTGTCAGTATCAACAGAGGCCAACAAGAGCCTAATGTGGTTCTAAAAGCAAAAGGTTTTTTACCTTAATGTATTCTCTCCACTAAGGTAAAAAACCTTTCAAGAACAGCACCCCCCATTTAAACACTTACTTGAGTCCTCTCTCAATGCAGCGCTGTGTCCCTCTGCAGCAGCACTGCTCCTTTTTACTGTATTCATCAGTCAAATAGTGTGAGGAAGGAGCAGGGGGCATGGCAGAGCTATGCTGCGTGTCTATAGATGCACACAACCCAGAACAGGAATGCGTCTGCTTGAGTGCCCCCACATCAATCAGCTTGCTATGGAGGCACTCAGGGAAGAGTAGGAGGGGATAGCACCAGTGGGGGGGACCCCAAAAATGGAGGTAAGGGGCCGCTCTGTGCAATATGATTAGAATAACTGGAAAAAAAAATCAGCCTTTACAAGCACTTTAAACTCAAAATGTTGCAGATTCACATGAATTGCATATGTTAATCACAACTACCGATCATATCCAATGCTAGTGTCATACCGAAGTGGGAAACCCAATAATTGAATATCTGAAGTCATTATAGTCCAATAATCTGAACTGGGCAAACCGTCCATTGCCATGGATACTGGTCAAAAATACATTTTCAGGGTGAACACATTTTTTGAGGCTTCCCTCTTAGGCATAAGGAATATCTGATCTTGGTGAATAAGGGAGGGGATGGGAGAAAAAGCTAAATTCGATTGTCTAAGATTTTAATGAATAGTTTCTGGTCAGCATTTAACAGGGATATAAGGAGGGATCAAGGAAATATGGGCTGGAAGGGTATTATAGGGATGGTAATTAACTTGTCTAAGTGTTATAGGCTCTTAAACACTTCTAAGACAGGACATCCTAAAAAGGGAGGTAGTAGACTACAGTCAGGCCATTTGAGCCAGATGCCATGCATGTTTTCCTGTGTTTGAGTTGTTTGTGGGCAGCACAGTGGCTAAATGGTTAGCACTTCCGCCTGGCAGTACTAGGGTCGTTGGTTCGAATCCCAGCCACGGCACCTCCTGCCTGGAGTTTGCATGTTCTCCCTGTGCCTGCGTGGGTTTCCTCCGGGTACTCCGGTTTCCCTCCACACTCCAAAGACATGCTGGTAGGTGAATTGGATGCTCTCTAAATTGTCCTAGTATGTGTATGTATGAATGTAAGCTAGGGACCTTAGATTGTACACCCCTTGAGGGTTAGGGACTGATGTGAATGTATAGTATATATTTAAAGCGCTGCGTAAATTGACGGCGCTATATAAGTATCTGAAATAAATAAATATTCTCTCGTATGCTTGGATATCTGTAAAAGACCGGCATTGGCCAAGCATGCATCTATAGCCAATTCCTGTGTGGAAAAAGTCTCTTTCCCTCTTTGGCAAATCAATTGTAAAGGTTATTGCAAAAAAAACCCCACAAAAACAAATGGCTACATCTTCTGATGTATTAAGTTTTTGTCCCTTTGGGAAGATCATACGTGGGTTGTAAAAGTCGAGGTGGGCTTCTTTAACAGATTTTGCCAAAGATTTTACCTGTTTTACCTCCAAACTCATGTCGATTAGCATAGGGGAGTTTGGGTACAGACCCAGTAAAAGAGCATTTGTGTTGTCTCTAAGGAGATTCACATCTGTAGCTGTGGTTTTGGCTAAATGTTTGTTATGTGATGACTCCAGAGGGTTTATTTGATCTAACAGTGACTGAATGGAAGCATTTACCAATTTTTCTATATTTTTCAGTTTAGTAAGAGTACCCCCCAAATGGTAAACGTGTGTGCTTCCGCACCCCCATAAGGGATACATTGGGTTTTGGGTTATGAAATGTTCTCAACCTGCTCTTTCCAGCTACTGTTTGGCCTGCTCATTTTTGACTAAACTTTTATTCAGTTTCCAGTTCCCTGCTTTCTGTGGTTGAGTACACAGAGGGATGGTCTGATAAAATTATGTTCTTGACAGTAGAAGCCATGAGTAAGGCTAGAGTGAAAAATAATCAAGACACAAATAGGAGATATGTGCGGGAGAGAAAGTGGCATGGTACCTAGCGTCGCAATGCATGTGACCAAACATCAGGTCAACGTAACGTGCTCCAATTACAAGATTTTTTTTTTTTAATGTTTGAAAAATGTGCAGGAGATGTACAAAATGAAACATCCAAAATGGGTTTAGAGCTACATTAAGTTACTATTGACAAGAGAATATCATGAAAATGAAAAAGCAGGTTTAAACAATGTTCCAGGAAGCCGCATTGGACCATGTTGGGATCATAGGGGAGTGTTACCTGACACCCATAAATACCTTTAGAATGAGGAATCTCTCCTGATCCCCACTGAGCTGATATGTGAGGGACCACATGAGTGAGCCGGAGCTAAAGATACTAACAACTTTGGATTTAGAGTTTGGAGAATAGCTGTGACATGGGAGAAGATATCTGAAGTTGGCCAGCTTAGGTAGTTTCCTGTAGATATGCTACTCGGGCTTTCAGTTGCTCCAATTCTCTGTGAGTCTGTGATCTCTTTTATGGGATGTCCAATCCCATGACATTTAACAAGAGCAGTTTAACTGAATGCATGGCAAAAACTTAGAGCGAGAGTAACCAGAAAACTGCTGAGGGTAGGCAAGAGAGGATGTGGAACCAGAGTAGCGAGGAGAGCTGCAGATGTAGGGGGCCAGAAAAATAAAACAGATAAAAAAGTATGTGGAATTGAGGTAAGTAAAAGCTAAGTTAAAAAGAAGCCCGGGGGGGGGGGGGGGTTGCAAGGATAACAAGGATGAGGATTTAACGCAGGAAAGGTAGAGGTAAGTGAGATGGATGAGAGAGTAGATGAAGGATAAAGCTAGATAGATGTATTAGTGGTCAGAACAAATGGGGTAGGGTGAAATGATGGGTAGAGAAAGTGGGGATAGCTTAACACAAGGGAGTTGGTTTACTAAAACTGGAGCGTACAAAATCTGGTGCAGCTTTGCATAGAAACCAATCAGCTTCCAGGTTTTACTGTCAATGCTTAATTGAACAAGCTGAAGTTAGAAGCTGATTGGCCACCATGCACAGATGCACCAGTATTTGTGCTCTCCAGTTTTAGCAAATCAACCCCATGTTTTCCTGGAGTCTTGGATCTCTTGCCAGGTCCCAGAGTGGGAGAAGAGAAAGTAGACAATTGCGGCACAATGAATAATACACAAGCCACTCTTTGTTTCAAATGACCAAAGAGGTAGTAAACAGCACAACAAGACCTCTGAATCATATATGAAGTATAAATATCAGAGTGGTTGCAGGGTCTGATAAGTGGTCAAGCTAGTATAAATAACTCAGAATAATAAACAATTTCCCACTGCAGTTGGGGAGAAAATAGGCTCACAAATTTCCCCCGCTAAATATCTAATGTTGCCCCAGGAGACCTATAGATTAATGCAAAGGGTAATATGCTTAGTAGCCAACCTCAACAAACTGAATAAAATATCCCAACGGGCCAATACACGAGTAAAGAGCCCAATCACAATGTAAATAGCCCGTACACGGAGAGAAAGGTAAAGGTGTCTAGTATGTTAAATGCTGTCAGAGGAAAGTCTCAGAGTTTTCAGTTTTGCTCTACACAAACCATGTGTCAATTGGGCATGTAATAATAGATGAGTTTTAAAGTCGTATTAAACCCAAAAATGGTACACATTACAGTTTACCAATTCTTACACCGGCTTAATGCACACATCACTTGCAAAACTGAGTATTCAACAAAGATTCCAGCTATTGTGCATTACATGTCTCAGCAAGCAATATAAAAAGTGGTAAAATAAGAAAAGATACATTAAAGCTGTATTAATCCCCTCCCCAAAAAATATTCTTATCACCACATCCTATTGTTAGATCTGGTGGATGCATTAGTTTTCTTTTTTTAAAGGCTTTTTCCTTTTTTTCTTCACCTTTTGATCTTGCCAATAAATCTTTTATTTTTCAGCTTCCTTTAACAGACCAAGCTGTCCAGCAAAAGTAGAAGTTAGAGGGTTGAAACACTGATATGGGTGCTTACAACGGTTAGCCTATATTCATTCCTGTAAAACCTTTATTCCAAAAGGAAAAACACTTGCTTTAACTGCCTAAAACTTGTTAGCTGGAATTCAGCTTTAATATGTTATTCAAATTCACCTAATCTGCTGGGGCATCTAACACTGCCCTCTCTTCAGATTGACAGTGCTGCTGTCCAAAGCTGTCTCTATTGCGCCTCTTTCCAGAGTGGAGACACCCTAAGACAGGAAGTCTGTTACTGACTGGCTCCACATGTAAAAAAAAAAAATGCAACTACCATATCTAAGGATTGGTAAGCTGCACTATATTAAATTTTTATTTTTTGGTTTAATACTGCTTATACAAAAGGCCCTGGAAAGGGTAAGTCAGGGACACCATGTGATATTCCATGCAGATGTAGCACTGGGGGTGACTAACCTGTCCCTTAGTCTCTCATGAGTCACTGCCACAAAGAAAATGAACAAATGCAAGCTGGAGAGAGAGCAGGGATTAGAGGCTAGAACTCTGAACTTCCAAGGAGTACAAAATAAACCACTCTCTTACCCAGGCGTCAAATGGAATAGCTATATTTGTCGAGGCAGGGGATAATATCTTATGATCAATCTGAGTTTATTAAAGTTTTGTAAACAAAAAAACTAGACAAAAAACTAAACAAACAGAAACACACAAAAAAACAAAACAATACAGAATAAGGGCAGGGAAAGGGGAAGAACATACGACGGGCAAGTAGGGCAAGAAGCAATCAAAGACTGAAATATGCTGGTGCTAAGTATCATCAATGACAAAATCTAAGGACACATTGCAGGTAGCCTGGTTGTACAATAGGGTCAGGCCCCCAAAGGGTACAAAGACACAATGAGCAATAAAAAACCTGTGAGAGGAAGCACCAGAAAGAGAAATAGATGTCAGCCCAGGGGAAGGAGAGATGGAACCCCTGTCACCCCGGTCCACACCCCACCCCACCCCCCCTCCCTCTAGCAAACCAGCACCCAGGAAAGGAGAAAAGAAGAAAGAGAGAAAAAAAAGGGGGGGGGGGAGGGAGGGAGGAAGGGAAAAGAAAGAAAAAGAAAGAGAAGAGGATAAAGAAAAAGAATAGACCCGCCTGAAGAAAGGAGCCCAGTGGGACAACAAACCAGTAAGAACCGGAAAGGGAGGAAAAAGATAATTCCTGTTCAAGCAGCCAAGAGAGCACGGAGTGCAGAGGACTCCCTATACATATTCCAGGAGAGCTAGGTCTGATGACAGCGTTCGGAAGTGCTCAATTCCTGAGGCAAGAGCGACTCAATATGATCCATCTCCTCAACCCACTCCAGAAGGGTCGGAACACAGCTAGTTCTCCAATGGCGATGTATAACCAGCCTGGCGGCCGTCAAACGATGGCGCAGAAGTCCGCGTTTGATACATTTGAAAGAGCCAGGCAGGATAGAGAGCAGAACAACTTGAGGCATATTGGAGACCGCCTGGTCTGTAAACGCAGAATAGACTCGCAAAACAAGATCTCAAAACACATGAATAGGGGGACATTCCCACCAGACATGAAGAAGAGAGCCGGGGACAGCCCGAAAGCACCAACAGAGATCAGAGGTAGAAGGGAAAATCCTGTGAAGTAGGGTAGGGCATCTATACCACAGAGTGAGCAACTTAAATTGGTTTCCTGTGCTTTGCTGGTCAGAGACAAATGGTGGGTAAAAGGATTTCAGCCAGTCCTCATCCGATATCTGGGTAGCAAGGGACCCAGCCCACTTAGAAGCATATGGTGGAAGATCCGGATGCACTTCAGCAAGAAGGATCTGATAAATCACAGAAAGGGGGCAAAGAAGAGGAAGATCCCGAAGGAACAAGAATTCAAGCTCGTGGAGTCCCTGGTCAGCAAATCAAAATCAGCAAAAGTAGGCATAAAGGAGCAAAGTTCCCTATACTCCATCCATTGGGTAAAGGAGGCCCGACCCAAAGTGCAGGAATGTCGGAAGGATGGAAGACACCCTCGATGAAGTATTTGTACGAACCGCCTATGAGTGGCCTTGCTCCACCAAAGGAAATGGCCAGATTGAGCTGGAGGAAACCTGGGGTTTCCAAACAGAGGGGTCATTGGACCAACCAGGGAAGAAACTCCAAGCCGCAGAACCATATTATCCCACGTTCGCAAAAGATGAGCAGTCAGAAACAGTAAAGAGGAAGATGGACTCTGAAATGCAGTGACTGTCCAGGGAAGAGCCAGAAGATCAAACGGTACCATGACCCGTTCCAAGGAAACCCATTGTTTCATACAAGTGTGGTGGAACCAGTTTAACAGACGAGTAAGAACCATCGCCGCATGATAAAGACGCATGTCGGGAGCCCCCGCCCCTCTGTTTGGGAAGTGTCAAAATCATTTTATGTAATCTTGGCTTCCGAGGATCCCAAATGAATTTCGTTAAAGCAGTTTTCAACCTTCTGAAAAAGGGCCGAGGTATGGCAATAGGCAGAGTCTGGAACAAATAAAGAAAGCAGGGTGCAATGTCCATTTTCAATATATTGATCCGGCCGAACCAGGAATATAAGGAACGGTCATAATTCTGGAGATCCTCTCACTGGGTGCAGAGCTACCCGACACCCAAAAATAGCAAAAAAGACAACCAGGAGGAAAACAATAAAGGAAAAACAATGGAAAAATCCAAAAAAACACCAAACCCTTTCAGAGGGTCAGTGAACCTATGGGGGTGAAACGGACACACACAGAAGGAGCTCACAAAAGAGACCCGGGGCTGGGTAAGGAGATTATTATTATACAGTATTTATAAAGCGCCAACAGTTCGCTCAGCACTGTACATTACAATGGGAGACAGAACATGCGACACTACAATAACAATACAATGCGATACACGAGGGGTTCGAGGGCCCTGCTCCTTGGAGCTTACAATCTAGGATAAGGTACAAAGATATTAAGGACCCCCCCCCCCAGCAACAACAGGAAAAATAATACAATAAAGGGAAACCACCAATATCAGACATCCCCCGCCACAGGCTAGTGCTATTGGCATGTGGAGAATCCCAGATACGACATGGGTAGAAGAGGCAAAGTGGCCGAGCCACACTAGCAAGCATCCAGAGGAGGCCACCCCCCTGGCACGAGTCCATAAATGTAGGGTGAAATAAAAACACAACCATTAGACCAAGCAAAAGCTGACACCGACAAAACAGGTAACATAAGAACATAACAGAGGATTTCATGAGGGGCAAGGCTCAGACCAAAGATCCGAAGCAACCAAGACCCCCATGGAACACAGGAGACTAAACATATTGGCATAACATGCGGCAACAGAACAAGCAGCGGGCATTTCGCAGCAAAATAGGTGACAAAGTACAAGAAAAGCTGAGAGCGAGTAGCCCACACACCCAAAGAGGAAAATGCTGGGCAAGGAGCAACAACATTATGTAACAAATGAAAGGTGCCGCTCCCACAGGGAGGCAAAAAGCCCCAAATTGAAAGCAAATTTACAAACCCAATTGGGGACGCACCGCCCCAGCTATGTCCCACTGCCACATGCACACCCTGCATACCCAACGCTAAAAGAAGTACACCCCCCAAAATGCCCCACAAAGGGACCTGAAAATGGGCACAGAGGCACCAGGAGAGTGGGAGTCCCCCCCACACAGAGGGAGCAGGGGAGGACCCTCCACATCACCAGGGGGTAACAACGAAAGCGGCCCTATAGATGCACATAAAACATATCAGTATAAAAGCAATCATAATAAATGCAATGAAAAAAACATAACATCAGAAAATTTAACACAGGACAAGGTGTCAGCACCTGTGGTAGTGAGCTCTAATGATCCACAACTTGGGGTTCCCAAGGGCGCGGAGTCCCTGCGTCAGCCTGCTTGTTCACCAGGGCCCCTGATGGTGGGGATGGACTTGCAGCAGGCTGGGACCAGGTCGTGGCCCCCAGGTACACCCAGCTGAGGTAGAGGAGACCGCTAGCGGGAGCAGGGTACAACGGAAGAAGACACGGGGAATCCAGTAGGCAAGCTGCGGTCAGGACAGGCGGAAAACAAGCAAGGTCAGGAATGAAGCCGGGGTCGGTACACAGATAGACAATAAAGGATTCACAGTAGAAACACAAGGGAGCTCCAGCAACTAAGATGTTGCTCAGGTAAAGTGGGCTAGACTGAGCATGTCTTAAATAGACAAGCGCACTAGGAGGCGGGCCAGGAAGTGATGGAAGGGAAGGAAAAAAATCCCAGAGGATAGCAGACAACGCCCATAGGTGAGCACAGACAAACCACACATGAAAAGGAATCAGGAGCAGCAAGGAGGTAAGAACACAAACACAACTGCAGGCTAACTTGTGAAACAAGGGCCCAGATGCAAAAAAAAAGGGGAGAGAAAAAATGAGCAGCAGCAGTGAAGTCCATACAGACAGAAATCAATTGGTGCTGCCAGATTACGCCGGAGGCCCAGAACCCGAAGTGGTGGACATTATCATGTGGGGAGTATGAGAGTGTCCAAACCCTACTGGCGGAGAATAAGATCAAGGCCAGTCCAGGGTAGGAAGGTCAGGCAGGTGAAGAGCTGACAACATCGAGGGGATTTCAGAAGGACGTCTGAGGGTGAATAACTCGCCGTCACGCCGGATCTTCAGTTGTAAGGGAAAGCCCCAATAATAGGAAATATTGCGTTCCTGTAGCAAAGCAAGTAAGGGCTTGAGAGCCTTCCACTTTTCCAGCGTGTGGCGAGAGATATCAGGCAAAAGCATAATGGACACCCCATCAAAGTCCAATTGGCCCTTTTCACGAGCCTTCCGCATGATGTCCTCCTTGGTACAGTAGAAGTGCACCTGACAAATGACATCTCTAGGTTTAGTAGTATCAGGATTACGGGGGCCTAAGACCCAATGCACTCTGTCAATTTCTGGATCCACAGAATTAGAAGTACCCACAAGGCCTGTGAAAATGCCCTGGACCGTAGGTAAAAGATTTTCCATGCCCATTGCTTCGGATAAACCCCGCAACCGAATGTTGTTGCGGCAATTGCGATTATCTAACTCTTCATGAAGAAGGAATAAGTGGGCAATGTGGTCCTTGTGGGCATCCAGACGCTGCTCCTGAGAAGTTGCAGTGGTGGAGAACTGATGACAGGTCTGATGACAGCGTTCGGAAGTGCTCAATTCCTGAGGCAAGAGCGACTCAATATGATCCATCTCCTCAACCCACTCCAGAAGGGTCGGAACACAGCTAGTTCTCCAATGGCGATGTATAACCAGCCTGGCGGCCGTCAAACGATGGCGCAGAAGTCCGCGTTTGATACATTTGAAAGAGCCAGGCAGGATAGAGAGCAGAACAACTTGAGGCATATTGGAGACCGCCTGGTCTGTAAACGCAGAATAGACTCGCAAAACAAGATCTCAAAACACATGAATAGGGGGACATTCCCACCAGACATGAAGAAGAGAGCCGGGGACAGCCCGAAAGCACCAACAGAGATCAGAGGTAGAAGGGAAAATCCTGTGAAGTAGGGTAGGGCATCTATACCACAGAGTGAGCAACTTAAATTGGTTTCCTGTGCTTTGCTGGTCAGAGACAAATGGTGGGTAAAAGGATTTCAGCCAGTCCTCATCCGATATCTGGGTAGCAAGGGACCCAGCCCACTTAGAAGCATATGGTGGAAGATCCGGATGCACCTCAGCAAGAAGGATCTGATAAATCACAGAAAGGGGGCAAAGAAGAGGAAGATCCCGAAGGAACAAGAATTCAAGCTCGTGGAGTCCCTGGTCAGCAAATCAAAATCAGCAAAAGTAGGCATAAAGGAGCAAAGTTCCCTATACTCCATCCATTGGGTAAAGGAGGCCCGACCCAAAGTGCAGGAATGTCGGAAGGATGGAAGACACCCTCGATGAAGTATTTGTACGAACCGCCTATGAGTGGCCTTGCTCCACCAAAGGAAATGGCCAGATTGAGCTGGAGGAAACCTGGGGTTTCCAAACAGAGGGGTCATTGGACCAACCAGGGAAGAAACTCCAAGCCGCAGAACCATATTATCCCACGTTCGCAAAAGATGAGCAGTCAGAAACAGTAAAGAGGAAGATGGACTCTGAAATGCAGTGACTGTCCAGGGAAGAGCCAGAAGATCAAACGGTACCATGACCCGTTCCAAGGAAACCCATTGTTTCATACAAGTGTGGTGGAACCAGTTTAACAGACGAGTAAGAACCATCGCCGCATGATAAAGACGCATGTCGGGAGCCCCCGCCCCTCTGTTTGGGAAGTGTCAAAATCATTTTATGTAATCTTGGCTTCCGAGGATCCCAAATGAATTTCGTTAAAGCAGTTTTCAACCTTCTGAAAAAGGGCCGAGGTATGGCAATAGGCAGAGTCTGGAACAAATAAAGAAAGCAGGGTGCAATGTCCATTTTCAATATATTGATCCGGCCGAACCAGGAATATAAGGAACGGTCATAATTCTGGAGATCCTCTCACTGGGTGCAGAGCTACCCGACACCCAAAAATAGCAAAAAAGACAACCAGGAGGAAAACAATAAAGGAAAAACAATGGAAAAATCCAAAAAAACACCAAACCCTTTCAGAGGGTCAGTGAACCTATGGGGGTGAAACGGACACACACAGAAGGAGCTCACAAAAGAGACCCGGGGCTGGGTAAGGAGATTATTATTATACAGTATTTATAAAGCGCCAACAGTTCGCTCAGCACTGTACATTACAATGGGAGACAGAACATGCGACACTACAATAACAATACAATGCGATACACGAGGGGTTCGAGGGCCCTGCTCCTTGGAGCTTACAATCTAGGATAAGGTACAAAGATATTAAGGACCCCCCCCCCCAGCAACAACAGGAAAAATAATACAATAAAGGGAAACCACCAATATCAGACATCCCCCGCCACAGGCTAGTGCTATTGGCATGTGGAGAATCCCAGATACGACATGGGGGGGAGTATGAGAGTGTCCAAACCCTACTGGCGGAGAATAAGATCAAGGCCAGTCCAGGGTAGGAAGGTCAGGCAGGTGAAGAGCTGACAACATCGAGGGGATTTCAGAAGGACGTCTGAGGGTGAATAACTCGCCGTCACGCCGGATCTTCAGTTGTAAGGGAAAGCCCCAATAATAGGAAATATTGCGTTCCTGTAGCAAAGCAAGTAAGGGCTTGAGAGCCTTCCACTTTTCCGCAACACCGAATGTTGTTGCGGCAATTGCGATTATCTAACTCTTCATGAAGAAGGAATAAGTGGGCAATGTGGTCCTTGTGGGCATCCAGACGCTGCTCCTGAGAAGTTGCAGTGGTGGAGAACTGATGACAGGTCTGCTCCAGCTGAGCAGATTTTGAGTGTGCCACCTGAAGCTCAGTTTTGAGAGAGTGGAGTTCTGTGCGATATCCCTGCTCCAGATGCTTCACATAGGCCTCCATTTCTGTATGGGTGGGCATGCCCTGGAGATAATCCCTGAGGTCCCATTCCTCATGTCCCTGGCTGTCACTGGGTGAGGATGGAGGTGACACGGGGGGACCCTTCCCCATTGCCCTCAGCTGGCTGCATGGGGCTTGGGATGGGGGAAAGGGACGGGGAATGAGCTGGAGCAGGGTCGCGTGTGTGGGCGGCCACCGTCTTAGAAGCAGAGCAGGAGGAACAGGCGCTACCATTTGGCATGAAGAACTCCGGGATGCCATGGTGGGGAGTCGAGAGACCCAGCCCCGGCGGGTGTTCGGATGCACTGCGTCCCCTCTGACCCATAGGGGACCCCTGGGTCTCAGCAGGAGCGCACTCAGCAAGCTGCTTCCTCCTCCATGCACAGGCCATAGTATCTTATAAGCATGAAAGTCATTAAGAGGGTGGCCAGGATCAAATTGCAATCTTTCCTCTGGGGACAGAAACATCCCGGAAAAGCGATGCAGTGGAAGGAAGATAATCGTTAGTAGTAGCGGAGTGATAGGATCACGTCTATCCTAAACTGCAAATAAATCCAATGTGCATATGAAAATAAAGAAAAGACAGGTTATCTGCTTGCAGAAAGCAACAAAAGACCCCTAGTTTGTCTCCCAGTCCGTAAGACACCCAGTAAAAGCAGGAAAGGTGGAGGGAGCCTGGTAAATGTACATCACAGTCGATTTGGTCTAGGGAGCAGAGTTGGAGTTGGGCCTGCTGTGAGCCAGTCAGGCATAAGCACAGGTTTTATAACCAGGATAAGTGCCCTGACATAAAGCTCAGCCTCTTCCGTGAATACAAATGGAATTTTCTCTTCCTTTGTAACCTGAAGATGAAAGGGATGCACCCATCAGTAAGTAGTGTTGACTTCATGGATGTTTGTGAGGAGAAGTTTAAGCATCCTTTTCATGTTCAGCTTCCCAGCGCCAGGCAGGAAAGGTCTGAGAGGATCGCAATGTTGGCGCCATCAAAGTTAAAAGGCCCAAAAATTTCACCCCGGTTTTACGTGGATGGAGTCTGTGATGGTAAAAAGTGCACTCTGCAGAGAACATCCCTAGGATAGCTCGGATCAGAGGTTCTATTTGAGACAACTCTTTATTTGATAGTGTTCAATCTCTGCAGTAGGCCGTTTCCCTAGCAGGATATTCAGGATGCCCACCACTGTTGGCCTTAAATCTTCAACTTCTGTAGACTTAGGGATACCCCTGATTTTAATGTTGTTTCTCCTACTTTTATTCTCCAATTTATCAGGAAAAAGTTGGAGGCGTGCTAACTGATAATCTCTGGAAGCTTGACCTAATTCCAGATTTTTGCATGCAAAGTATTTCTCTTCGTTTCCCAAGATTGAAGTCTCTGCTCTAGCTGAAAAACTGACTGCTGAACCTCAGCAATGTCTTGCTTCAGTGCCGATGTGATATGGCTGGTTAACTCTTCCAGGCTCAACTTTCTGTCCAGCAGGGTCCTCATCTAAGTGATAAAAAGTAGCACAGCTGCAAATGGTTCCCAAGACTGAGAATGCATTTCTTGTTCTGACAGTGAAGAGCAGTGGACTGTCAGTTCAGGAGCATTCTCAACCAGGTCTCCAGTAAGCAAAGAACAGGTAGGAGGCTAAAAGTCATCACTTCTGCCTGCAGGATAGATGTCTCATGCGCTGACACTTTACTGGGACTGTGACATGGCGTCACCGCTGGTTTCTCGACACTGACTGTTTCTGGGTTTTGCTCGTGGAAAAAAGTCAGTGATGTCAGGGCACTTAAAGTTTTCCCCTGGTCATCTAGTAAACAGCTAATAAACCTGGATAGTGGGGTAGCCTAGGTATGCTGGTGCAAAGCTCAGCTTAAGTGAGTCCTTATGCCACTATTGACCAAGCCACCTTTTTCATGCTTGAGAATGTAAGCTTACAATTTAAAGCTCAACATAATTTCTGATAAATCTGCCACTGTAAAGCAGGGAACTAAAATGGGCCAATTTGTAAGAATTAGTAATTATAACAGTCTTCACTTTCCACCTGTCATGAGTTTAAAAGTATTAGAGTTGCTATGAAAATATTCCATTTAAAATGATGAATTGCTTTACATGCTATCCATATACTGAAAAAAAAGGATTGAAGGCAAAATAAATAGCTCAAGGTCAATCACTTCTATATTTAGAAGTATATACTGTCTAATTCATCAGTAAAAAAACTGGATTATTTTTAAAGCAAACAAAAAAAATTAGATCACGGCTTCCCAGAGGGTAATCAGTCTGATCCAAACAAGGCCTCACATAGCTTGAAGGGAAAAATGCCGATCAATTCTGGTTGGTAGCACATACATGCTAGGACAGCTTTGTTTTTCTGAGTACCCTATAAGCTTCAACAGATGATGGGAAAACAAGATAGAATCTACATCCAAATATATTATATTATTCAATGGCAAACATATTGTAGATCATCTTATTTATGTGGACAAGGTAACATGAATAATCTGTAAAATTTTAAATCTGCTAACATTGTAAATGTTGTATTTCCAAAAATTCATAGCAATACATCCCAGATAGGTGTAAATCATCAAAGTAAATTTTGTAAGTGCAGAACTGGCCTGATATAGTCAACATGCAATAGCCGATGATTGCTAGATCTTGCTGCTGCAGTCCAGTGGTTTCTGTGTGCTCTTTTGCACCCACTAACAACTAAACTTATGTATGAAAACTACAAAAAGAAATGTAACGGTGCTGTTTACAACACCCGGATTTCAGCTGTCAGCTTCTAATGATTGGTTGTTGATCGATTTTCTTTTCTGCAATTTGTATTTTAAAAAACCCTCTAAAATTGTAGTGTTTTTTTGGGGGGGATTTGGCATTTATACAAAGAAGGAGTAGAGGCTTCACTTCAAAACTGAGACAAAACAAAACTCATATTAGGCTTTAGCCAGCAGTTTACAAATATGGTTAATAATGCTGCTAGACTTATTTGAACTATACATATGTCCTTAAAATAAAATGTGAAAATGGTTATTATATAAATTGCACTTGTGATAGGTTGCAACTAAAAACCCACCTGCAAAATCCAGCTAATTGAAGGAATAGGTGTGAAGTTAAAACACCAAAACACATCACAATAATCCAGCCCCAGTGGTAGGCATTAAAACTTTCTATAATAGGCCATACACTGCTATTGTCAGGATGTAATTAAAAGAAGCAGAAGCATGGTTGGCAATTCACATCACACTCACTGACACAAAAAAGCTATGATGGCTAACAAGAAAAAGAAGTATAGCAGTAGAATTAGAGTATTCTGAGCAAACACGAACTCTCAAATGTGTGGAAATCCTGCAACCAGAGTAAGTTTGTTCCTCTTTCGGATTATTATAGTTAATGAATGACATGGTAAGAACAAACTAGAAGGTAATAACCTGATTTAAGGAATCCATTCTATTTACAATTAATAATCACCACACTTGCTGTTCCTTGTGTACGTTTCATTATCCTGTGTAAGTCTGGGGAGAAAAAGTTGGGGCAGAGTGCACAGGAAGTTAACGAGCCAACTGGATTTCTGGCAGATTCATCTGGCATTTTGAGTACTAGCAGCAATTAAAAGGTATAAAACTTTGGGAACAAAGCATGTGTTGCGGTGATGTGAGATAGATATATATATATACACACACACACACACACACACACACACATATACATACATACATACACACACAGTATGTACATATATTTTGCTTTTGCCCAGATACACACTTGGAAGAGCAGTCCACCAAAACCAAATGTTGCAGCATTTGATAGATTCTGGAGAATTACAAGAGGGTTTCATTGCCCCTGTTTAATATTAAAATGATTTTATACTGTACAGAATGCAAAAGAGGGAGTAGGAATGATCTCAGTAGTGAGACACCATAGTGTCTGAAAATAAAAACAGAAACTATGGTGGGGGGACCTTACTGCTAGTCTCAAGATAGAGATACAAGAAGCCAGCAGGAAGCTCAGGCCAGATCCTATAACTGAAATACCACTTTTGGGTGGGCTGACCTTTTAACTAGAAGCATCAGTTCTGAACAGTGACCACTGCAATACAGGCTTAGCAACAGAACTTCAAAATGAAGTATCTGCAGATCAGAATAATTCATATGCATGGATTACTTAATAAATTATGTAACCTAAACAAAGGATTAATTGGGAATTCCATTATAATACACATTAAGTTAGTGCTTGCTCAGCAGTTTGCAAATTTTTAGTCAATACACACATGCACACTATAATTTTAAAATAATCTCTTATTAAGCTGGCTATTTACACATCTGAACAAAATAAACAGAACCTTAGTATAAATTGGAGGTGACTTACTTTTGGTGTTGGACAGGATGCAGTGGAAAGTCTTGACGTAGCCTGCGCTCGTGGTGATTCAGAAGGTGTGGTGCTGAGTGATGCAGTGTCTCGTGGAAGTACTTGCACTCCACGAGAGATGATGGAATCTGGAATCTAAATTTGTAAAATGGATAATTTTAAACTTTGACTTTGATTACAGACTGATATAGCAAAATATTGCAGTGCTCCTTTGGTGCAATACTTATTACAACATTTCTGTAGAATCTTTCATGACATGAATGTTTAGTAATAAAATATAATTTAAACATTTGCACAAGTGAGTAGTGTGATTATGGGATGATTAAGCTCAGTGATGGTGAGCTTTTATAATGAGCTTGCATCATTCCATGGGCAGCACAGTAGCTAAATGGTTAGCACTTCCGCCTGGCAGTAGTAGAGTCATTGGTTCGAATCCCAGCCATGGTACCTCCTGCCTGGAGTTTGCATGTTCTCCCTGTGCCTGCGTGAGCTTTCCTCTGGGTTCCTCCCACACTCCAAAGATCCTGTCTAAATTGGCCCTAGTATGTGTATGTATAAAATGTAAGTTAGGGACCTTAGATTGTACGCTCCTTGAGGGTTAGGGACTGATGTGACTGACGTGAATGTACAATATATATATGTGTAAAGCACTGCGTAAATTGACGGCGCTATATAAGTACCTGAAATAAATAAAACTCCATCTGTGGCTAAGGGCCTGACAGTCCACTTTTAAGAAAAAAGCAAAACGAAAAGTTCACAAGAATCTGGTTGCCTACGCAGGGGAGTTTCAACAGCAAAAACAGTCAACAGAATAAATGTAGAGCCACCTGCCACCCTTGTCAGCAGCACTGGTCCCTCAGAGACCCAGCTCTCTGGATCACCCAGCCTTACAATACCTTGCTGCATGTGGCCACTCCTGGCCTCCAGATAGGGGATCTCCTGGCACCCTGGTCTCTCTCTCTCTCTCTTGAAGGAGAAAGGATGAAGCTAAACTGCTATGGCTGCGCTCTCTTTATAGAAAGCCCTGTGATACCAGTGTCATGAATAAGCCCTGCATTAAAGGATTTGATTTATAAACTAAGATTTCATATAATAATTGAAAAAAGAAACAAAACTTTATAAATGTAAAACAAATTGACCTAAAATCATTATAATAATTTCCCTTTGAAGTTTAGCATTCAATATACACGTTACCAAAGGTGAGAAACTGCTGTATACAGTGCTTTGCTCACCAATCAAGTTTAAAATATGAAAAAATATCAACTATTGGTTCCCCTAAAACTAATATTTCAGTATTTGCCAGATACTGGATAGTCAATTCACCCAACAATTAATTATAAGATTCTGGTGGTAAGATCATTACAAGCTTGGTCCAACTGGTTTTCTTTATGGTTAAGAATGCCCCAAGGGTGGGTTTGGACACAAATTGGATAAGAAAAAAAAAACTGTCACGCAGAACCACCTGTAACTGAAATTTTACTTTTTTTCCTTTATTTTCCGCTGGTGATTTGGTCAGTAACATGCACTCTATAACTACTCTGGATGGAGGAGCAAAGAAAACTCCAGATGACAATTTTTAGAAAGTTACAGCAACAGTTTTTTTTTAAAGTAAATAAATAAACATAAATGAATAAAAGCAGACCATTGTAACCACTGATGTCAGTGTTAAATGGTATGTCTCTATAACTGCAACTTTTTTTTGGACAGCTTAGTCCTGTTAGAGGAAGTTGAAAAACAGACTTACTGGACAAATCACCAGGTGAAAGAGGAAGAAAAGTCTAAAAAAAATAAAATGAATGAAACCATATCATCTAAGAATTCATGAGCTGAAATACAATAAAGTTTGGCTTTGGGGTAATATTGTTTTAAGGCTGCATTCTCACCTATGTTCAACACACATATTTAAGCATGTGGATGTGCAATACAAAGATTATGTCAATGTGTGTCTTCATGCATCTTCTGCAAATGCCTAAAACGGAAACGCGTAAATGCAGCCTTGAAGAATATGTAAACCCAACATTTCATATTCCTGATGAAAATGTATGAAAAAGTATCCTGTTCTCTTTGTATTGCTTCCTTTGTGTGAAATCCCTGGTGTTGATGCCAGTCCCTCTGTTTTCCTATCAAAAACTGACCACACTAGGCAAGGGAGCACACAGTAGTCAGTTCTCCAGTTATGCTGGGAACTCGGTCTGCTCTCCTTCAATGATCAGACTTGTCCTGACATGCTCCCCTGCACAGCCATTCATCAGTGTACTGCTGTTTCTCCCCCTCCCAGCCATTCAACTCTTATGCAGTTGAAAACAGAGGGCATGTGATTACTTCTATAAAAAGGAAATGTATAATGTTTTTATATCTATACACAAATGTTTTGCCCTTCACTTCTATTTTAAACTAAATGGGTTGTGTTACAAGGTGAGGGTTTACAATCAATTTCAACTAAGCAAAGTCAGTGTGTCCCTGTGTCCTGCAGCAAACAATAAAGAAATATGTTATGGTCATTTTACAGTTAAACACCAAAATTATACTTCTATTTCTATTATAAACAAACAAGCTGATCACCATCATACTTGGTATTTTTTTTAGAGAAAGGTTACAGATGTAGTCACAGATTGAGAGGCATTAGCTGAGTGTGCACAATATATGTGCACACTCAGCCAAGAGCATAAAGGTTACCAGTGGTGTAGCTATGAGGGTGTAGTCCACACCCAGGTGACACCTGCCAGAGTGGTGTCACCCTCCGGAGGCCCTCCCACAGGTTTTGCTACCTCCAGCGCTAGACCCGTTTTCTTCTCAGTGCCCAGCTTCTGCATTTAGAAGTGATAGCTCAACTCTCCAGGCAGCACGGCTGAGCCTGCACTGAATCCTCTCCACAGGTGAGACTAACTGACCGTGCAAGATTTGGAGGGGACAGGGGGCAATGACATCACTAGTGCTGGGCGGGCGGCCGGCCATCCATCCATCCAGGCATGTTGCCGGGCTGCCCACTGCAATTGCCTGCACCCACAGCATCTTCCCTGTGGACATTCCTATGCAGGCAGATCCAGTGACATCACTGGTGCCGGGCATGCATCCAGGAGTTGCCCACTGCAATTGCAGGCAACCACAGCATCTTCCCCACGGCCATCCTGATCCTATCACGATCCAGATTCATACAAACAACCATTGTCAGGTCAGTTCTGATACCAGTCCCATCCACATCCCCCATACATTGCATTGTCTGCTCCAAGATCACCATACTTTGTATTGTTATCTGACAAGTCTCTCCATCTCTGATGTCTCCCTGACTCAATCAAACGTAAAACAAATTACAAAATATTTTATACAAAAAAAGTCCCGTAAGGTGAAAAAACACCTACTTGCAAAAAGCAGTACAGTCTTCAAAGTTCTAACCCAAAGGTGATGACAGGCGTGCGAAAATATCCAAAATGGCTGAAATGCCCGCTCACCCTGATGAAGTCACGTGGTTAGCGTGACGATACACGTTGGCGGTGACGCACTTCCGGTCGGATGTCATTTGAGACACCCAGGATACCCATGCAACTACATCTGATCTGAGGTTTGAATTTACCCAATGCAATGGGAAAGATGGTGTAAAATGTGAGTGCATTATACACTATTTTGGTGCTATACTCAGTAGTGAATAAACAGTATTACACTATGGAAGTATTCACTTGTATTTTCTGAGGAAATGAGTGGCCACTTACTGCTTAATTGCCTGGAGAGGAGATCTGCTACCTTATGAGCCTATACTTGAGGGGAGATCAGTGTGGAGAGCTTTGGAGGAGTCCCGAGCATGAAGGATCCAGGTTTAGTGATCCTAAAAGCGTTTTGGCCCTTTGTGGGTCGAAACAGGGAGGTGAACAGGCATTTCAGCCACTTTTGGATATTTTCGTACACCTGTCATCACCTTTGGGTTAAAACTTTGAGGACTGTATTGCTTATTGCAATTAGGTGTTTTTTCACCTCACGGGACTTTTTTGTATAAAATATTTTGTAATTTGTTTTACGTTTACAATTAAGCACATTATTTTATGCATGGTTGAATGTACTGTGTTTATTAGCGACACAGTGGTTGTTATTTATGTGTTTACTGTGCCTGGAGCACTTCTGTTTTTTCCATTGGGAGGTTGGAGCACAATTTTTGGGGTTTAGTCCGATTTTGGACTTCCTGTTTGTTGTTTGTTTATCACTATTAGATCTGTTTAGGATCATTTGGGGCACTACTGTTATTTGTTGGTCCCATTTTGGACCTGTTAGGTGGCACTTTGTCGCACGTGTATTGTGTGAGTGATATAGACACTTATGTGCATCACTGTTTATATATGTTGTTTTGTTTATTATTGCATATTGATTTATTTATATTTATATATTGGCATCTTTACACCTTTAGACATCTTTATAATTTCTGATATTACTTATGTGCATATTGATATTTATTTATTATTTGTCATTTTTTGGTGGGGTTTATAGGGTATTAGCGCCACATTATTTTCTTTGTTATTTCACATTTGTCATTAGGTATATGACTGGATGTTGGCAGCTTTACCTCCGTGATTAGTATATAGGGACTTAGTAAGGAGCGCAGGAGGTCTTTCACACATGATCTTGCACTGACATCCCAAGACACTAACTAGAGTAACAAGGTGTATAATATCACTCGCTTTTCACAGAATCAACTCCTCATATATTCTGTAATCCCCAGTCCTACTGTATTATCATTAACTATCTCTGCTATCCCTCTATGCCATTAATGATCTCTTTTTCCTTTCCTATTCTCCTCTTCCACAATCACACCTGCCTTTTCCCCTGTCAGCACTGCTTCTTTCCACTTTCTGCTTTTCTCTTTCTCATCTTACTCCCCAGTCACGGACTCCCACTGCTTCTTATCCCTTACTGCACTGCCATTCTTGATCCTGACCTCCAATCTCCGATCTTGCTCAGCTAACTGATGTATACCGTGTCTTCTTTCATTCTGCTCTACTGTTAATAATCCCTGCTGCTTCCTCTCCCTAACAGCTTCACTGTCAATGACTTCTTGTATTACTTTCTCTCTTCTGATCACCATCATTGAGTCATGGTAGCTGCTCACGCTTGTGAGCAAGTGTTTTCCCCTTTTCAACAGAAGTGAATGTATCTAGAAGGATAACCAGGTATATTATAAAATTGTCATAGGGGTTCAAATACAAAAATAAATGGCTAGAGCAGTACAGACGTACAATGCCAATAACATATTCACATATACTTTCATACAAACTAGTAACAGCTAAAGTCACTTGAAAATTAAAGCCTATTTTCTCCAGACATTCTTTAAGAGGGTTTGAAGTAGTTATGCAAATATTCCAATAATACAGAAGAAAATGTAAATGAGACAAGATTGGCATTTTGGTGTCAGGCATTAGGCACACCGGCTTAAAGAACTAGATGAAACTGACTAGATGTGTAAGCCTTGCTAGTCACTGAATGCCACACAGTGTGCATTGTTTTATTTAGATTCTATTTGAAGTAAGCTGCAAGGCATTTTCTTCAAGTAAAATGCACAAAGAAAAATATATTTGACACAAAAACACAGCTTTTTAAGATGGCTTACTTTGCAGACCTTTTGTTTTTGTCCATATGGACATTGTAAATGCAATATTGGATGCAGAAAGCTGAAATGCTTGTGTTGTCAAAATATTTAATATCATAGTTCAGCAAATCTAGGATGTCATAAATTTTATGTGTGCTTCCATTGTCTATGCTTCATCTTACATAAAGGCTGAATGACTCTTGAATTTCATACTTCCTGGGTATATAGCCATAAAACAATGCATCTACTTTACAAAATAATAAACAAAAGCAAGCTTAGAGAAATATTTCTAAAATAAAAAGCACTCCAATAAACTTAATCATGTATCTAAGAAATGCATCACTTTAACATGGTCTATCGGAGTACTGCCCACCGACTCTATGTGTTTCCATCCACTTGCATCCCCTTCAGGTAGCATGGCAGCACAGCTGTGCTGTGACAGGGGAGAGGTGCAGCTGCAGGCTCTGTGTGAAATCCCCCGCTCGCCTCTCCCCCTTTCCTCCCATCAGCAATGGCTAGACCCATGAAAAGGGAGAGGACTGAAGTGCAGCAGCTCCTTCTCCCTTCCCTCTGATGATGCAAGCAGGCAAAGGACACTGGGACATGTAGTCCCCTCAGGAGAGCTACCCAATAAGGCTATGGGCTCTGAACTACAACTACCACAGAGCCGTACTTAGAGGGAGGAAAAAGCAGGCATTTGCCAGGCAAACATTTGGGAGAGGAGACATAGGAGAAATAGTGAGAGGACTGTGCTTTGGCAACCATCCCAGAGGGAGAGAGACTGAGCGAGGGACAAAGAGAGAGAGAGAGACCGAGCTGCTGGAAAGCCATTGCTGTGTGGGGAAACCAGAGAGTACAGAGCTGAGTGCAGGGGGACAGAGCCACTGCAAGGATATAGACTTTGCTATGCTACAGACTGGAGTCACTTCAGGTAACCCAGAGTTGAACAGACACCTATCTATAGTGATCACTGCTACTGTTACTACCATTAGTGACTGAGCCCTTAGGAACTGACTATACAGCTACATCAAACCTCTACTGCTGCCTGCAGGGCTTAATGACTGTCCTCAAGCATGCCTACAGTGTTACTGGGCCCCAAAGCTAGCCGGCTGAAAAGTCAGAACTAAAGACTTCCCTTACAGTTGCTACCCAGAGACTTTTGCCCCTTTCTTTATTTAGGAGTTACCACTCAGTGGATGCTACACCATACCATAGCCATTTAAATACAGTGCACTCCAAGTTCAGTTGTAGTGTTAATATTCACATTGCAGTTAACATTTTTATGCACTGTTTATTGCTGATTCATGTGTTCATTCTCATTTAGTGGTACAGAACCTAATCCTAAGCAACTTCTCTTAATAGTAAATAAAGAATGTTGTGTATAGGTGAGAGCTGTAAATAAATTTGAAGCAGCTAGTACAAAGGTAAAGGTAACAACTCATTATAAAATATTATATAAAGTGCAGCTGTAACGGAACCGGACCCCGACTGCACTAGGGTATTTCGGTTAGACTCCCGCTTCCCTGTCCGAACACAGATCCATGGACACCACTGCTGGCCATACAAGACGAGACAGCACCAGACTTGAAGGACTTCAGGAGCTAGCCTGCTTTATTTTAACACAGACACAAGATATAAACATTCAAGGGAACAACCCACCTCCCTGCATGTGGACATAGGGCAGGGCAATACATTTAGTAACAGGAGACACACAGCAGACACCCCCCACCAGGCCAATACACAAACACATACATCCCATAATAGTTTGCTCCCAAGCAAAACACACAATAGAACAATGGGACAACCACATGGCATTAAACAATGAACAACCCCCACCTATACATGTCTATACAATAGCGGGACATTCCACCCTGTACCCCTAACAGGCACAGGGTGACTTACACATAAGAGGGATATGGGGAGCTGAGACAGGGGTCTCCCCACCTCTCTAAAGGGGGCTGTGTTCCATGGGCCCCCCACCCAAAGTGACTCCCATCACAGCAGCGCTAAGTAAATAAATTAAATAATTATTGTGAAACAGTCAAGTGTAGTGCTGACATAGGATAAAAGGCACAGCAATCACGGTGAAGGATAACACTGCAAAATGATCCAGTGAAGAAATCCACCACCTCTGTCAGATGTAAACTCATCAGAAAACTACTGGTAAACAGCATGTATGCACATCACATCAGGACATAAGAAACAGCCAGAAGCCTTTGTATGGAATGCTCCACCATGGGCAAACTGCAGGTGGACCCTCTCCTGTTTTCTTTGCCCTAACAGGAAATGTGACAAGTAAAAATGCAGGAACAATTCCTTGCCTGATACATCCTCCACGCTTATGGTCAGTGTTCTGTCAGTACTATGGACGGGCTGGCCGCACCTGGTCACGTGGTGGAGGCTACAGGGCGCCTGCCGCCGGGGGATAGAAGGGCGGGAACAGTACGCGCCGGGCACTTGGCATGGCTTAGCTGCAGCTAACATGCCGTAACTCTACCTATGTGCGGTGGATGGGGGCAGGGCTCTCCGGCTGGCTGCGCCGGTCTTCTGCTTTCTTTTTGGAACGCCGTCAGTAAAATTGGCCTCGTACTGGCCCACAATAGCCCATATGGTGGTCTATAACCTGTGGTCTATAATATGGTGGTCTATAACCTGTCTCAGGCAAAAAAATATGCTGTAAGTCAATAGAATTGCATTTATAAGAGGTTCTGAAGAGTCACAAAGCTTTTCAAGTGCAGTAAAAGTATGTACATACGTTGATGCTAAAGGGAATGAAGAGAGGTAGTGCAGCAATTACATTTTAGTTCAAAATGTAAGAGTTGATAGATCAGGATGCGATAACTGTCAAGGTCCTACCTTTTCCCAGAGGTTATGTTACTCCATGTGCTAGCATCCATCTTGGATTTCTGCTGAGCATGATGGGAATCTTTTATGCCTTCAGGTCTCTGAGGTCCATCCCCCAGAGGGGTGTGGCTGAGTACATATAAGCCTGGGATCTGCACATGCTCTTTGCACTTGTGTCTTGTGTCTTTGTCTTGCTACAGCTCTGTGTATACGCTCGTGACTCTTCTGGTATTCTGACTCGGCTTGTAACTAAGACCATTCTCTGTGTTTCCCTTTGATCTGACCTTCCGTTGCTGAACCCGGCCCGTGACCTGTGATTCTCTGTCTACTGTTCTGTACTGTTTTGTCCCGTTGTTATTGACCCGGCTTGTCTGACTACGCTATTGTCATTCTCACCAGCTACACGCCATTGGCGGCGGCCATTACCGCAGCTGGGGTGTCTCGGGGGCCGCGACCTGGTCCCTGGTTGCGTCAAGTCCATCCCCACCATCAGGGGCCCTGGTGAAGGGCAGCCTGGGACTTAGACTCCGCGCCCTGAGGGACTTCAGTCTGTTGGTGATGGTTGTTGTCAGCCAGTGCGTTACCCTGCCACTAGGCCTACCTGTCCGTTCCACAGCCCTGCCCTGACATTACCATTGACTCCAAGTCAAGCCATCTATTACCCAACATGAAATAGTGGACTTGGCAAAATTTTTGCTCCACCAAATTTCAAAGGCTTGGGTCCTGCTTAAAAAACAAAACAAAAACGAGGGTATATGAACTGGAATAGCTTGTAAAAGGTATAATATTCAAGGCTTGACATTCATTAATACATTATATCTACCAAACTAGGAAAAAGTACCCGCATGCCACCTACTGTATGCAGGTCTTGCTTAATCTTTTTAAGAAGAGAAAGAAATTTAAGCGTGAAATCTTTAGGAAGATTGATGCCTAAGTATCTGATCATTTAAATTGGAAATCAGTCCTAAGAAGACATACCATAGCCTCTGGAAGGGAAGCATTCAAGGCTTCAGATTTCATAAGGTTTATAAAAACAAAATCGTATAAGGTGCTAAATTTCCCCATCTCTGCCAGGAAGTTTTGAAGGGTCATCAATGGGTTGATTATAAAAAAAAAAAAGTAGATTGTCAGCATAGGTCGCTACTTTCAGAAAGGGACATTTACCTATACCCTGTTCCAAATTACTATGCAAATGATATTTTTCTCATTTACCTAAATAACTGATGTAAATAACAGTCAGCATAATTCTCATGTTATCAACTATTAAGAGTACAATTCAAATGTTATTGAACAAACCTCCTAATGATAACAGTATTTTTTTTAAACATAAACTTACAATGCACTGTTCCAAATTATTACGCAGAGTAAGTTTCAAAACACTTTATAGGTTGAAAAGAACTGAAAATTGTCATTTGTTGTGTTTGCAGCATATTTACTGAAATCAATGCTATTTCAATCAAACTTTTAACAACATTTTAATTTTTTAAACATTTTAACAGGCCACGTTACATTTTAACATAGGACCCCTTATTTGATAGCAGCTTCACAAGTCTTGCATCCATTGAACTTATGAGTTTTTGGACAGTTTCTGCTTGAATTTGTTTGCAAGATGTCAGAATAGCCTCCCAGAGCTGCTGTTTGGATGTAAACTGCCTCCCAACCTCATAGATCTTTTGCTTGAGGATGCTCCAAAGGTTCTCAATAGGATTGAGGTCAGGGGAGGATGGAGGCCTCACCATGACTTTCTCTCCTTTTATCCCCATAGCAACCATTGATGCAGAGGTATTCTTTGCAGCATGAGATGGTGCATTGTCATGCATGAAGATGATTTTATTACGGAAAGCAAAGTTCTTCCTTCTGTACCAGGAAAGAAAGTGGTCAGTCATAAACTCCACATACTTTGCAGAGGTCATTTTTACACCTTCGGGGACCCTAAAGGGGCCGACCAGCTCTGTTCCCATGATTCCGGCCCAAACACATGACTCCACCACCGCCTTGCTCACGTCGCAGCCTTGTTGGAACAGGGTGACCGTCCACCAGCCATCCAGTACTCCATCCATCTGGACCATCCAGGGTTGCATGGCACTCATCAGTGAACAGGACTGTTTGAAAATTAGTCTTCATGTATTTTTCTGCCCAATGCAGCCGTTTCTGCTTGTGAGCATTGGTTAGTGGTGGCCGAATAGAAGGTTTATGCACAGTTGCAAGACTCTGGAAGACTCTACACCTTGATGTACGTGGGACTCCAGAGGCACCAGCAGCTTCAAATATCTGTTTGCTGCTATGTAATGGTATTTTAGCAGCTGCTCTCTTGATCCGATGCATGGATCTGGCAAACCTCTTCCTCAATGTGCCTTTATCTGCACGAACCCGTCTGTGCTCTGAATTAGGCACAAATCTCTTAATAGTGCGATGATCACGCTTAAGTTTTCATGAAATATCTAATGTTTTCATACCTCGTCCAAGGCATTGAACTATTTCACTCTTTTCGGGCAGCAGAGAGATCCTTTTTCTTCCCCATATTGCTTGAAAATGGTGCTCTGCTTAATAATGTGGAACACCGTACTTTAGTAGTTTTTCCTTAAATTGGGCTCACCAGCCAATCTAATTATCACAGGTGTCCGAGATTGTTTATAGTGATCAAAAGAGCCCTGAGACACAATGCCATCCATGAGTTAAAATGAAAAACAAAATATTTAATCTTTGTGACACTTAAATAGAATTTGCATAATAATTTGGAACAGGGTGTATAATGGGACCATGGATACTAAGGGTTGGCCCCGATGCTTCTAAGGAAAGGTTCTAGAGTAAGAAGGACTTCTTTCTCCACAAAGCACGTTCCAGGTTCTTCCTGCCCTTCCGTCTCTTTCTCTCCACTCTTTTGAAGTGCACTGTATTTGTCTCTTTTCTCCTGTTTGTCTGAGGATCGCAGTCATCTACCAGCCCCCAGGCCCAGTGTCACGCTTTCTTGATGACATTTCAGCATGGCTACTGTACTTTCTCTCCTATGAGGTGCCTGCCATCATCATCGGTGACTTTAACATCCCAGTCAACGTTCTCACCTCTGCCAGCTCTCAACCTAACTTCCTCTTTTAACCTAACACAATGGTCACAATCCACCACCGACTCCAATGGCAACACCCTTGACCTTGTATTCACCCACTATTGCACTCCCTGTAACCTCTCTAACACCCCTTTTCCTCTCTCTGATCACAACTTTATCAGCTTCACACTCTCCCTGCCTCCTACCTCCCATGCCTCCAACCAGCAAACCACTACCTGTAGAAACCTCAGCCTGGACCTTCTTCACACTACTACTGAGCGCCTCTACGATAAAAGAGCACACCTGCCCTGCTCAGACCTGGCCACATCTGCCTACAACTATCTATCATCCTCCCTGGACAGTCTTGCTCCTCTCTCTACACGCAGAACCAGGCCTCGCCTGTCACAACCCTGGCAAACAGATGACACCAGAAGTCTCAAGAGATGCAGCTGCACTCTTGAGCGAACATGGCGTAAAACTAAATCCCTGAAAGACTTTACCCTCTACAAATCTTCTCAAATACAACTCCAGCCTCCACGCTGCTAAGCAAACCTACTACAACACTCTCATCAAGACCCTCTCATCTAATCCTCACCAACTCTTCTCTACCCTTAATTCCTTACTCCACCCCCCACTGCCTCCACCCACCAACTTACTGACTGCACAGGAGATTGCCAGTCATTTCAAGAACAAGATCGACACAATTCATGAAGAAATATCCAGTGTCAAGCTTCCGCCTCTAACCAACATACCAGGCCCAACTCCACACACATCTCCTTCGAACCTGTTACCACTGAGGAAGTTACCGAACTCCTTTCCAAGGCCCACTTCACCACTTGACCCCTGGATTCTGTCCCCTCACGACTGTTGCAGCCTCCTTCCCGCTCTATCCTAAACTCTCTAAGCTACATCTTCAACCTCTCACTCTCCATGGGCACCTTTCCCTCTCCGCTCAAACATACACTGGTCACCCCTATTCTCAAAAAACCCTCGCTGGACCCCACCTGTTTGAATAACTTAAGACCCATCTCCCTGCTCCTGTTTGCCTCCAAGCTTCTCAAGTGCCTTGTTCACAACCATATATACTGCTACGTCACCGACAACAACTTTCTTGATCCCCGACAGTCTGGCTTCCGCCCACAACATTCCACAAAAACTGCCCTACTAAAACTCACTAACAACCTACTAACCGCTAAAACCAATGGCCACTACTCCATACTCATACTCCTTGACCTTTCCACTGCCTTTGACACAGTCGACCACCTCCTCAGTAAACTCCACTCCATAGGCCTTTGTGACTTTGCTCTCTCCTGGTTCTCCTCTTACCTTTCTCAGCGCACTTTCAGTGTCACATACAACTCCTCCTTCTCCGCTCCTCTTCCTCTTTCTGTTGGGGTACCCCAAAGTTATTTCCTTGGGCCTCTCCTTTTCTCTCTCTACACCTCCTTCCTGGGCCAACTGATAATCTCCCATATCTTCCAATACCACCTCTATGCTGATGACACCCAGATCTATCTCTCCACTTCCCAGCTCATCCCCTCAATCTCCTCACGTATCACAAATCTACTAAGCGACATATCAGCATGGATGTCACACCACTACCTTAAACTTAATCTTTCCAAAACTGAGTTGGTAATATTTCCTCTTCCCGGATCCCCCACTCACGACTTTACCATTAAGATCAACAGCACAACTATTGGTCCTTTCCCTCATGCCAGGGTGCTAGGCGTAATCCTAGACTCTGACCTCTCCTGTTCATCCCACATCCAATCACTGGCTAAATCCTGCCACCTCAACCTCCGGAACATTTCTAAAATCTGCCCCTTTCTTACCAATGACACCACAAAACAACTTATCCACACCTTGGTTTTATCCCGCCTTGACTACTGCAACTCCCTCTTCACTGGTCTACCGTTGCGCAGGCTATCCCCTCTTTAGTCTATTATGAATGCTGCTGCCAGACTCATACACCTTACCAACCGATCAGCGAATGCTGCCCCTCTCTGCCAATCCCTTCACTGGCTTCCACTAAGCCAATGTATAAAATTCAAAATACTAACCACAGCTTACAAAGCCATCCACAACACTGCTCCTAGCTACATCGCCAACCTCATCCACAGATACTGCCCAAATCACCCACTTCCCTCCTCCCAAGAAATCTTCCTCTCCAGCTCCCTCATCACCTCCACCCACGCTCGCCTCCAGGACGTCTCCAGAGCCTCCCCCATCCTCTGGAACTCCCTACCACAGTATGTCTGATCAGCCCCCACCCTGTCTGCCTTTAGGCGATCTTTGAAAACTCACTTATTCAGGGAAGCCTACCCCACCTCCACCTAAGAACTGTACTTAAATCACCTCCACCAGATAATCCCCCACAGCTATCACCTTTTGTATCACCTCCCCCTTCCTTTAGATTGTAAGCTCCATGAGCAGGGCCCTCATATTCCTTCTGTACAGAAATGTATTGTAATTGTACTGTCTCCCTTATATTGTAAAGCGCTGCTCAAACTGTTGGGGCTATATAAATCCTGTATAATAATAATATTAATAAAGATCAACGGAGACAAAGGGCAAACCTGGCGGGTCCCATTGGTAATCTGAAATGGATCTGATAGGTTTCCATCGATCTTTACCTGTACCGTAGGATGAGAATATATTGCCCTAATCCAAGAAATCATCTTACTATCCAAACCCAGAAGGGCCAACGTCCCCTCCATAAATGTCCAGTTCACTTTATTAAAAGCCTTTTCAGAATCCATAACAACAGCATTAGAGGAGTAGAACATGAGCAGGCAGGATGTACGATGGTCAATGCCTAAGCTGTATTATCCCTGGCTTAATTAGAGGTGATGAAGCCCACCTGGTCCAGATGGACAATACACTATATTGTCAAAAGTATTGGGGCACCCCTCCAAATCATTGGATTCAGGTGTATCTGATCACTTCCATGGCCACAGGTAGATAAAATCAAGCACCTAGGCATGCAGACTGCTTCTACAAACATTTGTGAAAGAATGGATCGCTCTCAGGAGCTCAGTGAAGCATGGTATCGTGACCACCTGTGCAATTTCCTTGCTACTAAATATTCCACAGTCAACTGTTAGTGGTATTATAACAAATTGGAAGCAACTGGGAACAACAGCAACTTGGAGTGGTAGGCCATGTAAAATGACAGAGTGGGGTCAGTGCATGAGCACAGTGTAGGGAACTTTTAAGGAGTCAAGACATTTTGGACAATTTCATGCTCCCAACTTTGTGGGAAGAGTTTGGGGATGGCCCCTTCCTGTTGGGATGAAGTAGAGCAGAGACTGCGAGCCAGGGCTTCTTGTCCGACATTAGTGAATGACCTCACAAATGTGCTTCTGGAAGAATAGTCAAACATTCCCATAGACCCAATCCTAAACCTTGTGGACAGCCTTCCCAGAAGAGTTGAAGCTGTTATAGCTGCAAAGAGTGGGCCAGCTCAATATTGAACCCTATGGACTATGACAGGGATGCCATTAATCTTCATGTGCATGTAACGGCATGTGTCCCAATACTTTTGGCAATACAGAGAAATGTGCCTGTCATTTTGACATAGATGAGGTTTCTTCCCTTCCTTTAGAATCACAGAAATATAGGCTTTAAGATTATCTGTCAGGAAGAGAGAACCAGAACCAATGGCATTGAAAGTTCTGACAAAGTATGAGAATAACACAGGTGCATAAGTTTTATAATAAAGTAGTGGAAAGCCACCCAGCCCTAGAGCTTTGCCACCCTGCGACTGAAAAATAGCCATGAAAACTCATCAGATGTAATTGGAGAGTCTAAATCAGCCAAAACCTCCGGAGAGAGACAAGAAAAGTTCTGGCACTTTCAAGCAATGTGAAATTACTTCAGGCCTACCTGTTCACTGTCTAGGGAGGGCAAGAGAATCAATATTATATAATGAGGAATAGTAATATTTAAATACCTCTGCAATCTCTTCTGTAGTTGAAACTTTAGCGACATTATAATTAAAAATTTCAGGAATATACCCACAAGCTTGTTGAGTCCGAAGGACCCTGGCTAATGATTTACATTTATTCCCTTTTTCATAAAAACTTTCTTTTACATTTGGCAATCACCCCTTAGCTCTATGTAGATTTAATGATTTTCGGTGTTCCCTTTGTGCAGTATGTTCTGCTAAGATTGAACTTGCAAGTGATTTCATTGCCATTTACAATCTTTGTATATCCTTCAGAAGACTATCAATCTGTTCTGTCCATCACACACTTTAATTTAACTGGACTGATAACACAGGAGTAATCCTGAGGTGTAATTTGCATGACTGCTTCAGGTGCCAGTTAAGTGCATATATTAAAATTAGACCTGGACTTTATACTGTACATTCTTTATATGTTCTCCTTTTGGTCCTTTCCTTCTTACACATGCAGTCTTCCCTTTTGGAGAAAGTGCTTTGCTTTTTGGATTAGTCAGCAGCCAGGGTAAGATGTTTGAGATGGGGACTTAACTATGATCTTCTGACAAAGTCTGCTAAGGTTGCATGTTTGGCAAAGGACTGTGTTCAGAGCAGTTAATATAATTTATTATGAGTGTTTTAATATGTTTTCATACTCAAAAAATAAATTAACAGAAAAACGTACCTTAAAAAGAAGCCCTCCAGCAGTGTGCTGTTCCTGCTGACAGGGCTTACATCTTCTCCTGGTCCTTCCGCTGGATTCATGGGCACCAGCAGCTTGAATTGCTGAATCGCAATGACATCACTCCCACGCATGCGCGCTGGAGTCAATGTTTATGGCACACAGCTCTGAAGAATGGCACGTGTATACCATTCCTTAAGAGAACATGTGTGGGTGCTGCTACACAAGTAAATATTTTCTAAAGCAATATTCAACAATATGTTTATATTTCAAATTTGTTTTCAAATTCGATTTTGTTTTCAAATTCGATTCAAATTTGAATTAAATTTCAGCCCCAATTTTTTTTTTGTTAGTTCAGATTTGTTTAAATTAATTGCTATTGTAATTTGGATATATTTGAATTTCCGAACAAAAAATTCCTCTGAATTGCAATTTGGAACGATACAAACTGCACATGTCTACTAGTCACTACTGCATCTAACAGTACCCTCTGTCCCAGACTGACAATGAAGCTGTCCAAAAGTGTCTCTGTTGTTTATCACCTTAGGACAGGAAATGTGTTATCAGAAGGGAAGATCCATAAGGAGCACATCAAAGGCAGACCAATGTGCATGAGGTGAGATGAATGGCACCCTCGGTCTGGACTCCAGCCGGGCCACGCCCCCAACCAACACAAGAAATGTTTAACTGGCTAGATCACCAGGTTAAAATTATAAATAAATGAATGCATTCAGTACATTTAGGAATTGGCAAGCTGCAATATATAATTTTTTCTGTTTTGGTGTTTAATATTGCTTTAAAATAACCGTATAGTAACATTTTCTAGAGATGCTATACCTTTAAAAGAAGAACAACCATACTTACCTCTTCTGCCACCCACGCTGCTGAATGCTGCTCCCTTGCTGAAAAAAGGTTCCTTGAAGTCCACAGGGAAACCAACACATCCAGGAGTGTGTACTTCCATGATCCCATCATACTGATTGCTACTGCTAACCTCTGACCCTGGGTGTGTTTGGGGCCATGTACTGTACCTGCACAGATGTTAGATTGGGAGCAGTGGCTGTGTCCATGCAGACACTTCATCCCAATAGACAGCAATGGGACTGCTGGCATGGGTTGCATGCAACACCTGTGCATCCCTGTGCAAGTAAACACGGCCTTGCATGCGGCTCGGATTAAAACACTCCTTGTGAATGATTCCTTTTATAGCTTCTCCTTGAAACTTTGCTATAGCAACATGGTAGCTTTAAGAAGGTACACTCTGTAAGTTAAAGTTGCCAGAACTTACATCTGATTATGTAAATCTTACATACCGTATAGTGCAATAGTCATACTTTTATTAAGCAATATTTGTTTGACTCTTGCTGGTTGGATTCGGATGCAGACAGATTGCTTCCAGTGCTGCTCATTAGTCTCTGTATGCAAGTACACACTCAGATGCGAGTACAGATTGTTGCTGCGCCTGTCAGACCCAATGATATTTAACACATTTCTGGACGTGGCTGTACGCTGCTCTGGGCGTATAGACAAGTGCTTTTTCACGAACCTTTGGGTCTATGCATCTGTGTGAATTAATCCTACAGCTCCAACTCTTGGCTCCAAAGGAGGAAGCCTAATATTTATATAAACTATTTTATATTTACACCGAAAAAAAAAAATTGCACCAGTTCATAAAGTAGTAATGATGATTTCCCTATAACTAACTTGGGGTACATTCGCTGAGGGAGTTCTACTTGGCACACTGCTCATGGCTAGTCTCTAATGTTTCTGAGACACCTTTTTCTTTAAAACAGTGAAAAGCTAGGGGTGATCATTTTGTAGCACAAGTAAGCTCAATCCAAACGTTATATCTTCAGCACTTCTCATAGAAAAGCTGTAACTGCACCATCTAGTGGATAAACCAACATTTCAAACTACATTCAAAAAATGAGACAAGAAGGAAAACTGCATTGTGAATTCAGCCTTTGCTAAGCAAATAGAACACATTTCATAATTCATGTTGTTTATGTGAAATGTATTTAGACTTATAAAAGTATTTTTTATAGCTTTTTTATAGTTAGAGAAGCCCATTGGTAAAAGAACACTAAACAATTTACTTATCTTCCAAAACTGATCTATACACATCTATTCCTGTAATCTATTTTTTCGTAAAACTGTTTCTTGATGTGTTTTTCTGCCTCCCTGTAATATCCTTTGCTAAGCACCTGAACAATTCGTTTTACCCCTTGTTTGTTTGGAGCAAGCAGTGCATGTTAGTTACGGTCATGTGCACTGCCTATGCACATGACACATCTCATAGCTCATAATCCATTTCAGAAGCAAGAAGAAAGAAAGAAAAAAAAAAAAAAAAGAATTTGGACATTTGGAAGAGGCTGAGAGCGAAAGAAGGTTCTTTTTGGGGTTGAACATACATACTTGCATTATATATATATACACCAAAGTTTAGAGTCCCTTTAATGTATCATTTTATAGTCACGTCCTTTTATATACAGGTATACAGTATTAAATGCAAGCAGTTAATCTGCACAGCTATTATGCACTTTTTAAGCATTAAAAAAGTATGATTCTATCAGCCTTTCAAACTGCACATTCCCATAGGTTAGGGAATTTGTCGAGACTATTGTACAACAGAATAATCACCAAAGTTTGGCTACAATTATTTAACATTATATTTGTGATATGCAGATTCAGTAGAATAGCATATGCTTAGAAGGTAGTATATTGAGTAGTTCCACAGGCTATGACAAATATGGATGTAAAAATCTGACTACGTTCATGGCTGATACACTGACAAGAAAATTCTAATGTTTTTCCATCTGAAAACAATAAATGTTAATATTAATGTTAAGTAGTCACTGTCTATACCAACATCTGAAGAATCTGTTCTGAGAAAAGTTAGAAAGATAGAATGAATGATTCAAGAAACTTCTTCAGTTAGAGTGAAACAAATTGAAAGCTGCTGTGAGAAGTTGGTTATTTCTAAGACTAAGGTTAGTCACACATTATACGATTTTCTTATTTAATTTCCTTTAGATTTACCTTCAACTACTGTATGTAGTGGATCGGCCTGCCTGATTGCATACTAATTGAACGTGTTTAAGTTTGACCTCCTATTATATGGTTTTGATAAATCTAAAGGAAAATTGTACAAGAAAATGGTATAATATAATGGCCAGCCGTAGACAGTCTAAGACCACTTGGGGAAGCTCTTTGGTAAAGGTGCCTATTGTGGCTACTGTGGTAAAAGGTTTACTAAGACAGGAAAGAGGACTTTAAAGTTTTGGTAAAATTCATTGAAAAAGAAAAAAAAACATTTACACTAGGTAACTTGCCTCCTGGAAGAGATGACATTGCCTTGAGGACTTCATATTGCAAAATGTTGAGCATTTGAAGTTTGAGTCGTTAATTAACTTTTGTTGCTTCTTGATCTTAGGGTTGGTTTATTGCCATGCCTTTTAACAGGGTATATTCAGAAATGTCATAGTCATTGAAGCCTGTCTTAATTTTTCATGTATAGAATTTTTTTGGTTTGGATTTTTATCTGGTTTAGCTAGAAGTACCCTACTCTTTTTCCCAGTGTGTAGTGGCTTAGTTCAAGATGTTTAAAATTTATTTAATAGCTGTAAAGTTATTCTATCTGTATTTGTTGTATTCGATAGCAAGGATATGATTTCACCATTCCGTACTGTGTATGTATGTATGTATATATATATATATATATATATATATATATATATATACACACACACACACACACACACACGGTATATGTTTAAAAATACAAAAATGTTTTACCTTGCATTTCTATTTTACACTGAATTTTATGAAGTACAGGTTCACATATACTTTAAAGGTGGACAGTTTCTCACAAATTAAGTTTCTATTTCTTGGCAAAACATATATTCACATTCTATATGCAGCAGAATGAACACTACTATTTACTATAAGAATATGAGATGTCTAAGAAATAACTACAGTGGGGCAAAAAAGTATTTAGTCAGCCACCAATTGTGCAAGTTCTCCCACTTAAAAAGATGAGAGAGGCCTGTAATTGGCATCATAGGTAGACCTCAACTATGAGAGACAAAATGAGAAAAAAAATCCAGACAATCACATTGGCTGATTTGGAAAGAATTTATTTGCAAATTATGGTGGAAAATAAGTATTTGGTCAATATCAAAAGTTCATCTCAATACGTTGTTATATATCCTTTGTTGGCAATGACAGAGGTCAAACGTTTCCTGTAAGTCTTCACAAGGTTGGCACACACTGTTGCTGGTATGTTGGCCCATTTCTCCATGCAGATCTCCTCTAGAGCAGTGATGTTTTGGGGCTGTCGCTGGGCAACACGAACTTTAAACTCCCTCCAAAGGTTTTCTATGGGGTTGAGATCTGGAGACTGGCTAGGCCACTCCAGGACCTTGAAATGCTTCTTACGAAGCCACTCCTTCATTGCCCGGGCAGTATGTTTGGGATCATTGTCATGTTGGAAGACCCAGCCAAGTTTCATCTTCAATGCCCTTGCTGATTGAAGGAGGTTTGCACTCAAAATCTCACGATACATGGCCCATTCATTCTGTCCTGTACATGGATCAGTCATCCTGGTCCCTGTGGTCCCTTGCAGAGAAACAGCCCCAAAGCATGATGTTACCACCCCCATGCTTCACAGTAGGTATGGTGTTCTTTGGATGCAACTCAACATTCTCTCTCCTCCAAACACGACGAGTTGTGTTTCTACCAAACAGTTCTATTTTGGTTTCATCTGACCATATGACATTCTCCCAATCCTCTTCTGGATCATCCAAATGCTCTCTAGCAAACTTCAGATGGGCCCGGACATGTACTGGCTTAAGCAGGGGGACACGTCTGGCACTGCAGGATCTGAGTCCCTGGCGGCGTAGTGTGTTACTGATGGTAGCCTTTGTTATGTTGGTCCCAGCTCTCTGCAGGTCATTCACTAGGTCCCCCTGTGTGGTCCTGGGATTTTTGCTCACGGTTCTTGTGATCATTTTGACCCCACGGGGTGAGATCTTGCATGGAGCCCCAGATCAAGGGAGATTATCAGTGGTCTTGTATGCCTTCCATTTTCTAATTATTGCTCCCACAGTTGATTTGTTCACACCAAGCTGCTTGCCTATTGCAGATTCAGTCTTCCCAGCCTGGTGCAGTTCTACAATTTTGTTTTTGGTGTCCTTCGACAGCTCTTTGGTCTTCACCATAGTGGAGTTTGGAGTGTGACTGTTTGAGGTTGTGGACAGGTGTCTTTTATACTGATAACAAGTTCAAACAGGTGCCATTGATATAGGTAATGAGTGCAGGACAGAGGAGCCTCTTAAATAAGAAGGTGCAGGTCTATGAGAGCCAGAAATCTTGCTTGTTTGTAGGTGACCAAATACTTATTTCCCACCATAATTTTCAAATAAATTCTTTCCAAATCAGCCAATGTGATTGTCTGGATTTTTTTTCTCATTTTGTCTCTCATAGTTGAGGTCTACCTATGATGCCAATTACAGGCCTCTCTCATCTTTTTAAGTGGGAGAACTTGCACAATTGGTGGCTGACTAAATACTTTTTTGCCCCACTGTATATACCAAGACAACAGCAAAAAAGCTGTTATTCATTATTGACTAGAAGTATTTTTTATAAAGTCTCATATACATATATACATACATATTTTTATAAAATCTCATATACATTTGAATATGTTACTGCGAGTTTTTGCTGACACTCAATGGTTCTTACCAACTGTACTGTAACGGATGCACTTTGAAAGGAACCCGGGACAGCTGTAAAACCCTTTGCCATGATTTCTGAAAGCCTGGTGCGGGATGGATGAGTCTGATAAACAATACACAATGAACTATATATATGATCAAAACAGTAGATGGACAAAAAAACAAAACAAACAATGATCAAAACATAAATGAATACAAATAAAAATGGATTATGTAGTGCATGCAAACACAGCAGAAAAACAAAGTACTTTAATATTAAATTCAGGAACCTTCAATACCTAGGAGGAAGCCCGAGTGTTCAAACAGGCACAATCTCCAAGATCCATTACAATGACAGAAAACAAGACCTTGCCTGGTCATTCTCATGTACATGGTTTGCCTTGGGTCAAATGTGATGGTAAAACCTCCACTCTGCCCATCATTCGTTATGAAAAGATCATGCAGGGGATCTTTATTAGCATACTGGCTGAAAATTTTTCTACAAAGAATACAGGTTCTTCAAGCCTGGTATACACGGGTAGTTTTTTTGTTCAACCCAGACATATCAGGACCAGGAAATCAACTGCTATTTTTCAAGAAAAAAAACAAAAACCTTTAGGGTACTGCTTAGGCACAAATAATGTTTCTATGTGTTCTTTATAACATAGCAAATCTTCACCTTTTGAGCTCAAATCCATTTTAAAGTAACTAACCCCTTTGTAAGCTGCCTAAGCAGTACCCTGAAAAATTTACCTTTTGTCTTGAATTCCTCCTGAAAAAAAGCAATCCACTTCCTAGTGAGTGTGCTTATGCAGTCCATTACAGCGGGGGTCAGCAACTAGTAGATCGTGATCTACCAGTAGATCTTGGCCAGGTGACTAGTAGGTCATGGTCTGGGCTTTCTGACCCACCATCCCAGAGCACCAAACAGAGTGCAATGCAGAGGGACAACTTGTAAAGTTGGAGCTATAGTAACGAGCAGGAGCCGCATAAGTTTTTGTCTCCTCTATAGTGCTGGCTCCTATGCCCTGTCATGGTTGGTGGGTATAGCACATGCCAAGCATGACCCATTCAAGTGAATGAGGTTCTGCAAGAGCCCTGTAACCTTGTGCAGTACAGCAACAAAGGGTTATATAGGCAGCGGTGTGTTGCTTTCTCACCAACTGCTTTAATCAGCAGAAGCATGCAGTTGCGGGCGCTTGCAGTGCGGCCCCATTTACTTGAATGGGTCTCCACTGACTGGCAGTAGCACCCAACAAAAGCAGGGGTGTAACTCCTGCTGCGGCATGTGTATACCTTTGGCTACTGCCCCAGCAGCTAAAGGAGGTAGGGATTGGGGGAGGTAAAACCATGACTCAAACGCAGGGTTTTACCCCCCCCAACTTTACATGTCAATGAGCCCTAAGAGTGCCGCTGCTGGATGCAACTAAGGGCTTATTGACAAGTGCAGCAGGCACTGCAAACTGATCCAAGTGTGTTTGACAGGTGGTGATGAGGTGATATGTTGCCTCCTCACCACCTGCTGTAAACCCATGATTGCTCTTAGGAGGTGACACTGGCCGACACTGTGCCCAACTACTCCCATGTTCTTCAGGTAGATCTCCACCTCTTTAAGGTTGCCTACCCCTGGAATACAGCCTCATAGCAATATATCTGCAGTGTGAGATCTAAGGCACTATTTCTTTGCTGCTAGTCTCAGGAGATCTGATGATGTCACTACTGCTCATTGTTCTTTCAATGAAGGCTCAGACATGAGGAAGCAAAGTCCTATCTCTATCAAGATTCTTGCCTGCATATAGAGACATAATGCAAAACAAATCATAGTAAGCCAGTAGAGGGGAAAGATCAGTTGCAGGGAAATCACAGGAAATACTAGCGGCTAGTGCTTTACCCTCCACTTCCCCCTTTTTTTTGGCCACAGCTTTCAAAGTTCAGTTCCTCTTTACCATACAAACGGTAATTACTATTAAAGCCTGTGTTATTTACATGGGCATCAATTTGCAGTAAAACATATCCTTCTGAAATCTTGATTCATTAGGACACAAAAATGTCTTGTTCCCAGGTTCAAAGTTACAGGCAGTTGTAAACCAACATAATGACTAGTGAAGGGCTTTATGTTTCGCTGAACACACTAACGGCAAGGGCGTTCGGCGGGCTGTTGGCTCGCTGTGCCCCATAATGCACTGTGCCCTGACACTTGTGGTCTGGTGCATTGCTTTGGCCAATCACAGTGCATGATGATGCCACATCATCATCACAGTATCTAAGAACGGTCATCCCGGCGCAGCTGTCAAACGGTGGGAGACAGCGTTGAGACGGAGCATTTTTTTTTTCCTTTTACGAGTCTGCGGGTTGGCAGGCATCGTGATTGACGTTGCATCTACTTCGAGGGACATTTTTTTTATTTTTGTTTTTAATAAAGGCCTTGTCAAAGACTGTCTCCTGTCATTTTTTTACTACACTTTTTTTTCTTGTGAATGGGTAGCGGGACCATGTACCGCATACTCATTTACATGGGGGGGGGGGCAGGGTCAATAAATTGTCCCTGTTCGAAGTTAATGGTTGAACGTTCGGTAGGTTCAAACAATTGACCACGAACTGAATAGGGGGGTGCTCGGCCCATCACTAATGAGGATACAATTAATGATGAGATTATTTGACCTCTAAGCCACAAAGCATTTTCACAGCAGAGGAGTGAGACATCAGAGGTCCAAAAAAGGTTCTGCACATCAAGTTAGAGCCTAATTTTGCACCTTGCACTGAAAAGATGCTGCAACTCGTACACAGTTCAGCCTCTTGGGCCCAGGAGTATTAAAAGTAAGTCAATTATTATTATTATTTTTTTTACATTTTGGCTAGAGTAGAGAAGTCCTAAAATCCATGTCAAATGTTTATTGCTGTAAGATGGATAAAGACTCCCAATGTTTGAAATGTAACAGAGATGAAAGCAGGAGCTTTTCAAGGAAACCTTTGTTACCAATTGTATATTTAAAACTTGTAGCACATCCAAGACTCGGACAGGCAGTGCAATGTTTTTGAGTACCAGGAGTACCCAATACTTTCCCTTGCCTTTAACCCAAAACTGAAACTTTTGCCTAAAACCTAACCTTAACCTTGTACCCAGTCCTCACTAGAAACTTTTAGACAACACTAGTTTAAGTCCTAACAATTTCGTAACCTGGATACTTACCTTTTTGATGTCCAAAGTGTCCCAGCAGTCCTTGCACTGATCACAGGGGAAGCCAAAGCATGACGACTACTGTTGCAGTAATAGACAGGATGTGGTTCCATTCTTACAAAAGCCCTTTCAACGGAGTAAAGCCTATTTAAACAAGGGGAGGGCTCTGCCTGATAAGAGTACCTAAGGAAAGCCCCAGACCTTCCAGGTACGCATCCCATTCCATTTGCTCTGGTGATGAGGAGGAGATCGTACAGCCATATGTTCTGTGTTCACCTTGCCTGAGATCGAGTGGCATCTCTGAGCAGCGTAGATGACAGTTTGGACTAGCAGCATCAGTTTAAGGGAAAGAATGTGACTTGCTCCCTGCTTGCGAGCTTCAATCCATCGGTCTGCACATCAGTGTGACTTGGCAGTTGCTTGTCTATACATCTTCTTTTGTGAGGTAATTTCCCACAGAGTATTTTATTACTATTACATCGACAATAAATGGTTTATTTACATGTTACACCACCAGAGCTTTTCTGCAACTCCTGTTTGTTTTTATTCACCAAGAGTTAGGTGTTTTGGGAGTCCAACAGAAGAAGTTGATAAATGAGAGACAAGAACAATTTCTAGGATGGGGTTCCCTATCACCACATCAGGTGATAACTACCTCACACGACAAATTACAGAGGAATGGGAAAGGGGCCATCTGCATTCTCTCAAAAAAAAAAAGGGCATCCAACCCATAGGATTCTGGGAGATCTCTAGTTGAGAGTCTGTAAAGCAGTCACATAATTGAATAGGTTTGCATAGATGGGTACACAAATGCTGAGTTTTCCACATGTGGAGGGAAACGAGAACATAAGGGTGTACTGAAGGCAAAGGCAATTATACTTTTTCCAGTACTAGGCTGGCATAGAAGTTGACTGGTGTCAAGACTAATGTTTTTAAAGAGCACAAGGACTGCTCAGCTCATAAAACAGGTGACCAAGTGATCCTTGACCATAATATGGAGAGAGAGGACTTATGTAGACTCTGGGCAAAGTATGAGGGTTATTGGCCAGGAAGGCCTTTGTAGAAAAGGTGGTCCATGTTATAAAGCATCCATGTGTAATGAAGAGTATAGTGACCTGGAATGAAAAAAAAAGGCCCTGGTCTTTCTGCAAGTAGAACTGAGGGACATTTTAATGGAGATGCAAACAAAATTGTTAACAGCATGTTTGTGAACTTGGTGTCTGTTATAGACAAAATGTTATGCTGAAGGGATACTAATATATACACTGTATATTGAAATGAGGATTAGACAGATGTTTTGAGCAGCGCAAGGTCAGGGGAGAAGCTCAGGAAGGGTGCAGTGTTAACTGTAGGGGGAGGTGAGAGCGTCAACATTTGGGCTATAATCAGAGATTTGGCTGAGGAACTTTCAAAGAAAAAGATCTCCAAGGTAACCTGGTACACGAAGGTTCAGGGTCTGATTAGGGGTCTAATGATACAGCACCACAAGATGTGGCAAGTTCAGCAATGTAAACTACACTGAAGTATGGAGAGCTAGGAAGTAAGCCTCCCATCACATTGCGGCTGCTGTTAAAGTTAAAAGGATGTCTCATATGGGAGATATATTAGTAGGTCTATAGATGAGGTCCACATGCAAAATTTTAGAAGTCCTTGAAATCCTCCCTAGCAGGTAAGGAAATTTATATATATGTGCAAGAAAAACTGTCTGCCTTGTAAAGCAGCAAATAAGAACGTGTAGCACATTCAGTGGATAAGGGACAGCAATAGTGATTCTTGGTGTACATCTTCGAAGGACAGATTAAATTAAAAGGATGGGACTGGTTTGTCTTATGTAGAGAAAATGTTAATAAACGTCCCCCCCTCCACTTTTGTCAAGGGGAGGGGGCAACTTTTCATACAAATGTAATTTTAGAGAAGGTCCGGAGAGCTTAAAGATGAGAGACTTGCCACCAAGTAAATGACCTGCAGCAGATGAAGACTCTGTGAGGGGACAAACATACATATACACTTCATGGGGGGAGGGGCATAGAATGGGGTGGTGAGATTGGGGAAAGTAGCAACCTCAATTTACCCTGCAAGTGAACTTCCTAAGAGGAGCATAGCTTCGAAGGGCATGTGCCAAATGCACATTTCACGAGGACGTTCTACCAACCAGGATTTAAGTCATAAGGTTCTGCACATATACACAGAGAGTAGGACATTCTAGAGATCATGTTCTTAATGGCATCTACAAAGAAGGGCTGTGCTGAGGGTGAAAGATCATCTATATCTGTAGAAGGTTCACTACTGATATCCTCTTTGCAGTTTGCCATTGTCTGAAAAATCAACAAGGTAGCAAGATCCAGTTGCAGGGCTGAGCCCACCAAGGTAAAGATGACTGCAAAAGAGTAGATACCTATAATCTGAGCCTTTAAATGAGGGTATACAGTAGGTTGCTTATTTAGTGCAAGAATGGCTGGATCCACAGTGGAAATAGTTGATCTCTTCTTGAACTCCCCATGCATAGAGTACAAGGCTTCAAAATTATCAGAATAAGGGAAGAACTTATCTGAGTGAAGCCATTTTGCTTGATTCAGAAGTGTAATGGATGTATGTACTGTATATTAAAATGTTACTAAACCCACAACAGTAAAATCAGTCTGTAAATGCAGTAAACCATGCTTGTTATACTCACTGTGGAACCTAAGGGGTTAAGTCTCTGTATTGTGTAAAAAGGATGTTTGATTTTGTCCTCTCTGATCCTCCCCTTCTTCTACTGTCCCCAATCCATCTAAACACAGAACAGAGCCCTGGAGGCAAGCTGCACATGTTCAGTTTGGTGTGTATTGCTAGAGATTTTTTTTTTCTTAGGAGAGTGCATGTGATCAGCACAGAGCCAGAGGGTCAAGGGTTAAGCAGCCTCACAAGACAATCAGGGGAGAATGAAAACTCCTCCTACAAGCTTTAACCAGTGCTCTGCTGGACACTAATAGAAGTCCCAAGACTTCTATATACTGCTAATGAGAAAAGGTATTTAGCAGTTTATATTTACTAAAATAATTGCATTTTCATGTTCTGTGTACTGTGGGAGACTGGATATAGTGAATGCAGAGTCCTGGGTTTAGTTACACTTTAAATCATGCATAAAGTTATGGTTTACTATACGTACATACATCTTTTGTACATTTACCTACATCCACCATAATTAGAGGACCTTTTTACCACTTCTGTAATCACGTTTTGTTTTTAAATAATTATTATTATATATATTTTCTACTCTTTGGATTCACATTGGATAAAATACTTAAAAATACACTGCTCAAAACAATTAAAGGAACACTTTTTATTCAGAGTATAGCATCAAGTAATTTAAACTCCTGGGATATTGATCTGGACCGTTAAATAGCAGAGGGGGTTTTTAATCAGTTTCAGCTGCTTTGGTGTTAATGAAATTAACAACAGGTGCACTAGATGGGCAACAATGATACAACCCCCAAAACAGGAATGGTTTTACAGGTGGAAGCCTGGCATGTTTTTCCCTGCTCATTTTTTCTGACTGTTTTTTGCATTTGCATTTGGCTAGGGTCAGTATCACTACTGGTAGCACGAGGCCATACTTGGACCCTACAGAGGTTGCACAGGCAGTCCAACTTTTCCAGGATGGCACATCAACAAGCTCCATTGTCAGAAGATTTTCTGTGTCTCCCAGCACAGTCTCAAGAGCATGCAGGAGATTCCAGAAGACAGGCAGTTATTCTAGGAAAGCTGGACAGGGCCGTAGAAGGTCCTTAACCCATCAGCAGGACCAGTATCTGCTCCTTTGTGCAAAGAGGAAGAAGATGAGCACTGCCAAAGCCCTACAAAATGACCTCCAGCAGGCCACTGGTGTGAATGTCTCTGACCAATCAGAAATAGACTTCATGAGGGTGGCCTGAGGGCCCAACGTCCTCTAGTGGGCCCTGTGCTCACTGCCCGGCACCATAGAGCTCAATTGGCATTTGGACACCAGAATTGACAGGTCCACCACTGGTGCCCTGTGCTTTTCACAGAAGAGAGCAGGTTCATCCTGAGGACATACGTGAAAGGGTCTGGAGAAGCCATGGAGAACGTTATGCTACCTGTAACATCATTCAGCATGACCGTTTTGGTAGTGGGTCAGTGATGGTCTGGGGAGGCATAGCATGGAGAGATGCACAGACCTCTACAGGCTAGACAATGGCACCCTGACTGCCATTAGGTACCGGGATGAAATCCTTGGACCCATTGTCAGACCCAATACTGGTGAAGTGGGTCCTGGGTTCCTCCTGGTGCATGACAATGCCCGCTCTCATGTGGCAAGAGTATGCAAGCAGTTCCTGGAGGATGAAGGAATTGATACCATTGAATGGCTTCATGCTCATCTGACCTAAATCCAATAGAACACCTCTTGGATATCAAGATCCATCTGATCCCATCACATCTTCCTTCCATTTCACAATTATGTGCCACTTTGTGTTGGTCTATCATATAAAATCTCAATAAAATACATTTATGTTTTTGGTTGTAACATGACAAAATGTGGAGAATTTCAAGGGGTATGAATACTTTTTCAAGGCACTGTACACTGCATGTCGTTTATGGATACAATCTAATTTGTCAGTAAAGAGAACCATGGCATGAACAATTGTAGCCTTTTCATATTTATGTACAAGCACCTACTGATATCAATGTGGATGGACAAGGAAAATAGAACAGCTACAAGGCCTGTCACTGCTGAGGGAAACTATCAGGTTGCACAGGTGGAGGTGACATACATAGTATAAGAGATAAAGCTTGAAAACATTGTAAGCTTGCTTATGAATGGAGAGACAAACAGATCGTCCATATTAAAGAGAGTGATTACTATTATGGTGCCATGATTGAAGATCTTTGCTATAGAATGAAATGGGATACATTTTAAACTCTTTAGTTACCCTCTAGCTAGCATCAGCTTTTACTAAGTAGATGGTTGTAGGCACTTTTGAGGTTGAGGTTCCTATCAGCCCCCACTGTTCCTCCAACCCCTGCTCCCACTAATAGTGCAAGACCAGCAGCAGAGGCAGCCACTATAGTTTATACAACCAGATAGAGAATTTATGTCACACAACCTAAGCCATGAACAGTAGAGAAAATATCCACATCAAGCTGAACATTTGTTAGGATTAATCAGTTCAAGAAAATGTCACAACTTTCTACACTGCTACCCAATACAACTGGATATATCCATTACCATACCTATGCCTGTGCCCTTACTCAAGATGGCCACTGCTAGAAATGCTAGGGGTGTGTTTTTCACAGTTCGTTCCCAATAAGATAAATCATGGAGACATGGATGGATGAGTTTGCTTTGAATAATAAAAATGGTGTTGTAAAATACTAAAGGATCATTGTTTTATTTTTTTTTTAAATAACAAACATGTTATACTCACCTGCTCTGTGCAATGGTTTTGCCCAGAGCAGCGCTAATCCTCCTCTTCTTGGGTTCCCCTGCTGACGCTTCTGGTCCCCCCCCCCCCCAAGCAGTGCCTTCATAGCAATCTGCTTGCAATGGTGGCACTGATGCATGCTTGCTCCTGAGCCCTGCTCTCTGCGTCCATAAGACACAGCAGAGTGTGGCTTGGTCCTGCTTAGGTATGTATTTGGGGGGGCGGCTGAGGGGAGAGCTGCACACTGAAGGTTTTTTTACCTTCATGCAGGTATTCAGCCTTTAGATCCACTTTACATTTGTGGTGCTCAGATAAAGTTTAGTTCTGCTTTGAGTCCTTATCTATAGAACAAAATATGAGATGTTGTACATTCTTTAGAAGAGAAAGAAAAATTAAGAATGTATTTAGTTAAAGCAGAACTGCCGGTATCTGAACACCACAAACCAAAAGCGCTATTTATTTTATTTTTTAATATTCAAAGCAAACTCCCACATCCATCCATGTCCCCATGCTTTATTTTGCTGAGAAATCACTTAAAGGATATGTTCACCTTTGGGAATATATTACACGCTCCACCTGGTTTTAGGGTGGAACATGTAACATGTTCCCACTCCTGGAGCAGCTGCTCACTCCGCTGCATCTAGTGACAGCTAGAGGGGGAACTTCTCCCCGCTAGCTGTCAGTATTTTTCTTTTTTTCTTAAAACGTGGCCAAGTGGGGCTCTGCCCGGCCGCGTCATTCATTCACAGAATTCTGTAAATGGAAAACTACAAGTACCGACAGCCTTTGCGGCTTCTCAATAAAACTACCATGGTGCAGTTGAGCGCTGTTGTAGATCATTTTCTCTTCCTGTCAGGGTGTATAAGGTACGAGCAGACACATACACTGGCAAGTCTGCAGGAGTCCTACATGGCATCGTGATCTGCTGATCGTGGGTGCAATGCTTTTTAGGCTCCAAGTAAAAAATAATAAATGCACATTTTTCTACCTGCACAAAGATTTATTATTCTTTTACAAATTGCATGTATTATTTTTTTTTACAAAGGTAAACTTATCCTTTACAAAACACCCCTTAACGTTTTTGGCTGTAACCATCTTGAGTAATGACAGATAATTCATGAAGCATTTATTTTCTGGAATTCATCTGCCCTTAGCTTAGTCATGCAGACAGGAGGGTGTGCTTAGCTGTGAAAACCCCTCCTCGACTCCTGGGATGTATGACATAATTGACCTAGGCATGGAAACTAGGAAGTAACTAAAGAAATGTAAAAAAAAAACAGGTAAACCAAGTAATTATGGTATACTTTCCTATCTATTTACGATTTATGCTACCAGCATAAAGATTCAAAATAGTCAATATTTACTGAGAGAGTGAAATTCCACTTTCACCTCTGCACCCAGTTGGCATCTGCATTTACTAAGTTAAGAGCCCTGGGCTCTTTTGAGGCTGAGGTTCCTATTGGCCAGCCCCCACTGCATTGTTGCTCCTCTACTCCCACTGATACTGCTATCATTTGTTACGGTCAATCAGTCCAAAAAATGTAACAATTTTTAGAACTGCTACCCAATACAAATGGATAATATTCTCTCTCATAACTAAAGCTATCTTCTGCAGACTTCCCAATAATATTTATTTTTCATTTATACCAGTTTTACATCTGCTTGTGATTGCTATTCCCTATTTATTGTCAACTCCTCTTCTGGTCATAACCAACATTAATGCATATAATTTTTTTTTATTTTACGTTTAAAACACCAGGCCACATGCGGTTGGGTATTGATGAGGTCATGCAAACCAGTATGGCATTTTTTATTTCCTTTAAGACACCAGACTGCATGCAGTTGGGTACTGAGGTCATGCAAAGCAGAATGGGGAGGTGCTAAATGCAAATCCTTTGTGCATCTATGTTGCTACCTGCCCTATAGTCATGCTGATTACATTTCTTTACATTAGACAAAAATCAATCCACTACATATGCGCTGCGAATTGCATATTGTAGAGTATTACTTCTTTTTTTTTGTTTGTTTTGGATACGGAGAGGGATTAGAACCCCTGTCAGTTTTTATTGCTGTCTGTGTCCCAGTTAGGGAGATTCACCATGTCTGTTTGTCTTGCTTACCATTATCATTGAAAGTGAATGTAAAAGAAAATCCAAGTCCCTAAAAAAAAAATAGAGGGGAGATCTTCCAATGGGGATACTAGTTCTGGTGACCTGGGGGCCCTAAAAGGATTCCATTATTTGCAGGGATTTTTTCTGAATTCCTGTTTTGGCTATGGGACAGGAAGTGAAGGTAAACCTCCTAAATGGGACATGGATGGCAAAAACATAACTGACAGAGGTTCGAACCCGCCCTTACTCTATCCAAAAAAGGTTTACCTATAGTTCTTTAAGTGTTATTAATATGGCTTTTTTGTATTTATTTTGTACCTTTTGTACAAACCAATGCTAATCTTTACTATATTGTTAACCAAAGATAAAAAAAAACTAAATTTACAAAAAATAAAACCTCTTCACTTCCCATATAACATTAAAAACAGCAATGCAGGAAGAGCAAAATAGAATACACCATATGCACATATCATAGGGTAAACATTCCAGAATATAATAAAGCATGAAAAAAGCTATGAAAACATCAATAGCAATGAATGCTGTGATCACCATAAGGTTAGATTTACTTGCTGTAAAATGTCATAATGACAGGCAGAGGATAGCACAATAACAAGGTGCTATTATGTATTGACAAAACAAATGGATGGATTTGATGCACAGTGATCCTTACCACGGCCGATGCATTGATGGAAGGATGATGAGAACAGCTGTGTTCTGGTATCTTATGGACTTTATCATGGTGGGAGATGGATGGGTGGTTCTAGGAGACAACACACAATGAGCTTTAAAAATGATGTAAACAAACAGCACTTAAATTCATAACTTATCATTAAAGACCAAAACACGTAAATGACCAAAAGCATTTCTACGTGTTTATTTTTTTTATCCAGGTTCAAGACTTTATACTTTGAATTTTCCCAAATTGCTCAAAGATATTTTCCTAAATGTCAGTGAACCAATAATTTAAAGCCAACAAGAGTTGAAAGAAATGTGAAGGTTTATATTTCGGATCTTTCCTTCAGAAAGTGTTCGTTGCCTGGCTGACATGCTAATCTTCATAATTTCTGAGTTACTTGCCTGGAACAGACATGTAGATCAGGAACTCTGACTTCAATCTTCTTCCATTTGCTGAAAATCTTTTCCAGACTCAGAAAAAAATTAAACCATTAGATCAGGAAGACAGGCAGGCAACTCGCATTTTCAAAAAGGAGGTTGGCAATGCCAACTTTTATATTTTTTGCAGCACAGGTTTCCTTCAATTAGCTCTAGGAAAATGGGGTGCTATCTTTAATATCTGAAAATGTAGACAGGTGCGCAATGTTTGTATTGCAATAAAATGTGCAGGAGAAATGTATGTTACAAGATGTTTGAAATGTAAAGATCAACCAATGGTAAATGTTATGGAAAATCATGATATGCATACATGCAAATGTGAAAATAGAGAATAGCATAAATAACTGCAAATTTTATTAGACATTCCAAACTCACACTCTGCCTTGGCATTGTGACAGGATAGCACCATGCCACAAAAAAAACAGGCATTGGAGCACAGTTTACCATGCACCAGAGGTGAGACTGAATGTCGCAGTATAGAGATGCACTGGTGTTACCTAAGGTTCTTAGCCATACAATGTGAGCGGGTCCAGGATGGCTGTCTTGTAGGAAGAAAATTACCTTTGCAGATTTCTCTTTGATTAGTTGGTCCTGGAGCTTAAAGGTTTTATAGAGATTTGAGAGCAATAGAGCCTTTAATCCTGGGGCCACATTTGCCTGAAAAACAGCTTTTTCAAGCTGGCCATACACAGAGCAAATTTCCTGATGAATTGGCAGTCAAAATTTGCTGTATGCATGGCCTTATCTGTACCCTTCTGCCTGACATTTAATTGAAAATTTGAAGAAGCCAGGTTGAAAATGACTGCTGACATCCAATCAGCTCTGACATCCAATCGGCTCCAGCCACTGTTAAAGTATTTTGATAGCCAGTCGCACTAGCTGTCAAAATACAATAGCCACAGCTGATTTTGAATGAGCGAAGAGGGGCACTCCGTATAAAGGTTGGTCACAAGTGCAATTATTTTTAAGATGATTCTCAACATTGTTAGTTCACAAGTGATAAGTAAAGCCAACACATTTCAAGGGAAATGCCCCCTCAGTTTCTTGGAGTTCATAAGCAGACACAGAATTCAGAGACATTTGGGTCATATTGCCACTACAGGAGGATTTGGACACTGGCAACAAACAGTGACCAGCCACGTATACAGTAATCCCTTCCACTCCCAGCATGCCTCAGTTTGTAGAAAAGCAGTACATAAGTCAGCTAACAAAAAATAAAGAAGGATGGAGTCTGTGTCCTTTTAGGAACTCCAAAAACAGATTTTATGGCATGTGCAAAAGACATAAAATCTGTCTTTTTACAGGAAACAGTGACTGTGAGGTAAACCAGCAGATAACAGCATGAATTACTTCCAGACAACGAAGATACATTTGAGAAAATGCACCTGGAGGCCTCTCCACTTTGTTGGCCTTGAAACCAGGATCCACATCTGGCATCCCCCACCTGTGCAGAGGTCCTGAAACATGATCGTGTGTAGAGGCCATTCCCATGGATCCAGATACTGCCAAATGAAGCAGTGGCATCACTATGGTTGGTGTCACCTGGTGCGGTAAAACATGGTGCAAACCCCCCCCCCCAATCATTTTTCCCCATATAACAGACAATGGGCAGGCTAGCCTATCCGGCTTTCTCCTGTCACGACTGCCACAGTACCCTGCAGGGTGCTGAGCAGGCTAGTTTTGGGCAGGCAGCGCGTGGTCACAGTGCACACCCAGTTAAAGAAGAGTCCCAGCTAGGAGGACAGCAGGGGGTGTGATAAAAGGTAACCCCTATCCAGGAACATAGGAACTTCCCTCCAGTTAAAAAAAACACTAGCTTGGAAGACTGTTGGGGGGTGATAAGAAGGGACCCCCATCCAGGAGTGCAGAAATTCCCCTCTCTACCCCCTCCAGTTTTAGAAAACCCCCAGCTAGGAGGATTGCAAGGGGTGTTAAGGGGGGGGCAGGAATTTTCCTCCCTTTAGCTATAGAAGACCCCAAGCTAGGAGGACTGCAGGAGGGTGATAAGGAAGGACCTCTATCCAGGAACATAGGGACCCCCTCCAGTTAAAGAAGACCCCCAGCGGGGAGGATTGCAGGGGAGTGATAAGGGGGACCCCCATCCATGTTTTTCAGGGGTTAGGCTTGCCCCTTAGTTTCAGTGAAGGGAACCTTTAAGGTGTCAGCATACCAAGACATTGTGGACAATTTCATGCTCCCAACTTTGTACGAACAGTTTGGGGATGGCCCCTTCCTGTTCCCAAATGACTGCAGACCAGTGCACAAAGCAAGGTCCATGAAAACATGGATGAGCGAGTTTGGGGTAGAGGAACTTGATTGGTCTGCACAGAGTCCTGACCTCAACCCGATAGAACACCTTTGGGATGAATTAGAGTGTGAGCCAGGCCTTCTTGTCCGACGTCCGTGCCTGACCTCACAAATGCGCTTCTAGAAGAATGGTCAAACATTCCAATAGACACACTCCTAAACCTTGTGAACAGCCTTCCCAGAAAAGCTGAAGCTGTTATAGCTGAAAAAAGTGGGCCAACTCAATATTGAACCCTGCAGACTAAAACTGGGATGCCATTAAAGTTTATGTGCATATAAAGGCTGGCGTCACAATACTTTAGGCAATATAGTGTATTTTGTATCAGTTTGGATAACATGTATTAGTATCAGTGAACACAATTTATCAATGTCTGTGTTCACTTAGTTAACAATGCAATTAATTAACAGCTGTGTTACATAATGTTTATTGGCTTTAGTACTTTTAGATTGTGTGTTACGTTCTTACCCCTGCTATGACTAAAGCCCGCATAGGGCTGAAACATGTAATAAAGGAAGGACACTTATTTAATCCTGTGCTAAATAAAGGAGTATTGTCATCTCACTAGCATGTGCCAGTCTACTTCTTCATAATGTTCTTTTTAATGCAAGATTTTGCTTGCTTTGTTATGGAAGGCTTGGCATTTGTGATTTACAAGCTCCCCCAAATCTTTTTTCATTACTGATTCTCCCAGAGGAGCAATGTGTATTTTCCATGTGTATTTTTGCCACCCTTGTGCATAACTTTACATTTCTCAGTACTGAACTTCATCTGCCATATTGTTACCCAACCCCCTATTTTGTCAAGGTCTTCCTATAAATAAGGTACGTGCCAAAGTTATTCCCCTGCATAATTTGGTACCTTCGGCAAACACAAACTCAGCTCTTGATTCCAAACTCTATATCATTAATACATAAAGTGAACAGCACTTGCCCTAAGATAGAACCCTGGGGCACACCACTCACAACTTTAGACCATTCAGAGAATGATTAATTTATCACTACTTTCTGGACCTGTTCATTTAAACAGTTTCCTATCTATGTACATACAATCTCAGCAGACCTTATTTTATATAGTAGATTAAACATTTATGATGCCTTACCACAATCCCAATGCAAACTCATCTTCTGTATTTTACAAAAATAAGAGTAATATATTGTGTTTGTGTTTAATAAAGTTAACTTTACTGTATTTAATGGGTTTGATAAACAGTTGCTCTGATATCTTGCGACAAAAAATTACAACATCACCATTTTGTTATCCAGGGTCTCTCCTAAAATGCATTTAACGTGTGCAAAAATGTAAATGTCTCTGGCAGCAAAATAGTGAAAGATGTGAAAAGGTGTAAAGTTTAAAAGGTACAGAGGTAGCCAGTGATTCTAGCCATACACAAGCAATCAACCCTAAACCATTTAGGATAGTTAAGCATTTAACAACAATACACAACTAATTGTTACAATTTCCACTTTTGCAGTCCAATTTGAGTAAAACCCCACTGTATGCTTGTTATGTGTTCCTATTCACACAGCAATACCTATTTTTTTAAACATTTCATACCTTTAAGATATGTCTAAGGTGTTTTGGCTGACTGCAAGCATTTCTGAATAAGCTCAGGGAGAGCCTTTCCCAATAGAAAGACTAAGGAAAAGCTCAGCATTTTCTCGTTAACATATCATTGAGAAGCACCGCTAATAAATGTATAACCCTTTGTTAGAACCAGGGGCGGACTGACCATTTGGAAACTCGGACACTGCCTGAGGGCCCGGGGTCAGTAGGGGGCCCCATGAGATGCCCCTGGTACCTTTTTCATAGGCTTTTTTGAGTTTGGGCAAGGACACAGGGACCCAAGATCCCCTATTGCCCGGGGGCCCCATGAGTTGTTAGTCCGCCCCTGGTTAGAACTGAGTGTTTAAATCTAGTTTGTAACAGTTAATATCTGCCAGAACAGTACAGACAGGGTTAGTTATGATAAATTGAGCTATCCAGCCCCCTCATAAATAAAAATAACTAAATAAGATTTTGTAGTGCTGGAATTATCAGAAAAGAACATCTAAAAGGTAAGCAACATTTTTAAACATGTTTTTTTTTTTCAAGTTATGCTTTGTAAATGGCACCATATGACAAATACTGTTAACGTGGGTGTTATTTCAATTTGGCTGTAAAGGTAAAAATAAAAAACATTTCACAGTTGTTGTAAAGGCTGAAGTTTTTTTTACCTTCATTAATTCTATGCATGAAGGTAAAAAACCTATTGTGCGCTACTCCCCACAAAGCCTCGCCCAATACCTGAGCCCGTTCTTGATCCTGTGCTGTGCATGGGAGCTTCGACTCTCCTGGGTCTCTCTCTCCTCATTGGCTGAGATGCAGCAGCGGGAGCCATTGCGGTCAATCACAGGGAGTGAGGAGCGAGTGGGAGTTGGGGCAGAGCAGCATGCTGTGTGTCTTATACACAGAGCGGGGCATGGGAGCGAACAAGCGGCTTGTTCTGGGGATGAGGGGAAGGGCCAGGAGAGCCAGCGGGGGACTTAAGAAAAGGATTGGGGCTGCTCTGTGCAAAACCACTTCAGAGAGCAGGTAAATATGATGTGTTTGTTATTTTAAAAAACCTGAGCTTTTATTATCACTTTAAGCTAGGGTAAATAGATAGTTTGGGGTTGATTGTGTATGTATTGTATGTGTTTGGCTATATTCACCAATTTTCTTCTTTGCCTTTGAACCTATTCAGCTTTCTGTACACCTTTTAAAATCTTTAATCCCGTAAAGATATTATTATTATACAAGATTTATATAGCGCCGAGTTTGCTCAGCGCTTTATATTATGGGGGGAGACAGTACACGAGGCAGTACAGTAACAATACGATTCAATACACAAGGAGTTCGAGGGCCCTGCTCCTTGGAGCTTACAATCCTAGATTGTAAGCTCGAAAGAGCAGGGCCCTCGAACCCCTCGTGTAGTGTATTGTTACTGTCTTGTCTCATGTTCTGTCCCCCTTGCTACTGTACAGCGCTGAGCATACCCTTTGGCGCTATATAAATACTGTATAATAATAATAATAGGAGGGAGGGGATAGTGGTACAGGAAGAAATAGCTGTGGGGGATGGAGTGGTAGGAAGAGTGGAGGAGTTAAGTAATTAGCTGAGGGCGGGGTAGGCTTCCTTGAAGAGATATGTTTTCAGAGTGCGCCTAAAGGTGAGCAGAGTAGGGGATAGTCTGATGGATTGGGGTAGGGAGTTCCAGAGGATGGGGGAAGCCCTGGAGAAGTCCTGGAGACGAGCATGGGAGGAGGAGACCAGGGAGCTAGAGAGTAGGAGGTCTTGTAAGGAGCGGAGAGTACGTTTTGGGTGGTATTTGGAGACAAGATCGGTGATGTAGTTTGGGGCAGTATTATGAACAGCTTTATACATCAGTGTTAGTGTTTTGAATTTTATTCAATGGGCAATCGGAAGCCAGTGGAGGGATTGGCAGAGGGGGATGGCAGATACAGAACGGTTAGTAAGGTGGATGAGTTTGGCCGCAGCATTCAAGATAGACTGAAGCGAGGATAGCCTGCGGTGAGGTAAGCCGATGAGGGAGTTACAGTAGTCAAGGCGTGATATAATAAGGGAGTGAATGAGTAGCTTAGTGGTTTCCGAGGTTAGGAACGGCCGTATTTTGGAGATGTTGCGGAGGTGAAGTCTACATGAGTTTGTCAGCAATTGGACCTGGGGTACCATTTATACCTTATTTTTGATAAATACCTTGAAAATTGCTATACAATCTGAGACAGTTTAGCCAAAGCCAAACTTCTAGAAGCTCGTAAACTGGGATTACACCAATTTGCAATTGAAATGGCATTATTTTGATATCTCTGCTGTTTAAAAACAATGCAGAGATTGAAGGGGAACATGCATGCAAAAGGTGTGCAACCTGCTAGCTTGGACAAAAGATGGTCAATGGAAAGGAGCTTGCAAGGACCCACAAGCAGAGCACAGTGTCGAAGGTCATATTCAAAGCAGGCCTCACTATGGACTGGTCCAGTGGGGTCAAGGTACATCCTCCAAAGCTACTGCTGAGGAAAAGCTGATCTGGATAATTGCACCAAAGAGACAAGCTCAAGCATTATGTAGAAGAAGTCTTGAATGAAGCAAAAAATAATCTTGGAAAACAAATGACATAGGTAGTAAACAAATTAAGATTTTCTCAGAAAGGAAAAGAAATCCATCTTCGAAGGACAATAGCAAAATGCTGAGTCATGCTATGAGTGGGAGGGGTTATGTCAACTAGTTAGTTTTGTATTGCCAGTGTCTAAATCCTCCTGCAGGTGGCAGTATATACCCCAACTGTCTCTAAATCCCGCGTCTCCTTATGAATGAGTAAGAATTAAATTTTTCCCATTTTAAAAATTATTTTCTAAACTGGCAGCCTGTGCAACTTTCTCTGAGCACACAAAACAGTATTAGTAGTATGACTTAATTCATTGTTTTCCTCTTTAATTAAAGCCATCAAAATTATTATTTTACAGCTTTGCAAAACATCTAGAACCAGTTCAATAAAAGCAATCCTTCACAGTCCTTTTGAGGTTATTAAGTTGTTAGTATTCAAGATAAAGAGTCAAGGTTTAACTACAAAAATAATTAATTCACTTTTATTAGTCTTTATCCTTGCAAACGTTTATCAAATCTGTAACATTTGCATTTTCTTGACCTACATAGCAGTTCCTCTGATTTTAAATAAACGGATCCAGCCCTAACTAGACTGTTTCATGTGATCATGAGAAATGAATTCAACAATGACCTCTATAGTTATTTTGACAATTTTCCATAAACCAACCAGGCAAGTCTATGTTTGATTATATCAATCTTTTGTGAATAATATATTTGCTTGTATCAAGTACTTAGGTGGAATTTGGGTGGCCAGATAGCAAATTGAATCAAACTCTAAGTGCACTGACTTTCATATAAGGCAAGGAATTTAAGCATATTAACTAGACAAAAATTATATAGCACAGTATTCTGAAATTGCATATCTTTACAGTATATACATTTTTCCATCAACGGGTATATGTTTCTGCAAACCATTTTTTCAGCTGGAAAAAATAATTTTTTTTTTACTGTAATCAAGCATTTAAAATTAAACTAGAAAAGTGTGCCAATTCATTAAACAGCTAGTTTGTAGGGAAGAGGTGTGGGCTAGTGTATTTAACCCCTTCATGACAAATCTTATCCATAACCTACCACACCAAGAAAAATCCAAAAATAAATTCCCCCTGTTCCTGACGATTCTGCATATATAGTCGTACCATGTTCGTCATATCCGGACATGCAGGGCGCACATATCACTTCCGGTTCTGGGCTTTGGAACGTACGGTGGCTCCAGTGAGACATTGGGCACCACTGAATGTGAGTTTACATCATTTTATAAGTATTTATGTGCACCTTTTTAAATAAATACTGTACAACGATAGCATTCAACTTTTGGTGGAAATTGTTTATATTCTGAGAGCTGGAGAAGAATTGTCCACAGACAGGGAGAACTATCTGCCAACCAAACCACTTAAGAATTCATCCAAGTCTTTGAAAAAGCACTGTATGACCTTCCTTTTTGATAAGGGGTAATACATTTGCAGTGAGTGCATTGGAGCGTAACATGTGATGAAGCATTGGTGTGATATAAAGAAGAAAGGGAAGATAACCAATATAGAGCACTTTTTTTCACAGAGAATGGTGTAGGACTTTACTGCATCAGGTTATTTGGTTTAACACATATGATATTGTGTATGAACTTGAGCAGTTTCTTATAATTTGTAGATTGTAAGCGCTGGACCTTTCTAATCATTTGATTTCACATAGGCGTATCTTATATGTACCTGTAGTAGAGCCCAGGAACAATAGCGCGCATTTTGTTTTGTTTTTTATTCTACCGACAACACACTGGGATTGATTTACTAAAACTGTAGAGTGCAAAATCTGGTGCAGTTGTGTGCAGTAGCCAATCAGCTTCTAATTTCAGCTTGCCCTATTAAGCTTTGACAATAAAACCTGGAAGCTGATTGTTTATGCACAGCAGCACCAGACACTAACTGACACAGATACTAATATATATATATATATTATCCTAACTATATATCCTAAAATATATATATATTATCCTAACTAGCTTGACTCTAGCTCTAACCCTAAAACCGACCTAGATCAAATCCTAATCTAGCTATTTTTTCTTTACTTTATAATTTTTTTTTTGTTTACACACACTGTTCTTTATTCACATTTTTATCCTCTAGCAAGGACAAAAAAAGATGCAATATATCTTTTTCTCCATGCAAGAGAAAAGACACAACACAGGGGCTGCTCACTGTGATAGACAATTCGGCCTCCCGGTTCCCAATTGTTAGTAGGGGACCCCGGGGTCTCGGTGACAGCACAGTCTCTGTGCAGTGCACTGTCAGCACAAACAAAGCGGCGCATATATGTAGCCCCATGGTTAAATACAAACTTCTGTGAGGTCGCAAATATATGTATAGCCATTGAGAAGAGGTTACAATGAACCCTACATTTTCAAGGTTTGTGATGTTAGTGAATTTATGCAGACATCTACTAGACCAAATTCTTTACCAATAATGTCCTGCCTTAGGTCAGCTGGCTTAAGAAGGGCCATTAAGGGTGCTTGGGGATAAACCAGCACCCTCAGTGTAATAGGCCATACTGACAATGTGCTTTATTTGTGACAGGGAAAGCATAAGTAGTGCTACCGACAAACTGCATCAGGAAAGATTAGTGTAGGGCTTGAAGGCACTGGCTGGTCTGGTAGTAGATGTAAATTCTTATGCCGGCCATACATGGGTTGAAATTCAACCGATTTTTCGTCCGAAAATCGGACCTAAGAATAATCGGACAATTTTCAATCTGTTAGTGGGTCAATGGCACCGGCTGATTTTTGTGGTTCCTCCCCTTTTTGGTGATTGGGCATGTTGGAAAATTCATGAAAAACGACCAATTTTCAACTCAATAATGGTAAAATCGTAAAAATCTTTTTTCCGAAAAGAATATGCTCATGAACCGTGACCTGGAAGGAACAGAATCTTTGTTTGTTATATGTGGTGAACTTTATGACTTGATCAGCCGATTTTCTAAATCATTGATCACACCATCGGATTACTGAGCGAACAACGTTTTCGATTTTCGGACGCAAAATCGTTTGGAATTCGTCCCATGTATGGCCTGCATTACTGAATGGCATGTAGGCACCAAACGCAGTGCATCTTTTAGATTTGGGGGGGTGGCGGTGAAGAAGGTCTTAACCTTTTTGTTTTTAACATTTGTTACATCCTAATACTACTGTTGTCCTGCAACCTATTGCATTGTGCATATAGTAGAGTTTAATAAAAGACCACATAGATGAGTTCTTGCTGGAAAAAAATATTTTAAGCAACAGACAGCATGGATTCATGAAAGACAGAAGTTGTCAAACAAATCTAATTTCTTTTTGAGGGGGTAAGCAAAACCTTGGACAGAGGGGTGGCGGTGGACATGATATACTTGGATTTTGCAAAAGCGTTTGACACAGTTCCCCACACATGGCTAATGTGTAAGGTAAAGTCTACAGGCTTGGAAAAATCTGTATGTAAATGGATAGAAAACTGGCTAAAAGATCATATTCAGAGAATGGTGGTTAATGATTCATACTCTGAATGGTCTAGGGTTGTCAGTGGTGTACCCCAAGGTTCAGTGTTGGGACCCTTACTTTTTAATACATTTATAAACGATATAGGGTCTGAGATTAAAAATCCCATTTCAGTCTTTGCAGATGACACCAAGCTGTGCAGTGGAATAACGTCCTTACAACTTACGAGCCGACCTCAATGCACTGTTTAATTGGGCAACTATTTGGCAAATGAGGTTTAATGTTGATAAATGTAAGGTTATGCACTTAGGGGTTAAGAATATGCATGCATCATACATACTATGGGGAGGTACAACTGGGGGAATCAATGGTGGAGAAGGATCTGGGGGATCTGGTAGATCACAAGCTTAATAATGGCATGCAATGCCGAGCTACGGTTTCTAAAGCGAGCAAAATCCTCTCTTGTATTAAAAGAGGTATAGACTCCAGAGAGAGAGATATCATATTACCCCGGTATAAATCATTAGTAACACCTCATCTGGAATATGCAGTTCAGTTTTGGGCACCAATTCTTAAAAAGAACATTGGGGAACTTGAAAAAGTACAGAGAAGGGCAACTAAACTGATACGAGGCATGGAGGAGATCAGCTATGAGAAAAGATTAGAAGAACTGAATTTATTCTCTCTTGAAAAGAGGAGATTAAGGGGGAATATGATGAATATGTATAAATAAATCAGTGGATCATAGAGTGAACTCGGTGTAGAGCTATTCACCCTGAGGTCAACACAGAGGACAAGGGGGCACTCTTTACGTCTGGAGGAAAAGAGATTTAATCTCCAAACATGGAAAGGTTTCTTCACAGTGAGAACTGTGAAAATGTGGAATAGACTCCCTCAAGAGTTGTTTCTGGCCAGCTCAGTGGATAGCTTCAAAAAAGGCCTGGATTCTTTCTTAGATACACAGAATATAACTGGATACTAACATTTATAGGTAAAGTTGATTCAGGGAATATCTGATTGCCTCTCAGGGGATCAGGAAGGAATTTTTTTCCCAGCAGGTGCAAATTGGATCATGCTTTGCTGGGGTTTTCTCGCCTTCCTCTGGATCAACTGTGGGTATAGGATTATAACTTTTTTTTTCTATAGTTGAACTGGATGGACTTTTCTCAGCTGGAATAACTATGTAACTATGTAATGTAGGCTGCGTTCATTTTTTTCCTACCATTCGCTGGCTGCAAAAGCTGATTTTTTTCACTCACCTTTCTAATGGTGACAACTGTGAATTATGCTTGGTTATAGTGCACAAGCGCGGAGACTTACAGTTTTCTTTCAGTGAGCAAGCAACAGAGCAATTTACAGGCAGGCGCTCATGGGAGACAGCAAAGCAAAGGGGCACAGAGTTGTCATTCCATAATGCAAAGTGCCCAAACAAGTTACTTTAATCTATTAAATGTTTATTTAGATGTTTGTTTTCATGAAAGCTAGCGATTACAATTAAAATAGACTTTTCAGGGGATATTATCATATTAAAGTTTATGAAAGGTTTTTTTTTTTTCATTTCTTTTCAATTAAAACGTTTAGCTTGAGGTGATTAGACAGCATCAGGCACTTATACCCAAATTTTCAAAAATACCAGAGGTATTGGTTTGGTAAAAGTTGGCCAGCACCAGGAAACAGAAGCAAGGTAGGTGTTTTGCTACCCTAGAAATTTAAGTGCATTAATCCCAAAAACACTTTAGGAAAAAATTGACCAGCTGCAGGGCAGTGTTGAAAGCAGACTGAAGGGAAAAGGCTTAAATGCAGGTATTTTGCTGCACTAAAAATATAAGCTTAATGTCCCAGAGACACTTCAGAAATAATTAGATTGACCTAAGTTTTTATTATGACCAGCAACAAGGGTAGTAGCTTTACATATTTAGGTAGATTAGTCCAAACTGTGCAGACAAAAAAAAGGCAAGTTGGTTGAACTGGACAGACTTTTGTCTTTTTTCAGTCAAAATAACTATGTATTAACTACAATAAAAATTGGAGTGTAGTATATCAAATACGCTAGTGAAAAAAATGAAACAGAGGCAGGACGATGTGTAAGCTACTCAGATAGGCCAAAATGTATAAACACAAGGCAGTTTTTTTGTCTGCAACTTCTTATTTTTTTAAGTGGCAAGATAAAATGCTAGTCTGAGTGTACCCAAAGGACACAACCTGGGAGTCGTTCTGCAACAAAGTCCATCACCCCTTCCAGGGTGGGCTGGTAAATACCAGGCATTTTCTCAGAATTTGCATCTTGGATCTCCGGCAAATTGGCCATTGACACTACATTTGCAAGACAACATGCACAGGCCTACATGGAGAGATATAAAGCAGCAAGAGCAGGGTCAAATTTGGGACAGAAGGCACAGAGAGTGCACTTACAAAACAAATTTGAACTTCAGCTCTGTTTGGATTTAAGGGGGTCAACTGATTTTCAGGCAAATGGAAAGAGGGGGGGAGGGGAAAGAAGGAGAGATGCCAGGAGGCGGAAATTTTGGTAGCAGTGACAGCAATGGGAAAAATATGAATGAAAAAAAATGTTAAATGTATATAGAATAAACATATTGATTAGAACTGGAACATTTGCAGTGGATGTTTGGTAGTTATCATAGATCCAGGTCTAACTGATTTAAGTCAGGTTCTCAGTCACAAATTCAAACCCCCTCCCTCTGCACTGAATGCCCCTTCTGACTTAACACATGCCAGCAGGGCAGGCTAGTACAATAAGTGCATACTGGGCTACCTTCAGCCAGTGGTACATCCATGACACCCAGTAAGTCCATGGTATGATCACTTGTAAGCATTTTAGCTATATCCTTGCCTTGCCTGCCCTTGCTTGCTTGACGAGGAGCAGGTACAACCTTATGAGGAAATGAAACAGTTTTAAAAAAAAATCTGTAAATCGTGTTCAACAAAAAATACCATAAAAAATGATGGTGGGTAGGAAAATACAATAAAATGGTAAATATGCAAACAATGAAAAAACTGTTAAAAAATGCAAATAACAGAAAAAACAGTGATGGCTAGTGTGAATATGTTAATGTGGGACCATGCAGTTCTTGTATTTTAGATGGTCTTAATTTGGGGAAGGGTTAGAAAGCACATGGCTGTAGGATTCCACACAGAAAATTTGATGTGGTTTGCTGATCTCCCTGGCCGTAGGATTTCCCCCCTCCATTTGCTGCTGCCTGACCTTGCCTCTGAATTATGGAAAGGTTGGCCAGCCTAAAGATTGTTTCCCCTTGAAAGATCGGTAGAGCATCTTTACAGTGCTGGAGGATTGGCATGAGCCAAGAGAGGGGACAGGAGCTGGTGATGGTGGCAGGTTGGCAGCGTTTAGCCTGGGATGTTGCAAAGAGGACCTTGGGGGAGATTGCTGGTTCTGAGGAGTTGGAAGATGAGGCCAGTGAGTAGAAGTGGGTACAGGTGAAGGCACGTCTACCTGTACTGTAGTGCAGTATGGTTTATAACGTAGGAGGGGCAGATTCCACAAGATGGAAAGGGAACAGCTGCAAAGCCAGCATTATTTCCAAGAAAGCATTAAAAACAGATTTGAGGATTTCTTATTTACCTGCTCTGACAATATAAGAAATGATATATAGCAAACATAGGGCAATTATGCCTGTGTTGGCAACAAGTGTATGCTGTGCACCCTGAAATATATTTAGAAACAATATTTTTCTCCTTGCTAGGCTCTAGCAAGGAGAAAAATAAAATATTCTAAAAAAATTGGCATTAAGTTAGTGACACTAGTCTGTAAAAAGTCATAGACATATGGTATGATAATGAATGGACTGTACAAACATGGAGAGTGCTCATTGGCAAATAATAATTTAACATATGTGACTATGTTGTTCAAGACTGAATATGTCCCATACATTTGAGGGATTAATTTGCTGGATTCTTTTGTTAGTGGTCCTCATCTCATGTACTTTGCTGAGCACATTTTCCTTGTGTGCCAATCAAGTGATCATAATTTGCTAGTTTCCAGTTTCTACTTTACCCTACATATATTGAACATGTGCACGCAAATCTGTTCCATGCAAAGGGATATATGAGTGATGTATGGACAACAGATATTCCTGTCAGAAAGGACCTGCTTAAAAATGCAAGGATGGGAAATATAGTACACAATTCCTCTACCTTTTTTTTTTTTTTTTTTTAAATATGAAGGGGTTGTGGCATACATGCGTAAATTACTGGCCAGCAACACAAATTTTTGTATTTATTTTTTTACTGAGCAACATGCAGCACACGTTTACACACTTGTGTGCACAGACCCATTAAAAACAATGGGCTACATTTATATTAGTAAAAAAAAAAAAGCCGGTATGTATAAAAATATGTCATTTTAGGTGACTTTGTACAAGAGCCCTTGGAAGCTTACACAATTAGGTTGTCTAGCTACTCTCATCTGGAGTATGAACTCTACATAGGAGTGAATGGAGAATGTACAGTGTATGAAAAGACCTGGTATAAAAGATGCTGACAAACAGCTCTGTAGCTTCGTGGGACGATATCCCATTGGAATGGGGGCAGGTGAGTTTAAGGTGCAAGTGCATTGTTTATATTTTGTATTACCATTCCATTTAAATAAATACACTGCTCAAAAAAAGTAAAGGAACACTTTGAAAACACATCAGATCTCAATGAGGAAAAATCTCATGCTGGATATTTATACTGATATGGACTGGGTAATGTGTTAGGAACGTAATGATGCCCCATCGTTTGATGGAAATTTGATGAAAAATTATCAACCTACAGAGGACTGAATTCAAAGACACTCCGAAAATCAAAGTGAAAAAATGATGCAGCAGACTAGTTGATTTTGCTGAAATTTCATTGCAGCAACTCAGAATGGTACTCAGTTTGTATTGCCCCCATGTGCTTATATGCATGACTGACAATATCAGGGCATACTCCTAATGAAACAACGGATGGTGTCCTGGGGTATTCCCTCCCAGATATGGACCAGGGCATCAGTGAGCTCCTGGACAGTCTGAGGTGCACCTTGGCGGTGTCAGATGGACCGAAACATGATATCCCAGAGATGTTCTATTGGAATTAGGTCAGGCAAGCGTGGAGGGCCATTCGATGATATCAATTCCTTCACCCTTCAGGAACTGCCTGCATACTTTCGCCACATGAGGCTGGGCATTGTTGTGCACCAGGAGGAACCCAGGAACCACTGCACCAGCATAGGGTCTGACAATGGGTCTAAGGATTTCATACCGATACCTAATGGCACCCTGACTGCCATTAGGTATTGGGATTTCATCCCAAAACCTTATGGCAGTCAGGGTGCCATAGTCTAGCCTGTAGACGTCTGTGCATCCCTCCATGGTTATGCCTTTCCAGACCATCACTGACCCAACACCAAAAAGGTCATGATGAACGATGTTACAGGCAGCATAACGTTCTCCACGGCTTCTACAGACTCTTTCACGTCTGTCACATGTGCTTAGGGTGAACCTGCTCTTATCTGTGTAAAGCACAGGGGGCGCCAGTGGCGGACCTGCCAATTTTGGTGTTCAATAGCAAATGCCAATCAAGCTCTATGGTGCTGGGCAGTGAGCACAGGGCCCACTAGAGGGCGTCTGGCCCACAGGCCACCGTCATGAAGTCTGTTTCTGATTGTTTGGTCAGAGACATTCACACCAGTGGCCTGCTGGATGTCATTTTGTAGGGCTCTGGCAGTGCTCATCCTGTTCCTCCTTGCTCAAAAGAGCAGATACCGGTCCTGCTGATGGGTTAAGGACCTTCTACGGCCCTGTCCAGCTCTCCTAGTGTAACTGTCTGTCTCCTGGAATCTCCTCCATGCTCTTGAGACTGTGCTGGGAGACACAGCAAACCTTCTGGCAATGACACCTATCCTGGAGCAGTTGGACTGTCTGTGCAACCTCTGTAGGGTCAAGGTATGGCCTCATGCTACCAGTAGTGACACTGACCCTAGCCAAATGGAAAACTAGTGAAAAACAGTCAGAAAAGATGAGCAGGGAAAAAAATGCCAATGGCCTTGACCTGTAAATTCTTATTATGCCAATAATTGTTCCCATCCATCTCACTCATATTGTTTCAATTGTGTTATTGCCTCCACCTGTAAAACCATTTCTGTTTTGGGGGGTCATCTTATTGTTGACTATCTAGTGCACCTGTTGTTAATTTCATTAACACCAAAGCATCTGAAACTGATTAACAACCCCCTCTGCTACCTAATTGACCAGATCAATATCCCAGGAACTTAATTGACTTGACGCTATACTCTGAGTAAACAGTGTTCCTTTAATTTTATTGAGCAGTGTATATATATATATATATATATATATATATATATATATATATATATATATATATATATATATATATACATACACACACAGTTGTGTTCAAAATAATAGCAGTGTGTTGAAAAAAGTGAATAAAGCTCAAAATCCTTCTAATAGCTTTTATTTCCATACACACAAATGCATTGGGAACACTACACATTCTATTCCAAATCAAAACATGAAGAAAATATATCAAATTTGTGTTGTTCCTCTAAAAAAATTGAAGAAAAGTGAATATTAGACTGTTCAAAAAAATAGCAGTGTTTGTATTCTTCTTTACAAACTCAAACATTCACTATATAAACTGAAAAATGTTTGAAGAAGATTTTGCTTTCCTTTGAATCAATTAATATTTAGTTGTATAACCACTGTTTTTGAGAACTGCTGTACATCTGTGTTGCATGGAGTCAACCAACTTCTGGCATCTGTGAACAGGTATTCCAGCCCAGGATGATTGGACTACATTCCACAGTTCTTCTCTATTTCTTGGTTTTGCCTCAGAAACTGCATTTTTGATGTCACCCCACAAGTTTTCTATTGGATTAAGATCCGGGGATTGGGCTGGCCACTTCATAACGTCAATCTTGTTGGTCTGGAACCAAGATGTGGCACGTTTACTGGTGTGTTTGGGGTCGTTGTCTTGTTGGAACACCCATTCAAGGGCATTTCCTCTTCCACATAAGGCAGTATGACCTTTTCAAGTATTCTGATGTATTCAAACTGATCCATGATCCCTGGTATGCGATAAATAGGCCCAACACCGTAGTATGAGAAACATCCCCATATCATGATGCTTGTGCAACCATGCTTCACTGTCTTCACAGTGTACTGTGGCTTGAATTCAGTGTTTGGGGGTCGTCTGACAAACTGTCTCCGGCCACTAGACCCAAAAAGAACAATCTTACTTTCATCAGTCCACAAAATGTTGCGCCATTTCTCTTTAGGCCAGTCAATGTGCTCTTTGGCAAATTGTAACCTCTTCAGCACGTCTTTTTTCCAACAGTGGGACTTTGCGGGGACTTCTTGCAGATAGCTTGGCTTCACATAGGCGTCTTCTAATTGTAACAGTACTCACAGGTAACTTTAGACCTTCTTTGATCTTCCTGGAGCTGATTGTTGGCTGAGTCCTTGCCATTTTGGCTATTCTTCTATCCATTCGAATGGTAGTTTTTTGCATTCTTCCACGTCTTTCAGGTTTTGGTTGCCATTTTAAAGCATTTGCGATCATTTTAGCTGAGCAGCCTATCATTTTCTGCACTTCTTTATATGTTTTCCCCTCTCCAATCAACTTTTTAATCAAGGTACGCTGTTCTTTTGAACAATGTCTGGAACGACCCATTTTCCTCAGAATTTCAGAGAGAAATGCACTGTAACTAGCATGTACAACATTTGCTGCCTTCCTTCCTTAAATAAGGGCAATAATTGCCACCTGTTTTTCAAAGAATGAATGACCTCACTAATAGAACTCCACACTGCTATTATTTTGAACATGCCCCTTTCAATTGGTGATTCAATTACACAGAATCAGCAGCATGCATGTCATGACTGTTGGGTTGTTGGATTTCTTTTAGTCTACTACACCTGCTAGTAAATTATTTGCCATGTGGAAATATCATTTCTACCAAAAACATAGAATGATCAGGTTAGTGATGTCTGACTGCTATTATTTTAAACACAACTGTGTATATATATATATATATATATATATATATATATATATATATATATATATATATATATACATACATACACACACATACACACGCAACCCTAGAGTATCACATGTAAGAATTACCATCACAAAATGTCAAATTGTAGATCTTCATACCTTTGCTGCAATATTTGCTGCTGTTATGTGTGAAGAAGAACTGTCCTCAGTTGATGCAACTCCACTATCTTTCTTCTCTTCCTCCTCTTCTTCACACTGTACACCTTTATCTTCTGTTTGCTTGTGAGGACTCGTCGTTGGTGGGGGAGAGAGGGGAGGTGGCGGAGATGGCAAGTCTTCCAATTCATCATGAACTTCTTTTACTTTTACTATAGCATCCCTCAAAAGGTCTATAGCATGAGGTAGGGCTGGCAGTATAAACTGAAAGCATTCCTGTACAGAAATAAAGAAGACAAAGCGTTACATCATTTTCTATTGGGAAATATGTAACACCTTTTTCTACTTCGGAAGATTTACTACAAAGTAAACCTTTCATGCAACTTAGAAATAAAAAAACAAAAACAAAACTTCAAGTGGTCAGATCCTGCACACTAAAGTTCATTACGTACATATCCTGAACAAGCAGTAAAAGCATTTTATTCATTTTTGTGTCTATAAGCATGGTGGAAAAAATTATTTTCAAAGGTAACACAAGCATTGAAAGCTTCTTTCTGGGATAAATAGATCTTGGCAACCTGCCAGACCTCTATTGTAAATATACAATGCATTCATAAAGCATTTAGACAACCTTCACTTCTTCAAATTTGTTATGTTGCAGCCTGATACTACAGTTATTTAAATAATTTTTTTTCTCATAAATCTACACTCCAATCCAGGTGTGCAAAGCTTGTAGCATCATACACAAAAAGGCTCCAGGCTGTAATTGCTGCCAAAGGTGCTTCAACAAAGTACTGAGTAAAGGCTCTGAATACTTAAGTACATGTAATATTTCACGTTTATCTTTTTAACCACCTCCCGCCCGCCATATAAGGAAATGAAATACAGGTGGCGGTTCTCTCATTCTGGGAGGACATCATATGATGTCCTCCCACTCTAACTGCACATGCGCGCCCCTGGGGCACACAGCAATCAGTGGTGCGCTGAGTCCTTGGGACACAGCGGATCAGCCGAAAGAGCAGATCACGTCAGCTCTGTCATGTGATCAGCTGTGTCCAATCACAGCTGATCGCATGTAAACAATGAAATGCCGGTTATCGGCATTCCTCTCCTCACACTGACAGCTGTTAAGCGGCATTCCTCAGAGGGGACATGTACACTGATCATCAGGGCACTGATGATCAGTGCCCTGATGATCAGTGTAGCCCCATCAGTGCCACCTGTCAGTGCCCATCAGTGCCACCTGCCAGTGCCCATCAGTGCGACATATCAGTGCCTACCAGTGCACATCAATGCTACATAGAAGTGCACATCTGAGCTGCCTATCAGTGCCAATCAGTGCCGCCTATCAGTGCCAGTGCTGTCTATCAGTGCCAGTCAGTGCCCCTTATCAGTACCAGTCAGTGCCACCTATCAGTGCCAGTCAGTGCTGCCCATCAGTGCTGCTTATCACTGCCAGTCAGTGCCGCCTAACAGCTCCAGTCAGGGCCAACTAACAGTGCCCATCAGTGATGCCTGTCAATGCCCATCAGTGCCACCTACCAGTGCCTCCTCATCAGTGCACATCAGTGCAGCCTCATTAGCGCACATCAGTGAAGGAGAAAAATTACTTATTTGCAAACTTTTATAACAGAAACTAAGAAAAAACTTTTTTTTCAAAATTGTCAGCCTTTTTTAGTTTGTTTAGCAAAAATTAAAAACCCAGAGGTGAATAAATACCACCAAAAGAAAGATCTACGTCTCAAAAAAATGATACAAATTTCATATGTGTATAGTGTTGCATGACCAGGCAATTGTCATTCAAAGTGCGACAGTGCTGAAAGCTGAAATTGGCCTCGGCAGGAAGGGGGTGAAAGTGCTCAGTAGGCTAGTGGTTAATCAATTCACAGACATTTCTAAAATTCTGTTTTTACTTTGTCATTATGGAATACGGAGTGTAGATTAAAGAGAGAAACAACAATTTAAACCAGGGGTCTCCAAACTTTATAAACAAAGGGCCGGTTTACTGTCCTTCAGACTTTAGGGGGGCCAGACTGTGTCTAGTGGGAGAAGAAAATGTCCTGGCGTTAGTGGGAGTAAACAATGCCTCATATTTGGTATTAACCGGAGATATCACTGGTATCAATGGTGTCAGTGGGAGGAATATTGTCCCATTGTTGGCATCAGTGGGAGGAATAGTGCCCCATCATTGGTGTCAGTGGGAGGAATAGTTTCCTATTGTTGGTGTCAGTGGAAGGAATAGGTCCCATTGTTGGGAACAGTGGGAGGAACAGTGCCTCATCATTGGTGTCAGTGGGAGGAACAGTGCCTCATCATTGGTGTCAGTGGGAGGAATAGTGCCCTATCATTGGTGTCAGTGGGAAGAATAGTGCCCCATCATTGGTGTCAGTGGGAGGAATAGTGCCCAATCGTTGGTTTCAGTGGGAGAAATAATGCCCCATTATTGGTGTCAGTGGAAGGAATAGTGCCCCATCACTGGTGTCAGTGAGAGGAATAATGCCCCATTATTGGTGTTAGTGGATGGAATAGTGCCTCATTGTTGGTTTCAGTGGTTGGAACTATGCCCCGCTGTTGCGGATGGTGGGAGAATAATGCCCCAAGGGCCAGATAAAAGCAAGTAAAGGGCGAAATCCGGCCCGCAGTTTGGAGACCACTGATTTTAACATTGAAAAAAGTGAAGGGAGTCTGAATTCTTTATGAATGCACTATTCTAAGCTGCTAGAAACGACTAAAACATGACTTTTTATGATCTTTAATCGCTTTCTCGCTGCCCTATAGCAGATATACTGCTACAGGGTGGCAGGGGTGCGAAAAATCACACGTATATATCATTTTGCATTTCCGTGTAGGGGGCGTGCAAGAGTCAAGTGCACGCCCTACCCACGCTGCTGTTTCAGGCCTTGGCTGTCAATCACCAGGTCCCAGCTGGTGATTACTCACCGGCACCCAGTGATCGCCGAGCATTACCGACATGGGAGAGAATGTATGTAAACAATACAGTTCTCTCTCGTCAGCTCCTGCATAGCACAGCCATACACAGCAGTATGCTTACAGTTGAAAGCACACACACACAGCTTACAGTAAAACAGCACACAGTTAACCCTTTGATCGCCCCACATGTTAACCCCTTCCTGCATAGTGCCATTAGTACAGTGTCAGTACTTTTTATTAGCACTGATCACTGTATTGGTGTCACTGGGGATGTCAGTGACACCAAGTCAGTTCCCCCTGATTGCCGCCATTACTAGTGTAAAAAAAAAAATCCAGTATATATACCGCCATTTGTAAATGCTATAACTTTTACGTACACCAATTATTTTACAAAAATTGGGATTTTTGTTAGCAAAGACATGTTGCAGAATACATTTTGGCCTAAATTTATGACAAAATTAGATTACATTTTTTTTACTGGACATGTTTAACAGCACAAAGTCAACAATATTGTTTTTTCCCTCAAAACTGTTTATAGCACAAAAAACGAAAAGCGCACAGGTGATCAAATATCCCCGAAAGAAAGCTCTATTCTTCGGAAAAAAGACGTAAATTTAATTTAGGTGCAGCGTTCCATGACCACGCAATTGTCAGTTAAAGTAACGCAGCGTCGTAACGTAATAGCCTGTCAGAGAGGGGGAGGTAAATCCTCAGGAGGGCAAGTGGTTAATCACTTCCAGTCCAGAGACGTACTGGTACATGGCTAGATTGGAAGGGTGATACCTCGTTTATGGCTGCAGCTGCAGAAATAATCAAGATATCATTTTCTACTTCCGGCAATTCCCTTCACTGTAAAAGTAATCCTGAGAAGCTGCTAGATTACTTTTACAGGTGGCAGAAGGGAGTTTCACCCCCATCCCACTGCTGCCATATTTACCATGCCCTCCCACGTGATCTAAACTGGTAACCTGTAAAGGCTTTTAACCACATGCCGCCCAGCCACCGCATATAAACGGAGGCAGGGCGGCGCTCGTAGGCAAAAGCACGTTTTAAAACGTGTGCCTACAAAACAGGTAGGGGGCGCGCGCCCGCCCTACCTGTCCCGCGGGTGTCAGCAGCGGGTCTCCGCCGCCGGGCCGGTTTTTACCGGCCGTTTTCCCGCGATGAGCGGTGAACACTGACACAGAGCAGGGCTGCATTGTTTACACACAGCCCTGCTCTGTGACAGTTCGCCGCCAACCTGCAGAGGGAGAGAACAGTTTCTCTCCCTCGATCAGCTCCCCCTCCCTCCCCCGTCCAGTACACACCCCCGCCCCCTAGTAAAACACTCCCCTCACACACTAAACTCTAAAAATGTTAACCCCTTCCTCCCCAGTGACATTAGTACAGTTTCAGTGTTTTTTTTTCACTGATCACTGTATTGGTGTCACTGGGGATGTCAGTGACCCCAAGTCAGCTCCCCCCCCAGTGTCAAAATGACCGCCGCAGTCCCGCCATAAGTCGCTGGTCGCCGTCATATGTCGCTGATTGCCGCCATATGTCGCTGATCGGCGCCATTATTAGTATAAATAAAAATTAAAGATCCCAGTATCTTTCCCGCCATTTGTAAACGCAATAACTTTCACGTAAACCAATTAATTTACACGTATTGGTTTTTTTTTTAGCAAAGACATGTCGCGGAATGCATTTTGGCAGAAATTTATAACTAAATTAGATTTTTGCATTTTTTTTTACTGGACATGTTTTATAGCAAAAAGTCCAAAATATTGTTTTTTTTTTTCTCAAAATTGTCAGCCTTTTTTTTTATAGCGCAAAAAATAAAAACCGCACAGGCGATCAAATACCACCAAAAGAAAGCTCAATTTGTGGGGAAAAAAAGGATGCAAATTTCATTTATGTACCGAATTGCATGACCGCGCAATTGTCCGTTAAACTAGCGCAGCGCTGTATAGCAGAAAAATGGCGTAAATTGCAGTATTTATACCATAGTTTGTAGACGCTATAACTTCCACACAAAGCAATCAATATACACTTATTGGGATTTTTTTTACCAAAAACATGGAGCAGAATACATTTTGGCCTAAATTTATAACCAACTTTGAGTTTACTATATATTTTTTATAGCTGAAAGTAAAAAATATTGTTTTTCTTCAAAATTTTTGGCCTTTTTTTGTTTATAGTGTGAAAAATAAAAAGCGCACAGGTGATCAAACACCACCGAAAGAAAGCTCTATTTGTGTGAAAAAAAGGACGTAAATTTAGTTTGGGTGCAGCATTGCATGACCGCGCAATTATCAGTTGAATTAGTGCAGCGCCGAGTAGCAAAAAGAGGCCTGGTCATTAAGGGGGGTAAATCCTCAGGAGGGCAAGTGGTTAAAGCCTGCAAATGAGGGTACATTTTGTCACAATAATAAGTCCAAAATAATTAAAAGAACTTTCATGAGTCTCAGGAATCATTTAGGGTCAAATGCACTTTTGAAAAACATTTTATTTTGCTTTTCCAACTGATTCCAAGGCATTTTGCCAAAATTGTGTTTAACAAAATCTCCCTTTCCCACTCATCCCTAAACAACTCAATATTAATCATGCAGGGTATAATCCATACGCTCACAAATAAGTGAAATAAAAAGGTGTGCAAAAGGCTACCTTAAGATACATACAAAGCTTACATACAACAATAAAGTACAAGTGCCCAAGTGTAAAAAGCCATCTGCTAATGCACAGGAGGAAAAATACTGCGTAAAAAAGCAAAATGAATATACAAAAAACATGTGCTAGTAAATACTGGGTCAAAATAAATGTAAGCAAATAAAGAAATTATACAAAAAAAAGAAAAAAACAATAAATCATATTTTCTTAAATCTAATTTTTAAAGGCTTAAGCTTTAAAAAAAATTCAAGATTAATGATAAAGAATGGAAACGTGTACCTAGTTATTTAAATTTGTATAGGATTTTTCGACCACTTCAATGGCAGGGCAGGGATGATGTAATTTCTGCACATGCACACAGGATTTAAGTTGCCTCTTGACAGAGCTGTGATGTAAATGTGCCACTAATCTGTGCAGTGGCAATTTAGTGTACACAAAAAGCTGAAAGGCAGGGAGATGGATTTATGATCATATGTATCCTACCTGTCAGTGGTTTTATACATTTTAGGCTTAATTTGGCTTTAAGGAATACAAATCCCTGAGTCAGGTATATTCACCTGCAACTGAACTTTCATCCATCTCAAACTCTCAGCTTTAATTTATATTCAACGGAGCTACACTAATATATGATACGATACGACTTGGGTAGGTATCAAACATGTTATTACGAAGTCCAGAAAGCTGATAAGACACATTGCAGCTCCTAAGAGCAATATATTCTACATAAGATCTATATCATATTTTGTACCTAATGCATCATAATTTCAATCTTCTAAATATTATGCTACTTGACGGATTGTGAAACCTTGCCTCATGGAAATATAAATGTGCCCAAGATAGTTGGCAATAAAGGTGTGTGCAGTGAACATATTATCTAGTAATAATACTGAGACCTGTCTTTTATGACACTACATGCCAGTGTCATATATACAAGATATATAATATGTTTTCATTACAATTCAGTAGTTAAGTAAAATAAAACTATATAAAAGAAGTTAAGCTTAAGTTCATTATTACAGCATCATAAACAGTCGTGGAAAAAATATATCTTTCCATATACTGTATACACAACCATTATCCTTTTCCCTATACAGCTATTGTATTCTGAGGAGAATAAAATGTCCTTCCAGACTATGCTGATGATCACAAAATAGTGGGAATCATTCCGCCATACACAGCCTGTTTTTAACCCCCTGCTGTCTTTCATTGAAAGTAATTAGCTGAGGCTCAGCATGATATGAAAGTAGATCATAAATGAGAAATTGTTATATTGTAAATATATTATTGCTCATTAATATTGTTGTATGGTACCAATTCCTAGAGATCTTCCATACTATCTAAAGAAGCAGATTTATTCTGGGAAATGCTCCAAAATCTTCCTTTTATTTAGTGATTGTCAGCATATTCTGACAAGTTTTCAATATAATGAGAGATATATTTTTCTACTTCTGTATATAAAACTGTAATAAACTTATGGGAGTATAACTGCTTTTATATAATGTTATTATTGTACTAAATAAACTACTTCATTTTATTGAAAATACACTATATTTCTGTATGTGTAACACCTTAAGAAAAAAAAAATTCCACTAGAACTGGATAAAAGGTACACTAAGCATAATACGAGGGAAGTTTAAGTCAAGCTGGGAATTAACCAGTATAAAAAGGGATGCTAGAGTGGCGGTACTACATGCAGTAGTAAGTGGCAAGAGTGTCCTATTACTGACAAGTGGAGCATGTGTCGTTGGCCAGCCCAGAGACCATTAATCAAGATGGCAGACAACAGTGTTAGTGTGTGCAAGGAACAGCATGGTGTGATTAAGTTTCTTGTGAACAAAGGCCTAAAACCCACAAATATCTACAGAAGACTTCAAGCATAGTACGGTAAAGAGACGCTCAGCCACAGTAAGACTTTGAATGGTGTAAATGTTTCAACAATGGCCATTCATCCGTCAGTGATGATCACTGCCATGGTCTCTGGGCTGGCCAACGACATGTGCTCCAAGTGTCAGTAATAGGACACTCTTGCCACTTACTACTGCATGGAGTACCGCCACTCTAGTATCCCTTTTTATACTGGTGAATTCCCAGCTTAACTTGAACGTCCCTCGTATTATGCTAGTGTACCTTTTATCCATTTATAGTGGAATTTTCCCAGCCCACAGCAGTCATTCCTGTGAACATTCAGCGCATAGATTCTATGCGCTGCGTTACTTTAACTGACAATTGTGCAGTCATGCAACGCTGTGCATACATTACATTTCCGTCCTTTTTTTCCCCCAAGTAGAGCTTCCTTTCGGTGGTATTTGATCACCTCTGCGGTTTTTCTTTTTTGCACTATAAACAAAAAAGTCCGACAATTTTGACAAAAAAGAAAAACAATATTTTTTTACTTTTTGCTATAAAACATAACCAATAAAAAATGTTAATTTCAATTAAAATTAAAAATCTAATTGTATCATAAATTTAGGCCAAAATGTATTCTGCTACATGTCTTTGATAAAAAAAAAATCCCAATACGTGTAAATTATTGGTTTACGTGAGAGTTATAGCATCTACAAATGGCGGTATATATACTTGAATTTAAATTTTTTTTTTTATACTAGTAATGGCGGTGATCAGCGACTTATAGCGGGACTGAGGCAGGCATTTTGACACTGGGTGGGAAATGACTAACTGCCGCTGACATCCCCAGTGGCACTAATACAGTGATCAGTGCTAATAAAAAGAACTGACACTGTACTAATGACACTGGGCAGGAAGGGGTTAACTGTGTGCTGTGTGTGTTTTAGTATGTGTACTGTTTTACTAGGGAGACATGTGGCTTTGTAAATCTCTGCTGTGCAGAGAAATACAAAGCAGCATGTCCTTCCTGGCAGGAGAGAGACCTGTGTTGTGTACATAGAGGTCTCTCCAGTCAGCTTTACATAGCGATCGCCGGGTATCTCTGGCCGGGCTCTGGTAATTGAAATCCCTAGCCGCCAATGACGGCGCAGGTAGGAGGGTGAGCCCCCTACCCGGAAATGCAAATCATGTATAAATAAGTGATTTTGTGCAGCCCTGCCACCCTGTAGCAGTACTTCTACTATAGGGCAACAAGCAAGCGGTTAAACGTCATCCATTTTTTCTTTGTCTACTCACGTGTGCACTCACACAACCTGCAGGTGGTCTCCAATAAGAACTGAACACGTGATTGAAGGCTTTGTCCCACCCAAGACTTCAAGCTCCAGACCCTGCTCTGGGATTACAAAAACTGGAGAAAACCGAATACACTTTTCTTCACTCATAAAAAATACACGGAAGTGCCACACTCTGCATACATGCGATCCGTGTCATTCTTACATCCATTTGCACAGCGGCACGGCCTCTCACTATCACTACTAACAAAACCTGAAGTAGATACAATGATAGAGAACTGCTGCATAGCAATCGCTCTGCCCTTGCATCAGATTAAGGCAGCAATATTTCTAGAGAGAGACATTTTTAATTAACTTTACCTATACTGTTTAAAAGGTAATGTTTCTTTCTAGGCATTCCAATATGCATGGGAATTTAATTAAAATGGTGAAATCTTAACGTTTGATATCACAAGGAACATTTTTTTTTAACATAAAAGATGTGTGGAATAAAACAGTATTTTTAAGTCATAAGAAATGCTTTGAAAAAAACATAATTAGTGTACTTCTTACTACAGGCAAAGTCAGACATTTTGTATAACTGAGATATGATTTATTGGCTATCAAGTCCTCATTTATATTTCAGCCTACAGGAAACAAAAGCATCATTAACGTCACAGTTCTCATATCAAATGTGTAAGCTGTGGGGAAAAATAGGTAAGACATCAAAAGAAAATGCATGAGATTTTAACAGACCTTGTTGGCAGTCATGTTTTTCATAACTCTGTTTTTAATAAACAAAAATGTAAAAATATAAAAAGTCAGCTTGATTAAAAAAAACCCACAAAGAGAACAATGAGTGTAACAAGTTGCAAGCAGGTGAAGATAATAAAAAAGACAAAAGAGAACGGTGCAGGTATACAGGAAGCTCTATTTAACCACTAGCCTACAGGGCACTTATACCCACTACCTGCCCAGGCCAATTTCCAGCTTTCAGCGCTGTTGCACTTTTAATGACAATTGTGCGGTCATGCAACACTGTACCCATATGAAATTTTTATAATTTTTTTGTGTCAGATAGAGCTTGGTGGTATTTAACTACTTGCACTCCTGAGAATTTACCCCCCTTAATGACCAGGCCTCTTTTTGCTACTCGGCACTGCGCTAATTCAACTGATAATTGCACGGTCATGCAATGCTGCACCCAAACAAAATTTACGTCCCTTTTTTCACACAAATAGAGCTTTCTTTCTATGGTATTTGATCAGCTGTGTGCTTTTTATTTTTCATGCTATAAACAAAAAAAGACCTAAAATTTTGAAGAAAAATTATATTTTTTACTTTTTAGCTATAAAAAATTAGTTATAAATTTAGGCCAAAATGTATTTTGCTACATGTTTTTGGTAAAAGAAAAATCCCAATACGTGTATATCGATTGCTTTGTGTGAAAGTTATAGTGTCTACAAACTATGGTATAGATACTGCAATTTACGCCATTTTTTGCTATACAGCGCTGCACTAGCTTAACAGACAATTGCGCGGTTATGCAATAAGGTACATAAATGAAATTTATGTCCTTTTGTTCACACAAATAGAGCTTTCTTTTGGTGGTATTTGATCACCTGTGCACTTTTTATTTTTGGCCCTATAAACAAAAACATTTTTGAAGAAAAAACATTTTTTTTAACCACTTGCACTCCTGAGGATTTACCCCCTTAATGACCAGGCCTTTTTTGCTGTTTGGCGCTGCACTAATTCAACTGATAATTGCGCGGTCATGCAATGCTGTACATAAATGAAATGTACGTCCTTTTTTTCCCCACAAATAGATCTTTCTTTTGGTGGTAATTGATCACCTGTGTTCCTTTTATTTTTTGCGCTATAAACAAAAAAATTACGAAAATTTTGGAAAAACCCCGATATTTTCTACTTTCGGCTATAAAAAATATATCAAACTCAAAGTTAGTCATAAATTTAAGCCAAAATGTGTTCTGCTACATGTTTTTGGTAAAAAAATCCCAATAAGTGTATATTGATTGCTTTGTGCGAAAGTTATAGTGTTTACAAACTCTGGTATAGATACTGTAATTTATGCAATTTTTTGCTAGCCATCCATTTTGGCCACTAAATTTATAGGTACCTAGTGCGACTCACGGGAAAAAGAGCACCTAGCTTTCAGGGACTGCTTGAACCGCTACAAAAAATTTACCAACAAGTGCTAACAGAGATCAGGCCTGATTCTGTAAACACTGCGGTTTTGTGTGTAATGTATCAAGTGACAGTTATCTACTAACACTGCACTTGCTGGGGGATAAGGGGGGGGTGTAGGGGCTAAACGCAGGTGCTGGCAGGTGTCGGGGCTGATCCCACTAATGCTATAGTAATGTGAACGCTGGTATAGCGCTGATCTGATCAAAGATATTCATCCAATCAGACACTATACTAGCAATGGAGGTTTAGCATGCAAGTGAACGTGTTCCTGGCAATCAAGGGGTCAAATGTGATTACTTGTGTACTAGCAGCAATCTGACGCTATCTGGGAGGGGCGCTAACTGACGCTAACACTATCGGCAGTCGCCAATGACACTAATACAGTGATCAGTAAAAATCTGTTCACTGTAATCAAAGACATTGGTGACAGGGCAGTGAAGGGGGCGATCAAGGGAATAAATGGGATTACTGGTATACTAGCGGGCAAACTGGCGCTATCTGGGAGGGGCGCTAACTGACGCTAACACTATCGGAAGTCGCCAGTGACAGTAATACAGTGATCAGTAAAAATCTGTTCACTGTAATCAATGACACTGGTGAAGGGGTTAACTGGGGGGGGGGGATCAAGGGGTTAAATGGGATTAATGGTGTAGTAGAGAGCAAACTGGCGCTATCTGGGAGGGGAACTAACACTATTGGAAGTCGCCAGCGACACTGATACAGTGATCAGTAAAAATCTGTTCACTGTGATCAATGACACTGGTGACAGGGCAGTGAAGGGGTTAACTGGGGGGGCGATCAGGGGGTTAAATGTGACCTAGGTGTGTTCTAACTGTGGGTATGTGCTGTTTCACTCACTTTTACTGTGTCTTCTTCTCTCTCTGGGACGGAATGTGCCCAGGCAGAGAAGAATGACATCATATTCTGTCCTGTGTAACTGTCAACACAGGACAGGATAGGACAGGGACTGATCATCCGATTTCAGCCGGACATCACTGGCTGAAACCGAATGATTGATCCCTTGGGGATCAAATGGTGACAGCGCGCGTGCCCCTTCTGCCCACGAAAACCTCGGGAGTGCGGAGCACGTTTAAAAATGTGCTTTTGTGCAGCCGTGCTGCTCTGCCACCAATTTAATGCAGTAGCTGGGTGGCAAGAGGTTAAAAAACAATATTTTCTCATTTCAGTCATAAAAAATATCCAAAAAGACTAAATTGTCATCAAAAATTTAGGCCAAAATGTATTCTGCTACATGGTTTTGGTTAAAAAAAATCCCAGTAAGTGTATATTTATTGCTTTGTGTGAAATTTATAGCATCTACAAACTATGGTAAAGCTTTTAATTTCTGACTGCCCATCACATTTCTTGAGGTGCTAAAATACCAGGATAGTACAAACACCCTCAAATGACCCCTTTTTGGAAATTAGACACCCTAAGCTATCTGCTGAGAGGCATATTGAGTCCATGGAAGATTTATTTTTTTTCCACAAGTTTCTGGAAAATGACAAAAACATTTCTTTTGTTTTTACACAAAGTTGTCATTTAAATGATTTATTTCTCGCACATGCCATGGGTATATGTGGAATTACACCCCAAAATACATTCTGCTACTTCTACCAAGTATGGGGATACCACATGTGTGAGACTTTTTGGGAGCCTAGCCACATACAGGAGCCTGAAATCCAATGACCACTTTGAAAGCCTGAAGGTGCGTAACTTCCTCATTTCACTTCCTCAATACCTATCACAGTTTCAAAGGCCCTGACATGCCAGGATAGCACCAACCCCCCCCCCCCCAAATGACCCCTTTCTGGAAAGTAGACACCCCAAGGAATTTAAAAAGAGGCATGGTGAGTATTTTGCAGATCTCATTTTTTCTCACAAGATTTTGAAATATAAAAAAAGAATAGAAAAAATATTTTTTAGTTTTTTTTTTCATATTCCAAAAACGTTTGGCAACAAATGAGATCTGCAAAATACTTACCATACTTCTTATCAAATTCCTTGGGATGTCTACTTTCCAAAAAGGGGTCATTTGGGGGGGGGGGTTAGGTGCTATCCTGGCATTTCAGGGCCTCCGAAACTGTGATAGGTAGTCTGGAAGTGTAATGAGGAAATAAAGTCCTTTAAAAGCCTGAAGGTGATTATTGGATTTTGGGGTCCTTTGCTTGGCTAGACTGCCAAAACGTCTCTCATATGTGGTACCCCCATACTTGGGAGAAGTAGCAGAATGTATTTTGGGGAGTAATTCTACATATACCCATGGCATGTGTGAGCAGTAAATCATTTAAGTGACAATTTTGTGTAAAACAAAAATATTTTTTTTTTTGTCATTTTCCAAAAACTTGTGGTAAAAAAATTAATTTTTCTATTGAATCAACATGCCTCGGAGCAAATAGTTTGGGGTGTCTACTTTCCAAAAAGGGGTCATTTTGGGGGGTGGGGGCATTTTATGCCCAGCAAGTTTATGCCACACATCACTCACTCTTCTAACCACCTGAAGATCAAGCCTTTTCTGACACTTTGTTCACATGAACAAAATCTGTATTTTTTGCTAGGAAATTAATTTAAACCCCCAAAACATTATATATTTTTTAAAGCAGACACCCTATTGAATAGAATGGTGGGTACTACAATTTTTTTATGGCACATAGTACTTGCAATTTAAAAAAAAAAATACACTTTTTTACTTTTAATGCACAAAAACACAATATATTGGCCAATTATTTGGTGAGATATAAAAGATGATGGTATGCCGAGTAAATAGATACCAAACATGACATGCTTTAAAACTGCGCATGCCCCATGTCAGAATTACTGCCCTTGATCTGACGTTCACGGCGATACCTCACATGTATGGTGCAACCGCATTTTACATACCGGCACAGGGTCAACGCTTGTGCACAGGTGTGTGTGCATGGGAGGGGTGAGGTTTTTTTTTTCCAAGTTATTTTTTTAATTATTTTTACACTGTACCTTTCATTTTTTTTTTAATCACTTTTAATGCTATCACAGGGAATGCAAATATCCCCTATAACTTCAATGGGCATTGTCATATATTCTTTTTTGAGAAATCTGGGGTCTATCAGGCTCTAGATAGCTCCTCTGCCCTTACATTATCTAATCAAACCAAAATCGGTGTGATCAGATGCTTTCCTAATTTACAAATGGCGCTGTTTATATCCTGCAAAACTGAAGTGATGAAATGCTCGTAGCTTCCAAATTCTTAGACTATAGAGATGTTTGGCACCACTCTGGTCTCCAGTCAGCTCTATGGTCAGCTGGCAGACACACTGGCTGCCTTCTCAGGTTCCCCTGATGGCACGGGACTGCCCGAGAAGGCTGTGGAAGGCAACAGGGGAGGGGGGGGCATCATATCCCGCTGTTTGTAAAAGCACTCCTGTAGCCAATTAGCCACTATGATTGCTTTTACAAGAAAGTCGATCGCTGGCTGAAAAAAACAATACCAGGATGATGCCTGCAGCTGTAGGCATCATCCTGGCATAACCATTCAAATCCAGTGATGTACCAGTACATTGCTGGTCCTTGATGGGTGTATATGCTATGCTCTTTTTTTTGTATGCAGCTTGTGGACTGAATGAAAAAATGAGAAGAAATCTCTGCCAGAAAAAGTGTGTGGTATGCCCACCAATAGAATATACCACCCTGCATCCACCCACTTCTAATGGTGGGCACACATTAGGTCACACTTTGCCACATGCGCCAGTTCCAACATTGTACAAATGTCTAAATAGTGGCATGCTTGAATTAAAAATTGTCAACGTATAAGTGGTACCCTGTATAGAAAAAAGATGACACCAAACTATCTTGCCACTGCTCCCCATGTAGTCTGGGCATCCGGGGGGCTCCATGTGACTATCTTTTCCCTCGTAAATCCGAAACCTATAAGTATAGCCTGTTGTCCTCTCACAGGTCTTCTACATCTTGACCCCATATCTGGCACGCTTGCTTGGGAAAAATTTTTGAATGTAAGGCGGCCAGAAAAATTAATCAGGGACTCATCAACGCAGACGTTTTGCTGGGGAGTATAGACATCTGCTATTTTTGGCTAAGGTGATTTGTGAGGGGCTGAATTTTGTGGAGCCAATCAAATTCAGGGTCACCCCGAGGATGACAGAGTGTATTGTCGTTGAAATGCATAGAAACACATTATACTCTCATATCTATGCCTGGCCATGGCAGCAGAGAACATGGGCATACGATGAATCAGGTCTGCAGACCAATACAACCGCAATTCATTTTTTTTTAGTAATGCCCATGTTGAGGGTTAGGCCCAAAAAAAATGTAAATTCGGAAACCGTAATGAGTTTCCATGCGACTGGTCTGGCAAGGTTTGAATTTGGGTTGGCGGCGATAAATTGTTGTGCATATAAATTGCTTTGATCCACAATCAACGCATACAGACATTCCGTGAAAAACAGCTCCAAAAATCAAGGAGGTATGTGAAAGACCAGGATGTACTAGAACGCTGGTACTCGCCAGTTCACCAAAAAGTAGTGCGGCACTAGTACTGGCACTCTGCTGCATATGAGAGTCATCAAAATTTACCGGCAAGTGCTAACAGAGATCAGGCCTGATTCTGCGAACACTGTGGTTTTGTGTGCAATGTATCAAGTGACAGTGACCTACTGACACTGCACTTGCTGGAGGAGAAGGGGGTGGGTAAGCGTAGGGGCTAAACGCAGGTGCCGGGGCTGATCCCACTAACGCTACGTTTTTGGGGACGCTATACTAATGTGAACGCTGGTATAGTGCTGATCTAATCAAAGATATTGATCCGTTCAGAAACTATACTAGCAATGGAGGTGTATTGTACATGAGCGTGCTCCTGGCAATCAAGGGGTTAAATGTGATGACTGGTGTACTGACAGGCAATCTGACGCTATCTGGGAGGGGCATGAAAACCACAGGAGCGCAAATCACGCATATATATATATATATATATGATTTTGCGCACCCATGCCGCCCTGTAGCAGTATTCCTGCTACAGGGCGGTCAGGAAGCGGTTACAGAAGTGGTTGTGTTACCTCGATGCGTTACTTTAACTGACAAATGTGCGGTCATGCAACACTGCACCCAAATTAATTTACATCCTTTTTTTCCCACAAGTTGAGTTTTCTTTCAGTGGTATTTGATCGCCTGTGCGTTTTTTATGTTTTGCGCTATAAAAAAAAAGGCTGACAATTTGGGAAAAAAAAAACTATTTTGGACTTTTTGCTATAAAATGTGTCCAGTAAAAAAATGTAAAAATCCAATTTCATCACAAATTTCGGCCAAAATGTACTCTGCGATATGTCTTTGCTAAAAAAAAATCCCAATACGCGTAAATTAATTGGTTTACGTGAAAGTTATAGCGTTTACAAATGGCGGGAAAGACTGGGATTTTTTTTTCAAACTAATAATGGCGGCGATCAGCGACTTATGACGGTGATCAGCGATTTATGACAGTGATCAGCGACTTATGGCGGGACTGCGGCAGACATTTTGACACTGCGCAAAAGAAAAACACTGACACTGTACTAATGGCACTGGGGAGGAAGGGGTTAACTTTTTTTAGGCAATGAAAGGGTTAACTGTGTGAGGGGAGTGCTTTACTAGGGGGCGGGGGTGTGTTCTTCACAGGAACATGGAACATGCTGATCCCAAGAGATAAACTCCTCTCTCAGGATCAGCGTGTTAGAAGCTGACAGGCAGCAGAGCTGCAGTGTAAACAAGGCAGCAGAGCTGCAGTGTAAACAATGCAGCTCTGCTCTATGTCACTGTTTGCCAGCAATTGCCGGGACCCAGCGGGTAATGACAGGCCGGGACCTGGTGATTGACACGCGCTGCCGCGATTGGCGGCAACTTTGGCATGTGTTAGTGAAACTGTACATATTTTTGAAACAACTTGAATCCTAAACCTTTTTTTTTTTTTTTTTTTTTAAGATAAATTGAGCCTTCGTTTGGTTGTAAATGGTAATAGATAGCTCCTGATTTTTTTTATTATCAAAAGAAAACCGACAAATGTATACTAACATTTATGGGTAAAGTTGATCCAGGGAATATTCGATTGCCTCTGGGGGATCAGAAAGGAATTTTTTCCCTGAAGGAGCAAATTGGATCATGCTTTGCTGTTTTTTTTTGCCTTTCTCTGGATCAACTGTGGGTATAGGATTATAACTTTTTTTTAATTGTTGAACTGGATGGACTTTTGTCTTTTTTCAGCCAGACTATGTAACTAAAAATAGTACAAAGTATTTTTTTTATTTAATTATACATTTCCCGCTATTAACACAACCCACCACCAAACAACAATCCAAGATAAATGATCCTACTCCTGAGGATCACAGCAATACCACATAATTTAACCAAAATGCCTGGACCCCGACCTAGATGAAACCCTTATCCAGCCATTTTATCCTTACTGTATTTATTTGTTTACAAAGACTTTGTAATGAACCGCCTGGCGGGACCTCTAGCAATCCACGGAATAGGATTCCCCAGAGTGCGGAGTCTAAGTCCCAGTCTGCTTGTTCACCAGGGCCCCTGATGGTGGAGATGGACTTGGAGCAGACCGAGACCAGGTCGCGGCCCCCCGAGTACACCCACCTGTGGTAGAGGGATCGGCCAGAGGTATCTGCAAACTGAGAGCCTGATGGGAAGAGGCGGATGGGCCCGAGCAGTACGGATGGATGGATCAATGAGCAGAAGCGTGGTCAGACAGGCAGAGTCGGTAACTGTGAGGGCAGCGCAGTACAAGGCAGCAGGCAGAGAATGGTCGGGTCACACACCGGGTCAGCAACAAGATGTCAGAGCAAATTAGGGGCATCCAAGAGAGAGGTCAGGCAAGCCAGGGGTCAGAGCAGGAGAGTACAGCACGGTCAGGAACAATCCGGGTCAGCAATGATCAAATACCAACGAATACAGAAGCAGGAACACAGGATAGACCAAACGGCAACCAGTGTCAGCGCAGAGCGGATTTAAATACCGCGCCCTCTCCTCCGCGGGTGGTTGCGAAAAAATTCCTGGACAAGCCTGGGGGCATGAACATTTTGGCCCTGTTCCCATGAGTTCTCCTCGGGGCCATAACCTTTCCACTTGATCAGGAACTGTGTCTGGCCCCCCCCCTTTTCCAGCAATTCAGGATTGCTTCCACCTCAAATTCCTCTTGTTCATCAATGGTTATTGCTTCTGGAGGTCTGGACTTCCGATCTGGGAAGAGGTCTAGCGTAGCTGGCTTCAGTAGCGACACATGGAAAACTGGGTGAATTTTAAAAGTTTCCGGAAGAGTGAGCTCATATGATACCTTGTTGATCATTCGCTTCACCCGGAATGGACCCACAAACTTCGGCCCCAGTTTCTTCGATGGACAAGACATCTTCAAATTCGTTGTTGCCAGCCAGACCTGATTCCCAGGTTGCAACACTAGTTCCCCCCTTCTCTTCCCGTCGAAGGCCTTTTTGTTGTCCTCCTGAGCTTTTGCAATGGCTTCCTGAAGTACCTTGTTGTTGGCAGAAAACCAATTCAGCGTGCTTTGAGTGGCAGGAACTGAGCTTTCGGCAATCAGATCAGGCAGGAATGTGGGATGGAACCCATAATTTGCAAAGAAACGGTGATTGCCCCGTAGCTGAATGGTTCACGTTGTAGGCAAATTCGGCCAGTGGCAGAAGTGCCAGCCAATCGTCCTGCAGGAAGGGCGTGTAGCATCTCAAGTATTGCTCCAACGTTTGGTTTGTCCTCTCCGTCTGCCCATTTGTCTGTGGGTGGTAAGCGGAAGAGAGGGACAATCTAATTCCTAATGCTTCGCATAACGCCTTCCAGAACTTTGAGGTAAACTGGACTCCTCGGTCTGAGACAATGTCTTCAGGAACTCCATGCAGTCTTACCACTTCTCTTATGAAGATTTGCGCTGTTTCCAGAGCCGATGGCGTATTCTTCAGAGGCAAGAAGTGGGCCATCTTCGACAGGCGATCCACTATTACGAAGATCACAGTGTGGCCTTGAGATGGAGTGAGCTCGACTATAAAGTCGATTGCAATCATTTTCCACGGTCGATCAGGTATAGGCAGTGGGCGTAGCAAACCCCAGGCCTTGCTCCTGGAGGGCTTGTTCCTCTGGCAGGTGGCGCAGGTCTTGACGTACAGCTCACAATCCTTGATCATACTTGGCCACCAGAATGTGCGCTGAAGTAATTCCAGAGTTTTCGCCATTCCGAAATGACCTGCCATCGGGTGATCGTGGCAGTGTCCCAGGACCAATGTTCGGACCTCTTCTGGTACCGCGATTCGCCCTTCCTTCCATAAGAGCCCTCCCTTGCTCTGGAGGGACACCCTGGGTGGGTTTGGCATTCCCACGGATGCATCCTGTAGCCTGGAACGTAGCTCCTTTTGGAGGGCCAGGAAGTTCCCCGAGGACAAGATAGTGTCAGGTTTAGGGACCTCTTCAGGGTCTTCAAACATGTGTGAAAGAGCATCAGGCTTCGTGTTCTTGGAGCCTGGCCTATACGTGATGTGGAAGGTGAACCGGGAGAAAAAGAGTGCCCATCTCGCTTGGCGTGGTCTCAAGCGTTTTGCCGTTCTCAAATATTCTAAATTCTTGTGATCGGTGAACGTCAGAATTGGATGCTTGGCTCCTTCCAGCAGGTATCTCCACTCCTCCAGTGCGGTTTTTATGGCCAAAAGTTCTCGATCTCCAATATCGTAGCTCCTTTCTGCCGGTGTAAGTTTCCTTGAGAAGGACGCCACTGGGTGCAAGAGCTCCTTGGTGCCTTTCCTCTGGGACAGGACGGCCCCTATGGCATTTTCCGAGGCATCAACTTCCAACACATAAGGCAGGGAGAAATCAGGATGACTGAGAATGGGAGCGGTGGTGAATAATCCATTCAGAGTTTCAAATGCCGCTTGAGCCTCGGGTGTCCATTTGAAATGTACCCCTTTTTGGTCAGCTGGGTAATGGGGGAAACCAGATCAGAGAAGTTCCTGATAAATTTTCTATAAAAATTTGAAAACCCAAAAAAGCATTGCACGCCTTTCTTGTCCGTGGGTACTGGCCAATCCAAGATCGCCGAGACTTTCTCTGGATCCATCGCAACCCCCGTGGTGGAGATGATCAGCCCCAGGAATGCAATACTGCGCTGCTCGAAGCTGCACTTGTCAGCTTTAGCGTACAGTCCGTGTTGGCATAATCGTTCCAATACACTTGTAACATGACCCCTATGAGCTTCGAGTGAGGGAGAGAAGATTAATATGTCATCTAAATAGATGACCACGAAAACATCAAGATAATCCCGAAATACATCATTGATGAAGTGCTGGAACGTGGCTTGGGCATTGCAGAGTCCGAATGGCATGACCAAATACTCGAAATGGCCAAATCGAGTACGAAACGCTGTTTTCCACTCATCCCCCTCCCTTATACGGACCAGATTGTATGCACCCCTTAAATCTAGTTTTGTAAAGATCACTGCTGACTTTAGTCTCTGGAAGAGTTCTGGGACCAGGGGCAGTGGGTAGAGATTTTTTATCATGATCTTGTTTAAATCGCGATAATCAATGCAGGGCCAGAGGGACTTATCTTTTTTTTCTCCACAAAAAAGATTCCAGCCCTGGCTGGTGACGTGGAGGGGCGGATAAACCTCTTTTGGAGTTTCTCATCGATATACTCCTTGAGGACCCCTAGTTCTAGCTCAGACAGGGGGAAAATCCGACCGGACGGAATTTCAGAACCAGGTAGGAGGTCTATGGGACAGTCATATGTTCGGTGTGGAGGAAGGACGTTTACTGAAGACGTCCAAAAAACTGTGATAGGCCGGAGGGATGGCCTGAATTAGCTTGGTATCTCCGTCCATGCAGAGGAGGATTTGGGAAGCCGCGGGGCCCGATGCGTGGCAGTGTTCCCGACAATACGGGGATTGGAACTGAATGGACCCGGTCTCCCAATCAATCTAGGGGTTATGGGCCTGCAACCAAGGAAGCCCCAGAATGACTGGGAAAAGAGGGGAGGCTCTAGCGTCCAGTCGGAGGAACTCCTGATGATGGCCAGCTACTGTACTGCAGATAGGAGGAGTCTCCCGGTCTACCAACCCCGACTTGATACGTGACCCGTCGGCCAAAAATATGTTAAGACCCCGTTCCCTAGTCTGGAGGGGGATTTTCTGTTGATGGGCAAAATCTAAATCCACAAAGCAACTGCATGCTCCGGAATCAATTATTGCCATCACCGACACGGTTCTTCCTGGGAGCTGAAAGGAAACAGGTATGGCTAAGTAATTGGACTGGTTGAGACTTTCAGCAGATACAGAAGAAAAAAAGAGAGGCAGACTTACTCATTTTCACTGGACAGGAACGCACCATATGACCGGTTTTTCCAGAATACAGGCACAGATTCCTAGACCTTCTCCTCTGGCGTTCTTCGGCCGATAATGATGGCCGAGCCAATCCAAGCTGCATGGGTTCGGGGTTATCCACAGGCTCTGGGATCCGGTTTCCTCCCAGCAAAGGTTGGACTGAGCCCCGAGGGGGTACCCATGTTGCTCTCTGACCCTGACTGGTTCTCTCAAATCTGCGTTCCCACAGTCTGCGGTCTATCTGAATGGCCAAGGTAATGAGGTCCTCCAAAGAATCGGGTAGGCCTACTCGAGCTAACTCGTCCTCAAGAGCCTCGGAGAGCCCTATGCGGAACTGGTGACGTAATGCAGCGCCGTTCCACTGGGTATCCCCCATCCATTGTCTAAATTCTGAGGGAGTACAGGGCAGTTTCTGCGGAGGCTGTCTGCTGCGGGTCATCGTACAACACTGGCATAGCATCGAAAAAATCTGTTACCGTTTCCAGGTGGGAATCGTGGTTCTCCATCAGACGGTGAGCCCAGTCCTGGGGTTCATCCTGGAGCAGGGATACGATAAATCCCACCTTAACTGCCTCTGTGGAAAATGTGCGTAGAGTAGACATGCATTCCAGAAGGCCCTGAACCGTGCTCGAGCCCAGCTGAAACTTTCCAGCAGTGGAACGCGGGGTTCTGGAGTAGGCAGCGCGGCTATAGCTTCAGCAGAAGGTCCTGGAGATTCCCCGGATGAAGAAGGGGTAACTGGACTCTGGGAGGTGGTGCAGGTGCGACTAGCGTCTGAATGCGATTCTCCAGATGTGTGTATCCATCTTGCAGTGTCTTGACGACTTGGTTCAGAGCCGCCAGGTGCTGGCAGATGTCCTCTAGTGGGGATGGTCCTCTTTCAGGCTCTGTCATGGCCGTTTGGTACTGTAATGAACCGCCTGGCGGTACCTCTAGCAATCCACGGAATAGGGTTCCCCAGAGCGCGGACTCTAAATCCCAGTCTGCTTGTTCACCAGGGCCCCTGATGGTGGGGATGGACTTGGAGCAGACCGAGACCAGGTCTCCGCCCCTGAGTACACCCACCTGTGGTAGAGGGATCCGCCAGAGGTATCTGCAAACTGAGAGCCTGATGGGAAGAGGCGGATGGGCTCAAGCATGACGGATGGATGGATGAGCAGAAGTGTGGTCAGACAGGCCGAGTCGGTAACCGGGGGGGCAGCACAGTACAAGGCAGCAGGCAGAGAATGGTCGGGTCACACGCCGGGTCAGCAACAAGAGGTCAGAGCAAATTAGGGGCATCCAAGAGAGAGGTTAGGCAAGCCAGGGGTCAGAGCAGGAGAGTACAGCACGGTCAGGAACAATCCGGGTCAGCAATGATCAAATACCAACGAATACAGAAGCAGGAACACAGGATAGACCAAACGGCAACCAGTGTCAGCGCAGAGCGGATTTAAATACCGCGCCCTGCGCTGTCATTGGTGTCAGGCGTGCACCCCCGGCCTCGAATGCGCATGCGCGAGTTCAGCCTCCGCTGCGGCCGCCCAGGACCTAGTGCCAGCACACCAGTGCGAGCCGGCACACTGCGCCAAGCCACACGCCGCAGCAGCTCCTGACAGACTTTGTTTACATTTTTCTCCTCTAGAAATTAGAAAAAGATACAATCTATATTTTTCTCCATTCAAGAGGAGAAAGAGCACAGGAGAGGGCTATCAGTGATCATGTGATCGAAGAGTAAGTCCTTCCAGCTCCTGATCATTAATCATAGTTGTTGATGACAGCTCTGTCTCCATGATGACACGTTCTTTGCAGTGCACTCACAGCACAAACACAGGTATACACACTGCAGAAACGGCAGGGCCGTATTTCACATCTATAAACTTTTAATACTGTTGAACTTTATGTTATATATTTTGCACAATATATGAGATAGAGTTATGTTTGTACAGAAGTTTTTTTTGTGAAGTATCTGTAAACAGGTTGGAATAGACTTGCTTTACTTGTGAATGTAGATACACTACATTGCCAAAAGTATTGGGACACCTGCCTCTACATGCATATGAACTTTAATGGCATCCCAGTCTTAGACCGTAGGGTTCAATATTGAGTTGGCCCACCCTTTGTAGCTATAACAGCTTCAACACTTCTGGGAAGGCTGTCCACAAGGTTTAGGTGTGTGTCTATTGGAATGTTTGACCATTCTACTAGAAGCGCATATGTGAGGTCAGGCACTGATGTCGGATGAGAAGGCCTGGCTCGCAATCTCCACTCTAATTCATCCCAAAGGTGTTTAAGTTCAGGTCAGGACTCTGTGCAAGCCAGTCAAATTCCTCCACCCCAAACTCGCTCATCCATGTCTTTATGGACTTTGCTTTGTGCACTGGTGCGCAGTCATGTTGGAACAGGTAGGGGTCATCCCCAAACTGTTCCTACAAAGTTGGGAGCATGAAATTGTCCAAAATGTCTTGGTATCCTGAAGCCTTAAGAGTTCCCTTCACTGGAACTAAGGGGCCAAGCCCAACCCCTGAAAAACAACCCTGCATCACAATCCCCACCTCCACCAAATTTTATACTTGGCATAATGCAGTCAGGCAAGTACTGTTCTCCTGACAACTGCCAAACCCAGACACGTCCATTGGATTGCCAGACAGAGAAGTGTGATTGGTCACTCCAGAGAACACGTCTCCACTGCTCTAGAGTCCAGTGGTGGCGTGCTGCTCCACGCACTGTTATTGTGCTAATCTGAAGGCCACACCAAGCTTGGAGGTCTTTATCCACCGACTCTGCAGACAGTTGGCGAGTTCTGCGCACTGTGCGCTTCAGCATGCGCTGACCCTGCTCTGTCATTTTATATGGCTTACCACTTCGTGGCTGAGTTGCTGTTGTTCCCAGTTGCTTCCTCTTTGTTATAATACCACTAACAGTTGACTGTGGAATATTTAGTAGGAAGGAAATTTCATGGATGGAATTACTGCACAGGTGGCAACCTATCACGGTACCATGCTTGAATTCACTGAACTGCGGAGAGCGACCCATTCTTTCACAAAATGTTTGTAGAAGCAGTCTGCATGCCTAGGTGCTTGATTTTATACACCTGTGACCAGGGAGGTGATGGGAACACCTGAATGCAATGATTTGGAGGGGTGTTCCAATACTTGCGGCAATATAGTGTATATCATTTTGTATGTAATTTTTTATTTTGGATATGATTTAGCATGTTGAATTTAATTACATTTACATTCATGCGCATGTACATTTTAATCTGTTAAAGTTTGTATTCAGGAACAAGGCAGCTTTCTCATTTATTTTATTCCTTTATTTTGGTCGCTATTTTCAATTTACTAGTTCAAACACATATTTTTCACTAAGCGCAGGGGTTTATGCATAAGACAGGTAAGCACATATCTGGTCTTATGGAAGAAGGCTCACTTCAGTGAGGCCACACATTTGCATATGCTAGTCAGCAAGGAGTTAAAGATACTGTGGAGTTGATTTACTAAAACTGGTGAATGCAAAATCTGGTGCAGCTCTGCATAGAAATCAATCAGCTTCCAGTTTTTCTGCCAAAGCTTAATTGAACAAGGTGAAGAATAAAGGTTAAAGGCCACCATGCACAGCTGCACCAAATGTTGCACTCTCCAGTTTTAATAAATCAAACTGTGTCTGTGTCAAAATGTCTGTGTACAGCATCTCCAATAGACTCCCATGATAACCCACCACTACAGTGCTCTCCAACTAATCTCTCCTCTGTAGCAGCCCCAACTGAAGTACCCAGAGTTAGCTGGAGTCTGAGCTTAGAGTAAGTGGTGATGTCAGCCCCCTCTAATGTGGGAGAGCTCAGACCTAGCATTTAGCACCTTTGAGAATGTACAAGACATTTAACAAGTTGATTTACGAATTGATATATATTAAGTACCTGCAATAAATAAAATAAATATACTGCATTTTTTTTATTTAGCTCAGTTAAAGTGAAAGTGAATGCAAACTGCTAAATTCATAGCTCAAATGAAAGGGTAACTCCATTTTAGTCGGAAAAAAACAGCAAATTTAAAAAAAATACTAATATAGTGTATACTGTACAATTGTGACAGAAGTTATATTGTAATTGAATGTTATTAAAAATTACTTTTCCTATTCAAACTGCAGCAAATTTCTGGAAAATGCAATGCAATATGGCTACCTGGAGGCGTTCAGTATACAGATGGTGTACAAAACGCCCCCCAGAAATGTCATTTCCTGCTTCAGTGATTGGCTTACGGATTTCCTAGAAGGCTGCACTAAGATACAAGTCAGATTTTGAGCATCTCCTGCAACAAAAATATATATTTTGATGAGATACTCCCAGAGGGAAATCACGTCTAAAGGGATGCAGACCCTGCAACTTTGCTCATTAGAGCCCTATAGGTGCAGCAGCTGATTGATAATTATGATACTACCCCCATAGAGATTCACTCTGCACAAGACCACAGACAAACAACTATATTTTTAGAATACCAAAAGGTAGGAATCTGCAGCAATGATTGTTAAAATTTTTGCAATGTACATAGATCACCCAGAGGGGATTGTTTTTTGTCAGCAAAATTGGAGTTACTCTTTAATTGTCTGAGCTGCCAACAACATGAAATGGTCTTCAGCTAGTTTTCTAATCCAGAGATCCATGTTACCAGGGTCAGATTATCTACTACGTGACCTACAGAGACACCTAGATCCTGAGGGATAAAGAACTGGAAACATAGACCAAAATATTGTCTCTGCAGGGTTCATTACAGCGTACAATGTTCCTGAGACCTCCACCAGGTGATCCCCCATTAGAGAATTCTGCAACCGCACAGATGTGAGTACACCATTGAAATTTATCTTCTCATTATATATTTCTTCCAATTATCTGTCAAACTACTACACTATAAAGAACTATCCTGTGGCCTTGGTTTCTTTTTCTTATTTTCCCCTTATCTTTGGAAGCACCCCAGTTATGCACATAAATAGATATAAACCGAACAGCAATAACATTATGATCAACAGGTAAAGTGAATAAATTCATTATCTCAGGACAATGCCACAAATGGATTAGATGTGGCAGCAAGTGAACATGTTGCCATTGCAAAAAAAAAATTGCCAAGAGAATCATTCCCTGACTGCAACTGAAGACAAACTGGCCACTGCTACTTTCTACCACTGAGGATTTACAGGCCACGCTTATCCTCCTATGACTATTATGGATATATAGGCCACCATACAAGGTGCCACTATTGGGGCTGTTCTGGCCCCCTATTGGTCTGTGTGGTTGCATGTGCTCTTTGGGACATGCTTGGCCCCATTTGGGCATACGGTTAGGAATGGGCATACCATGGACTGTTTTTAATCGCAACTCTGGCTGGTCAGCTTTGTTTGTTATATGTCTGTGACGGGAGTCACTTTGGGAGTGGGGCCCATGGAACCCAGCTCACTTTGGAGAAGTGGGGAGACCCCTGTCTCAGCTCCCCATATCCCTCTTATGTGTAAGTCACCCTGTGCCTGTTAGGGGTACAGGGTGATCTGTCCTAATATCTTGTAGACATGTCTAGGATATAGGTGGGGTGGGGGTTGTGGATTGTTTGGTGTTGTGTGGCTGCATCCCATTGTTCTATTGTTTGTCTTGCTTGGGAACAAACTATTATGGGATGTATGTGTTTATGTGTATTAGCTTAGTGGGGGGTGTCTCCAGCAGCCATCACTCCTGATGGGACTGTTTGCTGGTGTGAAGTTTGAATATCTGTATGTCTCTTGTTACTAACTGTAGATTGCCCCGCCCTGTGTCATTATGCGGGGGGGGGGGGGTTGTCCCTTGAGTGTATATATCTTTTATCTGTGTTGAAATAAAGTAGTCCACCTCCTGGTTTACTTCAAGACTGGTGTCGTCTAGTCTTGTATGGTCTGCTGTTGTGTTTGTTGACGGTGTTTGGACGGGGAAGCAGTAGTCTAACGGAAGTAGCCAAGTGCAGTCTGGGATTGGTTCTGTTACAATATCTATACCCAACACTGGGTGGGAGAGTTTTATGGAAAATCCAAGTATGTATTATCAGCAGCACCCATCAGTGGATATTTTTGGGATGATGCCAACACAATGCACATTGCATCAACAGACGATTATCATTTTAACTTGATTTTCTACAATAAAATTTTGTGACTTTTGACAAGTTACTGTTACTACTTTTGAAAGTCCCACAGTGTTTGGTAGTTTTTACTTCTTCAGCTCTTGGCCCTAGTTTTAGTCATGCTTGATATAAATTTAGGATTAAGTTGCCGTTGTTAGGATGTCAAAGAAAGATATATTAAACAAGAACATCTTCCTACATGTCAACCAAACTATAAAAATCAATAAGGATATCTAAATATTTACCCCTCCTGCCGCTGGGAACCACTGAATGAATCACAGCAAGTCACTAATCCTGCCCTCCCTAAGTTCTATGAGAAACCAAAAGCTCAAGAATTGTCCCGCACAGCTCCCACAGGGTCCTCCTGTTGACTTCTAGCAGTGTAGAAGAAAATAGTGATGCAGGCCAGCAGGTGGAATGAGTGAGAGCCACAGGGGACCCAAATGATTGAAACTCCTGGAAGTGTAGGTTCCCCAGTCAAATCCCAGGTAACCAGTGATAGTGATCAGAGTGGTATTCAGCTCAACTTTTTAGACTAAGCACTGGTATATAATTTCCTCTCTCCATCTGTTCCTGCGACACCAGGATGAGAAATAGGAGAAAAGGGTGTCATCAGGACAGGAAGGTTTACACAGCAATGGTGTTTGTGTTGAGGCTAAAACAATTCCACACTTAAAAAAAAAGCTGCTATTTATGTCTGGTTGGAGGGATTTGTCATAATTGAATGTTATTTTGGTGCCCTGTCATCAGCACAGAATGTTTTAAGACATCTCCACTCTATAAAAAATGTTATAGCTGGAATAAGAACCTTATGTATGTAATTTATTTGGATTTTGGCAAATATACACTACGTTACAACATTTGTCAGGGGTTTATTGTTGTCTGTGTTCCCTTTCTAGTCTTGCAATAGCAGCCCCTGTTCTGGTGACAACTGTCGAAGATCGAATTTTTGCCTACTTTGGAAGAAATTTCTTCTCACTTCCAGCAGTTTCTCCAGGACAGGAAGTTAAAGAAAATGTCTCAATGGGATTCAGAAATAAAAAAAGACTGATTGTGCACAGAGGAAAGCACCAAAAGCAACTGTAATACTTGTTTTCAGATTATTTTTAATTCTTTTTTATTCTTAATTGCGTCTCAGTGCTTCTGATCTCCAGCAGTTTCTTTGCATCCACATCCTAAGTAAATGCACTCCACCAAGGGAATGTCCTAATAGTAAAAACAGTGGACTATGCCTTTATAATATATGTGTGGAAAATGCCATTGAAGACTCCATTGGAAGCTCATGTGACAGGGTGACAATGCAAAAGCAAAATTGGGAGCTGGGGACAGAGCGTTTCCATTGTATCGCAAATGTGGCTGAAAAAGGGCCTTCAAGGCAGATTCACCAGGTAATATTTTAATGAATGCTGAAGATTTCAAAATGTTAAAAAATACCTTTGAAATCACAGGTAGATTTTAGCAATAGGATTTATATTTTTAAGTACTTCAAGTCCTGTATATGTCTGTCCACGGAGTCTGTACTGTATGACAATAAGAATGTAGCACCATGCCTGAAGGAACTGAAAGTTAAATTTGAGAAATACAAAAAAGCAACAAAATACCCAGGTGAGGCTAACCTCATGGGCCTGAACTATACAGGAGTGCCTTCCCACAAGATTTGGGTTCCTCGAGTTAGTTAGGATTCCACCAGAAGACCCCAAACCTCAACTTCAAATAGGTACCATGGAGAAAAGTGGGTGTCCAAAAGTTCATCAGACCACAAATTTTAATGCAAGGTGTACTTTAAAACTAGGTATAGTTTTTAGAAAAGAAATAGAACACGTACAGCATACGCTCTAAATGCTCAGTGAGGCAACTCTAAAGGTGATCCCATAGAGTACCATGTTAAAGTTTTTCTATAGTACATGATCCTCCATTCAGCAACTTCTGTAGACAAGCTGGTGGATAAATGCACTGTCTGCAAATTGTGAAGCTAGCAAGGTGGTCCACGCCAAAGAGAGATCTAGTGGATAATATGGTCTAGATTTCTGGTTTTAGTTGTTAAGAACTGAGGAATCTTTGATTTACTAAGGAAACAGTTTTAAATCAAGGTAATGATAATAATGCCAATTTGGAATAGAGATGATCTTCAGAAGCCATACTGCTCTGTGGTTTAGGGCAATTGAGTGCACAGTTAAGCTTCTAAGACCTTTGGTAGAGCAAGCAAGTTACATTGTTATTGGAATAACCATTAGGCACCCTTTTTGTTAGGTTTCTAGGTAAATTTAGTTTGTGGCTCTATCTGTAATCAAGGGAGCAGAGATTTTTTTGGTTCAGTCTGTTCAGGGTTTCACAGGCTGGGAATTTGCTTTGTTTCCCTGAATCTAAAAGAAGCTTATAGAGCTTATGGAAGGAGACTTCAAATAACCAGCTTGAATATTGATCAGGACCTTGCCAATCTCTGGGGAGGTGCACCCAGATGGTGGTTGGGAAGCTGATATATAGTCTGAATCCCTGGAGAGATTGTCTTTGCCCAGGATGGAGAGTTCCCAGCCTAAAGGTGCCCCTGAGGCATCTTAAGGATTGGGCTGCTGTTCTGCAAGGTTCCAAGAGCTACAGTGCTGGTACCTAGAACCAGCCTGGATCTGACTGAAAGCTTACTTCCAAGGAATCTGGTCTGGAGAAGGATTGCCTCCCTCACGGAATGGTGTTTGGAGGATGCTGGAAGGAGGTAGCTGTCCTAGGGACTTATTAGTAAAGACCCAGAAGGCCCATTCACACTGGAAATTGGTGTGGGAGACCCACGTTAAGTGCTGGTTTCCTGCATCACATTCCATTTGTACTGACTACACAATTTACAGTGAGTGTCAGTGAAATGTTGGTGGTACCTTAATACAGTGCATTTGCCTGCACCACATTGCACTGGATTGAATGGTACAATACCATGTGGTCCAGTTGCAGTGCGTATCCAAAAGTAGTGCAAGCACTACTTTTGCTGAGGTGCGATTTCAGCCCATTCAAATTGCACTGCACAGAACTGCATGTGAATTGCACAAGAACCACACAAGTATACAAGAAATCACAGAATAACAATTTTATAATGAAAAGTGCAAGACCCTTGGAATAGCATACAAAAGAGAAACATCCAAAACAGAGACAGGAATGTGGTCTTCAAGAACGGCACTACATCTTTATATATTAGTAAACAGTGATAGAAAACAACATTTTTCATTTTAACAGATATTTAGCATAGCTGCTGTTAGTATTTGACTAAGCACCACTCTTCAGCGTTATTCATACTGTACACACCAAACAGCAAGCAGACAATTAGTGACTAACACTGAAAACATAATTACCTGTGATCCTTTCTTGCTACCTGGTAAGTTGATAATGAGAGTTTTGCCTCTGATTCCACAAACTGGTCTAAAATAAAGAAAAGGATTATGTATAAATATTAATACAGCATTTTTTGTTTAAAATATGTGTGTTTAACATATAGTTGTGTTTGACAATATGGACACGTTTATTACAATACATTTCAAAGCACTAGTCGAACCGACAAATAATACCCATTATTAATATTATGCAATTTCACAATTTCCAATTTCCTTTTGATGCATATTGTGCTAAGGAAAGAAAGATTAAACAGCAAGAGCTATTAAAGCTCTGGGCTTTCTCCTGTGCTAATCATATGCTGAGGCTTTAGGCCACACGATCAGCACAACAAGAACACAAGAGTGTTTTCTCTAGGAAAGGTATTTCATCATTTTTATGGCTATAATCTATACATCTCAGCAAGATTGTTAACAAAGCCCAAACAGATACACTAACTAATGGACCACTTTTAATTGCATGTAACCAGTCAAAATCAAAAAGGCTGTTTAGCAAGCTTAACAATATTGGCATGTTGATAGCAGCATAGTGAACATATTCTATGCCAGCAGTTATACTGTTTGTACTATTATTAATATACATACTTTTGCATATCTAACTATATTCATCACACACCTAGTGATAAACCACACACAGCATTATTATTATTAAATTGTCATACAACTCCATTACAACTTCATCATATTATGTAGTCAAAAGTCTGTTGGATCTTCATGAAGTATGCCTAAAATAAAAGGCAAAAAGGCTTAACGGTTTGGTAGATTGACCTTCTGTTCAACCTCCCTGTCACAAAGTCTAGATCAGTAATCAAGTAATAAAAATTATGGAGGATGTTATAGTCTCCTCAAATTGTAGACGTGAACAATTCCACAAAATGTGGTTCTTCAGAACTGACTTTATGTGTACAACAGAATACAGAGCTTTTATGACAAGTCTGTGAAAAGCCATTCATCTGTACCCCCATCTGTAAACAACTTACAGTTAGGTCCACATATATATATATATATATATATATATATATATATATATATATATATATATATATTTGGACACAGGCAAAATTTTAGTTTTTTCAGGTATTAACCATAACATATTCAAGCTACAGTTGTATCATGGATGTGGGCTGAAAGTGCACACTCTCAGGTTTAATTTGAAAGTATGTACATCTAAATTGGAGGAAGGGTTTAGGAATTACCGCTCTTAAGAGTAGCCATCCCCCCTTTTTCAAGGGACAAATAGTAATTGGACAATTGAATATAATTATAAATAAAATGTTCATTTTTAATGTTTTGTTGAGAATCCGTTACTGGCAATGACTGCCTGAAGTCTGGAACCCATGGACATTACCAAAGACTGGGTTTCCTCCTTTCTGATGCTTTGCCAGGCTCTAACTGCAGCTGTCTTCAGTTGTTCTTTGTGGGTCGTTTTACCTTCAGCAAGTGAAATGCATGCTCAATTGAGTTGAGATCAGGTGATTGACTCGGCCATTGCAGAATATTCCACTTCTTTTCCTTCAAAAGCTCCTGGGTTGCTTTTGCAAAACCAGTTCAGAGTCCTGGTTTGAGATGCATCTCATCTTCTGTTTAAAACCCTCAAACAGCCTTGGATCTAAGCAGGATCTACAGTTGTGCTCAAACGTTTGCACGCCCTTGGAGAATTGGTAATATACAGTAAATACCACTTTCAAAGAATACATGACTGAGCAGGCAAAACAAAATTATTTCTTATGCGATTCATATTCAACTGTAGGTCATAACAGAATCAGAAAACAAAACAGGGCAACAAGTACAATGCCTTGAAAAAGAATTCATAACGCTTATGTGATAGGCCAACACGAATTGGCACATAATTGTGAAGTGGAAGGAAAATGAGAAATGGTTTTCAAAATTTTTTTACAAATAAACATCTGAGAAGTGTGACATGCATTTGTATTCAGCCCCCTTTACTCTGATACCCCTAACTAAAATCTAATGGAAACAATTGCCTTCAGAAGTCACCTAATTAGTAAATAGTTAAATAATTAGTAAATGTGTGTAATTTAAAGTGTTACTAAACCCACAACAGCAAAATCAGTCTGTACATGCAGTAAATCATGCTAGTTATACTCACTGTGGAACTTCTCTGATCCTTTCCTTCTTACAGTGTCCCCCTCTTATCGCCTGATAACACATATTGGTGTGGAGACACTTTGCACATGCTCAGTTTGGTGTGTTTTGCTAGAATTTTTTTTTCTTTTTCTTGGGAGAGTGCATGTGATCAACACAGGGCCAATCAGCACTGTCCATACAGAGGTCAGGGGTTCTGAATCATCCTGGAGCAGAAAGAAAACTCCTCCTACAAGCTTTAACCAGAGCTCTGCTGAACACTGATTGAAGTCACAAGACTGCTCTAACTGCTGATGAGAAAAGCTATTTAGCCGTTTATATGTACTAAAATAAATTACATTTCCATGTTGTATGTACTGTGGGAGACCAGATATAGTGAATGCACGGTCCTGGGTTTAGCAACACTTTAATCTCAGAATGAATATAGATGTTCTGTGAAACTCTGAGAGAATGTTAGAGAACATTAGTGAACAAACAAGATCATGAAGGCCAAGGAACACACCAGACAGGTCAGGGATAAAGTTGTGAAGAAGTTTAAAGCAGGGGTAGGTAATAAAAAAAATATCCCAAGCTTTGAACATCGCACAGACCACTATTCAATCCATCATCTGAAAATGGAAAGAATATGGCACAACTGCAAAGTTACAAAGACATGGCCGTCCACATAAACTTACAGGCCGGGCAAGGAGAGCATTATTCAGAGAAGAAGCCAAGAGGCCCATGGTAACTCTGGAGGAGCTGTAGAGAACCACAGCTCAAGTGGAAGAATCTGTCCATAGGATAACCATTAGTCGTGCACTCCACAGGGAAAAGTGGCAAAAAGAAAGCCAGAGGAAGCCCGGTTTGCAGTTTGCGAGAAGCCATGTGGGGGACACAGCAAACATGTGGAAGAAGGTGCTCTGGTCAGATGAGAAAAAAATTTAACTTTTTGGCCTAAAAGCAAGACTCTATATGTGGCGAAAAACTAACACTGCACATCACCATGAACACACCATCCCCACCGTGAAACATGGTGGTGGCAGCATCATGTTGTGGGGATGCTTTTCTTCAGCAGGGACAGGGAAGCTGGTCAGAATTGACAGGAAGATGGATGGAGCCAAATACAGGGCAATCTTAGAAGAAAACCTGTTAGAGCCTGCAAAAGACTTGAGACTGGGGTGGAGGTTCACCTTCCAGAAGGACAACGACCGTAAACATACAGCCAGAGCTACAATGAAATGGTTTAGATCAAAGCACATTCATGTGTTAGAATGGCCCAGTCAAAGTCCAGACCTAAATCCAATTGACAATCTGTGGCAAGACTTGAAGATTGCTGTTCACAGACGCTCTCCATCCAATCTAACAGAGCTTGAGTTATTTTGCAAAGAATAATGGGCAACAATTTCAATCTCTAGATGTCCAAAGCTGGTAGAGACATCCTCAAAAAGACTTGCAACTGTAATTGCAGGGAAAGGTAGCTCTATAAAGTATTGACTCAGGGCTGAATACAAATGCACACCACACTTTTCAGATATTTATTTGCAAAAAATGTTGAAAACCACTGATCATTTTCCTTCCACTTCACAATTATGTTCCACTTTGTGTTGGTCTATCACATAAAATCCCAATAAAATATATTTACATTTTTGGTTTTAACATGACAAAAAGTGGAAAATTTCAATTGATTTTTATTGGTTTTTTAGTATTTCAAATACAGGATACAAACTTGACCGCTTTCAAAGACAAAAACAGAATTTCAACTAGAAACAGTAGTCAACAGTGGTTTAAAATGTATGAAATATTGTTAAAGCCGGTAATAGTTTGGATAACATATCCAAATACAGAGGCAAGGCACACATTTTGTGTCAAATAGGTAATCAGTGCATAGAAAAGTAGTTCAATGATAGTTCCACAGCCGACACCATTAAAACTATAGCGAAGAAGATATAGTATGCTAAAATAGTAGCAAAATAGGAGATGCAAAAACATCATGTAGTTCAGAAGACGTCCCTGCAGAAGAGCCAAAAAACTGAAGTTAAAAAGAAAGAAGAAAAAAAGTAAGTAGGAGGTGGATGTTCGCAATGCTTAAATTCAGTTAGTGAGGTATGATTGGGTTATAGTGAAGTAAAGCTATTCGCTGAGATTTCTTGGTGAGCATATTGAATCCACCGAGTCCAAATTTTAAGGAATCTCTCTTGGGAGTCAGAGTATGCTAGCCAATTTTTCATTAGAAAGAAGTCAAGGCGGTGATGAACTTCCGTGAAGGAAACAAACTGCTGTTTCCAGGATTTCGCTATGGTTTGTTTAGCCGCCAATAGTACATGGGTGGCTAGTTTAAATTTGTGTTTAGACAAACCGGAGGTTTTAGGTGTAAGATATTGTACCATGGGCTCTCAGGAAGGGGTAGGTGAGTATTGATTGAAGCAATTAGAGGAGTTTTGTCCAAAATTGGGAGATCATGAGGCATGTCCACCATATGTGTAGGACGTTGACCCGATACGTTACAGCACCTAAAACAAGTGTTATAGGCAGATGAGTAGAGTAAAGCTAGGCAGGATGGGACAAGATACCATCTTGTCACTGTCCATGATGAGGACATTAATGGAGCATGTGGTCATAGTTGACCATCTCTGTGACCAACATGCATGAGCTTTAATGCCTTTGAGGTACCTTTCCCATCTGGAGACGTAAGCATGGCTATTCGGGTTCCACAGGTTATTTAATTGTGACTACAGAATTGAGATAAGTTTAGGGGAGAGAGGCGTCCAGTGGCAAATATGTTCAAACAATGATATTTGTGTGGTCGGATCTTTGTTAGTAAGGATTGAAGTTACCCAATGTTTTAGCTGTAGATAGCGGAAAGGTTCCGTGGGGGGGGGGGGGCTTGTGTTTGTCCCTTATTTCCGCCCAGGTGCAAACTTAGCCTCCCGTAATAAATTTGTGTATACAATGGAAATTGTGGAAGGTCCACCAGTGAAAGGAGAAGGGAGATTCGAGGCCGGGTGGGAATAAGGGGTTGCCCATGAGGGGGAGTAATGATAGGTGGGGAGAGATTAGTCCGCTGGCGTATTTTGTGGAGTCCCATATGCGCAATGAATGGGCCATGAGCGGGCTAAGAGATGTGGCTCTGGATTTTGGAGAGAGCCATAAAAGTGAAGAGAGAGAGATCAGGTGGCAGGAAAGTGCTTCTAAGGTTACCCAAATAGCTAGTTGTGCTGCATACAGGGAGGTTAAAGGTGCGATTTGAGCTGCCATATAATACTAAGAGAAATTAGGGACCCCCATACCACCCTGTTTCTGGTGTGTGAGCATTGTGTATTTAGTGACCCGAGAGCATTTGTTGGCCCAGATAAAGCGCAAAACGTGATTTTGAAAAGATTTCAGGGCATAAGAGGGAATTGGGACTAGGAGTGCGAAGTTTGGGAAAGATGGTAATTTTTATAGCATTTATTCTACCCATCCATGAGAGGGGTTGGTGTGACCAGGTGGTGAGAAGTGATTTGAGGGAGCGGAAAGTTGAGATGTAGTTGACCTCGTATAAGGTATAATAAGTTCATAAGGTTTATCCCCAGATATTCCAGATGTGCGGAAGACCAAGTAAAATTGTAATTTTGTTTTAGTAAGTGTATGTCTGCTTCTGGGAGGGAAACCTTAAGAGCTGAGGATTTGTCTTTGTTTACTACCAGACCTGATATACTGGAGAATCTAGTTAAGATGGAGAAAAGAGTGGGTAAGGAGGTGTGCAGTTGGGCTAAGGTTAGAAACAGGTCATCAGCACAAGCGCTAACTTTAAAAGTTTGGTGGGCTAGTGGAACCCCTTTGATATCCGGGTTGGATCTTATGAGATGAAGTAGAGGTTTAAGGGCTAAAAGGAAAAGTGTTGGGGAGAGGGGACATCCCTGACGTGTTCCTCTTCCAATAGGCAAGGGGAGGGATTGTCTGGAGAGAAAGCGGACCGTTGCATAGGGTCCATGGTATAGGGCCTTCACCCAAGACAAAGACAGGTGGTAAGCCCCATTTTCCTAGAGCATAGTACATGTATTCCTAAGAAAGTGAGTCAAATACTTTGTGTATGTTCAGGCTCAGGATCATGCCAGGAGAGTTGTGTAGTCAAAGCAAGTGAATTAGGTGAATGAACCTACGAGTGTTGTCCGAACCTGTCGAAGAGGGACGAAGCCAAAATGTGAAAAAATTCAGGGGGTATGAATACTTCTTCAAGGCACTGTAAACAAATGAAATGACCCCGGTTCAAAAGTTTGTATACCCTTAGTTTTCAATACTGTGTATTGCCCCCTTTAGCATCAATGACAGCGTGCAATCTTTTGTAATAGTGGTCTATGAGGCTCCAAATTCTTGCAAAATGCCTCAAGGTCATACAAAGTCTTTGGTTGTCTTGAATATACAGCACGTTTGAGATCTCCACAAAGTGGTTCAATGATATTAGGAGACTGTGATGGCCTCTTCAGTACCTTTTTTGCTGTAACCGCCGGAGGGTCAACTTGCCCTTGTGCTTCAGGACATTGTCGTGCTGGAAAGTCCAAGAGCATCCCAAACACCGCTTTCATTCAGAAGAATGCAAATTTTCTTCCAGTATTTTCTGATAACATGCTGCATTCATTTTGCCATCAATTTTCACAAGATTCCCCATGCCTTTAGAGCTCACACACCCCCAAATATCAGTGAACCACCACCAAGCTTCAAAGTGGGGGTGGTATTCTTGTCGCTATAGGCATTGTTGACCCCTCTCCAAACATAGTGCTTAAGGATGTGACCATTAAGCTCTAGTTTGGTCTCATCATATTAGATTACAGTGTGCCAGAAGCTGTGAGGCATGTCAAGGTGTTGCCAGGCATATTGTAACTGGACTTTTTTGTGGCATTGGTGTAGAAAAGGCTTCTTTCTGGCAACTTAACCATGCAGCTTATTGTTTTTTCAGTATCATCGTATTGTGCACCTTGAAAAACCCATAACTGTTTTTTTTGCAGAGCAGCCTGTATTTCTCCTGAGGTTATCTGTGGGTTTTTCTTTGTATCACAAGCAATTCTTCTGGCAGTTGTGGCTGCAATCTTTCTTGGTCTACCTGACCTTGGCTTGATATCAAAAGATCTCTGAATTTTCCACTTCCTATTAAGTGATTGAACAGTACTGACTGGCATATTCAAGGCTTCAGACTTTTTTTTATCCCTTTGCATCTTTTTAAAGTTCAATTACCTTGATATTCAGGTCTTTTAACAGGTCTTTTCTGCTCCCCATGGCTCAGTATTTAGCCTGCTCATTGCATCCACGTGAGAACTAACAAATTAATTGACTGTTTATACACAGACACTAACTGCAATTTAAAAAGCCACAGATGTGGGAAATTATCCTTTAATTACCATTTTAACCCGTGTGTATCTGTACCAAGGCCAAACATTCCAGGGTATGTAAAACTTTTGATCAGGGCTGTTTGGCTGATTTCTGTTATCATTATGATTTAAAAAAAAAAGGAGCCAAGCATGATCAGTCATATTTTTGATATCAATGCCAAAATTTCACAATATCTGCCAGGGTATGCAAACCTTTCAGCACAACTGTCAATAATACAGCTAAAAAAGCACCAGTGGTACTGCATGTCTCACTGTACTCATGCTACATAATTGTTTATGAACTTCACCTGCCTTTCATTTGCATTTACAACAAAGTGATAGTGGTTAAGCAATCTGGGAACAGATGTCAAAAGATTGTGATATCATATTATTATCTCTTATTGTAATCCTAATGATGTATCTTTATATCTTTTGATGTGATCTTTCTAATATGTGGATCTTGCGCTAAGATCAAATCCCTTTTTCTACAGTATTTTTTTGAAAACTAAAAAGCAAAAAAAAAAAAAAAAAAGCGTTCATCATCTGCCTTTTGTGAAAGAAATGTCATTGAGGATATAGTGTATATTGATTAATCAATGTGTCAGTGAAGGTATGACTAATGAACATGACACACATCCTCATTTCAGTTACAAATGCAACACGAATACTACAACCACAACACCCCTAGTCGTAGGTAGCACTGTACATAATGAACACTTTAAATGCTTCCCTAAAATAAACACATTATACCTGAGATCTGTGCTTGCTACAGAAAATAGATTAGGGATGAAACAACTAACCAACATAATCGATAGTGAAAATAGTCAACTATTTTCCTAATTGATTAATTGGTCAGCCGATTAGTTGGCCTGCTTACAGAATGCATTATTTGTTTACATGTCAGTATACACAGTGAAGCACACATACAGCTTCGTATACTGTTCATACATATCAGTAAGTGCCTGAGAACTTGTTAATTTGAATGTATGCGAAGCAATGCCTCATGGGACATGTAGTCCTCGGCAGGAGAAGGAAGTGATAAAGGCAGACTTTTTTTTACCTTAATATACAGGGGCACGCTATACTATGCAAAAAGGCTCAACTATTAGTACTACTTTATATAAAAGATTTATATTCTCCCTTCACATCTTCATATACCCTGTATAACGACTAACGATTAAAAAATTGAATAAACGTTCTTAAAACAAACATTTTCAAATTAAAAATTAATTAGTGTATGGTCTTCATAAGTGACAGCAGGAGCAGGTAGCTTGTATCATGCTACCGGCCAATGACAAGGGAGTCTGTCATAGTATATTACAATCTGGTCTGAAAATCTGCAAAACAGTGTTTTAGATCTTTTTAATTTGTTTTTTCGTTCAATAAAAATGTTGATCTCTGAGTCTGATGATACGTACCAGAATCAAACTCTGATAATACATATATCTTAGTTACATAGTTGGTAAGGTTGAAGAAACTTTAGGGTGAAGGTCTACTTTAATGTGTTTTAATTTCAACATGTTACAGATAGTCAGTAACGAGACTATGCACATTTTCTCTCAGGCAAAACTAGAAATCATATAAACATAGGACTCTGCCCGGAAAAAACAGTCACCTATATACAACATACTATATATGCAAGATATTGCTAATTTATTTTATCAACATCTGCCCACATGACGCACTTCACAACCTTCAATCTCAATCAACCTTCAGCTGATGTTCACAATAAAATAAGAAAGATGCTTCCTTTGTGACTGGCAGCAGTCAAAACAGCAAAAGCTGGGATCATGCCAAGTTTAACCACTTCAGCTCCAGAAGATTTTACTCCCAGCATGACCAGGCCATATTTTTGCTATAAAATAGCACTGTGCTACTTTAATCGCTTTCCAGCCGCCCTATAGCAGATATACTGCTACAGAGCGGCAGTAGTGCGCAAAGTCATGTGTATATACATGATATGGCATTTCCGGGTAGGGAGCGCCGCTATTCGCGGCCTCGGGTGTCGATCGCTGGGTTCCGTCCAGTGAATACTTGCCGGCACCCGGTGATCGCCAAGCATTACCAACGGGGGGAAAGAACTGTATGTAAACAATATGTATTTGTACGTATTACAATATGTAATCACCTTGAGGTCATCACAGAGGACAAGGGGGCACTTTTTACGTTTGGGGGAAAAGAAATGTAATCTCCAAACACGGAAAGGTTTCTTCACAGTGAGAAGTGTGAAATTTTGGAATAGACTCCCTCAAGGGTTGGTTATGGGCAACTCAGTGGATTGCTGTAAAAAGTCCTGGATTCTTTCTTAGATACACAGAATATAACTGGATACTAACATTTATAGGGAAAGTTGATCCAGGGAATATCCTATTGCCTCTCGGGAGGATCAGGAAGGAATTTTTTCCATGCAGGAGCAAATTGGATCATGCTTTGCTGGGTTTTTTTATGCCTTCCTCTGGATCAACTGTGGGTGTAGGATTATAACTTTCTTTTTTTTGGTTGAACTGGATAGACTTTTGTCTTTTTTCACCCAGACTAACTATGTAACTATGTAATACAGTTCTCTCCCTGTTGGCTCCTGAATACGGATTTGTATGGCATAGCAGAGCCATACAAAGCAGTGTGATTACAGTACACCGAACACACATACAGCTTACAGTAAAAACAGCACACAGTTAACCCTTTGATCGCCTTACATGTTAACCCCTTCCTGCCCAGTGCCATTAGTACAGTGTCAGTGCCTTTTATTACTGGGGATGTCAGTGGCACCAAGTAAGTTCCCCCTCATCCCCCCCCCAGTGTCAGAATGCCCACCACAGTCCCACTATAAGTCGCTGATTGCTGTCATTACTACTAAAAAAACAAAAAAAAAAAACAAAAAAAAAAACAAATCCCACTATATTTACCGCCATTCTTAAATGCTATAACCTTCATGTAAACAAATTAATTTCTATGTATTGGGATATTTTCTTTTAGCAAAGACATGTAGCAGAATACATTTTAGCCTAAATTTATGATGAAATTTTTTTTACTGGACATGTTTAATAGCAAAAAGTAAAAATATTGTTTTTTCTCAAAATTGTCGGTCTTTTTTTTTTTTATAGCACACAAAACAGGTGCACAGGCGATCAATTACCACTGAAAGAAAGCTCTATTTGTGGTAAATAAAAATTTAATGTGGATGCAGCGTTGCATGACCGTGAAATTGTCAGTTAAAGTAACGCAGCGCCATAATGCAAAAAAATGGCCTGGTCAGGAGGGGGGGGGGGGTAAATCCTCTAGAGGGCAAGTGGTTAACTGGTAATTGCACAGTCATGCAATGCTGTACCCAAACACGTTTTATATTTTTTCACACAAATAGAGATTTTGGTGGTATTTGACCACCACTGGTTTTTTTATTTTTTTGCAATTTAAACGAAAAAAGAAGACTTTGAAAAAAAAAAACCCAATATTTTTTACTTTCTGCTATAAATCATATCCAATAAAAATAAATAAATAAAATTCTTCATAAATTTTGGCCAAAATGTGTTCTGCTACATTTTTGCTTTAAAAAAATCCCAATAAGTGTATATTGATTGTTTTGCTTGAACGTTATAGAGCCTAAAAACGATGTAATATATACTGGAATTCTAATTTTTTTACATTTTTTCTTTACTACCGTACTAATGGCGGCGATCAGCGACTTATATTGGGACTGCAATAGTGCAGCGGGAAATTTTACACTAACTGATGCTTGGGGGGACTGACCGTCACTGACATCAGTGATAATACTATACACTGTCAATGTACTAATAACACTGGCTAGGAAGTGGTTAACCATAAGGCTCCGTGCACACGGGGCGTTTTAATAATGCTGGTAACGTTAGCTGTGTAGAGTCACGTTTAAAAAGTGATTTTTTTCAGCGTTTTTGCATTAGCATTTAGCGGCTTTTTGCAGGGTTTTTTTTTTTGCTCAAAAAAAAGCCAAAAAATTATGATTTGCAGCATTTTACCGCGTCTTTCAACGTTAGAGCGCTTTTACAGTTAAAAAACTCCTCTATTAACCCACTAGTTCTGGAATTTTTTCCAGCCAAAAAATGCTGATTACAGTCTATGTGTGCATGGACACAAAGGATAACATGCTGGGGAGTTTACTGGCTGTAGGAAAAAACGCCAAAAACAGCAGCTGTAAAAAATGCCCAGTTTGCATGAGGACTTTAGGGCGATGAAGGCGTTAAATGTGTGCCTAACTATGTATAATGTTTGTACAATGTGCTGCTTTTACTACTAGATCTCTCAGTTTCTCATTCCTGCTTTGAAGGGATGCGAAACTGACAGATCACTCTCCCTGTACAAAGCTCTGTGTTGTTTACCAGCACAGAGCTCTGGTCTGTGATTGCACATAGCCTATCAGCAGGTCCTGGTCATGATTCTTTAGCCGGGACTTGTTGACAGGCTCCTGCTGTGTACAGTCACAGTGGGTGCAGGATGGAGGGCACGCATGTGCCAGCCCTAAACTCAGAAATAGGTACATTGCAGGTGCAGTATTAAACCCATAAACAAACATTTATTATTTTGCAGCTTGCCATGTCTTAGATGGGAAGGCTGTACTAGTCCTTTTTTTCAGCTTTCTTTGCTTTATTTTTCCCTGGTGAGCCTGCCAGTAAGCTTGATGTTTTTGATGAAGCAATTAGAGAGCTGAGACAAACCATTTAACACTGACAGGGGTGCTTATAATGATCAGCTTTTTATTTATGTAAAACCTTTTTTAAGGAATGAAACTGATGCTGTAACTGCTTATAAAGTGTTAGTTGGAGCTTGGCTTCAATTTGTTGGTGTATCTAAATCTGCAAGTCTATCTAAACACTCCTGTACCCCAAGACTGACAATGCTGCTTTCCAACAGGGTCTCTCTGTTGCTCCTTCATTCAGAGTGTAGGTGCTCTAATACAGGAGGTGTGTTACTGGCTACATCACCATGTTACATAGTTACATAGTTAATCTGGCTGAAAAAAGACAAAAGTCCATCCAGTTCAACCATTTAAAAAAAAAAAAGTTATAATCCTACACCCACAGTTGATCCAGAGGAAGGCAAAAAACCCAGCAAAGCATGATCCAATTTGCTCCTGCAGGTGAAAAATTCCTTCCTGATCCCCCAAGAGGCAATCGGATATTCCCTGGATCAACTTTACCTACAAATATTAGTATCCTGTTATATTCTGTGTATCTATGTGAAAACAAAAAAAAAAAGACTAAACAAAGAACACAAATGCATTGGTAAGCTGCAATATGTTAAATGATATGTTAAATGTTTAGTATTTAATACCGATTTAAGGGCTTGTTCACACTTGACTGTTTTACCAACGCTTTGCAAAGGCCCCTATAGCGTTTGGCAAGCGTTGGTCCGGCGTTTGCAGAGCATTTTTTAACGCTCGGCAAACGCTCCACAATGCCGCATGCACGGTTTAGCAGCGGTTGCTAGGCATTTGCCGAGCGTTAAAAATGCCTCACAAATGCCTAGAATGAAGTTTGAATGGTGTTACCGCTCCGCAAATGCCCCATAACCGCATTGCAAATGCCGGCTGGGCGTTTGCGGAGCGGCACCATAGACAAGAATAGGAGGCTTCAACGCCTCCTGACTCGTCCAGAGGCGTCCGTTTTGCCGCACAGCACCGCAACGCTACAGCTCCCGTTAGAACAGCATCATGTGCTGCAATGTGCAGAATTGCCAGAGGCGTTTGGGAAGCGGTAAAAACGCTTCCCAAACACCTCTCTGCCCCCTGCACACAACGCTAGTATGAACGTAGCCTTAGACTGAAATGTGTAACTTCAGACCACTATTCTTAAAACTAAAACTTGTACTCTGGGCACTATCCTTTTACTAGTTTTATAGAGGAGAGTGTCTGTTAAAAGTAAAACTAGAAGCATATTTTCCATTTAGGATAGAATGAGGGAGGGTTATAACCCCTGGCCAGCTTTGTTTCCTCCCACTGGGGAGATGTCCATTCACATCCCGACGGCAGCTAAAACATGAAGTGAGAGAATCCCCCCAAAGTTAGGGAATCCCTGGTTGAAACCCAGGTCACCAGAACTAGTGTTCCCATTGGAAGATTTCCCCTCTATTCCTGTTTGCTGTCCACCCAAATTTGTGATTTTTCACTTTCACCGATAATGGTTAACAGGAGGTAGAACAAATCTCCCTAATGGGAAGACAGACACAATAAAAACCTGACATGTGTTCTAATTTCTCTCTACTCCCACCAAAACTAAATCCATACATCAATGGATGGCTTTCAGATGCTATAGATAGTTGCCCTGCCCTGCTGACATCAGCGCAACATGTATGATATAAACCACTGCTAGTGTTGTGTTTCCACCCTAATAGAAGCTTGGCCATTCATGCACAGCCTGTAATGATGCTCTGGGAATGCCTTTTTGGAATGGTTATCCTCTTTCTACAGCTAATAAAAAATGGTGCCTAGTGTTGGACTTTTCAGCCATGAAGTTCACCACAACCTAACCACACTATCCACACACCTGCAACATTCACCTACTAGACAAGTTATATTAGTCCATCAGCCCACCTGTAAAACTAGGTTTTACATAAAGTAATAAAAGCTGACCATTTTTAAGTAGACATCTAAGCCACCTAATCTTAAACCTGCTCCCCAATCTAACTGACCTGTGGAGGAAAGATGTGTGTACTAACCTGTTTCTCTAGGCGCTCCAATCAGGTCACATGATCTCCCCAGTGGCTGGCTTCGGGGGAGAGGAGAGATCGCAGACAACGGCTGAAATGCCTGGGAGATGGTATGACCCATGGGCTTTCTATTGGGCACCTGTTGTTGGCTGTCCCTCCTCTCCCCTGAAGCCACTGCTGGGAGATGATCATGTGACTGCACCAGAACGTCGAAGGAATAGGTAAGTACACCGCGTTCCAAATTATTATGTAAATTCTATTTAAGTGTCACAAAGATGAAATATTTTGGTTTTCAGTTTAACTCATGGATGGCATTGTGTGTCAGGGCTCTTTTGATCACTGAAAACAATCTCGGACACCTGTGATAATTAGATTGGCTGGTGAGCCCAATTTAAGGAAAAACTACTAAACAATGGTGTTCCACATTATTAAGCATAGCACCATTTTCAAGCAATATGGGGAAGAAAAAGGATCTCTCTGCTGCCGAAAAGAGTGAAATAGTTCAATGCCTTGGACGAGGTATGAAAACATTAGATATTTCACGAAAACGTAAGCGTGATCATCGCACTATTAAGAGATTTGTGGCTGATTCAGAGCACAGACGGGTTCGTGCAGATAAAGGCACATTGAGGAAGATTTCTGCCAGATCCATCCATGATCAAGAGAGCAGCTGCTAAAATACCATTACATAGCAGCAAACAGATATTTGAAGCTGCTGGTGCCTCTGGAGTCCCACGGACATCAAGGTGTAGAGTCCTTCAAAGTCTTGCAACTGTGCATAAACCTTCTATTCGGCCACCACTAACCAATGCTCACAAGCAGAAACGGCTGCATTGGGCAGAAAAATACATGAAGACTAATTTTCAAACAGTCCTGTTCACTGATGAGTGCCGTGCAGATGGATAGAGTAGTAGATGGTTGGTGGACAGCCACCCTGTTCCAACAAGGTTGCGACGTCAGCAAGGCGGTGTTGGAGTCATGTTTTGGGCCGGAATCATGGGAACAGAGCAGGTCGGCCCCTTTAGAGCCCCCGAAGATGTAAAGATGACCTCTGCAAAGTATGTGGAGTTTATGACTGACCACTTTCTTCCCTGGTACAGAAGGAAGAACTATGCTTTCCGTAATAAAATCATCTTCATGCATGACAATGCACCATCTCATGCTGCAAAGAATACCTCTGCATCAATGGCTGTTATGGGGATAAAAGGAGAGAAAGTCATGGTGTGGCCTCCATCCTCCTCTGACCTCAATCCTATTGAGAACCTTTGGAGCATCCTCAAGCAAAAGATCTATGAGAGTGGGAGGAAGTTTACATCCAAATAGCAGCTCTGGGAGGTTATTCTGAAATCTTGCAAACAAATTCAAGCAGAAACTGTCCAAAAACTCACAAGTTCAATGGATGCAAGACTTGTGAAGCTGCTATCAAATAAGGGGTCCTATGTTAAAATGTAATGTGACCTGTTAAAATGTTTAAAAAGTTAAAATGTTGTTAAAAGTTTGATTGAAATAGCTTTTGATTTCAGTAAATATGCTGCAAACACAACAAATGACAATTTTCAGTTCTTTACAACCTATTAAGTGTTTTGAAACTTACTGTGCGTAATAATTTGGAACAGTGCATTGGAAGTTTTTTATGTTTAAAAAAAATACTGTTATCATTAGGAGGTTTGTTCAATAAAATTTGAATTGTACTCTTAATAGTTGATAATGTGAGAATTATGCTGACTGTTATTTACATCAATTATTTAGGTAAATGAGAAAAATATCATTTGCATAATAATTTGAAACACTGTGTATACACATCTTTCTAGGCTAGTTAGTATAGGACTTAGACACAATTTGATCACAATTATCACACAGTATTTATTTAACCACTAGTCTACAGGGCACTTATACCACCCTTCCTGCCCAGGCCAATTTTCAGCTTTCAGAGCTGTTACGCTTTGAATGACAATTGCACAGTCATGCAACATTGTACCCATATGAAATTTTTATCATTTTTTTCACACAAATAGAGCTTTTTTTGGTGGTATGTACTCACCGCTGGGTGTTTTATTTTTTGCGCTTTAAACAAAAAAAGAGCAAACCGTTTGAAAAAATATTTTTCTTTGTTTCTATTATAAAATTTTGCAAATGGGTAATTTTTCTCCTTCATTGATGTGCGTTGATAAGGCTGCACTGATAGGCGGCACTGATAGGAGGCACTGATGAGCTGGCCCTGATATGCAACAATGACAGGCGGCACTGATGGGCAATGATATGCAACAATGATGGGCACTGATAGGCGGCACTGACTGACAGCACTGACTGGCGGCACTACTGGGCAATGATGGGTGGCACTGCAGGGCACTGATAGGCAGCACTACTTTGCACAGGTGGGCAGCACTGATGGGCACTGGTGAGCGGCACTGGTGGGTGTCACTGCTGGGCACTGATCACCAGTGTCGATCCCTCCTCTGACAATTGCCGGTTATTGGTAGTACTTTCCTCACGTTGTGACAGTGCGAGGAAAGTGCAGCCGATAACCGGCAACTGCATTTACCGGTAATCTGTGTCATTGGACATGGCTGATCACGTGGTAAAAGGCCGCTGTGATTGGCCTTTTACCACATCACGTGATCAGCTGTCTCCATAGGACACAAGCGATCATGGAGATCACCGGGGGCGCGCGTTCTGGGAGGATGTCATATGATGCCATCCCAGAATTGGCCGGCCGCAGTGAAGCAGTCATTAGGCTATCTGCGGTCGGCAAGTGGTTAATGATTGTATTGTCAGATTTAGCAGCACAGCATTCCATTATTTTATTTATAATACTCACAGGACGTTGATTCAGACCCCCTCACATCTCTACCTTGATACAGTAGCTCTGAACTCAGCGTCTGAGAGCTCACGCCTGTGATGGAGGAGGAGAACAGTAACATGTAGGCCTCACTTAGCAATGTCCTGAGAGTATTCCAGTCAGGCTTCATGAGGTATGTAAATGGCCTACACCTATACCAAGGATATTATTCGACTTCAGTCAGAGCTGCCCAGTTTGTTTTTATCTACAGAAACCCCTTACCTGCATAGGCAGTTCTTTGGTGAAGGTGAACTATCCTTTTAATGTATATTCCAGGTTGGAACTTAGTGTATTATAGTTGTGCCTGAGCGGGCGCAAACAGTTATGTAAAATGGGATACTAGGTGGGTTCAGCTTTGGAAGAGGGGTATATGTATACTCCTGTGGAGATCTTTTCACCTACAGGTGTATTTTTAATTGTTGTCCATAATATATATTGTATGTGATGCACGGTTTCTTTTCTAATACACCTATACATATTTTTGAAGTATGCAGTTAATCAGAATTTTTTATTTTATACATTTTCTTTATTCATGGTTAATAAGGTTAAAAAAAATGATATCCATCAAGCTCAATCTTTCACAGATCTTGAGGTCCAGAGGAAAGAAAAACAAAACCTTCTGGACAACTTCTGCAAATTTTGCCCTTTCTTAAAAAGCTTCTCCACCTCCAAAGTACAGTGAGATTAATTCTCTGGATTACAATAAGACCTTATTAGCCTAACAATGATACGTTTCAGTATTATCAATTGCAAGAAAATTGTCCAGTCCTTTTAAAATGTTATTTTGGGAACATGCTCAGCTGGCATCTAAGATGGCCACAAACTAATCCAGCTCCATATAGCCTGTACCTGACAAGTGGCAAGCAGTGGCTTCAAAGCCTCTCCCCGTCTACCCATCTGCTTCCTCTAATGTGTTCTGCACATTCATTCTTTTGAATGTTATGATTTCTGTAAATGCTGTGCCACCTGTTTGAGAGACGTCCTGCTTCTTCCCTCCGTCAGGGGGCTGTGACTCTCAGTAAGGCGTTGCCACCCCTTTGTACTCCAAACTGCATAGGGAAATCTTCCTGGATGATATGCAGCCCTCTTGCTCTCACTACATCATGACCAGTGTTGATGGGCTCCAGCGTAATGGTGAGTTCTCTCTCCTTGCTGCTCCCACTACACCCAGCCTAACCCTGGCTAAGTAGAGGCAAAGACAAAGAGAAGTCCTAGACCTCCTGATCACCATACAGGCCTCACTCACCTTCCTCTCAGCCAGTGTTAGCATCTGATTTGAAAGATATGCTGATTTTTCTGATAAGCAGTTTACAACAAGATATGCAAGGCCTTGGTAACAGGGTGTCTCACAGTGAAACCAGAAAGGGAGAGGTCTCTCTTGCACACAATGACCATGATGCTGAGCTATAGTGGATCATAATGACACTTGCTCAACAAGGGACTGCTCTGGGCAGAACATTGAATTTGCTCTGAAAATGTCCCACAGTCACACCTCTATGATTTGGTATAACAACTCTTAATGAAGCTCATACCAAACACCAAAGACTATGAACTAAGAATTGACAGAGCCTACTGCATTCCTAGCTGAAAGTTTCTGTCTGATGTCCTTGCCAGGCTTCATGTCTACCACATTAAAGAAAAATCTATGGTGGCAGCCAGGGAAAATGTTTCAGTTTTTCCACAATTTACAGGCATAATACGGTTTGTAGACTTATCCCAAGCCATAACCTAGAACAGAGAGAATCTTCTAACACAAACCATGACCTTAGAAATAACAAAATTCTGTATAGGTAGGACAAACTAAACAACAAAGCTAAAAAATAAAACCTTTGCTATTTCGACACTGGCAGAGGGACATAAGTTGTGAGTGGCAAATCCTACTCAGCGATGTCCCAGTCCACAAGAAGATATCTTCAACCAACAAACACACTTAAAATATCTGTAGGGTTTTGAGTTCATGACCTGCATTATTAGCTCAGGCCCAATAGAGGGAGCCATACATCTCTGCAACTTTCACTGATGGTACATTTACCATCAGACCTATTACCCCATTCTCACGGCAACTAAAGCAGAACACAGTTTCTGGGATTTTACACAGAATGCTTCAACTTATTATGATTCTGCTTGTTCATGCTTCTTTTTTTATTTTCTTTAAACCAGATGAGAACACTCTTGTCATGCACCAGTATCTGGTCAAAACTTTGTCTTCAACAAATGGCATTACTTCTGAATCAAGAATACAAGGCACATTCTATACTTTCCCTAAACGTGCCTGGCTACACCAAGCATCCTTTATAGCCCTTACTCTCTCCTGCCACTATTTTGAGAGATGGCTATTTTCTTTTAATCTATAAAATGAATAATAAGCCAGGTATCGTGGTCAATATCTACACTGCTAACAACTTAAAACTATAATTGCTTATCACTAAGATCTGCTATTTATAGACATAGCCTTGAACACAATAGTAGAACTGTTCCTGGACTAAACTGCTAAATATAGGAAGAGCTCCAATTCTCAAAACAACTTTTTTTTTTATGAGCATAACCTATGATTACACTTTTCAGTGTTGCATTAAAACGTATTCTAGAGTTGACATAATATTTATTACTACAAGTGACATAGTCTAACTTTGAATTTATATGCATATGCACTTCATAATAAGGTGGAGGCATACCAGGATATAACACGTAGCAGATGCCGTTATATACACAACAAAATAGCTTATCCACTTGACCACAAAAACAATGAGAAAGTAATTAAATCTATGGAGATAGCTAACATTTTTAAAACATAAAAGCAAAATATGTGGCCTGCAGATTGACTCGCAGACACTTCAACCAACATCTACCAAAATAGATGCATTCCCCTATTCTCTGCACCTTCCAACTAAATGTTAACAATATATCACAACCCATCACAACCCTTTTAAGACAATACGCTCTCCAGGAAGTCTGTGAGACCAAAGATTTTTTCCCTCCTCAGAAGTCTTCCTCATGAATATTATCAGCAGTAAAAAGGTATATAAGCTCCTCACCTCAAGACATGTCCTCTGGCAAATATCAGTCTGAGTAATTACAGACCAATTTTCCTATGATAGTGAAATCTAAGCTCTATCCTCTCTATCATCTCACATGTGGTTACACCTAACCAGGTGTTATTTGTGCAAAGCTGACAATCACTGCTCCTTTTACTAGATGCAGAGAAGGCGTTAAGACAGGATTCACTGGGGGTTCCTTATTTCGGTCTTGTTACATTTTGGGGGGGTAATTCTAATCGCTTTTTTGTCTTTTTACACCAATCCATCAGCCAGAATCTAAATTTCTGGAATGTCAGAAGAGGTCCAAATAACTAATGGATCCAGGAAAGGGTGTCCACTATCCCTCACCGTTTTTCTCTAATTTTGGAACCTGTAGCCCACCTCAAACCAGTGATCCCTAATATAGCCAGAAAGCATTCAATTTACATGGGGCTCTAACTAAGGAGTTATGGAGACATATAGCTAGCCACAGAAGTACGGGTGAATGGTCTGAAATGCTCCCCAAACCATATTGAATTTTAGTCACATATGGCAAAACACTGTAGGTAACTGCACATAAATCAATCCTAGATAAGGATGTAACAGATTTTGTAAAGAAAGAGAATTGCCATTAACTATTGTATCAACTCCTCCACAAATCCACCTACCCCAGTTCCAAAAGGAAGCGAGAGAGGGTGGTGCCCCTGGTCCCTAGACCATGGGAATGTGGGGGGTGTTTGTCTAAGTAGGGATCAAAGAAACAATTAAAATCCCTGAGGAGAATCAGAACATTTACAGTACTTTACACAATAGGTACGACAGGAGGAGTTTCAGCACATCCCTAGAAAATGGAGCTGGGATATAAATAAAGGCACAGGTAAAAATAAATAATCTACCAAATATGAAAAAGAATCTGCCCTCTGAGTCCACCTGAGAATTTCCAGGAAGTTCACTGAATGGTGTATCAGTACACTCACCCCTCTGGAATACGAGGTATGATTAGAGTGATACGACCATCCGACCCAGGAGTACTGCAAACAGTTAACAGTGTCTTTGCTTAGATGGGTTGGGTTTCTTGCAGTCCATAAATTGCCGGATGAAACTTTCGTAGATGAGTGGAGATCATGATTCCCTTCAATGGGTTAGAAATGCAATGCACATTCAATGTAAGAAGCACTAGGTCAGCCATAAAGAAATAAAAAACATGAGATGCGCCCATCCAGGTGTGTCTGGGGTACTAAGGACCAAAGCCCAGGCAGCTAATGAAATGTAGAGGAATGGGACTGTAGGCCACGAGTGGTTATCAATAAAGAGGACATGTAGAAGTCCAGGGCCCAAGGTGCTGATGAAACAGACAGGGAAGAAGGCAATTGTGAGATTGTGTCCTGGTGGTGCTGGATAAATAAGGCACATAGGGAAGTAAAACAAGACATATTGCCTGGCAAATTTTGAACTGTAGGGCAGACCCCCCAAACCAATGGGGTTTCCCCATGCAACACACAGAAGTAATAAGCAGATCCTCTATCCATGATACTAGAAACAAGAAAGTAAAAAAATAAAGGGTCCCAAAACAGGAAAAAAAACAACAAGAGTAACAAAAGAGCCAGTTATTACTCCAATAAGAAGATAGTTCAGTGCTTGCAATAGACAGACATGTGTCAGGTTCCCCAGCCTTAACAGAATATTCAAAATGGAAAACTGAGGGCAGTCAAGAGACTAAAATTAAGAATTCTAGCCTGAGAGACATCCTGGTTCAGTCTCCTGCAGCCATAGGAGAGGTTGCCGTAGAGTACGTTAATTGGCATCTATCCATAAGGAGGCTTCCTGGGCAGACTAAAAAAAAAAAAGTGCCAGATACATCTTGGAGTAAGTCACTTGGAGGCAACAAAGTCTCCACTTAAATAAAATCACTTTGTGTGGACAATAAAGAAGAAAAACTCTCTAACACAAATAATAAATGTTAAAGTGGTTGTAAAGGCACAAGGTTTTTTTTACCTTCATGCATTCCATGCATGAAGGTAAAAAAGCCTGTGTGCAGCAGTGCTCCCAGCCCCCTCAATACTTACCTGAGTCTTATCACGATCCAGTGATGTGCACGACAGCCTTGGCTGTCCCAGGTCTCTGCCTCCTCATTGACTGGGACAGCAAGAGGGATCCACTGGCTCCTGCTGCTGTCAATCATAGTCAGTCAGCCAATGAGGAAAGAGGGGGGTGGGGCCAAGCCTCAGCTCAGTGTGTGAATGGACACATGGAACAGCAGGTGCCCCCATAGCAAACTGCTAACTATAAAGCACCGAACAGGAGGCAGGGGCCAGAAGAGCCTGCAAGGGACCCAAGAAGAGGAGGATCCAGGCTGCTCTGTGCAACACCACTGCACACAGTAGGTAAATATAGCATTTTTATTATTTTCCAAAAAAAATAAAAAAATGAACCGTTAGAATCGCTTTAAGTCTCAATACTACTGTAAATATTAAACAATAAATCAAAAAAACATATGCAGTGCAAACTTATACGTTATGATTCCGCCACCATACATGTGAACCTTCTGTGTACCAATAGGTAAACCCGCAATTGTGCAACCAAAAATCGCTAATAATAATGTCATTAAAAATTAAAATACTCCCTAACATTCTATCCTTTAAAACATCTCCTGACACCTACTAGATCAAACTACAAATATTAAAGCATAGCCAAACTCTCTCGGTGAACATTAACTATATTTAATCCTTATACTGCTAGCATTAATAAAAAGATAGATAGGTATGCTGTATTTATTTGTTTTTAAACTTTTTTTTACATTTCTTCAGTTGCTTCCCGGTTTCTGGCCTAGACCAAATTTATGTCATACATCCCAGGAGTCTTCATGGGCATGGTTTTTCTTTCATCTGCCTGCATGCCTGACTGAAGGGCAGCTTTAGTTCCACTCTGAGCAACTACTTTTGGTTGGGGAAAAAGCCAAGATGTGCATTCTATAGTTTGGCACAAGTAAACAGGCAGGCAGGCTAGCTTTACCTAATTTTCACCATTATCATCTGACTGCATTGCTAAACAAACACCACTTTTTAAGGAGGTATCAGCTTGATAAGGTCTGGTTTAAAAGAGAACAATGCATATTTTTGGACGAAACTTGAGAGTCATGTTATCAGCCGATAAAACAAGCACCTTATCCCAGAGTTTTAGCCTCCCACAAAAAGTACACTATCAATCTATACAAATCACACACTATGTGCAACACCATCAGAGTTGACTAACCCAATAGATGGAATTACCCAATCTTTAATCTACTAACCTCCTCTTCTCCTAAATATAAGGAAATTCCCTTTATTTTACAATAAAATGGGGGCAAAACTTCTAATTTATAAAACGTTTAGCATGTTAAAGTGAGAACATGAAAGAAGAAAACTATTTCCTGTTTGTAAATGGCGTACAGCAATCAGACTATCAATAGTACTTTACCCATCAAATTTTTTTCTCCTTCAACTCAACTTCATGTTTGAGAGCTTGTGGCTCAGTTGGATCCCTTGCACTCATACTAATGCACTGCAAATTCTCAAGATCTTAACAGAACCAAGTTTTTAGACTCATCTTAAGTATCTTTTTCCATTCAGTTCCACTTACTTGGAAAACACCTTACTTTATAATAACATTGACAATATTCCTTGTGATCTAGAACATCATTTGCTTGTGATGTAAGAACAATCATTCTACATGCAGCCAAAATTAACAACCTATAGATGGAACTGCCGCCAACCCTCCAGATCTTGCAGGTGCCATTAGAAATTTGGATTTACAATGCTCACATGAACAAATAGTCACCCTGAAAGCAGTAAATCCAAAGGGATAAATTACTTACATACCCCTATTGCTCCGTTGGATGACTTTGGATCCATGCATCTGTTTTGACTGGAACTTTGTTTATGTTATTCATCTTTTAAGTTGTTGTTAGTTTACCTCTGGTGTCCTGTGCCTATTTTTCTTTCTACATGAACAAAGTCGAGTGATAGTGTATTTTCTACTCTGGAATTACATTTCAGCTGAGTAACCAATATCATATACCTTCAATGTTGTACTTTTTTCCCCCACTGCTGTTGCATTGAAAGACCGGACTCGAAATTCAACCCAAAAGGTGCTCACTAGGTTTATTCAACCTTCCTCCACCTACTATGCCGCTTTTTAACCTCTTAGGCCTAGTTCACACTGGCATTGCAAGCAGGCATTTGAGGGGTGTTTTTAATGCTCCACAAACTCTTATGCAAATGATAATATGGCCAGCACAGAGTGCTGTTCACATTATCAAAATATGATGCGTTAGCGTCGCTTCAAGATTGAAGCCTCACATTGAGTTTGAAGGAGTTGAAGCCTTTCAACTCCTTTTATTGAAGTCTATGGTAACGCGCCACAAATGCCCTGGAATGTGTGTGCAGTATGGTTGCGGCACACTAATAACATTATAGTTTATGAAAAAAAAAATAGGTGTTTGTGGTGCGGTATTAACACGCCATAATGCACATAGGGCATTTGGGGGAGTGTTTTTATCGCGTGTTAAATGCAAGTCAAGCGTACTTATTAATGTGCATTAAAGCTATACCCACATTTGTTAAGAGTCAGCATTTTGAGTCAAGTGTGAACAAGCCCTTATACCTCATTACCTTACATTTCCCTCTCCATCCGACCCCATTTCCTCCCCCCACCTACACTACTCCATCCCTTGTCCCTTCTCCTCTCTCCCAGCTTAACTATTTGAGTGGAGGATATGGCTGCAGAGAGTCACTGAAATGTCTATTCTTTCTCTTGAATAGGTTCTATGGTTTACTCTTTTTTAAATTGTTAAGGTTCTATTTTTGTTTATCTTAAAAGGTGCAATTATTGCATGGATGGCTTGCCTCTATATTGAGTTGTATTGTAGATTTGTTGGACGTAGTGTGAGTCCCTAGGTGGATGGGGGTATGAGGCAACAGAATTATTGAACTACCTTTGTCTGTCCCCCAGTCCACCCCTCCTCTCCCCATACAGCTTCTCTTGCTATTTTTCATGCCAGTTGCCCTCTAGTGTGGAAGAGGCATCCACCCTAGCAATATTCTTGACTGATACAGGAAAGGATTTTCCCCTGCCTTGCAAGGTATGACTCCCCCCCCCCCCCCATACCCCAGGATGGGCAATCTCTACACACTACAATAAATAGGTAGTAGGCCAATGAGCACTGTTCTCATGGCTCCAGGACTGGTTCTACATTTCCCACATGGGGTGCTCTATTTTCCCCCTGTCAGGTGAGAGCAGGGGCGGACTGACCATTTGGAAACTCGGGCACTGCCCGAAGGCCCAGGGTCAGTAAGGGGACCCATGAGATGCCCCTGGTACCTTTTTCATAGGCTTTTTTGAGTTTGGGCAAGGACACAGGGGCCCCATGATCCCCTATTGCCCGGGGGCCCCATGAGTTGTCAGTCCACCCCTGGGTGAGAGCATTGTAAATTGCGTTTAGCAGTCTATATGGAACGCTTCTTAAATCTGCAACAGATAGTTTGGTCTGGTAATTGTCAGTCTTGGTACTCGTGCTGCATACTCCAAATCTTTTACTGATTCTAAGCAGTGATGTTGGTCTATCACTTTTTTCTCATGCTTTCCACCCTTATCCTTAAGCTGGATACATGGATCCAAATCCAACTGGATCAGCCACAGTCTGCCATAGACCTTGACAGGTTGTAGGGAGTAGAACTGGATTTTGCAGCTGTCTATCCTGAGCACACTAAAATGCAGAGCAGAACGCACAGCAGCTAGAAGGCCCCATGTGCAAGGAGCCTCAATGTCTTTGTTGGGATCTCTTTTGAGGATGAATAACCGTACATTAAAAGCAAATAAGGGGTAAGGGCTTGTTTTGACTTTCTGCTTGTTAAGGGAAGCTTTAGGCTCTGAGACCAATAGTGAGGTTCCCACCGACCACCAGAATTAAACAAGCAGGTCACACTGGTGGAGATGGGTTTTCCTGCTCGCTAATGCCAGGTCGCTGTCTTCAGGATCACCTCACCAGGATCTGAGCATACCAGGTTCCGGTAGCAGGTCGGGATCAAGCAGAAGTGTTAGTCAGTAAACAAGCCAAAGGCTAGTAACAAGTGGTTGCAGATTGGGATCAAGCAGATGTGCAGTCGAGAAACAAGCCAAAGATCAATAATAAATGATTACAGGTTGGGATAAAATTGAGGCATAGTCAGGGAAAGAGCCAATGGTTGATAATGAGTGTCATACGCTGTGGCAAGATACAGAAGGCAGCAGGTGTGAAAGGAGCAAGATATTGGCTGGAGAAGAGCACAATAATCTGCCAAACAGGAAAAGTAGAGACACCGATTAAATCAAGAAAAACATGGGAGGAGCACCAGGAACAAGGTAAGATTGCCCAAGGGCTCAGACAGACACAGCCACAGAAAGAAGAGCTACAGCCAAACACCACAGAGGTCTCGGGTTCGCATCTGAACACTGACAGATATGTAACTAGATGTAGGTAGTATGAGCACAGGGACACTTTAAAGATTTTTGGTTGAATGTGTCCATTTAAACTGGAACAACACTGCATCTGAGTACAAACATCTCTAATTAATTAAAAATATTCGAAGCAAACGCATCCATCCATGTCTCCATACTTTAATTTGCTGAGAAATCACTTTGAAAAACACACACTAGCATTTCTGGCAATGGCCATCTCGAGTAAGGGCAGATGATTTATGTAGCATTTAGTTCCTGGAATCCATCTGCCCTTAGCTCAGGCAGAAGGTTGTGCTTAGATGAGAAAACCCCCCCTCCCCTCCTGAAGACTCCTGGGATGTATGATATAATTTGCCTAGGCCTGGAAACCAGGAAGTAACTGGAGAAATGTAAAAAAGAAAAAAAAAAGTTTAAAACAGTTAAATATGAGATTTCCTATATATTTACAAATGGTAGCAGCAAAAGGATAAAAATAGTCAATGTTCATTGAGAGAGTGAAGTTCCACTTTAATAACCCGTGGTTCATTCTGAATTGTTGCCAACCTGGTTTTCTTTTTGCAGTTTTAGCATATTCTTTGGAACTTTCAAATGATGGGGTCATTGGTTCGAATCCCAGGCATGGCACCACCTGTCTGAAATTTGCATGTTCTCCCTGTGCCCGCATGGGTTTCCTCCAAATACTCCGGTTTCCTTCCACACTCCAAAGAAATGCTGGTAGATGAATTGGCTCCTGTCTAAATTGGCCCTAGTATATGTATGTATGAATGTAAGTTAGGGATCCTAGATTGTACACCCCTTGAGGGTTAGGGACTGATGTGAATGTACAATAGATATGTAAAGCGCTACGTAAATTGATGGTGCAATATAAGTACCTGAAATAAATAAACTAGTCAAAACTCCTTGGCCAAGAGTCTGTCAGTGTGCACAGTGGCTAAGTGGCTAGGGAAGCAGGTCAGTAGTGAGTGCACTGAAGTAGGAGTGCCCAGTGAGGGCACTTGATCTTCAGTGCAGTCATAAACAAATCAATGTACCTGTGTGTGACAGGTACTTGAATTGGATACAGGCACTGACACGTTTGGAGCTACTCCCCAATGGAGTTCTAAAGTGTGTGTTGAAATACAGTGTTCATGTATTTTGTGCAGCAACTACACACCTACAGCAGTAATCAGTAGAGGTTTATTCTTCAAATCATTAGTAAGACCTCATCTGGAATCTGCAGTTCAGTTTTGGGCACCAATTCACAAAAAGAACATTGGGGAACTGGAGAAAGTACAGGGAAGGGAAACCAAACAGGTAAGAGGCATGGAGGAGTTCAGCTATGAGGAAAGATTAGAGGAACTGAATTTATTCTCTCTTGAGAAGAGGAGATTAAGGGGGGATATGATTAACATGTATAAATACATCAGTGGTTTAAATAGTGAACTCTATGTAGAGTTATTCACCTTGAGGTCATCACAGAGGACAAGGGGGCACTCTTTACATTCTGCAGGAAAAGAAATTTAATTTCCAAATACAGAAAAGTTTCTTCACAGTAAGAGCTGTGAAAATGTAGAATAGACTCCCTCAAGAGTTGGTTCTGGCCAGCTCAGTAGATTGCTTTCAAAAAGGCCTGGATTATTTCTTGGATACACAGAATATAACTGGATACTAACATTTATAGGTAAAGTTGATCCAGGGAATATCCAATTGCCTCTCGGGGGATCAGGAAGAACATTGTTCCCCTGCAGGAGCAATTTGGATCATGCTTTGCTGGGTTTTTTTGCCTTCCTCTGGATCAACTGTGGGTGTAGGATTATAACTTTTTTCTTTTTTTAACAGTTGAACTGGATGGCAGTGTTTATACGTTTGTAGCTGCATCTATGGTAAACGTCATGACTTTTCTCTTACAAGTTTCCTGTTCCCTTGTTGCAATGAAGCAGAAAAACGTATGTGAACAGCACTGTCTGTTCTGTAAGACTATATACAGAATTTCTAACAGAGTGACTACAACACCCTTTATGAATAGTCTTGTTGTATACTGTACTGTATGAATAAAGTTCATCCATACCAATTCCAAAAAGAAGAAGGTATATGCATAACCAAAGTTTTCCTAATAAAAGAGTTTAGAAGGTTTAGTACTATTGTTTTGCATGCATAACAAAGCATTAGACCTAAAAGTGGCTGCCAACCAGGCCCAGCAGAGAAGTGGAGATGTCAGGTTGAATAGGAGACTTTATTATATAAACTGTGTGGTCTCTACCCAAGAGAACTGTATTTTTAGTCACAGCCAGAAGATATGAAGACAGTCAGCCTTATCATTTAAAAACATGTGACAGATACAGAGTCTGTAAATTATGCCAATCTCATTGACATTAAGTATGTACTATGGATAATTCCGGACTGTACTAACATGTCTCTCACTGATACCAGTTGCCTAAGAGGGCAAGATTATATGCCTTCTAGATCCTGTTCATCCAGATTTGGAGCATCCATTTTCCATTGAGTAATGTATTTTCCTGGGGTTCCAATGTGATTCAGTATCCCTTTGTATGGGCAAGACAGAGGTTTGTATGAGGGAGTGTCTCTTTCAGTAATTTCTTGGCGAGGATTGGATTTGAGCTTGACCAAATTCTGTAGAATAGACATGCCTTTACTATAGATGTCTAAGCATGTAATGATTTGATAAGTGACAGTTTTGTTGTAGTCACTGAAAGGATTTCAGTTTGATGGCCTCTATAGTATATCCTAAAGTGTTTATGACTTTAGTTTACTGTGCCATTTATACTGTGCTTTGTGAATAGCAGAGGAGAGTGGCCGAGGAGAATGCAAAGCACAACACTGGAACTGGTGTCAATCATATAGGATTGACACAATTTGTAGGGACTTCGCCACTGCTCAGACATCCACCCCACTTAGCATTCCTCACACAATAACCCCCTCAACACTTCCCTCCCTTGACCTCACTACTACCGAAGAGGTCACTAAGGTTTTCTCTGAAGCCTGCCTCACCATCTGCCCCCTGGACCCTGTCCCCTCACAACTCCTGCAGTCCCCCTCCTCTTCCATCCTATGCTCCCTCACTCACATCTTCAATCTTTCCCTCTCGAATGGTAGCTTCCCCTCCCCTCTAAAGCACGCACACATCACTCCCATACTTAAGAAACCCTCCCTAGAGCCCACCAACCTGAACAACTTAAGACCCATCTCCCTACTGTCATTTACCTCTAAACTCCTAGAACGCTTAGTCTATAATTGCCTGCGCTCCCATCTCACCGACAACAACCTTCTCGACCCTTTACAGTCCGGCTTCCGCCTCCTACACTCCACTGAAACTGCCCTACTCAAACTCACCAATGACCTACTAACCGCCAAAGCAATGGCCAATATACTATACTCCTACTACTGGACCTCTCTGCGGCTTTTGACATGGTTGACCACCCTCTCCTCCTCAGAAAACTACACTCTTTTGGCCTCAGAGTCTCCACTCTCTGCTGGTTCTCCTCCTATCTATCGCAGTGCTCCTTCAGTGTTACCTAGAATGCTGCCACCACCCCTTCACTCCCTCTCTCTGTTGGGGTCCCTCAAGGTTCTGTCCTCGGACCCCTCCTCTTCTCCATCTACACCTCCTTCCTTGGCCAATTGATAAATTCCCACGGCTTCAACTACCATCTCTATGCCGACGACACACAAATCTATCTCTCTACCCCTCACCTCAGTCTCCAATCACATCACCAGCCTACTAAGTGACATATCGGACTGGATGTCACTCCACTTCCTCAAACTCAACCTTTCCAAAACTGAGCTCCTAGTATTCCCCCCAGCCCGTGCCCCCCCCCCCTCGACTTCTCCATCAAGATCAACAACACTATCATCAGTCCCACCCCTCACGCCAGGGTACTAGGTGTAATCCTAGACTCCAATCTGTCCTTTCAGCCCCAGGTCCAATCGCTGAGAAACACATGTAGACTTCACCTCCGCAACATCTCCAAGATACGACCGTACCTAACCTCGGAAACCACTAAGCAACTCATTCACTCCCTTATTATATCATGCCTTGACTACTGTAACTCCCTCCTCACTGGCCTACCTCATCGCAGGCTATCCCCACTCCAGTCCATCATGAATGCCGCTGCCAGACTCATTCACCTTACTAACCGCTCTGTATCTGCCACCCCTCTCTGCCAATCGCTCCACTGGCTTCCAACTGCCCAACGGATAAAATTCAAAACACTAACACTGACGTATAAAGCCGTTCAAAACACTGCCCCAAATTAAATCACCGACCTTGTCTCTAAATACCACCCAAACCGTACTCCCCGCTCCTCGCAAGACTTCCTACTCTCTAGCTCCCTTGTCTCCTCCTCCCATGCTCGTCTCCAGGATTTCTCAAGGGCTTCACCCATCCTCTGGAACTCCCTACCCCAATCTATCAGACTATCGCCTACTCTGCTAATTTTTAGGCACACTCTGAAAACCCATCTCTTCAGGGAAGCCTACCCCTACCCTAGCTAGTACTGGAATCCTCTACTCTTCCTACCACTCCATCCCCCACAGCTAATTACCTTTTGTACCACTATCCCCTCCCTCCTAGATTGTAAGCTCCAAGGAGCAGGGCCCTCTAATCCCTCTTGTATTGAACTGTATTGTTACTGTACTGTCTCCCTCCATAATGTAAAGCGCTGAGCAAACCATCGGCACTATACAAATCCTGTATAATTATATAATAACAATAATACATACCATTCCGGGGCAGCAGGGAACCCTAAGTTCAGTTCTCTGCAGTATATACCAAAAGACAGTTTTTACGTGAGAAATAATATTGTGGCAGGAGTTGGGCATTAAATCTTAATTATATAAAAAGCAGTAAGATGTAAAAGATTTTTAATGAATACGTGTTACTGTACTTAGTATATCATATGCTAAGTCTATGAAAATAGCTTTATTGATCTATGGTGTTTAGGTAATAAACAATACCTGCACTTCAGTTGGAAGGGCTGTTTTTAAAGCAATCTTGGGGAAATACTATTTTTAGTATCCCATAGCCAACAGATTTAAACGTTCACCCTCTGCCATTTTAAAGTGCAGATCTGAATCTGACTGGTTCTAGGTATACCTCTGAGAGACAAATAGGCTTGCTTTTACCTCCAAGGGATAATCTTCTTGAAGATAATATTGCAGAGTCATTTTAACTTCTTAGCAATGCTAGAAGTGAGAATTCCTCTCCCCTATGCTACAAATCATCATTTTTCCTCTCAGCACTCTGTATATTACCTGCTTTCCCTGCTGTTTTTAAGGGACAACTGCGAAGAAAAGCTGACACACAGAATTATTAAACAGCACCTTGTAAACGTGGATAACCAAAACAGCTGACTACTTAGTAACTGTTCATTACAATGGCCAAAAATGCCTTATCATACGTGTTTTACAAATCAACTAAAATATGAAAGGCTTCATGCATCTGTAATAATGCAATACAATAGTAAGAACCACCATATTTGTATGAATTCCTACAGCCTGAAAAAGAGGTCAAATCAGAGAACATGTATAATTAGTTCACAAAGATGCAGATCAAAGACACACAAATACACATATAGTACATAGATAGATAAAGCCTGCACTATCAAATTACTTTGCAGAGAGGATCTTAAATATAGGGTAGTTCAAAACAGCTGAAAGATGTTTTGCTGAAGGACTTTGTGCATAACTGGGCAAATTGTATTACCTCAAATGAGGAAACCATGGTGGTGGTGGTGTCCAGAAAAAGACCCAGGTAGACACTAGGAGTCAGTGTTGGATGTTCAGTATTCAACCAAACTCCTTCAGCATCTAAAGAGTGATACTGATGTTGATCTTTAGGTCCAATGATGACTGCTACTTCACTAGAAGATCATTCAGGTAACCTGTAACTGGGATGCTCTGGGATGCAAGAGGGCCATATCCAAGGGTTTACACATTGGTGGACACCCTTGGTTTGGATAACAGACTGAAGAGAAAATCCACAAATTGGTAACAACTTTCCCCCACAGTAAAGAGAAGAAATCACTGGTGGCTTGGATAGATGGGGAATGTCTATTGATATCAGAAAAACTCTCTTGCGAAGGACGTATATCAGAGATAGAATTAATTCCATTTTCAATTTTTTGAAGCCAAATAAAGGCTCTAGGTGCCTTTTGCTCTGAACTGTAACAAATAACTCCTTACTGTTTAGGCCAGGGGAAGAGAAATACTCTAACCCCCAGTAACAGTAACTTAGGAATCTTGTCCGATGCAGCTTGAGTCATTCACTCACAAAGGTAGGAAAAAAATAAGGCTTTTTTGAAAAAAGCCTTTTCTGCTGACCATCATTTTAACCATAAGATCCTAGACATTTTGACAGAGAGCTTGATGGCTGGAGTGACAACTTAAATTTAGCATCTAGCCTTTTTCTACCAGCAGCTGTTGACAGAAGAAGAAATCTGTGCATCGTCCTTAAGGACAATGAGCAAAACTGTGCAGGCTAGTTATACCCTCTTTGGGCTAGCTTCCAGTTTTGAACCTTGTGTGCAATTCTACTGTAGGCGACAACATACTCCAAGCTTTATGACTATAAAGTGTTGTGTCCCTCAGTGGAAGATGGAGAAAAACTTTGAACAGAAAAGACATAAAATCTACCATATTAGGATTTTTGTACATGTTATAAAACTCTTTTTTCTGAGCCCATTGAGGGACACAGGAACACTGAAACCTACATGTAATATTGCCATCTACAGGAGGATTGAGCACTGGCTAACAAAAAGAAAATACTGTAGGAAAGCTCTGGGTATAACCCCTCCTACCAGCATGCTCCAGGTTAGTAGCAAAGCAGTTCAAAGGGCATGATTATAAACAAACACAGAGAGATATGACCTGTGTCCCCTAATGGGCTCCTATTCTCTCTCTCCCACTGAGGGACCTAAGATTCTTAAATCTTCAATACATTCAAAAGCAGTCCAACTGAGGGGTGGGCAACACTGCTAAAAAAAACAGCAAACAGGTCTAACACAAACACAAGACTGCCTGCAATTCAAAGAGCTGCCTTAAAGACCATACTCCTGAAGCTGGCATCAGCAGGTAAAACCTGTAGAACATGTGAACAGAAGATCAGGTGGCAAGCCTGGGAAACATAGATCTGAAGATGAAATACCCTATGCAATAAGCCTTAATTGCAAAGGGGGAACCTGATCCTTGAGACCATATACCTGAATGATGGTCTGCTAGAGCCAACTTGCAATGGTGTTGAGGGAAGTTGAGGGACCCATTCTGGGCCCATTTGGAAAAACAAAAAGGGAATCTATCACCCTAAAAGAAGCCTTGGCCAAGAAATAAACTCACACAGCCTGGACCACACACAGACATTGAAGGCAAATCTCCCCCTGGTGAACTAGAGTTTAACACAAGAACAGAATAACAATATCTTGGCTAAGATGAAAGGCAGAGACCACTGAAGGAAGGAAGGGCCAAAGCCTCAAAACCACCTTGTCCTTAAGCAGGATCAAAAATGCTTCTTTGCAAGATAGTGCTGCCAGTTTGGACTCTTGTCTAGCTGAAGTGATGGCTACAAGGAAAACTACTTTGTGAGTCAGTGAGAATAATGTCTTTGATTCAAATGGGGGCTCCTGAAGCACTGACAGGACCAAATTCAAATCCTGTGGTGGCAAAAGGATTTGGCTGGGTGAACCCCTGAACAAAAGTCATAGTGGAAACAAACGGTCTCTGAAACAGAATAGCTCATGCAGAGATCTGGCCCTTGATAGTACTAATGGACTAACGTTTCATGGTCAAACGTTGGTCCAAACCCAACTACAGGAAAAGGAAGGATGCATTCTATGGAGAAATTCCTGGGATGAAAACCCCCTGAACTTACACCAAGCGAAGCATGCCTATCATGTCTGATGGTAGACCTTGCAGGAAGATGACTTCTTAGCCTTGAGCATCATATAAAGAAAAATCTCTGAGATCCCCTGTCACTGAGCTTCAACAGCCATGCCATTAAAGATAGTGACTGAGAACCGAGTGGTAAATTAGTCCTTGGAACAGCAGATCTGGACTTTTAGCAGAGCTCATGGCAAATCTGGTCTCACCAGGTCAGCATACCACACTCTTCTGGGCCAATCGGGGTCTTTGCCTTCATCTCAATCCTGTGAAGCAGTTTAGGAAGAATATACAGTGAAATAAAGGCATAGATCAAATGGTATTAACCCCAAAAAGCCACTAGTGCATCATTGCTTTGACCTGAATACAAACAATTTAGCCGCAAAACCGTGAAAAGTTTCTAACAGCCCATCATGGATAAAGATCAGAGCTAAAGACACCTGATCCATACGAACAATGACCTGCAGGCCAATGTCAGCATTAGTCATATCCTGTTTAAGAGATATAGACCAATAGACCATTCAGACATAATTAAACAGAGAAGAACTACAGCCAAAACTGGGCATAAAGCAAAGCTTGCCAAAGATAATATGACACTAGAAGGAGCTTAAAGTCTCGTACTTAATAGGTCCTTTAAGGAAAGCGTATTATTCGCTAGTATATTGGTTGCCTTGTTAAGACGAGAAATTAACATATCCACTGAAGGGATAAACCACTTGGGGACAAACTCCACACTAAGTGGGTACAGAGACACCAAGAATTTGGGAGGAGCAAAAACCGGATCAGGATGCTTCAAATCTACATACAAAAACTGAAAAATGTAAGGCCTTAAAGACCCTCTAGGACCAACAACAGGTGAATCTTCCAGCTGCACAGTGGTGCAGCACAAATTTATGGTTTCCATAAATTTAGGAATGATAGGAGAAGATGGCAACTCTTCAGGGAATATCAACAGTCTTGAGCAACCTCATATCAGAGAGTCTCAATGGTTGAAGGCTTGGACACGGCTAAGACTGCATGCAGATAATACCCTGAGCCTGCTGGGGAGAGCACAGTAATGGTATCTAAAATCAGTCAGAAAATAGGTGTGTGTCCATGGACATAAAGTCCTTCATGAATGTAAAGACCACTTCAAAAAAGGCAGCAGGTGAAGTAACTCCCGACGGAGCGAAGGACAACTCCAAGGAGGGGACAGACTAACCCCAGATGACAACAGGGTCACAGACTATAGGTGTTCCAGACTACAAGCACTGGTGGGACCCAGTACACCTGGAATTTCTCTCTCTTGTGTAGAATCAGACCTGCCGCAGGTGTGGTAAGCAATGTACAGGATTGAAGTAGGGGGCAAAGCCTCCAGTACTCACAGGTCCTGGACAGTTGGAAGCCTGCAGAAATGCTCAAGACCAGAGTGTCAACTAGTTGGAGGTGACCAAGTTGCACTGCATGTGGGCAGTAAAAACAGATCAGAGATCAAAGTTCCATGTGGCCCTTGCAACAGTAGTGAGGAGATGCTTCCTTTATGCTGCTTTGGCATAAAAGAGAGAGCAGACTGCATACACACAACACTATCTCAGTCCGAAAGCATTAACCTCTTCTGAGGAAAGCTGAAGGGAAAAAATGCAAATAACGTTTGGCAGCCAGTGACTAACAAAAGTGAAGAGATCTTGGTTCCTGGTCAAGATGTCTTCAGAGACAGGACAAGTGCAAGGCTACGCCAGTAGCTCTTGACCTTGAATGGCACTGCACAGCTAACATAACCAGAATCAGTGTGGAAAGCATTCAAGAGGAATCCAGTGTCTGAGGGTCACCTCCAGATCCACAATGCAGCATACAGTGCAGTGGGGTCCAGTCACAGTAAAGGCCAGAAGCCATGAAAATTTCTCTGGAGCTATAGCTATAGAGAAGGCAGGGAGACCAACAGCAGCATTTTTGATTGATGAAAAAAGTTGCTAGAAGAAACTAAAAGTTAAAGGATAAGTTCACCTTTGGGAACATGTTACATGTTCCACCTGTTTTAAGGGTGGAACATGTAACATGTTCCCATAGCTACAGCCATGCCCACCTCCCCCCTCCCTCTGACAGATAGAGAGGGGAGAAGTCTCCCTGTATTATGTGTCAGATTTGAAAAAAGTGTGGAAGTGCGGGCTCCGCCCAAAATTAATTCACAGACTTCATTGAATGAATGAACTGCAAGTCCTGACAGCCTTAGCGGCTGTGGGCTTGTAGTTTTCAATGAACCACCACAGTGCTGTGGAGCGCCATGGTAGTTCACTGAAGCTTCCTGTCAGAATATTTGCTTGATCATACATCTCGTACAGCAAACAGATAATCTGACAGGTCTGCAGGAGACCTGCATAGCATCAGCAATCTATTGATCACTGGTGCAATGCTTTCCAGGCTCTTTTGGACAAAAATAATAAATGCACATTTATTGCTAAATGTGCATTTATTATTTTTGTCCAAAAAGGTGAACTTATCCTTTAAGACTTAACCCAGTGAACCTGCAAAAAATACATTCGTTTTAGGACACTAGCAAAAAACTGAGACATGCAGATGGGGGGAGAGGGGTGTTATACCAAAGACTTGCCTACAGTTTTTCATTTTGCCAGTGTCCAATCTACCTGTAAATAGCAGTATAACCTAAAGGTTTCAAAATTCATATGTCCCTCAACGGACGAGAGAGAACGGTCTTCAGTTCTACTTTAATACACATGGGATAAAACTATTCTCAGGATGCATAACCTTACATTTTTGCATTACATATAATTTGCCATTTAACTGATTGTGTTGTCAATTTGTCCAGAAGATCGTTCTGTTATATATTCCAAGCAGTTGAGAGGGTTCATTTTAACCACTTCCTTCAAATGTGGCAGTTATTGCCACATTAACGATACTTGTCATTAATTTTGGATTTGACACAACATTCATGGATTCAGGAAGCTCAGTTATTAGGGTAGCACCCCAAATTGGGTGGAGTTAATATCATAATAGTTGGGTGTGAGTTAACTTTGTCAGGAATTTTCATGAATGGTGGCAAGCAATTATAAACCATTCAAAGAAGTAGTGGTTGTTACCTAGACAGCATTCCGAGAGGTGTAACATTTAGGGATCCCATTAGCATTGCTAAAGCCATTCCTGGAGCTTCCCGCTCTATTACTTCTTTAGTGGCCTAAGTAGAGATAGAGAAAATGGTCAAGCTTAAATAATGTGAATTATTATGTAATACTACAAAAATAAAAATCTAATTCTATCAATTAATCAATTCTTCAGCAGTGACAAATAAGCTAAACAGTACTTTGAAGATCTCAAATGACAATACACTCTCATTATTTATGAAAATACTATATGTTGAAGATGATCTGACCATCCTCTCATGTTGTACATTTGCTGTAACTAAACTGATTGCAAAGAAACTATACAGATACTATGTAGAGAATGATTTGTGCAGCTTCTGCTTTTTCTGTTGCAATAATTTTTATTGGTTATAAAGTGAGAAAAAAAGATAACAACAGAGTGGCCCAAGCAGGGGCTAGAACATCTTGCAAGTTTGACAAAAGAAGCAAGGATATAGATAAGTAGTCAGCAAGGACCTATACAAAAGTAATAAAGGTAGACCCCACAGGACCACTAAATATGAACAATCCTACTGGTCTTCAAACTAAAGTGGGGTAACAGAGGAAGGAAAAAGAAAAGGAGAGAGGACAGGGGAGGGGTAGGAAAAAGGAAGGGAATGTAGGATGGAGGAAGGAAAAGGGAACAGAAAGGAGCAATGAAAAAATGGAGGTGGGGGTAGGGAGACAATTGTGAAAACAAGTAGAAAGGTTAGGTTTTTGAAGGCAAAGAAAAGGGCCATAAGTAACTCACACTAGATGGGTTGAAAGATGGGAAGTAATAGTTAAGCCACAAAGAAATGTAGCATAATAATCCTTGAGAATAATAATCTTCTCATTGAGAAGCATCATATTCATACTCTGCTTCTTAGAATTGAACACAATGTTTTTTTCCAGGCTTTGGCTATTGTCTGTTTAGCAGCCAAGAAAAATAAAGTGACACGTTTCTGTCCAGAAGAAAAGAGTCATGGAAAGGTATAGAGAAGGGCCACCCATGGGTCTCAAAGAACTATATATATGAAACAAGGATTGGAGGAGGCAAAACATTCTAGACCAAAAGACAAACAGCTTCAGCTAGGACCACCGAATGTTCAATACATCACCACATTGACTGCAGCCTCTCAAATACCTTTAGCTGTAATTTGGGACAGCATGAGCTATTTCAACAGGTACCCATTACCACCAAAAGAGAACCCTATAAGACGATTTCAAAATAGTCACATTAATGAAACATTTTGCTATCCTAGACCAGTGAAGAACTCCACTGTTCCACCAGGAATCTCTCAAAGTTGACAGTCAGTCATAGGCAGTAGAGGCATTCTCCGCATTGCAGCAAGTGGTTTGCATATGCCCTGCTTTGAGATGGGGAATGCCTCCACTGCCTATGATTGGCTGTCGACTTTGAACGCTTCCTGATGGAACAGCTCAGGTGCATTAAGACTCATGTCCAAACACGCTTGAGCTTATCCCTTTCCTGGACCAGATTTTTAACCAGTGAGTTATTAGTGTCTTTGTTCCATTTCTGGACATTAGAAAGAGGGGAGCTAGGCACCCAGGTATTCAGGGTGGAGTCGAGAAGAAATATAAGGATCAGGGAGATCCCAGAAAGCACAAGTAGGCTTACTTTTAAACCTATTTAGCACATGGAAATTGCAAGTTCCTTGTGAGGGTGGAGATCCAATGTTTAAGCTTGAGGTAATAAAAATATTCTGTCCCAGCAGTATTATTTTAATGTAATTTCAAAAGCGGTTTAAAATGTTACAGCTCTCATTAAAATAATACTTGGTAATGCTGCCCCTCTTTAAACCTATACAACTGGGGCAAACAACCTTTGAAAGGTGGAGATCTACCTGAAGAACATGAAAGAGATCAAAGATCTCTGGGGTGCGGCGCCTTTTTTTCCCAAGAGATTAACTAGCAAGTCCTAAATAAATAGAAAGTAAAACTTATAAAAAATATAATAAAACAAATGTCACTGTAAAAATATAAACTTAGCCTACCCCAAAAGGGAAAAGTGTCAATCTGCAGAGCAATGGACAGTATTAGTAGGGCAGTGGACGATGTGTAGACAGTGTCAGTAGGACAGTGGATGGTGTAAGTAGGGCACAGGTTGGTGTCAGTATGGCAGTTGATAGTGTCAGTAGAGTAGTGGACGGTGTCAATCAGTAGAGAAGAGGACGGTGTCAGTAGAGCAGAGGTTGGTGTCAGTCATTTTTTATTTTTATATTATTTTTTACAATTTTTTTTGTTTACAATGATTTTTAACAGCCCTGGGATGCTTTGATGAAATATTAGGGGTCTAAACAGGTCCCCGATGTCTCACTTTTGAGACAAAGAAAAGAAGGTTGAGGACTGTGTCCTCAATCTCTATCTTTACAGCCTCAGCTGCACAGAATAAATGAAAAGGAGGTGCTCTGTACAGTCTCCTTGTTCATTCACAGACTGAAGAATAATAAACACAGTGTACCAATCACTCACTGTGTTCATTCAGAAAAGGGACGTTGGGAGGGAGAGGAGGAGAATACAGTTTTCAGCTGCAGCAGGGGGAACTACAGAGAATTGGTTCCAGTAAATCCCAACCCCACATGCCCTCCTGTCCAGGTTATCCTTCCTTCTGCTGGTCAGTGGTGCAGCATAATAAGTTGTTCTTTTTTCCCTGTGCCACTCTGCATATGTGGGAGGAGCGGTCGGAAAGAAAGGACGTGATCTACCCATCACCTGGCCACGATCAATGGGCTGCTGACCCATGCTATACAAAACTCCTTTACTTTCTAAACCTTGCTTTTCCCTTGTCTGCTTTATCTCCTTTCTCCCTTTTCGCTTTCATCTCCTGCCTCATCACATTTTTCTTTCCCATTTCCCTTTCCTCTTCCAAACCACCCAAGCACCCCTCCCACCAATTTTTCCCTGCTGCTCCCCCTCTTATTTTTTTCTCCTTCTTTCTACCATGCCACACTATTGCTATGGCTTGGTTCACATCACCATAATAATGCCCAACAGTCTAAGAAAAAATGACACCTTATTTAATCTGATTAAAATGCACAATAGTACCCTACAAAGACACCCCCTGTCAACTGTCCTCCTCATCCTTGAACCCTATATTAGGACACTAAACCAAGCAGGGTCAACACAAAGTATTGAGCTAGTTTTAAAAAAATAAAGATTAGAGAAGTGCGTATGCGGCCAGAGCAGATGCTTCCTTAACCACTCCGCACATTCCCGGCACCTTTGGGGATTCTCTGACAGCTCCCGACCTCACCTCTCCCCGCTGCTTACCTGGGCACAATATTGAAGGGGTGGAGGATCTCCAAATGCCCACCCAGGTCGGTTGGAAAGTCCGTGGGAGGCTCCCGCACTGTCACAAAGAAAATGGCAGGGGATGGCAAGATGGCGACCGGCGCTGACTCCTGGATCTCCCGGCTGCAGAGGGAGCACAGCCACTGCCACAGCAGGCCAAGCCCTCCTCCAGTCCTGGGACCCAGATTGAAGGCTCCTCCGCCTCCTTGGCTCATGTGAGTGACCACCCTGCTCCTTCTGGATCCCTCTCTAGCTCTGCAAGGTCTCCCTCACAGGCCAGGGTCCTGTCACCAGACCATGATTCTCAAGCTTCTTCCCTGCTGGATAGGGAAATGGCTGATATATTTATTAGCTAAACCAGCAGCCATAATCCAGCACATGATTGTCTAGTGGACTCTCCTGCCTTTCCACCTGTGAACTGTGTCATCAACTTTAGATTCAATATTCTCCAGGTGATTTCCAAGCGCACTACTCGGGATTCCGTACTTATTGCTCGTTTTGCTGATTTATTGCAGAGGGAACTGGATAAAGCTACCACTAAATTGGCCTCAGACCTGAAACAGGATTTCAGGGAGCTTGGAAATCACCTAGAGAATATTGAATTTAAAGTTGATGACACAGTTCAGAGAGTGTCTAAAAATCCTAACATTGCCAACTTGCAAGATCGCCTAGATGAAGCCTATAATAAAATAGATGATCTTGAGACTCACGCCCAGAGGTACAACTTCCCCATTAGAGGTTTTCCTGAAACGGTAAAGGATATCACTTCCATCGCACCTTCCCTTATGCAATCAGCGGTGCCAGCTAATGATGAAATCCACATGGAAACAGATCGTATCCATAGGGCTTTTATCCCTTTAAAGCCGGATGGACCTCCTCGGGATGTGCTTATGAAGCCCTACTTCTTCAGGATTAAGGAGGCGGTGCTCTGATATGCCAAAGAACATCCGGATTTTGAAGTTGATGGCTACAAGATCCAAGTATTTGCAGACATCTCTCAGGTAACCATTCAAAAAAGAGGGCATTCAAACCGTTGCTTTCACCTCTAATCGAAAATTATATCCGCTATACATGGAACTATCCGTTTCGTCTGCAATTCACCTTTTCTACATTCCTCGAAGGAGAGAAAATCTTGCTGAACTTGGGCTTTTTTTCCCTTAGCCCCTTCTCACGAAACCAACCCAAAGTTAATGGACAACCTCTTCCACTCTGGCCTCTGTGGTCCTCTTCCCCTAGGAAAAAACCTGCAACCCCACATCGGGTTCCTTGAGGACTCTGCTACTAGCTGATTTTCCATTTGGCGGTGACCTCTCAGTGGTCCCATTACGGGACATTTTTCTATATACTTTGTACCCTAGCAGTATTGTCCTCTGTCTAAAGGTTTAGACTGTTTATATTTTCTGTAACATAGTTTTGTGGCTTCAGGAGCCTTTAGTATATATGTTTCATATAGACCCCATGGTGCTGGGAAGAGTCTATGCGTTTTTTTTCTTCTGTATCCTTTTCTTTTTTAACTTCTTTTACTATTGTTATTTGAGGGTCATCTCGAGACTTCCAAAAAGATCTTGAATACTCGGTATCCCATGTTGGTGGGTGAGTTTGTCTATTTATAATGGTATTGATTGCTTTCCATAATGTTCAAGGACTGGGCTCCTCTTTTATGCGCCTCCAGGTTTTTTCCCACTATAAGTCCCTGGGAGCTGATGTTGTTCTACAGGAAACCCATTTTGCCCCTTCTTTTACACCTAGGTATATTTACAGGGATTTTCCTGTATGCTTTTTTGCTAATGCCTCTGAAAAAAAGCAATGGCTGTCGTTTACCAAAACTAAAGTGATAAGGGTCAAGGAAGGGCGATTCTTTTTAGTTAAGGGCCATCTAGGGGAGAATCTGGTAGCTTTTCTGATTTACCATGCCCCTAATGTGAATCAGGTAGCCTTTTTTTGAACCCTATTTATATCTTTATCTACTGAACTGAAAGATCGTGTTATTTTGGCAGGGGATTCAAATCTATCCTTAGATCATAGCTTGATAAGTCGCACACAGCCAAACTTAAATCCCCTTCCAAAGTCACGACTTTGCACAACTTTTGTATTGCTATAACGCAGCGGTTCTCAACCTGTGGGTTGCGACCCCTTTGGGGGTCGAACCACCATTTCACAGGGGTCGCCTGGGAGCATCGGAAAACACATATTTCCGATGGTCTTAGGAACTGAGACACCGCTCTTCTATCCATCTCCAGGCAATGTGTGGATGACATGCCGCCCCTGTCATCTGGCCACACCCCTGGGATCACTCAACAGCTCCGCCTCCTCGCTGGTGATTGCCCGCCGGAACTGTAGCTCAGGAGAGGCACACAGGAGGCCAATCATCGGCGAGGAGGAGCCGAGCGGCAGCGCAAAGATCAAAGAAGATCGAGTGAGGGGAGCGGCCGGAGAAGGAAGACAGCTGACCGGTAAGTGTCTGTACCGTGCAGATGGTGCTGCTGCAGCCAGGTATGCTGGCTGTAGATGGGAGAGGGAGGGAGCGAGCCCAGGTTGGAGCAGGAGTCAGCAAGGTAAGTATCATTGGTGTCAGTGGGAGGAATAGTGCCCCATCATTGGTGTCACTAACACCAATGATGGGGCACTATTCCTCCCACTGACACCAATGATAGGGCACTATTTCCCCCCCACTGACACCAACGATGGGGCACTATTCCTCCCCCCACTGACACCAACGATGGGACATTATTCCTCCCCCCACTGACACCAACGATGGGGCACTATCCCCCCCCCACACTGACATCAATGATGGGGCACTATTCCTCCCCCCACTGACACCAACGATGGGACACTATTCCTCCCCCCACTGACACCAACGATGGGGCACTATTCCCCCCCCCACACTGACATCAATGATGGGGCACTATTGCTCCCACTGATACCAATGATGGGGCACTATTCCTCCCACTGATACCAATGATGGGGCACTATTCCTCCCACTGACATCAATGATGGTGCACTATTCCTCCCACTGATACCAATGATGGGGCACTATTCCTCCCACTGACACCAATGATGGGGCACTATTCCTCCTACTGACACCAACGATGTGGCACTATTCCTCCCACTGATACCAATGATGGGACACTATGCCTCCCACTGATACCAATGATGGGACACTATTCCTCCCACTGATACCAACGATGGAACACTCTTCCTCCCACTGACATCAGTGATTTGGCACTACTCCTCCCACTGACACCAATGATGTGGCACTACTCCTCCCACTGCAAAATTACAGTTATGAAATAGCAATAAAAATAATTTTATGGTTGGGGGTCACCGCAACATGAGGAACTGTATTAAAGGGTCGCGGCATTAGGAAGGTTGAGAACCACTGCTAGGGCCTCACATACGTTTTCCTCCCTGCACTGTGAATGTTTACATGTTATGTGCAATTAAACCATGGCAACATCTAATATTTGTGTAGTATTATGTTCAGCAGACTGTGTTCTTCTATTGTTGTGACTTAGATGACGTTCAGAGCACATTTTATGCCCAATTCATGCAAAACTCCACGAAATCCCAAGGGGTTCACATACTTTTTCTTGCAACTGTAGAACTTAACCTCGGTCTTACCAAAAAAGCAGAAAAGCAACTGCGTTGAATGAACCATACATTTTACATTTGGCGAGACAAACCAGGCTCCCTCTTAGCATGTAAACTTACTCCAAAACATCATACATCATATCTAACTGGATCCTAAGAAGATCCTTCGGGAATTTCATAACTTTTATGCTACTCTATACAGTCAACTCCAGCCTGTTGAGCCTTCTTCAATTCAAAATTTCCTAGTGACTTTGCCTCTTCCATCCCTCAGCGAGGCCAATAGGGAACTCATGGAACAACCTATTACTAGTAAGGAGCTTAGCAAAGTTATTAGAATGCTAACTTTGCATAAATCCCCAGGCCCCGAAGGTCTCCCAAATACATACTAAAACACCTTTTCCGAACACCTTCTCCCCATATGGTTCTTTATTTAAATTCTTTAAGAGAGGAGGGTGTGATCCCTTTAGATGAGAACAAAGCATATATTAGTGTCATTCCCAAACCCAATAAGGATTCTACTGATATTCTTAACCATCGCCCCATTTTGGTAATTAATTGTGATCTGAAAATTCTAACGAAACTTTTGGCCTTGCATCTTAATTCCTTTTTGGTGCAGTATGTTCACAAAGACCAGTCAGGCTTCATATCTGGACGCCAAACATTGGAGCAGATTCGTCAGTCAGTCTATCACTTTGATATCAGCTGTCTGCTCTAAATGGGATGCTCCCCTCTCAAGGGAACTTTTGCTTCTTTCTTTGGACCTTTATAAAGCTTTTGATAGTTTAACTTGGGAATCTTTGTTTGCTACCTTTGTTTACTACCTTGCAAGCGTTCGTATTTGCTCCTACATTTCTTGCTTTATTTTATTCGCTATACAATACTCCCACAGCTCAAGTTTCCATTAGAGGCTACAGATCTTCTGTTTCCTGTTTCCAATTTGACGGGGCACTAGACAGGGTTGTCCACTCTCCCCACTGCTTTTCACATTGGCAATCGAACCCTTAGCTATGGCGATTCGTTCTCATCCCGAAGTCCATGGAATCCATTGTGGACAACAGGTACATAAATGTGCCCTATTTGCTGATGATGTTCTTATGTATATTACCTTTCCTTTGATCACCGTACCTAATCTACGGTCTCTTTTGCACCAATTTTCTGACCTTTCTGGGCTTTCCTTTAACTCCCAGAAAATGACAGCCCTTAACGTTTTATTACCCCCTTATGTAGAACAGCAGTTTATAACTACTTTAACTTTCAATGGGCACGCAACTCTTTGCCTTTTAGGGGGATCAACCTAACTGCTTCTATCAAGACTCTTTATCAAGCCTACCACCCCCCCCCCTTTAAAAAACTTAGAAGATCTTCGCCATTGGGCTGATTACTCTTTATCCTGGTGTGACGTTATTGCCCCGATTGCTATATTATTTTAGAACCTTACCAATACCAATTCCGAGACGGGAGTTGCAGCATTTACAAGCTGAGGTTCTCCGCTTTATCTGGAACAATAGAAGACCTCAGATGAACCAAAAGACATTATATGCCTCAAAACCGTGAGGTGGGATTGGCCTTCCTAATCTTCAAGCATATTTCCAAGCTGCTAAAACTGCCCAACTGGCCTACACCACTGCTAAGGGATCTACTCCCCGCTGGGTTTCTATGGAAGCTCTTTCCTGCCATCCCTTATCAGTCGGCTCTTTACTTTGGCTTCCTAATCGATCTTGTCCCCCTATACTATGCCCCACTCTGTCTTATTCTTTGACAGCCTGGGACAGAGTGCGCCACCGCAAATCATTAGCTTCTCCAAACACGCCCTTGACACCTGTTTTTTGTAACCCTGAATTTGTACCCGATTTAGTTCCTGCCCCATTTCAATGGTGAATTAATAAAGGATTAATACGGATAGGAGAATACCTTAATGGTGATCAAACTCATTCTTTGCAACATTTTAAAGATAAATTGCAAATATCCTCTACCGAAATCTTTAGATACAATCAAATTGTCTCTTTTATCTGCTCAAAGATTGCTTTATTGGATGAACCACCCATACTTACCAATTTTGAAATTTCCTGTCAGAATAGGGATTTCCCCAGAGGCCATGTCTCCACATTGTATGCTATCCTTACTGATCCAAATTGTCAACTTCCCTATATGGATTGATGGGAATGGGACCTGAATGTCACTTATTACCTATCTGAATGGCAAGATGTTGCCCTGGCATTATCTAAAGTTTTCATCAACACTACTCTAATTGAAACAAACTACAAAATGTTATTACGATGGTACTTGGTCCCAACTTGGACTGCGAGGATGCATTCGTCTGCCTCACTGATATGCTTCTGGCGTTGTGCCCACATGGGCTCCATTTATCACATCTGGTGGCAATGCCCGATGGCAACCAGATTTTGGATTTACATGTTTAATTAAATCCAGGGGTGGGCAACTGTGGCCCTCCAGCTGTTGTAGAACTACAAGTTCCATGAGGCATTGCCAAACTGACAGTTACAAGCATGACTCCCAAAGGCAGAGGCATGATGGGACTTGTAGTTCACCAACAGCTGGTGGGCCACCGTTGCCCACCCCTGATTAAATCTATACGGTGCCGGGGGTGAATATTCGCAAATCCCCGGAGACAGCACTCTTTCATAAATTCCCGGATACCATTCCCAGAAAATTCCTTAAACTGATCACCTATATGCTGTTGGCAGCAAGAATTACTGTTGCTAGACATTGGAAATCATCCCAATTGATTATGTTAAGAATAAACTGAATTGGATTATGATTAACGATAGACTCACCTGTATTCTACACAACAATACTAGAAAATTTGATAAAACATGGGACCCGTGGATTCAATATATTTCCGTACCTTAATGTCTCCCGACTTGACCCTCTCTTTCTCTTTTAAAATTCCTTTTTCTTACTAATCCCTTTTCCTGTCCTCTGGGGTTGGTTGCTCCTACTCCTTTTTTGTTCTACAAAAAAGTAGACAGAGGGAGGACTAATCACCAACATTGCCTGTGGTCTCCCTGCAGCTGATTCTTCTCATTATTGACTTACTATGCTTTGTTCTACACTGCTTCTGTGCAGGGAATTTGCCATCCGGACAGAGGTAGGCTTTTTGCTTCTCCATATTCAGAGCCTTAAAAATGAACAACGGTATGTTGCACAGTAGTGACATCACCAAATCTCACTTTGAACCTCAGGAGACTAACAGCCCTCCTCTTCCTTCCTGCACTCAAATGACCAGGGAGGGAGGTTCCTGAGCATGCAGCTTCAGCTGATGCCCCTAATGATGTCAGGATGAAATGCATAGGGCAGAGCTTAACAATCCAGGGGAGAGAGTGGGACACTGCAGGCTACCTGCATCTGATCCATCCATGCGTGGCGATTTTCAGGTTCACATGTAGCGGCGCTCTGTTATAAACAGACAGATTAGCACAGTACTTTATACATTTCCACTAGTTTTGGCTACATGCACTTTGTTCTAGCAGCTGTTTTTAAAGGGTAAGTTCACCTTTTAACCAAAAATAATAAATGCACATTTTTTTGAGGGTAATATTTTTTGGTTACAGGAGCCTGTAAAGCATTACACCAGAAATCAGCAGATCGCTGGTGCCATGCAGGTCTCCTGCATACTTGTCAGTATATCTGCTTGCCCATACATTGAGAACTATAAGCCGACAGCTGCTAAGGCTGCCGGGACTTGTAGTTGATTCATTCACAAAACACCCCACATGGCTGCGCTGTTTTTAAAAAGGGGCAGCTAGTATGGGGAACTTCTCCCCATACTTCTGTTACAGGGAGGGGGGGCAGTGGCTGCAGCATTTGGAACAAGTTCCACCCTAAATGGGTGGTACATGCAACATTTTCCCAAAGATGTACTTATCCTTTAAGTCTGTTGAGCAAATTTGTACACCTCATTGAGCTTCAGTTGAATTGTTCTGTGCAGTATCTGTCACAGACACAGCACAGATCAGGAAGCAGATTGTCCCTTTAGTTAATTAGGGGCAGAATCAGCTTCATATTCCCAGCTTGGAACAGTGGTGCAGACATAAGCCTACACCACTCTTTGTTAATTTCCCCATACTGTATGTGTTTAATTTCACTCTTTTCGGGGTGCCTAAACTTGCCTCAGGCCTTTTACTATTCTAGCAACAACCCTGCTCATACCATCTAACCCTTTCCAACTCTGATGCCTGCACTTTTCAGCTAATAAATTCTCAGCATGGCTATTTTTATCACTTACATTTTAAAAGTGTCTTTCTGGAAATTTGTATGTAGAAATTAAGGCTCCCTATTAAATATACAGTAATAGGTTATATAACAACAGGTGGGATACATTGGTGTCCAATATTTGTTACCACTTTATACAAAGTCATATCACTTGTGTATTTTTTTTATTTCTTATGAGATATAATTTCATAATTATACACTGAAATAATACACAAGAACATAAGTAGTTTCTCTAAGCAGATGTTAATGTCTAATTATACCAGTCAATAAAGGCTCACTTATGTTTAGACAAGACAACAAAGGAGACGACACGAACATTTGTAATGGTTTAACTGCCTTTGCATCATGTCATTTATCTTCCTTTCAAGTGTGTTTATAAACATATATATGTAATTATGTATAATTATAGAAGCAGGCACGGATCTCTATATTAACAATCTGGCATATTTAAATATCCCACATATATTCACTAATACACATGACTTAGCATTTAGTGTACATTACATGAATGAAGAATCTTCCCACATTTTACGTCGAAAATACAGTGCTGTATTTATAGATATTAATGATATGGGAACTGGTTTATCCCATCCTCTGCAGAAAATTGACTGGTAAAAAAAATGTAGGTTTAATGAAAAAAAAAAAAAAAAAAAGATCATGCAATCAGATATAGAATACACAAGCAAAATTTCACATTGTACCCACCCTGTGATCCAAAAGAAAGCCATGCTATAAGTACATGGAGAGCAGTGTTAACAGTGACTGATAAAACCTGCCGGGGTTCTGGCAGTGGAGATACTTATTGAAAGGTGTTTTTGATGTGGCACACTTGGTCCAATGTCTCTAGTAAGTGTGGAAGCTTAAGGTTTGGCAAGGTGTCTTTATTGCACAGCTTTCTGATCGAAATGAGTTATATCTATGTGCCCTAGGAATGGGCTTTTAAAGGGTAAGTTCACCTTTTGCACAAAATTAATAAATGCACATTTTTTTTGCAGGTAAAAAAATGTGCATTTATTATTTTTGCCTGCAGTAGCCTCAAATCCCTGCACCAACGATCAGTAGATCACTGGTGCAATGCAGGTCTCCTGCAAACATGTCAGTATATCTGCTTGCCATACGGGATGTACGAGCAAGCAGATATACTGCTGACAGGAAGAATCAATGAACTATCACAGCGATCCACAGAGCCATGGTAGTTCATCGAGAACTACAAGCTGACAGCTGCTAAGGCTGTGGGGACTTCATTCATTCATTCACAGAACACTGTGAATGAATGACACGGCCGTGTGGGTGGAGCCCTGCATGGCCATGCTGTTTTTAAAAAGTGACAGCTAGTATGGGCAACTTCTCCCTGTACTTCTCTCACAGGGATGGGGGAACAGTGGGCAGTGGCCGCAGAATTGGGAACATGTTACATGTTCCACCCTAAAAATGGGTGGAAATTGTAACATGTTCTCAAAGATGAACTTACCCTTTAAGTTGCAATTCAGCAGCTGGGTGCTGCATTTTGCATTGATACCAATTCAAAAGAAAGCACTGAGATGAATAGTAAACGCATCTCTTTGTCAGGCAAAGCCATGCATAGCTCTGATCCAAACTGTTGCATAAAATTATCAAGCCATGCCATTCCATTAATTTAAATTGCTTTTGCCTGTAGGTAGAAAGTATTTATAGCACTAGCAGAACAGAATCAGCATAACACAGGCATTGGGGGCCTTTCTGCATCCAGGACTAGGTTGAAATTACACAAAGATACTGATATTATCAACCACTTCTATATTTAGGCAAACACAGATTTTCTAAGTCTTAAAAGCGCTATAATACACCTCAACACCTAAAAAGGTCAGCCATGCTGCACTCTTTTCAGTGTTCCACAATGCACATGGAAAAGATAACAGGCGTAAAATACAATTCAATGTTGGTGCTGAAAATTAAGAGCAACTTCCAGCCTTGGTGTCAGCGGCTGCAAAAATAACTCCCCCCCCCCCCAGTGTTGGGGATAATGGTTGCAATAATAACCCCTAGCACTGGCGGCAGTTGCTGCAAAAATAACCCACAAAATTGGTGTTAATGCCTGCAATAATAATAACCTCTAGCACTGCTGTCAGTGGTGTAACAATAACCCACAGCAATGGTGTAAGTGACTGTAATAATAACCCCCAGCATTGGTGTCGGTAGCTGCAATAATAACTCCAGTATTAGCGTAAATGACTGCAATAATAACCCCCAGAAATGGCGTCAGTGGCAGCACTACCAACCCTCTACCTCCCAAATTTGTGGTCAATGGGATTATTTAAACCTCTTGACTGCAATTGCAGCAGAGACCAGACTGAGTGCAGAAGGAATTTTGGCTGCAGATTCTGCAGTGGCTGGGGTGTACAGAGGCTATGTAGTGCAGCAAAGACTAGGCTGTGGGTGCAGGCTATGCTATCTCTGTAGCTCAGGGAGTGTACACACTGGGACGTGAGGGGGCAATGCTTGGCCAGGGATTAAGTGCCCTGCTCGAGTATGAATTATGCATCCAGCGCACCACTGTGTTATCTAATGGAGCCACCACACTCGGGGAAAAACTTGAACGTGTGCATGGCCATGAGAGATCAAGAAGGCACAGGCACTGGAGTGTGGAAGGTATGTTACCTTGACAAAGATTGCCAAGATCCATTGCAGAGGGAAAACATGATGTTTCTTAACTGAGCCCTGTTGTTTTTTATAATAGTAGGTTATGATGGCATTTTCTCCTGCCTGTAAGTGTTTGTGTGAGCAGGGTGGTTCACATTTAATGCACTCACACTTTTTGGGCTCAGATGTCAATCCCCATCCCCTGTGTACTAAAAAATATTTATTGGTTCTGTCTATTCTCGTGCATGTGCTGCAATCTCCACTAATTCCATTGGAGAATTTATACTCCACTGAGGCAAGCGGAGTACTAACATTCCTTTAGAATGGAGAAAAGTGGCGCACATGTGCAGGAGGAAATGAACATAACAGTGACGGAGCCAAGTAAGTCACACAGAGAAGATTCCCAATGGAGTGGGGACAGGTAAGTATAAAGATTCCAAGGACTTTTGGGGATAGGCATAAAATCTCAATAGGTGAAAGGGCACTTAGACTAAGTTCCTCATCCTCTGAAAAGCCTCAAGACCAGCAGGGTTTCCAGTTCAGAGTCCTCTTGAGCTGCCTCAAAGACATGAAATCACTACTTAGCAAAAGGAAAGTCTAAGAGGACTATTCCCAGGACCCACATTGGCCTTGAGGCCTAGCACAGTTCCTGGAAAGCATTGGGAGGCTCAACACGTGGCTATGCAGAGATCCCTGCATAGTAGGTAGGCTTAAAGCAGATGCAAAGGCAAACCTAAACAATACAGGACAATGCTCTTCCATAGAGTAGGCAGTGAAGTACGTTTTGTCACTTAATAGGAGTAAAAGGCACACAGCTGTAATGGATCACAAGGCAAATGAGCAACATTTTATACAGTGAATCCTTAAAGGACCATATCCTACAATTTAACATATTATCACTTTTGGGTTTATGCTCGCCTTTAATCACTACAGTGGCAGACACAGGCTCCCTTGCAGATGCCCCCCCCCCCATTACAAGCCGTCACTGTCTCCTGCATTCCATGGGCAGCCTAAACTCCATCTCATCTACTTTTCAACTGAGTGAAATATGAAAATATTGTCTGATTGAACAGTAATGCATATCAACATGCTGAAACCACCAGAAGCCAAAAACCAACATCCTAAAATAACCCATGCACGCATTGTAAACAAACTATCAAAATGCAACCAAAGTCAAGTTTACAACATTTTCCCAAAAACTGAATCCTAGCTTTTTTATACCTAGTATACATTTTTCAATGACATTTAAAAATTGTATATTTTATATCTCTTTCCTTATTTCTAATTCTTCCCTTTGAACTTGGCAGAATACCAGGGTCTGAAAGTCACATTCCATTATCTGCTTGGGTGTATTTCATGCTACACAGATTAATCTGTGTGTGACATTTAAAAAATAGAGATGTGGAAAAAAAAAAAAAGAAGGAAGAAACCCACCAGCTTTTCATACTTCTAGTGGTATAGGAGTCAGTACAATGATTTTGTGATGCTAAACTAAGACAACAGTAATTAAACAGTCATATGGCATGATAGCCTTTACTACAAACGATCATGCGGCAAGGCCATATGTGTACTCTGCTAAAAGCCGAACTCTACTGCAATCTGTCAGCCCACACTGAAGTCTCACAATTACTGACTTGTCTGCAATCCTAAAATAGCACAATCTTTTTAATCTCTGGTGATAAATGTAAACAAGGCAAGAAGCAAAGAAATCTACAGAAGATGGCATGCAATAAAGGAAAGCAGAGAGAGCATGTTTGGACAGTTAAATGTATGTATAGTACATTTTTTTATGTTAAGGATTGAGTAAGGAAGGGTTAAAACCCCTGCCAGTTTTCTGAATGTCTGTATTGGGAGATATTTTCCTTTACTTCCTTTTCCAGAAATGGGACGTTAGATAAAATCTACACAAAGTAAGGGGAAATACCTTGTACCACTGTTGTCCCGGTAAATGGCACCACCATTTGAAGATTTACCCTTAAAATTTGTTTTGGGGCAACGCCAAAATCTTGGATTCCCCACAATTGCTTTTTTGGTACCAATGGTCAATAGTGGCCAATATTTCTGATGAGGAAGGGTCCAGCCTTTTCCCTCTCTATCCAAAACTAAAAAAAGATACCCATTTTTGCCTCACAATGTACTCCATAAGTAAGGCTGGCCATAAATGTCCTGATGAAAAAAAAAAAAAAAAACTAAAAAATCCTCTGGATTGTGAGCATCCCATGTCATTAGCTGGCCACACCTAAGCTGATCCTTCACTCTCAATTGGTGAAACACAAAAGGATCCAAAGTACAATGTACACACTGTTGTCAGTAAAATATCTATGGATCTGCCTTACAATGGGTAGAATCTGCCATGGAAAACCCCCGCAACCACACACTACAACAAATGTGCAAAACTGGGATGAGGGATTCAGAGTATGCTTGTTTAAAGTAGACATTATTTGGAAATAAATGCAATTCAGTAGCTACCTGGCAAACCTTTAGAAATGGCTTTTAACAGCCATGGCAGGCACCTCAGATACAGTGTCTTGAAAAAGTATTCATATCCCTTGAAACTTTCCAAATTTTGTCATGTTACAGCCAAAAACATAAATGTATTTTATTGGAATTTTATGTGACAGACCAGCACAAAGTTGCACATAATTGTGAAGTGGATATTTGTAAACAAGTTTTAAAACCATTTATCATTTTCCTTCCACTTCAGAATTATGTGCCACTTTGTGTTGGTCTATCACATAAAATCCCAATAAAATACATTTACGTTTTTAGTTGTAACATGACAAAATGTGGAAAATTTCAAGGGTTATGAATACTTTTACAAGACACTGAAAAAGGATTTTTGTACTTACCATAAACTCAGTTTTTTGGAGTTCAGTTATTTGGAGACCGTTATATGATACTGCTACTCTACAGCAGGATTTGGACACCAGAGAACAAAAAAGCCATTGGCCACACAGATGTAACCGTCCCCTAAACCCCCGAAAGCTCTCAGCATGCTTCACGTTTATTACCAAGCAATACTAGGAGAAGATCACCAACATAGAGGTGTGAGACCTGTGTCCATTAATAAAACGCCAAAAATACATATTTTACGTTATTTACAAAATTCATTACACAGGATTCAGTTATTCATAGATAATTGGGATGTCTTAAAGCAGGCCAACTGAGGAGTGGCCAACAATAACAAAATTAAAACAATCCCACCAAACAATACAGTAAAACGAAGATCAGCTTGCAAGTCAAAAAGCAACCTGAAAGACCCTACACCCATAGCTGACTTCAGAGGAGGCCTGAACATCTACCTGGTAAAACTTGTCTTGCCTTCTTCTGGGCCAACTGTGGATGTAGGATTATAACTTTTTTTAATTTTTTATTTTTTTTATGGTTGAACTGGATGGACTTTTGTCTGTTCTCAGCCAGACTAACTATGTAACTATGTCAACAGAAAACCTGCTGGCAGTCTTGCAAATCTGGAACACAGTTGCCTGATGCCTAACAGCCAAAGACGCATTTATTTGAGCTACTGATAAACAAGGGGTATCAAGTATGACAAACTGAGAGTCAGTCTTTCTAATGGAAGCAGCGGCTGAGAGGTAGACCTGCACAGCATGAATAAAATATAGTCAGCTAAGAGATATTTTCTTTTGGTTTACGGGAGCTGGCTAAAGAGACAGAAGAACACTGACTAGAAAGGATTGTTTTTTTTTTTTTACAGTACAAGGCTCTCATCACAGACAGGTTCCTCACAGGATGGCAACAAGGAAAGCAACCTGGTGAGTAAAGGGTGGAAAGGGAAATATCCCTGATAGGTTCAAAAGGTGTTTTTTGATCTTACCTAGGTGGATGCAGCATCAGTCTTTAAAATATTTTTACAGGTCATCAGTTTGAAGTTAAATGTGAGCTCTGGTGCTAGAATTACTGTTTTCACTCAGACATTTGTGGCAATATCTAATATGTGTGGTGCAATCAATGTTTGGAACTATGTGCATGTTTGCATTTGTGCGAGTACGGCGTTACGGGGGGGATTGGGTTTTTTAAATTATTATTTTTATATATTCTTGTATTACTGTCTGGCTTGGTCACAATGGTCGCCAGGACAAATAGAGAGGGAAAATCTACCTACCGGAGACACAAACTGCAATACAAACTTGACAGGGCTTTTCACTTTTCAATACATATACTTTGAAGTGGAACTTCAGTCTATCTCCTTAAGTGGCCCTGCCTCCTCTCCTCCAATCATGGCTATTATGGCGCATGTGCAGACATGCCCATGGGCTCTGCCCCAACATGCGACCCAGTGAAGTGAGGTACCATCTATGTCGCTTGTGGCCGTCAAGTGAACAAAAGATGGGATGATTGAAGGACCAGTAAACCAGCTGGGAGGAAAAAATGCCAGCGGTGAATAGTGTGTACTCCAAACCAGAAAAAACTGTCGACCAGACTGCAAATGACATCACAGAAAGTGACATATCACCACCCAAAATCCATGAAGCTGGATGTCTCCATGGTAAGGTTTTGAGGCTCCACCTCTTTGTTAAGCCAACTGTGGATTTGTTACACTTTCTGGATATAAATGGCACATCCTTCCTGTCATTAGATTTCTCTCAAAAAAGAGGACATAGTATTGTAGCACCTGCTTCGTGTTCAGTATATGGATTCTTTTGGTCCTTCACAACAGTTTTGGGACCTCTAATATAATTGATGGGTTTTCCCACAGACTACATCTCATCTGGTTGTCTATGCAATTTCAATTGACTTGCACCATATACCCACAACCACATTGTATGGCTATCTGTTGCTTTAAGCTCCACACATCTGAGTGCGCCAAGGATCTCTTTATGGCCCCCAAAATAAAAATCTGTTTATCCTCCTGAGCATACACAGGATATAATGCTTGTTTTGCCTAAGTGGGAATCAAATAGACAGCCACACTTACCTTAATCTATGCAGCCAGGGCTCTGGTCTTCAATTCCGCATCAGAAAGTGAAGAGGCCCTCAAGGTCATCCTGTATATCACAGTACCAGCTAGTCCTACAGTGTATGTGATGATGTTGTCAAGAGGGGTGGTGATAGGACCAGAAAATAAGAGTGGTTTAGTGACTACTGATTTCCCTTCTACAGTGGAGAGGAAGCCTAAAGGACTGTGGATTAACACCTTCCTGCCCGACCTATAGCAGATTGACAGCCAGGCGGGGTGCTTCTTCTTCTAAGTGGACGTTATATGACATCCTGTCAGAAGGTGCTGGTGACAGATTACTACACTGGCTCGCTGTCAGTGTCATGTGACCGCTGTGACCAATCACAGCAGATGACATGACAATTGTATACAATGGATGGCTTCTTTTCATGCCATCCATTTTATACAATTGTGTTGTTAGCTCTGATTGGTCACACGATACAGACAGGGCCAATCACAGAACATCTTTATTATGTGATGAGCTTTGCCCAATCACAGCTAATCACAACAAAAAGGCTGAATGAATCAGTGTCATTCAGCAACAGTGGTTGCTAATATCAATGAAATATATTGGTACCTGCAATCATAATGTGTAAAAAAAAAAAATTAAATCCTGATCATTTGCCCAGAGTAGTACAATGTTACTATGGTAACATTGTATTGCTCTGGTCATAGTATGTTGGGAAAAAAAATAGTAAAAAAAAGAAAAAAAATGTAATAAGAAATTGAAAAAAATGATTACAATATTTTTTTTATTTTACATACTGTCACCAGTCAGTGTTCCTGATCACCGCCTCAGCAGTTCTTAGATAATGCTGTACTGGACTGGTGACAATATGTAAATAAAAAAAAAAAATTATGAATCAGTTGTGAGGTGATCAAATACCACTAAAAGAAAGCTCTATTTGTGGGAAAAAAAATTACAAATTCCATTTATGGGCAGCGTTGCATGAACACGCCACTGTCAATTAAAGTAACGCAGCGCCGTATTGCAAAAAATCAAGTGGTTAATTAACAGGAAGTAGTTGGCATGTTATTTATGAGATCCAACAGACGAATGCCATCCAAAATGCAATATAAGGGATTTTGCAAAGGAATCACCTGCATTTTCACAGTTCATATGATCATCACCTTCGATAACAGACATATTGACTGACGCAGACACAAGACTGCCTGCATGTGATTTATTGGATAATTGCTGTATATTAGTACAAACGGTCTCACTTATAAATGTAAGATTACGCTTATATCTACAACCACCATTATCACAAAATAGACATATTGGATTACAACCTGTCCAGGAACTAATGAAACACAAATACTTTTTGAAGTGTGAACTTCCCATAAAGAAATAAGCTATTTGGTAAGCAATGCATGTGGTATAACTTATTATTTATCAGCAAATGGGCTGCCTAGAGGCATCTTTATTTAATATTTTCCAGTGAAAGAACTTTTTTATGCATAGCATAATTAGTGGTATTAAAGCTGAATTAAACTTTCTCAATCAACATTAACTATGTTTTAATCCTTAAGCTGTTAGCATTAATAAACAGATAGGAAGCAATAATACATTTTTTTGCTTCAACTTTTTTTTTTTACATTTCTTTAGTTACTTCTAGTTGATGTCATACATTTCAGGAATCTTCCTGGGCATTTTTTTTTTCTTTTATTTGCAGAAGGGGGGGAGGGGCTTTCTCAGCACACCCTCCTGCCTGCATGTCTAGGCTAAGAGTAGAGGAATTCCAGGAAGTAAATGCTACATGAAAAACATTTGCCCTTACTCAAAATGGCCATGGCTAGAAATGCTAGGTGTGTGTTCTTCAAAGTGACTTCTCAACAAAATAAACCATGCATACATGGATGGATGAGTTTGCTTTGAATATTAAAAATGAATTACATTGCAGTTTCAATTTGTGGTTTTCAGATACAGTTTAACTCCACTTTAATAATTCACAATTAATATTCAGTGGGTTTGACTGATTAACATGTAATATAGAAGGAGGGTAACAATTGGGGACACAGGCCAAATTCAGTACTATTTTTGATGAGACATTTGAGCACCCTTGTTGGCATGTTGTTTGGTACAGGTTTCCAACAATGTTACCAGAATCACCATCTTTCAGCTAACACCTCTACTGGAGGTTCTCTTGCCCTCTTGCCAGTCTTATAATCACCTGTAGAGTGAGATATAACTGACAACAGTTGGCTAGGATTGAATAGAGAATGCACTGGCCTGGTTCAGAAGGTGTTGACAGGTTGCTCTGTGGCCTTATCGGAGATGTCACTAGATTAGGGACAGGTGAGTATTAGACTGCCAGGGATAAGCTTCAATGTAAGTTTAACTGAATAGATACAATTTAACAAACTAACAAGACCTTGGAAAGACTTAGAGGAATTTACTAAAACTGGAGCAGACATAATATGAAGCAGTTGTGCACGTCAACCAACCAGCTTCTAGCTTTTTTTTTTAAAAACCTTAACTGAATAAGCTGAGGCTAGAAGCTATGGGATACTATGCACATCTGTTCCATATTCTTTCTGCTCCAGTTTTAACCCCTATATGCGGCCGTGCTAGCCGCGTTTTGCACGTACACAAGAGCCCATTCATTTAAATGGACTCCCGTGCCACGCAGGGAAGAAGTCCCTGCACTTCTTCTGAAAACGCAGCCCGCACGGAAACCTCGGTTCCCAGTACGGTTGTGTTTTCCAGTGCGGGCGGCGTGCCATTAGAACTAATGGCACCCACCCGCGTGTCCGCATTCCTCTGTGCGGTTGGTGCGACTGCACGGATTTTCACGTGGATCCGCAGCGGCTCCACCCACACATATGTGAACCAAGCCTAATAAGTTCCTCCTATATGCATAGGATGCCCCACTGTAAGCCTTTTTAACAGTGTTTGCCACCAAACATATCTATTGTGATGTATACATAAAGTGTATGTAAACCTCAACAGTGACCTGAACTTATTTGGTTACATTTGGTGTGTTAAATATACCAATGAAAGTATTTTGTTATATCTGTTTGGTAAGTGAAAAAAAAATACCAGTTCATCCTGCTCTAAATCTTGTCAAGTGATAATGCCCTCTGAACGAATTTCCCATAGAACTGGATGTATACAGTATGTACTGCAGGAGCAATGCTCCAGTTAAGTCTACAGTAGGTGCAGGCAGCCCGGCTCTAGATTTTTACTGTCCTGGATGCAGACAACACAGGAGGCTGCTGCAGTCTAAAGACTGAAAGTGGAACTTCACTCTCTCAATCAACACTAACTATTAATCCTTATCATTCTAGCATTAGTAAATAGATAGGAAAGTATTTCATATTTACTTGTTTTAAACTTTTTTTTTACATTTCTTCAGTTACTTTCTTGTTTCCGTGCTTAGGCAAATGATGTCATGCATCCCAGGAGTCTTCAGGAGGGGAGGAGGGGCTCAGTTAAGGCAGATGAATTGTTGATCCCAGGAAGTAAATTCATCTGCTCTTACTGAAGATGGCCGCAGCCAGAAAAGCTAGAGGTGATCAAAGTTACTTCTCAGCAAAATAAAGCATGGAGACATGGATAGATGGAAGAGTTTGCTTTGAATATTAAAAATTAATGAAATAGTGCTTTTGGTTTGTGCCGCTCAGGTGCAGTATAATTCTGCTTTCAGTAATCAGCTGGGGGATGCTGGCTCCGCTTATGTAGTTTAAAGTTCTTTGAAGAGAGGCTGCAGAAGGCTTATTTAATTCATACACTTTTCCTTTAAGCGGGACTACTAACATGGTGGAAGGATGTTGTAGCTGACCTTAACCCCATAGCTGAAAGCAGCCATGTCTTCTTAAATAACCAAGGTTCTATGAGCACTTAACTACTAAACTGTTCAGTCAGTTGATTAGCTGAGTTGCAGTGTGCAAGAGAAAGAAGGTATCATACTAAATACATGTTCTAACCTTCAAAAAATAGAAATTTTAAAGTTGATTTGAGTTGGTGTTATAACGCCAATGTACCATTCCAATGTTTTAGCATACATCAAATTACAGTATAAACATGTTTTATACTAGTACAGTATACCAGTCATGAGAGAAATTCTGAAGCTGCCACGGCAGACCACCTTCTGAAAAGGCAAGTTGATTGACTGTCATGATGACCTACTGGCTTTACCAGTGTTTAAACCAATGACCCAAAATGAATATGCAGATCAGAAAAGTGACAAGCCCATGGTCCATGCTTCAAGTTAGTGACTAAAAATAATAAAGTAAGAGGCACAACACAATGTGCAACTAGTAATTTCAAAAGAAGAGTTCAGCAATGGTACCTTCCACTTTATGCCACATGTTGAGAAAAAATAAAGAATATTAATACATTATAAAAAGTTTATACTTTTACGTTTCTCACCTCTGGTGTAACATCTCTTGGAGCAAACCCAGTTCCCCCTGTCGTTAAAATCAAGTTAAGTTCTTTTTCATCGCACCAATCTATTAAGGATTCCTGGCAAAATATAAATAAATAATATCCACGTGAGTGAAATCATCATCTTAGCAATGATCATGTGCAAATAACGAAAAAATGAATTACAATCTAAATACTGTATGCAAATTTGAATGGAAAACAATTTAAAAGGACAAATGTACTTTCAGACAAAGTACACTAACTGACCTGCCTGAGATAAACCACACTAAAAAAACCTCTCACTCCAAATGCTTACTTACCTAAGTAGAACCGCGTCTTTCTCAAAGCTGTAGCATTGTTTGTATCCTGATTGAACCTGTGCAGTTACCCATCAAAGACTTGTATAGAGTCATGTCCCAAAACTAGGAACTCTCTGGAAATGGTACTACACAAACATATTAGGACTCAATGGGCAGGCGATGCCAAAGGCAAACAGGATATTAGCCAGAAAGGATGGACCACAGCTGTCCTACTGATGTAAGTAGCTGGGAAAAGCAGTTTTACATCTCCCAAGAGTTCAGCTTTAACAATTTAGGGGAGCCATTCCTTCTATATGCTAATATGAGTATTCCTAATAAAAGGAGAAAGGATTCCCTGAAATGTTAAAGTCTTCAGTACTGCTGCTTATGACTGTATCTCTACATTTCATCATTAATTTAAAAAGCAAGCATCTTATTAAATAGAAGCCTGAGGTGTTTTCTTTTAATATTTCTATTGGTGTCTGTTTCTCAGGATCAGCTGAAATGAGATAGCACCATGCAAAAGATGATAAGTACACATTTACTAATGCTCTGGTTTCAAGGCTGGGCAGATATTTTGTATCTAAGCTAAGGAAAAAACTATACTTTTTTATTTCAGTAAGACCACACTTGAAAGATGCAACACTACGCTGTATTAAACACAAATGTGATGTGCTAACTCCTCAAAAATGGCCCGCATATTGCTTAATTTTTACTTTATTTTTTAGTCTATTTTATTATTCATCTATATGCAATTATGCTGATGGGGGCATTATTGTTTTTTATTTTGCAATTCAATCTATATTTCATTTGTATTTATGTGGGCCGTTTTTGTATGTCAGCATTCATGTCCATAGTATTAGTTTAATACTGGCCCTTTAATTGATCGCTGGGGCAACCACACAATTAGCTGTGGGTCTCACTTAAAAGGATGAACGTCACAGGGCTCCTTACCCTGAAGATGTCATGTGATCAGTGAAGCAACGCATCTGGCAGATCCTGGTGACGTCACTTCCAGTCTTGCACAAACCGGTACGAGCGATGTGAGGAACCATCTTGATTGATGGCTACGGTCATGATAGTTGTTTTACTATCCTTGTGAGTTTATTTCTACGTTTATAAAACGGTGTAAGTTTAATGGGGTTGCATTAGGATTTGTTCTTTTCCCTACTAAACAAATACCACATAATCCCATTGGATATCCTGGAGTCCTTTCCCTTAAAGGGCCAGAGTCAATGAAATCGCTGCTAAAGGCCAGCAGTGGATCAGCAGAAATCGTTCAATATCCCTAAGTGTTTATGACCTATTTGATAGGTCAAAGGGAAGGTGAGTGTATGGTGCACCTATTCGGTGATGGTAAACACTATGGTTTAGTTGGCACGGTGGAGAAATGCAACCATTTGATTATTACACTTTGCAGCACATTTTTTTCTTTAATGTGAGTGCATATCTGAGTGCCTTTAATTAGCAAATCTAAAAATTGATGTTGCATTATGGTATATTTTTGTTTTTTTGCACGGTCTTGGAGCCAAAGGTCCAATGAAGATCTAGCACGTGGAAGGAACACTATATGGATCAGAAATTTGGAGGCTACATAGTCCTTCTAAAAGCATGTTTGGCCTATTATGACTTATAGGTCAAACCTCAAGGTGAGCAGGGAGTGAAGCCACAATTCAAGCACGACGTTGAATATTGCTGGATGATAGCACAACATATGTTGGATTAGACTGATACAATTCCACAATCCTTTTTTTGGACTGACACTGCATGTTTTTTAGACCTTATGTTTTAAGAATTTGAGGAATTAGAGCATCACATTTGTGTTTAATTATTTAATTTGAGTGTGAGTACACTAGATCAGTGAGTGCAGCAATCTCCACCTTCCTTTATTGCATTTGGGGTATAGCAGAGCAAAAGCCTTTACTATTTGTACTTTTACTACTACTGTATTGTTAAGAGTATAGATTGTAATTAAAAGAATCACTGAAAGCCATGTTCTTCAGCAGAAGGCAGGTGCTTCGGGAGTGGGGGGGGGGATCCCAATAAATGTTTTTCATTTCTAAAAGCACCAGACTATTCCATACCATTAATGACCCATGAGGTAGCAATGCAAGTTACCAGCCCTTCATGGGTAAGAATGTTGCACTCTGAAGTAAAATTAAATGGTGACTAAGAGGGGAGTGGCTAGAAATAGCCCAGAGCACAAGCCTGCAGTTCCACAGCTTTACTGTCAGTTATACTGCACAGAATGGGCAAAAGAAAGAGTGCCCAAGCCTCCTGAAGTAATACCTACTCTCACACAACGAACAGCTTCAATAGCAATTAAAGCATATTTTGAAAATCCGAACTCGAATACTCGACTTTGACCTTTCAAGATGACAGCACCATGAGACTCAACAATTCTTATCAATAGAAATTTATTTTCAACCTTACTGCCAGAAGAGAGAGAAAATCATCCATACTCCAGAAGACCTTGTTGACTTTGCAGTCACCTTGGTATGACCCAATTCCTAAACCACCTCAAAAAGTAACACCACACAAATGCACCAGACCCTTGAAAACACAGTTGCAATTTCGTGAGGATCACAAACACATTCTTACAGTCACAATGCAAAACTCTCCTTAGCTGGTCCATGACTACTTTTGCCTTGGCCATAAGAATATTCCATACCTTCACTTTAACCTCCCTGGCGGTATGATTATTTCAGATTTTTGGTGCTGAAAGCGGTACCATTATTTTGCATGGAAATTTGGCGGTTTATATTGTAGGCCTGTAATTCTTAGGAATAACTCACTGAAATCTGTCCGAATAAGAGTCTAGTAAACATCCCGGGTAGGATAAAACTTGAAACACGAAATCATATATTATAATTTAATAAATAATCATAAAAAAATAATATAATAATAAATTTAATTAAATAATATAATCAAACCAAAAACACTGAAATTTGAAATATAGCGCAAAGTCGCAAAATTGTTTTCAGTGTCTGATGACAAATTTCTCCACAAATCATTATCACTCAATTCTGCAAGTGGTTCTGATTTACTATCGCTGTTCTCTAGCTGGTCTAAAACCACTTATGACCTAAAGGGACGCTTTTTGGACGCCATGGACGTTTCTCAGTTTTCAGGCAATAAGAACAGTAAAAATGCAGGCAGGGCACAGGACAAAGCACTCGGGACAAAATGTATGTGAGTTGGTTTGATACAGTAATGTTTTACTATGTGATTTTAGTGAATGTCACTTTTTGTCATTTTCAAATTTCCCGCTGTTTCATCCCCCATACGTCCCAACACTCGCAGGGGACGGAACCCAGAAGACAGATGCTGGCTTCCACCGGATTACATTGCCGGGGACACTGCAGGAGGGACATCGCGGGAGCGCAGGACAAGGTAAGTGATCAAGGGATCGCGGAGCAGCGCCGCATGGTATTCCCGAGTGTAGCTCGGGGTTACTGCTTGTGGTACTGAAACTTTACCCTGAGCTACACTCGGGAATACCGCCAGGGAGGTTAACCATTCATAACCACTTCCTAGACCAGATTTAATATTTCTTTTACAGGTTTTACTTGGGTTGTATTTTTTGTTGTTGAATTATCTCCCGCTATCTGCAATATTGGTGACTTTGAAATGACACAAATATGGCTCAGAATATACCATCTAACACTGCGCTTTTTTTTTTTTTTTTTACACCCATCTTGAGTTCTGCGTTATACTATTGGGTGATTACACCCATAAAAAAACAGACAGCTTTGTGAAATTCCATACTACAAGACGACTGATACGCTACGGAGATAAAATAATTATATGCACCTGCACTGATAAAAGCATTGCTAAATATAACATATATAACATAACATTGGTATACAGAACATCTAGGCTGCTCAGCTTGATGCATTTTGTCACATAGGACTTTGTTGAAGGGATGAGATGGGCTGGATAGTCTGATGGTCACAGGGAAGTTGAAATACTCCCGGGGTGACACAGGTTTATCAAGCTGAGCAGCACAGATGTTATTTACACCATTTGTTATGTCAAGTGCAGGTTGCGGCACCTTGAAATGTGAGTGTATTTGTCAATGGCATTCATTTTTGTTTTTTTAATAAAATGGTCCAGTATTATCTGGAGTATTATATGTTTTTAATATACAATCCGGATATCACGAGATATATGCAATGTGTGCAAAAGTCTGGAGTGGAATAGGACCGCTTTAGGGAATACGATTCTCACATAGCATATATGACCTAAAATTGAATTATGGCCATAGAGTTCTGGTGATTTTGAAGTTATACTTTAGGGGGTGGGCAGTTTGATGGTGTTGGAAAATTGGTATATGTCACATTCATGCAAGGGTGATGATTGTGGATTGGTTTATGGACCTTTGGGCTATAGAGATTTTTTTGGAGTTTTTATACATAATTTTGGGTTTATTTAGAAGTTTCAAATATATAATGTGCCATATATATATTATTTAATTCAATTTTTTTTTGTATAACACTATTTACTGCTCAGTCAGGTCCACTCTTGGGGGTTGAGTCACTCCCAACAAACCATTCCTCAGTGGTATGTTTTACCATAATGTTTTATTACACAACACAAATACAGTATAAGCCTTAAATGGCAGCAGTGGCAAACAACTGTAGGCAAAAATATCACTGAAATACTGCATACTCTACCTACACATCTGACTGTGGCATCAAATATTAAAGTTACATCTGCTTGCTTGTCCCCTTTAAGTAGCTTTCCTGTAGTTTAAGACAAGGAACTGCTTAGTTTTCAGCTCCAATATTATATAATAGTCTCCAATATTGAGCGAACATCACTCCCTTTAACCAAATAAATCCCCTTGTCCACATTTCCTCCTCAGCTGCTCTGGTGTATAGACCTCAATAAAAATGTATTATTTACCTACTAAAATTCTTATGCTGTACAAAACCTTTCATCTGACATTTAAATTATCACATTGTGTTAAGCTGATATAAAGCAAAAACGTAAAAGCAAAAGTAGTAGTGCAGTAGTAGCATACATACTTTGTGCTAAAATGTGTTCTCCTTTCTCATTTCAGAAAATTTAGAGGTATGGTAACTAGGATTAGGAACTGTTAAGATTTTGTCCTGAACCATCAAAACAATTCCAATGCCACACTTGTTAAAACAAATAATGTACATAAAATGTATTCCAGGGAATATCCAACTGCCTCTCGGGGGATCAGGTAGGAATTTACTTCCCAGCAGGAGCAAATTGGATCTGGTTTGCTGGGGTTTTTTTTGGCCTTCCTCTTGATCAACTGTGGGTATAGAAGTATAACTTTTTTTTTTTTTTATGGTTGAACTGGATGGACTTTTGTCTTTTTTTCAGCCAGACTATGTAACTATGCAACTATGTACTTTGCTCAAGAATTACTGGTTTAAAAAAGGGGGATTTAAAAAAGTTTCATTTCTTAAACACACTTATATACATTTGAAATTTCCATTTGTCTGCAAAAATATGGACCATGGATTGTATTAATATGTAAGAATTATAGTGATAATAGGTTGGTCAAATTGCTATTTCTTTTTTTACCCTAATTATCAGACAAATCTGCAACACTGCAATCTGCATGCAGCCTGCTCCAAACATTTAATCACGTCTTGTCAGAAATTGCCAGGACTTCAGTCTTTAGTGCAGAAACACTGGTGGTCGAACAGGTCCAAACAGTTTGAACAGTTTCATGAATTGTGCTCAAAATTTGGAGTTCACCAACTTTTCCCCAAAACCCCTTAAAGGGATAATAATCAGGCTATTATAAAACAAGGCATACAGTAGAAAGCAGGGCATTGCCATGGAACACATGCCAATATTATAAAAAAGAACAGTGGAAAAAGGCCTTTCAAGGGTAAGACTGAAAATACACAAATCCTTTAAATTACAGGTTTGGACATGCCTTAAAGTTATACCTGATGTTAGGTGTACAGTGTGATAATTGTGCGCACATATATGGACAATGACAACCATAATTTGGATCATACTCTGCAAATGTCATTCTCACTCCAAATCATTCTCTCCCCCTCCTTTTCTTTGAATGGAATGTGTGTGTGCTGAGGTCAGGAGTACACAGGGCACAGATGGATACGCTTCATAGTTATAAACCCAATTAGCTGGTTCCAGGATGTCTGTCAGGCTCTTGCCTTGGCCTTGGTCATAAAGTTATAAATCCGTCAGTCACTGGACATGAAAGCATTCCAGAGTGGCAGTAAAACATACATCCCACTGGAAACCACTTTTTCATACAATTTCATAAATCCCGGCAGGAACAAGGTACAATAAAAAAAAGCATATATTCAGATAGGTCATTTTAATACAAGTCGCCTGATACCTTACACCCCTAGATAACGTCTACCAGAGAGCAGAAAGCGATATCTCTTTAACCGGCACAGCCAGATATGTCATATTTGATGTCTGGACGTTCAGAATATGGTTCTGCATATTAACCTGCCAGTGTCTAGGCTGATGCATGCACCTATGGAAGGTTATTGACCATGGTATAAACTTGCGAGGAATTTGGGACACAGCCTGGGTCTCCGCCTAACCCCCCTCCCTAAATGAGGTGATTGGCCCTTGGCTTCAGTAGACACCCCCTGCTGGGACACTAGAAAAAGCTGTCATGCATGGAGAGAAGGAGTTGAAGAGACTCTTCCTTTTAACATCAGGAACCAACTTCGGGAGAAAAGGTACCCTTTTGTTCAGTACACTTGAACTCTGCTTAAACCAGGACTTCTGGAAGTATTCTACCTTCTTAAACTTCTTTCTTTTATATCTCTGTTGTGTTATTGCTCTCTTTATATATATATATATATATATATATATATATATATATATATATATATGTTACATCTTTTCTGTAAATATTTTTATTGCACCATTTTGACCTTTTTAGTAATAAATCCTATTTTCGGAAAAGTGTTGAATTGTTTCTAAAGCTCTTTAATGCAAACTAAGAATCCCTGTCTCTGAAGAGTGCTACTGTGTGTATACAGTGACAGTGTGTATACAGACGCGTATTCAACATCATAGTGTTACTGTTGAGATTTGTGAGTTTCCTCCTTCTCTGTAAAAAGGTGGTGGTGGCAGTATGAAGGGTTAATTGCGTAATTACCTGACCCAGTAACAATCACTCTCAGGCGGCTGGCACATAGATTGTGGTCCAGTGAGCTGGAAAATCTCTGTGCAGGGTGCAGGTGAAAGTGGCATTGTTACGCAAGTGGCAGCGTGATTTTAGATTGGATAGTCCTTCGTTCACAAGTCGGTGAGAAGAGCTGGGGGTCCGACGTCGCGCCTGTCACATACAGCATGTATTTCAAAGACAGCCTCAGCAATAGTGTATTCAGGCAGGGTATAATTGGCTGTGGAATTAATTTTATTTTTCTGAAATCAGTGTAGCTTACATACAGCAGTTGCACCCCTAACTGCTTCACTTCAGTTACAAATAAAGATATTTTAACTTGCCTATAAATTCCATATATTGCAGTAGAGTACAGGACCACTAGCAAATGTTTTGAGGGCATGCCCCCTGGGTGTCCCCCTATAACCCTACCTCTCTCTCAGTCCTCTGTTTTTTTAAACAGTCAATGCGGTGTAACACAGAAACAATGGGAAGAGTGGTTTGTGCTCTGTATTGTACTCCAAGATATGAAATTTACAGGTAAGTTGAAATTACAACAACAATTACAAGGTTCAATGGACCCAACTCAGAATGCTGATGCAAGAACCTTGCAGCTGATGGCTGCATCCATAGGGGACTGGACATCTATCTGGTAGAACTTAGAAAATGAAGAGAAGACCAGGCGGAAGACTTAAAAAGCTTGACAACAGAGCCTTGATACCCGTACGTTCAGAAATCTGCTACCGACCTGGCGAAGTGAGCAAGTTTTCTTATCCACCTAGCATTGGTGGATTTTGAAGCAGGATATCCCTTGAGGGTAGAACAAATAGGTAAGTCCAGCTTTCCAATATAATCTGTTGCTCTGATGATGTCTAGACAGTGAAGAAAATTCTCCTTTGAGTGCTGAGGAGCAGGGCACACTGAAGGAAGGACTAGGTCTTTGTTGAGAAAAAGGCTGACACCACCTTAGGAAGCAAGGAAGGTCTTGGGCACAAGACTACTTTGTTCTTGTAAAGAATGAGGAATGGCCTCTTACAAGAGAGGGCCGCTAACTCAGACAGATTTGAAGGGTGGTTTTTGCATGGCAGAGGGAACCAAACTGAGGTCCTAAGCAGGCATATTGTGTTGTAAGGGTGGTTTGATTCGAACCTTGAATAAAGGTTTTTACAAGAGAAAATGAGGCCAAAGTTTTTGGAAAGGGTACTTAAGGACAAGTTGTGGTAAAGTCCCCGTTGCAGGAAGGTCAAAATGCGAGGAACAGAGTAATCTCTAGGAATGAAGTGGTTGTGTTCACACATAGCAAAGAAAGCTTTTTAGGTATAATAGCAGATCTTTCTGGAAGTGACTTTCCTTGCCATGTGAGAATGTGAGAACAGAATAACAGAATCCAGGACATCTTTGTCTATCAATACCTGGGGGGCCTCAACAGCCCTGCCGTTAAAGCCAGTGACTGAGATTCAGGATAGGATAGGGGCCTTGAAACAGTAGGTCTAGCATGTTTGGAAGAGGTAAGGGATCTTCTCAAACGTCTGAGTATAATTGTTAACTAGATCTAAAAGTCATAGGATGTTGATCTTTTAAAAAAAAGTATAGCTAAAGCAGTTATAGTTTGGTAAACATTGGACCGTGGCACAATAGTTTGATGGCATAGTTTGTGAGCTTAAATGGTTAGAAACAAACACCTCATTTAAGGCCTGCCTATAATTTTTTTGTTTTGAATAGTATACTGTATTCAACTTTTGTGTATACTGTGGCAATGGGGGGGGGGGGTAAATGCATGGTGGATTTGGTGCAAACTAGTTAATGCACGGTAATGTGGTGGCAGGCTGCATTAAAGGGCAAGCTCCAACAACCGTTGAGCAACAAGTGTATGTTGCACACTCCAAACATAAAAATCAATTCCCTAGCGAAAATAAAATATAGCTCTTACCTCATGAAATATAAACTATATTATATATATATATATATATTCATATTCCACGACCACTTTATTGGGTACACCTGTTCAATTTCTTGGTAATACAAACTGCTAATCAGCCAATCACATGGCAGCAACTAAATACATTTAGGCATCTGGATGTGGTAGAGACGACATGCTGAAGTTCAAACTGAACATCAGGATGGAGAAGAAAGGGGATTTAAGTGACTTGAGAATGGCATAGTTGTTGGTGTCAGACGAGCTGGTCTGAGTATTTAAAAAACTGCTGATCTATTGGGATTTTCACACACAAACAAACAAATCTCTAGGGTTTACAGAGAATGGTCCGAAAAAGAGAAAATATCCAGTGAGCCACAGTTGTGTAGACAAAAAGGCCTTGTTGATGTCAGAGGAGAATGGGCAGACTGGTTTGAGATGATAAAAAGGCAACAGTAACTCATGTCTGATTCTGATTAATGTTTCCAACAGCTTGTTGAATCTATGCCTCAAAGAATAAAAGCAGTTCTGAAGGCAAAAGGAGGTCCAAGCCAGTTCTAGCAAGGTGTACCTAATAAAGGGGCCGGTGAGTGTATTTTTTATATACATATATATATATATATATATATATATATATATATATATATGTGTGTATGTATGTATACACATACATACATACACACTAGAGTGATGAGTCCCCTGTCTTTATCCATTTAAGAGGCATCAGAGGGTTTATGGAACAGCAGAAAAAAAGTAAAATGCAGGAAATAACCCAGAGTAAAGTTGAGAGCAGACAGTTGTATGAATAAAAAAAATGGTTTAGACTGCTGAATTGTGGAGAACTGTTCAAGTCTGTCTCTCTGCTGAAGAATATCCCAAAAGCTCTTGGACTGTGATAGCCCCGTGGGTAAAGCCTTAAGTTGTGCGATGCGGTTTGTTATGCTGAAGGTGTGTGGAATTTATTTATTTTTATTGTGCTGAAGAAAAGCCACTTTCTGTTTGCTAAAGGAAGCATTGTTTGTTTGCCTTTCGGGAGATATAAAGGTGGTTTCTGTTATACTACTGCACTGGTGATCCCTGGCCCCCTGAACACTATATTTGGTACATGGATGCAGACAGACAGCACGGAAAAACCGTTTTTACCTTAGGTTCACACCTAAGCATTTTCTGCAGCGTTTTCCATTTTGCAGAAACGCAGTACAGTCCATTTAACATGCTTTCCCATGGGACATGTTCTCACCTCCGCATTTTCACCAGGTCAGGGACTTTTTTGAATGCAAAAAAGTTGTGTATTTGGTGCTATAGACTTCAATGGAAAAGCTGCGGAAAAGCATCTATTGCGTTTTTGCTGCATTTTTGCTGTGTTTTTGATGCGATTTTTTTATGCAATTTGGTTTTCAATCTGCCTAGCAACAAGAAAAATAAAAAAAAGAGAAAAAAATATGCAAAACACATCAAAAACGTGGCAAAAACACAGGTGCAAAAACTCAACACAAATTGCAATGCAGAAATGGGTCAAACGCAACCTGTATAAGTGTGAACCTAGCCTAAATCCTGAAAACAGACGTTTAAACAGACCGTGTACCTTTGTGCATGTTATGGGCTAAACCCACACAGGCTCAAAAATCTGCAAAAAGAGAGACAGAAAAGCTGGTCAACCACCTGCTGCTAGCCAATATGCAGTACGGACCCAACATAAGGTGTGAATAGCAGCAACAGCCTCTGGCGCAGGCAGTCTTCAGTCCATTAAGAGAGTACGAAAGTGTTGAAAACTGACACAAACACAAGTATCTGCTCCGAAGAAGGTGGCAGCAGCGTCTAGGGGACATGAGCAAGTGGCTGTTGCCCCTAGTAGCCAGGCAACTGTGAGAACAAGCCACTACCTGCAATAAATGACAAACTGATGAGGTGGAAGCCTTCCTCATATTTGAGAAGACAGTGGAGAGAGAGTGGTGGCCCCCAGAACAGTGGGCTGGCTTCATTACTCCTTTTCTAAATGGGAAGCCACAAAAGGCCTACTATAATCTCCCACCTGGTGAGGCAAATATTTATGATCAGTTGCAATCAGAGATCCTGGCCCCCCTTGAGGTAGCTCTGGCTATCTTGGCACAGCGATTGCATGACTGCAGATATTAACCAGTTTAACCACAGTGGTCCCAAATGTAAAACCATGCATACATGTTAGGAAAAGGCAGAAGCAGTAGGCTATGTCTGGTCCACCAAATGGTGCAGTGGTTTGTGATGGACCAGTATCGGAGGCCCCTGACTGGCGATCTCCAATGTTGGGTCAGCCATGGAGATCGCTAATCTGCAGATTAGCTAGTGGACATGGTGAAGAGATATGCCGTGGTGAAGGATCTGCTAGATTCTGGATTTCTGGATGATGGGACCCCATTTTTTCACATGCAGTGAGGTCTCCTACAGTCTCCAAGAAGGAAGCTTTGCAAAACCCTAGGAGCATCACCCAAGATAGCCTAGATTTGTTCCCCTCAGCTACACTGAGGTCTACTCCTATCCAGAAAAGAGGAGTGTCCAGGGCTGGGGGTATCACTCATAGGGGCATACTCTGTCCCAGCATTCTAAAGGAGGCGCTGATGCAATGTGGAACCATCCTTTTATGTTAAAAAGTTTGTACCACATGTCTGGCCTATGTGAGGGGTGACCATGCTGGATGCAATGGGCCGCCTGGTAATGCTTATGCATGTTAGAGTGATTGGAAATCTGGCACAAGAGGTAAACCCCCTCCATGTTGTATGTATACATGGGGAGTTGGGGTGGTGAAAAACCTGACACATGACCTTAAAGTGAGATGGGGCTCTCCTTCATTTTTCAAACTGTTGGAGAGTATGATAAATGTACAGCATAGTGAATATGTCACTTTTCTGGCTCCTGAAAACGAAGGGAACAAATACAGAAACACAGACACAAAAAGTACCTGATGATGATGATATTAATGTTGATGATAATGTTCCAGGTCTACAGCTGACCTCGGTGGGAGGACCTTCCCTATGACAGTAGGATGTAGTCGAAGAATATTTAATCCAATCTGGGGTTATCTAGACTTGGATGTCAAGTTGTGAGATCCATCACTGATAGCACATTACTGTTGCTAAAGGAGTTTAACAAATGCCTGATGCTGAAAAGAGCTTTCCTTACTTTCCAACTAATTGTGATTTGCTATATCAAGTTGTGTTAGTCCATGGTAAGGTTGCAGAGCAGTTGCTAGTTCCTTTTCCATATATAAGCAGATGGCGATAGACTTAGTTCAAATGATGCATTGGGAGAACACTAAGGGACCTGAGAACATGGATAACAAATCAGTTTTACAATCTGCGGTTGAGGGCTAGTTCACAAAGAACATGCTGAAAATGCACTGGGTGTGCAATCTGCTGCAGGTGCAATATAATCCTAATGACACCCCTTATGCAAACACACTCCAGGTCGCATGGTACCGCAGTATCATGAAATCTGATGTGATCCAGTTACATTTCATCCCATTCAAATGAATGGGCTGAAAGCAGCACAGGAAATGCACAGGAACACAGAGCTGCGTTCCTGTGTGACTCAGGTGTGAATTAGTCCTGAAGGTTGAAGTTAAGAGATATTGTGTTTCCTGCCCCATTAGCCAGTTAGCAAGGTCATACTTCCGAAACCTCCTGGTACCTCTGCCCATAATCAAAATAATATTTAAGTGCAATGGATCTGGTGGGTCTCACGGTTTAGTCAACTTTCGGATACTCCAACAAGAAATACTGGGGGAGATGTACTAACATTGGAGCACACAGAATCTGATGTAGCTGTGCATGGTAGCCAATCAGCTTCTAAGTTTAGCTCAGGGGCAGACTGACAACTCATGGGGCCCCCAGGCAATAGGGGATCATGGGGCCCCTGTGTCCTTGCCCAAACGCAAAAAAGCCTATGAAAAAGGTACCAGGGGCATCTCATGGGGCCCCCTACTGACCCCGGGCAGTGCCCGAGTTTCCAAATGGTCAGTCCGCCCCTGGTTCAGCTTATTCAATTAAGCTTTGACAATAAAATCTGGAAGCCAATTGGTTTCTATGCAGAGCTGCACCAGATTTTGCACACTCCAGTTTTTGTAAATAATGTTTCTAAGAAAATTGCAAGAAAGTTTTTCTATACATTCTCAAGAACAGGATTTCCCAAAGAGGCAAAGGGCTGACCAAAGGCGTAGAGAAGCATGTACAACTAGTCAGCCAAAATTAGGCTTTTTCTGGCATGGGACCAGGTATCTGTAATGCCTTCAGTAATACCTACAGTAGAAAGTAGGTTCCTGCACAAATGGCAGGGACCATGTGATGTGGAAAAGACTGAGAAAGTAAATTAAAGGGTACATCACCCCAGAAAGAGAAAACCCTACCTCGTAAACTTGTAACCCTGGGACAGGATGCTTTGGCTGATATAAATTTAGGGCCCCAGCAGGTATCAACTTGGTGAAGGTTGCTTCCACCCTGTCCAACCTGACTCAAGAAATAAAGGAATTTTTACAAAGAAACAAGGAAATGTTTTCAGGCCTGCCTGGTCCTACAAATGTCTTTAAATATGACATTGGCACAGAACCCAAAGTGAACATCCATGTAAAATTGTATATTATCTCAGAAGCTCATAGGAAGGCCATATCCAAATAAGTTAGAAGACTACTAGAACTCATTGTCAATGAAGAATTGCTCAGTGAATGGTCAAGCCCAACTGTATACGTACCGAAGTACCTAAGTCTAACCCCTAACCCCTGCCCAAGTTGGATGAACTGGTAGAGAGGTTGGGTCTAGCCTGATATATCTCCACAGTCAAACCTCACAGACAGGTCTGTGCATTCTTAGGCATAGTTGTATACAATCAGATGTTTGTGTCCCTAACTTTGCCACCATAGCCATATGACTGGTCAACCTAACAAAGGGCCAGAAGTCAATGATAATACAGTAGAATGCTGACTCCCAAAAAGTTATTTTAAATCTTAAAACAGCATTATGCCAACTTTCAGTGCTGGTTTCCACAGATTTTTCCCTTGCGTTTATCATACAGATGCACACCTTAAGGAACGTTTTAGAAGAAATCCTGTTTTGAGAGGTCAATGGGGAAGAGCAGCCTATGATTTTTTGCAGCAGAAAGCAGATGGCCACCAAGAGAAACTACATCAAGGTGGAGGAGTGCCTGGCCATATAGTGATGTCACTCTGTGATAATTTCTGTTGAGCAGGAGATTCTGCTTGGTGCCAGTCCACACCTCATTGATGTGGATGAGACAAAACAAAGATGCCAGCATTGGAGTGGCCCAATGGTTCCTTTTCCCCATTTCCCGTGCCTCATAACTACATACAGTCAGGTCCATAAATATTGGGACATCGACACAATTCTAACATTTTTGGCTCTATACACCACCACAATGGATTTGAAATTAAATGAACAAGATGCGCTTTAACTGCAGACTGTCAGCTTTAATTTGAGTGTATTTACATAAAAATCAGGTGAACGGTGTAGGAATTGCAACAGTTTGCATATGTGCCTCCCACTTATTAAGGGACCAAAAGTAATGGGACAGAATATTAATCATAAATCAAACTTTCACTTTTTAATACTTGGTTGCAAATCCTTTGCAGTCAATTACAACCTGAAGTCTGGAACGCATAGACATCACCAGATGCTGGGTTTCATCCCTGGTGATGCTCTGCCAGGCCTCTCCTGCAACTGTCTTCAGTTCCTGCTTGTTCTTGGGGCATTTTCCCTTCAGTTTTGTCTTCAGCAAGTGAAATGCATGCTCAAAGGAATTCAGGTCAGGTGATTGACTTAGCCATTGCATAACATTCCACTTCTTTCCCTTAAAAAACTCTTTGGTTGCTTTTGCAGTATGCTTTGGGTCATTGTCCATCTGCACTGTGAAGCAGCGTCCAATGAGTTGTGAAGCATTTGGCTGAATATGAGCAGATAATATTGGCCGAAACACTTCAGAATTCATCCTGCTGCTTTTGTCAGCAGTCACATCATCAATAAATTCAAGAGAACCAGTTCCATTGGCAGCCATACATGCCCACGCCATGACACTACCACCACCATGCTTCACTGATGAGGTGGTATGCTTAGGATCATGAGCAGTTCCTTTCCTTCTCCATACTCTTCTCTTCCCATCACTCTGGTACAAGTTGATATTGGTCTCATCTGTCCATAGGATGTTGTTCCAGAACTGTGAAGGCTTTTTTAGATGTCGTTTGGCAAACTCTAATCTGGCCTTCCTGTTTTTGAGGCTCACCAATGGTTTACATCTTGTGGTGAACCCTCTGTATTCACTCTGGTGAAGTGTTCTCTTGATTGTTGACTTTGACACACATACACCTACCTCCTGGAGAGTGTTCTTGATCTGGCCAACTGTTGTGAAGGGTGTTTTTCTTCACCAGGGAAAGAATTCTTCAGTCATCCACCACAGTTGTTTTCCGTGGTCTTCCGGGTCTTTTGGTGTTGCTGAGCTCACCGGTGCGTTCATTCTTTTTAAGAATGTTCCAAACAGTTGTTTTGGCCACGCCTAATGTTTTTGCTATCTCTCTGATGGGTTTGTTTTGTTTTTTCAGCCTAATGATAGCTTGCTTCACTGATAGTGACAGCTCTTTGGATCTCATCTTGAGAGTTGACAGCAACAGATTCCAAATGCAAATAGCACACTTGAAATTAACTCTGGACCTTTTATCTGCCCATTGTAATTGGGATAATGAGGGAATAACACACCTGGCCATGGAACAGCTGAGAAGCCAATTGTCCCATTACTTTTGGTCCCTTAATAAGTGGGAGGCACATATGCAAACTGTTGTAATTCCTACACCGTTCACCTGATTTGGATGTAAATACCCTCAAATTAAAGCTGACAGTCTGCAGTTAAAGCACATCTTGTTCGTTTCATTTCAAATCCATTGTGGTGGTGTATAGAGCCAAAAATGTTAGCATTGTGTCGATGTCCCAATATTTATGGACCTGACTGTATCTGCAATGTCAGATCTAAAGTACTGCTAAACTCAGGAGACTTGGAGTGAAATTCAGTGATGTCACTACTGTACGGTGCATGGTTTTCTTTGGTAAAGAGGAAGCTTACATATAAGGACCTGCGGACAAACATCTTCCTGCTTCTGCTTCATGCATTATGTGTATCTATGCTTTCTGAATCCCTCCTCCAGCTGCTGCTTGTTAATTCCTCCATCCAGCCATGGCGGAAAAGGGGAGGTAGCTCTGGCCTAACATAACAGAATATCTAAATTAAACACAATATTTAAGGATGCTCTAAAAATTAAATTTTTATTCTTGTCTTTTATCTTCAAAGCAACGTCTGTACTTAAAAGTGGCATTAAAGGCAATAAAAAAAATTAACAAACATGTCATACTTACCTGCTCTGTGTATTGGTTTTGCACAGAGCAGCCCAGATCCTCCTTCTCGGGTCTTCTAGCTGGCACTCCTGGCCCCTCCCAAGCAGGCAAGCTCCCGAGCTGCTGCTCTGCATGTCCATTCAGACACAAGCGTGGCTCAGCTCCATCCCACTCTTTCCTCATTGGCTCACTAGCTGTGATTGACAGTAGTAGGAACCAGTGGCTCCCACTGCTGTCTCAGCCAATGAGGGAGAGTCCTGGGAGAGCCACTGCTTTTGTTCACATTGCTGGATCCAGAGAGGCTCAAGCATTAGGGGGGTTGAGGGAGCTACTGCACACAAAAGGTGCAGCAGCCCCTTCATGAAGAAAAAATCTTTAAGCCTTTAGGTCCGCTTTAAAATCTGTTTTGGAAACTGATAAAATGTAATTTTGCTATTTAAACACACTGGAGGTACATACAGTTAGGTCCATATATATTTGGACACAGGCACAATTTTCATACTTTTGGCTCTGTATGCCACCAGAATGAATTAAAATGAAACAATCCAAATTAATTTGAAGTGCAGACTTTCAGCTTTAATTCAAGGGGTTGAACATAAATATCAAGTACAAATTTTAGGAACTGCAACCAAATGTACTCAAATGTAATTGGACAAATGAATATAAATATTAAATAAAATTCCTTTCTGATGCTTGGCCAGGCTTTAATTGCAGCTGTCTTCAGTTGTTCTTTGTTTGTGGGTCTTTCTGCGTTCAGTTTTGCCTTCAGCAAGTGAAATGAGTGTCTTTCACTTGTCTGGATGTTGTGAATGGGTTTTTCTTTACCATAGAGAGGATCCTGCAATCATCCACCACTGTTGTCTTCCGTAGACGTCCAATCCTTTTTTTGTTGCTGAGCTCACCAGTGCATTCTTCTTTCCTCGGAATGTACCAAACTGTTGATTTGGCCATTCCTGATGCTGCTGCTATCTCTCTGATGGATTTGTGTTGTTTTTGAAACCTTACAATGGCCTGTTTCACTTGCATGGACAGCTCCTTTGAGCGCATGATGTAGGTTCACAGCAATAGATTCCAAATGCAAATACCAAACTTAGAATCAACTGCAGACCTTTTACCTGCTTAATTGATGAAGAAATAACGGAGGAGTAGCCCACACCTGGCCATGAAACAGCTTTTGATTCAATTGTCCAATTACTTTTGGTCCCTTGAAAAAGGGGGATGGCTACTCTTAAGAGCTGTAATTCCTACACCCTTCCTCCAACTTGGATGTACCCTCAAATTAAACCTAAGAGTGTACACTTTCAGCCCATATCCATTATATAACTATAGCCTGAATGTTTAAAGTAAATACCTGAAAAAAACTAAAATTGTGCCTGTGTCCAAATATATATGGACCTAACTGTATATTGACAAAACTAGATGAAGATCATTCTGCCTGGTAGTTTAAAAAGTCTATAGAGTTTTTATGTTTATTTGAAACACCTACGCCTGCAATCCTGGACAGCCAACTGAGACAATTTTGTACAGGTCTCTGACAGAAATACCACTCAAGAGGAGACTTTCATCTTTCTTTTTCAAGACTAGAAAATTGTCATCAAGATAAGGCCAATTGTTACTCAAAACACATGCACACATTCATATTCACATTATCACATGGCCCTAACACGCATTGCCACAATGCACACCAACTTGCGCTACTTGCCTTGTTGTGATATGGTGCCATTTCTTCTGAATGGCACCCCAACACACCTTGTTGAAGGACGTGAGGTGCAGCGCAGTACAACACATAGATACATATTAACATGAGTTGCTGTGCAGAATGCTGCCAGAAAAGGTGAAGGTCCATTTTGTGGATTGTCGATGTGCACTGCCATCACATTTGTTTTGAATGTGCTGTCCAACATTAAAGTTGCCTGCAATGCATCCTAGAGCTTAAAGCGGAGTTTCAGCAAGAATAAAAGTCAGCAGCTACAAAAACTGTAGCTGCTGACTCTTAAAATACAGACACTTACCTGTCCCTCGGTCCAGCGGTGTCCTCACCACCGCTGGTTTCACCGGCCGTCTTTTCTTTCTGGCAGTGGTATCTTCAGTGTGGGCACCCGTCTGTGACGGCTTGTGACTTTACAGCCGGGTGCCCACTGCGCTTTATGAATGACCCCGTAGTTTTCTGGGACCCGTCACGTGTCCCACAAGAATACAGGGAGGGAGGGGGAGAACAACTTCCGCTTCCGATCACCTAGGGGAGCAAAGGCTTAAAGCAGAACTTCCCCTTTTGGGTGGCGCTCCGCTTTAAGTGTGCACCAAGCCTTAAGAAGTGAACAGAGGCAGATTTTCTTTTGTAACTTTAGAGCAGCAGAGGGAGGAATAGATGAATGAAGTTGCTTAATTATAATACATCTGTGTTACAGTCTGTCTCATTCCTCCTGTTTAGCATTGCGTTGCTGCTGTGCGACAGAAGGGCTATTATGTCTTTTATAAGGCTGAAATAAGGGCAGAAATGCTCAGGTAGGCCAGATGTAGTATGAAACACCCATGAGAAACCCATAGTTTGCATAAAAGAAAAACATATTAGAAAGCCAAAATAGAGGGCAATGTTACACATCTTATTTAAGACTATATACCATTGCAACTGCAAACAATCATTTGCATTTTTCTCAAACATCAACCATTTTAACATTTCGTTCATTCATCTGTTTGGGCAGAATCATCTGTGTAAGTTGTTCTTGGTATTTTTGTCTGTGGAAAAAAAAAGATACAGCTGGACTTGATGAGGACCACATTTCTGCAAAGCCAACACAGGTTGTGGCCTAGAGAGACAGGGCTGCTAGAGGCAGCACAAAGCTTCTCACAAATCATATGGAAAACCATAAGTATCACCTTCCCATGTATAACGAAACGTTTTAGACTGCTTCCCTGCCTTGCAGTGCAATCCTACTAGGTTCTTGTTGCTAACTCACCACTGTGTACCTACACTTCATCATCTCTGGGTCTGCAAACCTAGGATCAAATTGCTAGCAGAGTAGAAGCAGAGCTCTGCTCTGCACGTCTAATTGTTACCTCTAAGGGTCTTTTCACATGGGCTTTCTAACCAGATGTACCTGACTTTTTTCAGGTAGAGCTGATTGGAAGCTTCAAGTGGGTCTATGGGCAGGCTGATGTAAATGGAGTGAAGTCTGTTTATACCCGCCTTTCTCCGAGCCTGGCAAGGTCTGGAAAAAAAAATGAAAAGGACTGCATCCTATTCCAATGTTCCAGACCTAAATGTGAAGAATCAGAAGAATCAGTGGTAGCCTGATGTAAACGGCCGATGTAAAAAGTCTGTTTACATTCAAACACCCAAAGATGGAATCACGGGTCCGTCCCTGTTTGCTGCCAAAATGCGGACACAAACCGAATGGGCGCAGATAAGAAAAATTTTTTAAAAAGACATCCATCCTACTTAGCTATGATTCATCAGGCGTTATGCTCATTGACCCACTGCTAAACGGAGCAAAGCAGCTCTGTGTGAAATGGCTATAAGCAGTCATACAGGGTTGACAAACAGTCTTTTTTAAACTTTTCTCTACCCAAAACCTCAGAGTGTGTCAGGAGAAAAAACGAGGAAGCCCTGGCAAATGTGCCAATGCCCAATATGCAAAAATGTGCGCATGCGCATAGGCGGAAAGCATGTAATAGCGCACTCCTGTGCGCGAAAGCACACCGACACACGCAGGGCGCGATAATTGCCAAAACTCAGTGGCCTTTATAAGGAATGCAGCTCTGCACAATAATTTCTGGATTATCGTTAGCCCCCTGTTCCTGTGTATACTGCTGATTACCCGTTACCGACCCGGCTTGACCCTGACCTTGCTTTGGCTTTCCTCCTGGCTCTCTACCCTGGCTTGATCCTGACCTCGCTCCTGTCTGCTGCTTTGTGTATGACCCCAGCTGGATCCTGACCTTGCTCCTGGCTGCTGTCAGCAGCTCTGGCTACTGACCACTCTACTCATCCACCGGGATCCACGTGTCCTCTGGAGAAACTCCTCCTGCATCTGGAGCACCCATGGGTTCCATCTCATTAGTCATCACCAAGCAACAATACCACTGGCAACCTGTGCTTTTTTGGGAACTGCACCTCCTGTTACCACCTCCAGGGGCACACTGCACTTAGCCGTAAGGGAAGCACTCTCTCTATTCCAGCCTCCAGTCAGGTATGTGATAGCATGTCTTTAATGTTATCTGACCTTGAAATTCTGGCGCTAAAACTGGCCATATGTACAGTGTATAGATTTTTTTTTATTCAGGCTACAGTCTGAATGGAAAAGAACTATGATCCCTTCATCCACACTGCACATCAAGGATAAATTAATCTCACACTGCAGCTATTGAACTGGCACTACCAGCTGTCAAAATAACCAAACAGAACTTATTTGGATGCAGATGCTGTTCAACAATTTTCCGAGTGGCACCTTTGACTTCTCAATTGAGTAGTGTTGTGCAGGACAACCCATCGAGCAAAAGTGGGTTCATTAGGAGATGGATGAAATTTGCCGTGCATTGACAGCTTAAAGCAGAATTCCAGGTAAATCCCAACTAGTCTTATAAATGCTCCTTCCCGCTCCTAACACGTATACTAACTAACCTATGTAAAAAAAATGCATATACTTTCCGATTTTTAGCTCGTTCTAGATTGGTCACGTGAGCCTCTATCCCATTTCTGGACCTAATCAGTGGTAGCTGCATAGGAATGAAAAGAGCGTCCAACAGCAGCTGTGAAAGCCGGGAATGATGATGTCACCAATAGGCTCCCATAGTGAAGCCGTTGTCAGCAGTCCCTTCCACCCCCTGCAGTGGCCACTGGATCATGTAACCGGACCGGAACAGACTGAAAATAGGTACGTACTTACAACTTTTTTTACACAAGTTAATTAGTATTGGTGTTAGGAGGCTGGAAGGAACATCTTTAAGACTTTAAGGCTTTAGCTGTAATTCTACTTTAAAAGGTAACCAGTCAGAAGATGGCATAAAACATTTAACCAAAGAGGCAGAAAGTATAAATCCGGCTTTGGTATCATTCAATTGTAGAGTCAAGGAGCAAAGGACAAAACAAATACTATTTGAAATTTTCTGAAGAAGCCCAAATGACTATGAAATGTCATCACAATAATAGGATGGGTAGGAGAAAGGAGCAAATAAAATACAAAATGGCAACAGCCATAGTAGGCAAACAGTTATTTGCTGTTCAAGTTAATCATGTCAAACTAATCATTGAGAGAGAGTCACTGCACATTTGTAGTTTACTACTTGTATGTAAGTTCCCTTTGTTTCAGAATGGAAAAGAGAGACAACTATTACAATAGTTTAAGATAATAATGCATATTATTACTTTAATTAGGATTAGTTATACCATACCTTAATATCTTCTATTTCATCTGGCACAATTTTATACGCAGATATAGTCCCGCCCAATCTAAAATTGGAGACATAAATCTCATTACTTTTTACATTCAGGAGAGGTGATAAATATTTTTGTATATAATCACATGAAATATATTCTTGTGCCTAACAGGGTAGTAAGTGCAAAGAAGTACACTTTAGGCCTTTGTTTAGTTAGGCAAAGAGCAAGATGCACTGTGCATGTCTGTATGTCAATCAATTTGAAAACACTTTAAATTAGTTTAATAACAATCAAGTTATAACATTGGACCAGATATAAATGATTATTGCACATCACTGCTCTTTGAGAAAAGTCATTAAACAAGAGCCTACATAATATTTCTCATGCATTGTTGTTTTATTCTATTATTGAGGAATATTAGAACAACCTCATGAAATAAATGCTTAATCAAATATGAAAAAGTCAGAAAATAAAACAATTCTCAAAAACAATATAACTCAGCATACTGTATGTATCTGAATAATAGAACGATCAGCCACAACATTATCACATCACACCATAACCTGTTCAGAAATGGACTCCACTAGACCTCCAAAGGTATACTGTGATATCAGACAACAAGCCGCAAGTAGCAAATTCTTTAAAGTGTTACTAAACCCAGGACCCTGCATTCACTATATCTGGTCTCCCACAGTACACAGAACATGGTTATTTATTAATTATTTTAGTAAATATAAACAACATCTTCACTATATCCACCCACATTCAGATGCCATTGTAATGAGATAACCAATGTTATTCACTTTACCTGTCAGTGGTCACAATGGTATGGCTGTTTGATGTATTTCAGCTATTATCTGTTAAAATCGGGACTCTTAAAACCATAGTTAAAGTGCTACTAAGCCCAGGACCCTGCATTCACTATATCTGGTCTCCCACAGTACACAGAACATGGAAGTGCAATTATTTTAGTAAATATAAACTGCTAAATACCTTTTCTCATCAGGAGTTAGAGCAGTCTTGTGCCTTCAGTAGCGCACTGGTTAAAGCTTGTAAGAGTTTTCTTTCTGCTCTAGGAGGATGTGAAACCCCTGACCTTCTATCTGGATAGTGCGGATTGGCCCTGTGCTGATCATATGAACTCTCCCAAGAAAAGGAAACAAAAAAATCTCTCTAGCAATACACACCAAACTGAGCATGTGCCTGTGACTACAGATTCAGTCTGTATCAGGGGGTCATTTCAACAAGAGGAGGGGCAAAGAAGAAAGCCTTTTTACACAATGCAGAGGATTAACCCCTTAGATTCCACAGTGATTATATCAAGCATGCTTTACTTAAAAAAAATGAAATGAAAAAATGCTGCGCTACATAAACCATTACTAAAAAACAAAGTGCAAAATTTTTTAATAATAATTATTAGAAAAAAAATGGTAGTAGAAAAAATATTAATATTGAAATAGAAATATAGATGTATGAATATATATATATATATATATATATATATATATATAAATAATAACAAGAAAATAAAAATATATAAAAATGAAAAAATATTTTAAGTATGAATCAAATGAAAGTCAATCGAAAATCAAGTTAAATCAATAAAGTGTTCATTCAGTGAACCCTCCTTTGGATAATGAAAATATGTTCATCTGTCATCAATTACTGTGCCAAAACATCCTCCACCATATATCTGCTCACCTCACGCAGTGTGACCTCACATTATAGCAGCAATTTTCTGTCCGATGTCTGCCCAATTTCATTTAAATTTACCGTCAACTATGTAGTGCAAGGGCCTGCCTAATTGGATACAACTGAAAGTGTTGTTTAGATTTGACCTCATATTATATGGTTTTTGGAAAATCTAAAGCAAAAATCTCAAGAAAATTGTATAATGTATGGACAGCCTTAGAGTGGAGACTGTGAGCCAGGTCTTCTCATCCGACATCATTGCCTGACCTCACAAATGTGCTTCTGGAAGAATGGTCAAACATTCCCATAGACACACTCCTAAACCTTGTGGACGGCCTTCTCAGAAGAGTTGAAGCTGTTATAGCTGCAAAGGGCAGTCCAGCTCAATATTGAACCCTACGGGCTAAGACTGGGATGCCATTAAAGTTCATGTGCATGTAAAGGCAGGCGTCCAATACTTTTGGCAACATAGTGTATATTTCAGAATACCTTAAATTTGTTTGATCAGTAATTAAGTTAAATGTAAGTAAAAGATAGAAATACAAAATCACAAAACGTGAGAAAAAAACTACAATGAGCAGTAGATAAATGAATTTATCCTTATCAAATACAGTACACATATAAAGAGATAGAAACATCTGGAAAAAAATATACAAGTAGCTGGCAAATAATGGGAAACAAAGCAAAAAGCATTTTAGTTTTAAAGTAGATGTAAACTTTTTTTTTCCCTAAAGCACTTTATATCAAACAAATGCACATCTACAATTTGTTGGATCTTAGTGCTGGCGATCTGAAGCCATCTCTTTGGAATAACTACCTGTCTACATGCACACGCTCATAAAACAGTTGCATGCCAATTCTCAGGAGGAATTTTCTTGTGGTAACAATGCTGGACAACGTCTGCATCATTTGTGTTGAACATGGCCACTTGCGGTCTCTCTCTGAAGCCCATGTGTCAGCGTATCAACAAAGAACAAGGACCTTCGTGTCTGGATTACCAGTTATTTTATTGAGAGCCGCATAATTGAATATATTGAAAATTACTTAAGAAATCACCTTGACATGGTATAGTTTAAATAAGAAGTTTATATAAGATTTTATTGATCAGGTTTTTCTTAAACTTTAAAGTATAAAAAAAGGAAAAACTTTTTTTTGATTGAATGAAGAGAGGGATTAGAACACTTGTTTTAGGTATTTATTTCCATCTGTGTGCCCGTTATGCTGGCCATAGATGGTTAGAATCTTGGCCGGTTCAGCAAGAAGCGGCCGAGATTAGAACAGTGTATGGGCAGGCTGAATGTCAGGAAAAGTCTCATCATTGGAGGAGAGCAGGCTAAATTTCCAGCATAGCTAGAGACCTGGCCAAAGTGTGTTCTGTTTAGTGTGCTCAGTTTTTAAAAGGAAAGCAGATGGACCAACAGGAGCACCAGGGATTTCACAAAAAGGAAGCAATACAGAGAACAGAATACTTTTTCATACAAGAACATGGTGTAGCAGACACATATCAGAAATATGCAATATTGGGTTTACTCTTTAGGTGATAGGTGTTGGGGATTGCGAATGAAGAATAGTGAAAAGATATTTTTTTTTGAGTGGGAAAATATTAAAACCCCTATCTGGTTTTTACTGCTATCTGGGCTGCATTAGATATATTTTTACATCATTTACAGTCTCAGGGACAATGGTTTAACAAGACAGGAAGTGAGGGAAAATGTGCAACCTAAACACAGCCAAGAAAAAAAAAATTATTGTGAAAGGGTTTCCAGACTTCTTCTACTTTGCTAAAGAAAAAAAAAAAGCGGTCCAACAGACAGGTGGGAAACTGCAACAAAACACTAGCAGGCCCACATAATAAAAGTAAACATCAGAATCACTGTTTGGATTTAAATATCCAAGTACAAGAGAATAAGTTAATAACTACTACCTATGTTAAAGCGACAGATCGAAATGGGTATATTCTTCGATCCAGTTACCATCATCCTTCATGGTTGAATGGTGTACCCAAAAGACAGTTTCAACGTATTAGGTGTAATTGCTAAAATTTGACTGATTTATATGAACAAGCTACCATCTTGAAATCTAGATTCCTTGAAAAAGGTTGTGTTGAGAAAGATCTCGATAAAGTCATACACCAAGTTGGTAGTATGGACAGGGATAGACTAGTACAAGTACAAGAACTGGGGGCTAATACAAACACTAGCAGATTTAGTTAGTCCTTGATTACAGGTTTTTCTAGTCTATGTTTTGCTATCAAAAACATTTTTTAAAAACACTGGGCAGTGTTAAAAAGTGACAGTGTGTTAGGTCCATCGCTTCCAGACCAACCGATTGTGATCTATAAAGGAGCACCATCATTACAACATAAAGAGGATCCTCATATTATAGACTAAGAGTATTTCTTTATTCATTCAATGAAGGGTTTTTACTCATGTCGTAAATGTTTGGTTTGTCAAATCCCTTTGAAGGTAGACACGTGTCCTCATTCTGTCTCATCACACTGGATGAACATATAATGTGGATTCCTTTGTGACATGTTCTTCTAAGTATGTCATTTATTTAATGTCTATGCTATATGTGCGCCTCGCAGATCATATAGGGAACATTAAAAGTGGCTTTAGGGATCAGTGTCTCTAAGCACTATGCTAAGTACTATCAGAAATATCCAAAGGGCACTCACTTTATGGCAACTGAAAAGTATACCCCACACAAGAGGGGTAGCCATATTAGGAGAGTTATCTCTAGATCTGAGACACGCTGGATTTACAATTTGAAAACGTATGTTCCTTTTGGCCATAATGTGGATTGGAATGTGAATTGCTTCATAAACAATAGTTAATAAGCTCATAATAGCTTATTTGCTGGACAATTATATATGTATATGTTAACGGCACTCCTATGTCTGCACAGGTGTGACATATCTTAGATTTTATCACTTTTAAGGGAATTTAAATTTTTAATTCACAGCCTCTCATATATTGGCTTTTTATTATCATGTTTTATTTTGTGGGCATTTTTTTTTAAAAGGTGTCCTGTTACTCCTTTTCCCTTATTGTTATTATGTGTGCCAGTTCTTTTTAGTCTTGTGATGGCATTGCTGGATTTATAGTTGCTTTTTAATTAATTTCATACTACTGGCGGACCGCCATAAGTTACGATTTTGGCTGCAGTTCACTATTTAGCAGCCTTCGGTGTGATGGCCTGTCTTCAGCCCGTCCCCCAGACGACGTCACCTCTGACAAAACGCATCGGCGGGGCTTCTGACATGACGTCATCACACACGTCGTTCGCAATTGGATAGAAATTGATGTCTGACCTGCAGCCAGCCATAGGAACTTCCCACATGAAATCCTTGTATTGCTGGATAAGCCTGCTGATGCCTTTTATCTTGAGTGTCTTTTCCACTTTTTAATACATTTTCACTATTAAGTGACCTCTGGAGGCAACTTCTTATTCTGCACATCATCTGGAAGAGATATTATACTGGATGTGATACTTTCATTTACACAAGCGCTTTCTGACCTGTTTCATGCAGGGGTCATTGTGCTCTGATAAGCAGCCACAGTGTGTTTTCTTCTGAATTGTGGGCTCTCCATCACTAGCTGGGGCTTCCAGTCATCACTTCTGCTCTTTTGGTGGTGTTGTCTAATTAAGAAGAGTTAGTCATCATCACAGGAGCACTCTATTAGGCCTAGCTCAAACTGGCATTGAAATCAGGCTTTGAGGGGCGTTTTTAACACTCCTCAAACACCTATGCAAATGATATTCACATTATGAAAACATGAACCATTAGTGTCGCTTCAAAATTGAAGCCTCATTTCCAGTCAGGAGGAGTTTGAAGCCTTTCAACACCTCCCATTCAAGTCTTTGGTGACACTTCGCAAATGTGCTGGCAGGCGTTTGAAGGGCATTTGCTTTGCGGATACAGAATGTTAATAACATTACATTTTATTATAGTAATTTGTGGTGTGGTTTTAATGCTTGTAAATTGCTTATGAAATGCTTAAAAATTTACATAGGTGCGTTTTTAACCATTTGCTGCCCGCCCTATGGCCGAAGGGCGGGCGTCAAATGTCATCAGCGTTCCGGGTGGACGCCGTATGTCGTCCTCCCGCACATTATTATTATACAGTATCTCAGCGCTGTACATTACAAAGGGGGACAGAACATGTGACAGAACAATACCAATACAATGCAAAACATGAGGGGATCGAGGGCCCTGCTCTTTCGAGCTTACAATCAATCCTGCAGAGCGGCGCAATCTGTCACCGGCCGTGTACCTCGGACATGGCCGATGACAGATCTGAGTATCGGCCCCGTTGCCGGTACCATGTGACCTGCTGTGACCAATCACAGCAGGTCACATGACAGTTGTATACAATGGATGGATTCATTCATGCCATCCATTGTATACTACTGCCTAGCTGTGAATGGTCACAACTAATCACATGCACATGTCATGTGATTAGCTGTGGCCAAATCACAGCTAAGCACAAAAAAAAACAAAAAACCCTGAATGAATCGATGTCATTCAGGTAAATGCCTGCTTATAGCAAAGTAATTCTTTGCTATAAGCAAATTGTGTAAAAAAAAAAAAATACTGATCACTTCCCCAAAGTAGTACAATGTTACTATGTTAACATTGTACTACTTTGGTCATAGTGAAATATGAAAAAAAGTAATCTTAAAAAAAAGAAAAAAAATTTAATAAAAAAAATATATAAATTTTTTTTTTTTTCATACTGTCACCAGTCAGTGTCCCTGATCACCGCCATGCCAGTTATATGATGACGCTGTACTGCACTGTTGACAATATGTAAAAAAAAAAAAAATAGTGAAACTAATTTTTTTAATTTTTGAAATTTCCGAATAAGGACAAAAAAAATACAACTTAAAAAAACTCGCCATGCCTCTTATGAAGTACGTCAGACTGTCTACTTTGCAAAAAGGGGTCATTTGGGGGATACCTGTACTGTTCTGACATTCTTGGACCTCAAGAAATTAGATTGGCTGTCAGTACTTCAGGATTGATCAATATTCAGATCTATACCATAGTTTGTGAACTCTATAACTTTCCTACAAACTAAAAAATACATCCTAATTTGGGTTATTTTCACCAAAGACATGTAGCAGAATACATCTCGGCCTAAATTTATGAAGAACAATTATTTATTTGCAAACTTTTATAAGGTCTTTTTTTGTTAATTTAGCAAAAAATAAAAACCCCAGTGTTGATTAAATACCACCAAAAGAAAGCTCTAGTTGTGTGAAGAAAATGATAAAATTTTAGTTTGGATACAATGTTGTATGACCGCGCAATTGTCATTCAAAGTGTGAGAGCGCTGAAACCTGAAAACTGGCCTGGGCAGGAACGTGTAAAATTGCCCGGTATTGAATTGGTTAATGCTTGTACAAAAAACAGTCTAATGCCCATACTAAGGATCATTAATGCCTGTCTAACACCTATACGAATGCTATAGGAGAGTTTGGTAAGAGTTAGAGATTTAGACAAGTGTGAACAAGCCCTTATTGAACTTTTTGTTATTGTTTTTACACATTGTGTATGTTTCATTTATATAATTCATAATATTAGTTTATTGATGAGAAAACATTTCATTTATTTTTAGCGATGCACTTTTTCCTATTTTCACAGGTATTTTGAGTTTATGTATCTGGACGTATAGTGCTGGCATCTTTCCTTGTATTTACATAAGAGCAGTGTTTTTTTCCTTTTTTTATGTCCACATCATAAAAGAACTAAAGACTGGGGGTAGCCTGTAGCTCAAAGAGCTGCCTGAAAGACATTATGCTCAAAGCTGGCATCAGATGAGGCCTGAGGATCCACTTGGTAAAACTTAAAACATAAAATTGAGGACCAGGTACTCACTGGGCCAAAAGCAGCTTAGGAAGGAGGCTCTGGGCCTCAAAACAACATTTTTCCTTGTGTAAGAGCAAAAAAAAGATCCTTTACAAGAGAAGGCAGTTAGTTTACATACACACCTCAAAGAGCTGATGGCAACAAGGAAGATAACCTTGTGAGTAAGAGTGAAAAGAGGAATATCACTGACTGGTTTAAAAACTGGATTTTGAAGAGCTGAAAGAACTGAATTTAGATCCCAAGGAGTCACTGGTGTTACATGTGAGGTTACATGAGAGGTCAAGCACAACAGTCTTAACCAAGGAATGGGAGAATAGCAGCCTTTGGAACAAAATCACAAGGGCCACCTTAGGACCAAATGTTGATCCAGGCCATGGAGTATTTCTAGGAGTGAAAACCTCTTTCTTCACAACATACAAAGTAAGCTCCCCATGTACAATGTTAAACCCCATGAGCGGCAGACTATTTAGACTCTAACAGATATTGAAAGGCCCCTCGCAAGACCTAGGCTTCAACAGCCATGCCGTCGAAGCCAGCAGCTGTAAAGCAGGATGGTAATCCTGTCCTTGAGAGAAAATATCTGGTCAATCTAGAAGAGGCCACAGAGAGTCTGTCAGGAGCCTCACAAGGTTGGAGTACCACATCCATCTGGGAAAATACAAACAAACAACAAAATATTTGGCATCCACTAGTGGATTCCTGTATCTGGAGATAAACTTGCACAGTTTGGTAATAAACCTGGAGGTCAGGAAGTCCACATCCAATGTCCCCCACCTTATAAAAGGCCTCCTGTAAAGGGACCATTCCCTCAAGTTTAGGCATTGTTGTTTGATACAAACTGCCTGCCAATTAACTGTCCATGACTGGGTTGTGAGCAATGGAGAAGGCTGGAATGTGAAGTTCTGCCCAAGAAAGAATGTTTTCTGCTTTTCATGCTGCAGCAATACTTAAAGTTCCTCCGTGATGCTTAATGTATGTCACTGCGGTGGCACCAATGGACTGAATCAGATGGATCTGCAGTCAAGGGTTAAGGTATTGCAGGGAGACAATCACTGAGAGCTCCAGTATCAAATGATAAAAGATTCTTTAGTGACCATGTCCTCTTCACCATTAGGTTATCTAGGACTCCTCCCCAGTCTGTCTGGTTGGCATCTGCCATAAGAATCTCCCAATGGTTTCCCTGGCTCCAGGGCTGAATTCCTGAGCCTTTAAGTTAGAAAGAATATAGTTTGGGGTATCAGGTGTATCCATTTGCCCAGAGATTGCACTTGTCCAATCCAGGTAGAATGTTGCATTGTATGGGTCTGGAGTGGAACTAATTAATACAGTCAATTAATACAGAGGACAGGCATTCCTCAAGTCTGAAGCCTAGGTTTTTATTGCTGGGGTAAAGGAGTATCCTTCTGCCAGCATTATCCTTAATAAAGTTGTCTGAAGAGGCCCCAGAGAGACGTTCAACATCAAACGACATGCGGAGAAAGCATTTTTTGCTCTGCTCTACTGCAGACCAATATTTTCACTCGGGAAATAAGATGAACAATACCCACTAACTAATCTACACAAAAGTATAATACTGCAGGCATAAGCTTTAAGATCTTGATAACTGAATGGTCAGTAGGAAAGCAGTTGATTCCCTAGACATATGTTTAGTCCAGTCAGCAGCAGGTGCAGGGGTGCCAGTTGGGGGGGGGTTAACCCTCCAGAAGCAAGATTTCTTCTACATACAATTCCTAGACAGAATTTTCCCAACTCTGTGTCTTAAATTGGTCAAATATCATATGATATATATATATATATATTTATTACACACACACACACACACTGTATTACCAAAAGTATGGGGACACCTACCTGAAGATTAATGGCATCCCAGTCTTAGTCCATAGGGTTCAATATTGAGTTGGCCTGCCCTTTGCAGCTATAACAGCTTCAACTCTTCTGGGAAGGCTGTCCACAAGGTTTAGGAATGTGTCTATGGGAATGTGTGACCATTCTTCCAGAAGCGCTTTTGTGAGGTCAGGCACTGCTGTCGGACAAGAAGGCCTGGCTTGCAGTCTCCACTCTAATTCATCCCAAAGGTGTTCTATCAGGTTGAGGTCAGGACTCTGCAGGCCAGTTCCTCCACCCCAAATTCACTCATCCATGTATTTATGGACCTTACTTTGTGCACTGGTGTGTAGTCATGTTGAAATAGGAAGGGGCCATCCCCAAACTGTTCCCTCAAAGGTGAGAGCATGAAATTGTCCAAAACGTCTTGGTATGCTGACTCCTTAAGAGTTCCCTTCACTGGAACTAAGGGGCCAAGCCCAATCTCTGAAAAACAACCCCACACCATAACCCCCCTCCACCAAACTTTACACTTGGCACAATGCAATCAGGCAAGTACTGCTCTCCTGGAAACTGGAAACAAACCCAGAAATATCCATCAGATATGCCAGACAGGGAAGTGTGATTCGTCACTCCAGAGAACACAGAGTCCAGTGGTGGCGTGCTTTACACCACTGCATCTCATGCTTTGCATTGCACTTGGTGATGTAAGGCTTGGACACAGCTGCTCGGCCATGGAAACCCATTCCATGAAGCTCTCTATGCACTGTTGTTGTGCTATTCTGAAGGCCACATAAAGTTTGGAGGTCTTTAGCTATTGACTCTGCAGACAGCTGGCGACTTCTGTTCACTTCAGCATGCGCTGACCCCGCTCTGTCATTTTACGTGGCCTACCACTTCGTGGCTGGGTTGCTGTTGTTCACAGTTGCTTCCACTTTTTTTATAATACCACTAACAGTTGACTGTGGAATATTTAGTAGCAAGGAAATTTCATGGATAGACTTATTGCACAGGTGGCAACGTATTACGGTACCACACTTGAATTCACTGAGCTCCTGAGAGCGACCCATTCTTTCACAAATGTTTGTAGAAGCAGTCTGCATGCCTAGGTGCTTGATTTTATACAACTGTGGCTGTGGAGGTTTTTTCTTTTGTCAATATAGTGTGTGTATGTATATATACAGTATATATATATATATATATATATATATATATATATATTATATACACACACATACATATATACACTGGCCCCTTTGTTAGGTACACCTAGTTGCGGGTTGGACCCCCTTTTGCCATCAGAACTGCCTTAATTCTTAGTGGCATGGATTCAACAAGGTGTTGGAAACATTCCTCAGAGATTGTGGCCCATATTTACATGAGCTACTGTTACCTTTCTAACATCTCGAACCAGTCTGCCCATTCTCTTCTGATATCAACAAGGCATTTTTGTCCACACAACTGCTGCACACTGGATATTTTCTCTTTTTTGGACCATTCTCTGTAAACCTTAGGGATGGCTGTGAGTGAAAATCCTAGTAGATTAGCAGTTTTTTAAATACTCAGACCAGCCCGTCTGGGAACAACAACCATGCTACGTTCAAAGTCCCTTAAATCCCCTTTCTTCCCCATTCTGATGCTCGGTTTGAATTTCAGCAAGTTCTCGTCACCATGTCTAGATGCCTAAATGCATTGAGTTGCTGCCATGTGATTGGCTGATTAGCAATTTGTGTTGCCAAGAAATTGAACAGGTGTACGTAATAAAGTGGCTAATTGAGTTACATGGCTGAAGGTGTTGACACTATCCAAATACGTTGATTGAGTATCTGGTGAGTGCGCAATCTTTACATACTGTATCACCTCATCCACGGATCCAGCCACTGGATTTCTGAAGATCATCTGAGATCTCATTCGCACTTACATTATGGACTGTATTTGTTTTTAGTGTGTAACACCTATTCACGTTACCAGTCACTACTTAGTGAAATTTTTTATCTGCCCTTTGTCACCTATTTATGTGATTTTATTGTATTTTATATCATACATGAGAATATTTGAATATAGTGAGATTTAGTGGATTATTTTAGCGCTGCACCCTGCTTTATTTGATATTTTAATTTGTTTTTCTACTTTTGAACTATATACCGGTACATAAATACATAGACACACACAAAAACAGTACTGTGTGAAACTATTAGGCCATTGAGCAAAAATGTGGTAAAGTGACGATGCTTTAAAAAAAATTTAATTAATAGCTTTTATCAAATAACCTACAAAATCTATAAAGAATCAAATTATTTGCGTGTCTACCTTTTCCTGCTGGTCATATGATTTGGTGTCAAAAACAATAAATGACCCACGCATATGTGACAAACCAATAAAATCAATAAGTGACAATTAATACTGCTGTTCACAGGGTGAAAAACACCATGACAAATTAATATAATCAATCAATAACACAGCGCAAAAATTATATAATAGATACAAAAAAATATTTTGTGATAAAAGTCCACTGTCCCAAAAACAGTGCTGCGATCAAAAAAATCCATGCCAAAACAAAATGTGTTATTAAAATGTTATCACCACACAATGATCCGTGGTCACTTTCCAATATGATCCACACTCGCTAGCTTTGATGGACTCTTAGCTTATAGGGCTTAAGAGTCAACATGGCTTTAAGCTGGTGAGATGTGTTCCCAGGGAAATCCAGGATCGGAATGGAAAAAGGGTCAACTTCCTCAATACTTTCAACAATCCTCATGCAGGCAGAAGAAAAGCAAAAGAGGGGATACTAATAGTGTAATACTGTAACACTCCTTTATTAAAACCAAAGTACATATTGCACTCACATGTTGTAATCAGCCTTAAAATGGTATATGCTCTGTGGCCCACATCAGTACAGCGCTAAACGGCAAAAATGGCTCCGGAGCGCCACTGATAGCGTGCGCTCCACTCACCAGACGTGACATCACAAAGACCTTGCCGGAGCTGGAAATTACATGGACTCCTTCAAGGTGTTCTCATAGACGGAGCATATACCATTTTCAGGATGATTTACTGTTACGCCCTATAAGCTAAGAGTCCATCAAATCTGGTGAATGTGGACTACATTGTAAAGTGATCACAAAGCAATGTGTGGTGATATCATTTTAATCACACATTTCGTTTTGGCATGGATTCTTTTGATTGGAGCACTTAATCGCCGTTTTTGGACAGTGCACTTTATCACAAAACTTTTTTTGTATTTATTATATAATTTGTGCGCTGTTTGATTATATGATTTGGTATGTTCTCTTTTTCCCCGATTCTGGACGGTTCTCAAGGACGCAAAGATAGTCACTGATATAATCAAATCAAGGCCATTGTTTGCATTATTGTACTATGGTGCTGTACCCCTACGCCCCCCCCCCCTTCCCTAAGACTAGACGACAGAAATGATATTTGTCACGGAGCCTCTCAGCACATACCTAACAATCCCTTCCCTGCTCTCTCAACTATACCTGCACACCAATCCCTAGCCCTCCCCTGCTCTCTCTACCATACCTGCACACCAATCCCTACCCCTCCCCTGCTCTCTCTACCACATTTTCATGCTTAACACCTAACCGCCCGGCCTATACCAGATTGACGGCCAGGAGGGACACTAGCCATATGACATCCTGTCAAAATGTCCTGCCATGCAGCGGCGCGATCTGTCACCGGCTGTGTCCACGGGACACAGCCGATGACATATCACTACACCGGCCCTTTGCCAGTGTCATGGGACTGATGTGACCAATCACAGCAGATCATATATCAATTGTATAAAATGGATGGCTTCCTGTCATGCCATCCATTGTATACAATTATGTTGTTAGCTGTGACTGGTCAAGGCAGTCACATGATACAGACAGGGCCAATCACAGCCCATCTGTATCATGTGATCAGCTTTGCCCAATCACAGCTAATCACAACAAAAGACTGAATGAATCAGTTTCATTCAGTAACAATGATGCAAATATCAATGAAATATATTGGTATTAGCAATCATAATGTGTTAAAAAAAAATCCTGATCACTTGCCCAGAGTAGTTCAATGTTACTATGGTAACATTGTATTGCTTTTGTCACAGTGGGCTAAAAAATAAAATCGTAAAAAAAAAAGAAAATATTTAATAAAAAATAAAAATAGAAACATTTGAAAAAAAAAATACAAATTCAATTATTATTATTATTTTCACCAAAGAAATGTAGCAGAATACATTTTGACCTAAATTTATGAAGAAATGTTATTTGTTTTATTTAGCAAAAAATAAAAAGCTCAGTGATGATTAAATACCACCAAAAGAAAGCTCTATTTGTGTGAAAAAAATTATAAAAATTTCATATGGGTACAGTGTTGCATGACTCCGTAATTATCATTCAAAGTGCGACAGCGCTGAAAGCTGAAAATTGGCCTAGGCAGGAAGGGGGTATAAGTGTCCAGTATTGAAGTGGTTAATCTTCCTCTTCACCACCTGTTTTAACCGCATAAATGCAGCACCACCATGCTCAACCGCAGGCAATGCATGTGGTTGTGACACACCCCCATTCACTTAAATGGATCATGTTTGGTGGGGTTACTGCCCTCTAAATGTGACGGGGGATCATTTTTACCACGACATGTGAATGCCCCGTCTGCTGACTTTGCAGTTTAAGGGGGGGTGGTTGAAGGAAAAACACAGTAAAAACAAACAGTTGAGTCTCAAGTCTAAATAAGCTTTTATTTCCTGACTGGTAAAAGAATTGTCCCCAGGATGGGTAGTTAGGGGAAATATCTCTAACAGCAACACAGAAGTCAAAAAAGGAATGGAATACAAAAACTTCTGTTAGCTTTTCATTGCAGCTTGCCTGTTGAGGATTTTCTCTTACTTCCTGACTGGTAAAAAGTCCCCAGGACAGAAGTTTGGGGGGACATCTCTGCAAACGTTACAAAGTTAATCTGGTTGAAAAACAAAAAAAAAAAAAAAGACACTAGTCCATCTAGTTTGAAAAAAAACACACACACACACACACACACACACACAAAACCTCCATATCTAACCTATACCCACAGTTGATCCAGAGGAAAGAGAAAACCCCAATAAAGCAAGATCCAATTTGCTCTAGTAGGGGACGAAAAAATCTTTCCTGATCCCCAAGAGTGAATTTGATATTTCCTGGATCAACTTTACCTATAAATATTACTATCCATCCCGCACGTCCATTTTTCATTTATGGATGAAAAACAGACACACGTGTATTTCTATAGGCTAGCGGATGTAAACGGATGATCTGTTTACATCCGTTAATGTCCGCATTCGTTAACATCTGTTGTTTTGTTTTTTTTTCACGGAAGAAAACCCTATTTTGTAGTGCTGCATCTCTGCACCATGGTGAGCATGAGCCCTAAATCACCTCCAATTTTCCTCCAAAGAGTGCCCCCTTGTCCTCTATGATCACCTTAACCCCTAGACGCTCAGCGCACACAAATATGCGTCCTCTTGGCGTCTGGGCCTTGACGTCGAGCAGCCGCATACTTGGGTACCATTTGAAAATACATATGTGCTGAGAGCGCGTGCCCTGCGCGCTCCCAGCACATATGTCCGTGACTCACGGAAAGGTCCCAATCTCCCCTTGCGAATCATGGTGGTCACATGACCCTAAATCCCCACCCCCAGGCTTCTGAAACCTCTTGAGGAGCCGGTGCAAAGGGTTTAAGGTGAATAACGCTACACAAAGTTCACTCTATGGACCACATAATAATGGAGCCCTAGATATCAGGAGAACTTGACAGAGGTTCTAAAGAAAAAAAAAAAAAAAAAGGGGATCGTATTAACGTATATACATTTTGAAAAGCCATTTCTAAAAATCTCCATTCATTTATTCATGCCAGACAGCTTTAATTGCTCCTCTAATAGCAAACCTAGTATTTGTTTCCTCTTCCCTCCCAAGAGGCAATATGGATAAATGGAACTGCACACAATCCCATTTAGGCCAGTACCATCAAAATCTACATCTTACAGTCAGACCTTTCTAAAAATATATCTAGCCAAAAACCACCTCGCTCAGCCCAAGATGAAAAAGATTATCTTCTAACAGGTGAAGTATAAATATAGAAAGGCTTTCACATCTTCACTTCACAGAGCAATCTGAGGTTCACCAGAACAGTCTTTTGAAGCGCCTGATGGCTGCAAATTGAGATATTCCACGGCAAATCCTCCAGTCTTTTAAATGAGAACTATAGTCCTTTTGGCTCTTCATTTTATATATCATCGTCTGCACTTTATAAATGAAAAATTTACAATTTGTATGTATTCACATAAAGGGTATTCTCTACAAAGACGAATAAATTTGTACTGCTCAGAGTATCCAAGCTTTACATTAGTTGCCAGATTTCAAATCCAATGACAACTGGAATCTGATTTTTTGGTCAGGCAATAGTTCTTTCCCACCATGCTTACAGAACATCGCTATACCAGGCTATATTAGTCTGCAGTGACCATGTAACACTGTGGGATGGCAGCTTTCTATCTTCAAAACATTGTAAAGCTCTAGACAGTTTATTTCGTAATTTGGCTAATTGAGGATCCATGCATGCTGGCCTAAAAAAAAAAAAACACCAGTGCCCTTGGCAAAAAAAAAAAAAGTTCATTTTGAGCGTGTTTTTGTGCTAGCATTTAGGCACATATAGCGTTTTTTTCTAACTAAAGATACTGTGTTGTGTTAAACAATGTAAATACAGTGCAAAAATTGGTGAAATACCAAAAAATATATTTAGCATTTTTTTTTTGCCAGAAAACTGTTCTCAGAAATGCAAAACAGCTTTCTTTTTCTGCCTCTAAACGCTGAGCTTAAAGAAGAACTATAGGTAAAACTTTTTTTTCCATTTTGGACAAAGCAAAGGAGGGTTATAACCAGTCAGATTTTTTTCCCCATCTTTGTTTCATTTGGGAGATTTCTCTTCACTTCCTGTCCCATAGCCAAACAGGAAGTGAGAGGATATCCCTGCAAATTATTTGAATGGCTTGGGGCCCCCCAGGTCATCACTAGTGTCTCCATTGGAAGATTTCTCCTTTATTACTTTTCTGGAGATAACCTAAAATTTGGTATTTTCTTTTGCCTTTAATGATATCCTTCTCAATCTGTCCTTCCAGCCCCATGTCCAATCGCTGGCAAATTCATGCAGGCTCCAGCTCCGCAACATCTCCAAAATACGTTCATTCCTAACCCTGGAAACCACTAAGCAACTCATTCACTCCCTTATTATCTCACAACTCAACTACTGCAACTCCCTCGTCATCGGCCTACCTCACCACAGACTATCCCCGCTTCAGTGTATCCTGAACTCAGCGGCCAGACTCATCCACCTTACCAATCGCTCCGCATCCGCCACCCCCCTCTGTCATTCCCTCCACTGGCTTCCGATTGCCCAACGCATAAAATTCAAACTACTAACATTGACGTACAAAGCTATTCATAATACTGCCCAATACATACTCTTCGCTCCTCACAAGACCTCCTACTCTTCAGTTCCCTGGTCTCTTCCTCCCATGCCCGACTCCAGGATTTCTCCAGGTCTTCCCCCATCCTCTGGAGCTCACTACCCCAATCCATCAGACTGTCACCTACCCTCTTCACCTTTAGGCGCACCCTGAAAACCCATCTCTTCAGGGAAGCCTGCCCCGCCCTCACCTAACAGCCGATCTCCTCCACTCCATCCCCCACAACCATTTCCTCCTGTACCACTATCCCCTCCCTCCTAGATTGTAAGCTCCAAGAAGCAGAGCCCTCGAACCCCTCGTGTATTGTATTGTTACTGTACTGTCTCATGTACTGTCTCCCACTATAATGTACAGCGTTGAGCAAACTTTTTGGCGCTATATATAAATACTGTATAATAATAATGGTAAACAGGACTAATAGAGGATGAATCTCTTTGACCCTAGGTTCACACCTAAGCGTTTTTTCTTGCAGTGTTTTGCATTTTGCAGAAACAAAGTACAGTCCATTTAACATGATTTCCTATGAGACATGTTCACACCTGTGTGTTTTCACCCGATGCGTTTTTTTGGAAAGGGTCAGGGACTTTTTTTAATGCAAAAAATTGCATTTTTGGTTCTATAGACTTCAATGGGAGCACTGCAAAAAAGCATGTATTGCATTTTTGCTGCATTTTGCATTTTAAATCAGCCTAGCAACAAGAAAAAGAAAAAAAAAAGAAAAAACGCAAAACACTTCAAAAACGCAACGCAATGTAGAAACGGCTCAAACGTAATCTGCATAGGTGTAAACTTAACCTAAAGTGGAAATGAACTCAATTTTGTATCTTTTACCTACTTTAATAAGGCCTACTTGGAGGTACTGTAAATATCTCCAAAACGGGCAGCGTTTACTGTAGAAATTTACAGTGTACCGTCCATTGGGAAAGCCGTGCCATGGACAAAATTTTTCTGCACATATGCGCGGGAGTGACATTGGATTGGCCAATCAGATGGCCACAGCTCACGAACCCACAAGGAAGACCGGGTGAAGATGGAAGCCTCGGGGAGCTTCATTTTCAGGTAAGTCTTTCATAATGAGCAAGTATGTGATGCATGCTAGCACATTATGCTATTAACTTGCAGTGAGCTTTTTTTATTTTTTTGTGGTTTACCACCGCTTCAATGGGGGCGCAGAAAGCGATAAAAACTGACAAGCATTCTAATCCCTCTACACTCGATCCAAAATGTAAAAAGTCTTGTCTTTAGTTGTATTTTAAAATATACCTTTAAACATCCTATTCTGCAATGATAGGTACAGTAGTTTTTTAAGCCAGTGTGCGCCGATCATAATAAGTGCTGGACAGAAACTGGAAATGCTGTCCATAATAATTTATTTGGAAAAAAAACTACATCAGAATATCAAAATCTGAAAAGGAATGTTTTCTTTTTAGTTTTGGATAAAGTAGGGAATAGATAAAATCCCTGTCATTTTATTTCTTTCCTTCTGTCTTTCATTGGGAGGATTGCCTAAGGAGCATGACAACAGAAATCTTCAAAATAATAGAAATCTCCCCTGATAACTGTCACCAAAAAAAAGTGTCTCCACTCTATTGTTCCAGTGTTTCACTTCATTCAGTTTTGGTGTTCCAACATTTAGGGTCAGCATAGCTTCCCCCCATTTACTATGCTCTGGAGCAATTGCACTTGTAACCCCTATACGTTTTAGCCCAATAAATACAAAAATAACACAGATTCTTTGAGGCTCCTGGGGATGATGGGTATTGAGGTGGTTAGAATTGCTGTTGAATTTATAGGAAGGATGCTTACCTTACTCTGTCACTGCTTACTACAACTAATCTTTTGAGACGATGTAAGGGTTTAGCCACTAGAAGGAGCTGGCCCTTTTTTAATTTGCATGGTGTCCAAACCTCCTATCGGTGGAAGTATACCCCCGCCTAAAGAAATACTGTACTGTGGAAGAAATACTGTATTGTGACTTTTAATGAATCTGGATGACAGGAATTTACTCGATCTACAAATTATCCTATTATCCATGGTTATTCCAGAGATTAAACAGGACTGGTTTAAGGCATAATCACCATATTTCTCTAAATTGTGTTTCTCTATACAGATATATCTTAGAAAGGAAGTGCTTGACCAACTACCTTAAAATTCGCACTTCAGCATAAAGTAATGGCTATACTATGGCATTTAATGCACAGTGGGGGAATTTGAGAACTGTTAAGCTAACATTTCTCAAGAAAAGTAAATATATAGTCAGCTTTCACACAAGCTGAAATATTAATGGGAACATTTATAATATTGCATGATATATTAAATTCAAAGTAGATAGAAACCCTAACTGAATGACATTTAGTTAAAGCAGTGTGTATCATAAGCAAATGCCATTTCTCCATCAGAAGCCCCTTTAACAGGGTGGCAATGCAACAGCAGGAGACTGGGACAGGGACAGAATATTGACACTCTAATGCATAAAATGTCTAAACAAAGATCTTAATGGAAGAACCACCCAGTGTTTTGACACTGCAGATTTGGGTTTACATCTATGTGAAAATAGTAAGTATAAGCGCCTTGATATAAATAAATGTAAGCTGCTGTGCACAAAAAGGTAACCAATATCACCCTAGAACATCAATGTATATATAAAAGAGTGCAGCGCTAAAATGAGCAAAGACAAATAAACATATAAATGCAAAAGTTAAAATGATAATGCGATCCAGAATAAAGTGACTCTTGTGCTCTGATGACTATAGGGTCCGGTATGTGTGCCATAGTGGTGAAGGTAATGCTCACTCACCGGACACGCATGTTATAAGCGCTTTGTGTATAATAATCCAGATATCAGGTAATGGGTAGTCCTCCCTCTAATGTTAGGTAGTGTGAAACTGGTGTGGGTGGTCCTCTTCCTTTAGGGGTCCTCCTATGATCCTGGTGAGTAGTATCCCTCAGGGTGGGCAGACCTTCACTGTACTGCAATGATCTGTCCAGGAAACCGGTTTGTGGGCTAAAGCACTCCCCCAGGGGGTAACAGAGAGACTCCCATAGTGTAGTAGGTATTAAAAATCTTTATTGTGATGCATCAAGGTGAGATAAAACGAGTGATTCCAGACAGAGATCAATGAAGACTAACCGTCTGATATAGTAAGATGGCCGCCGGAGCTCTGACTATAAAAAAGAGGTTTACAATATTCTGGAGGATACAACCACATATGCTATTTTAGCGAAATACTTTTTTCTGCAGCCCCTTGTGTCTCAGACTCCTGCGTTTTTACGAGACACTAAACAGATTTTAAATGACATTAAAAATATATCTGTCACCTCCCATACTTTTTTAGTAATGTCTCTTCGCTGTATAGCAATATAGCACATAAGGATGGGTTAGAAGCAGCAGAATACTATTTGAGAACCTATAGCACTTTAACCACTTCACATGTGGACTTTATTCTAACTTTACTCACCTTTGCCATTAATAACAATTATTTTTGGTTCGATCGCAAATATTATTTGCAGGTAAAAGGTGTAGCAATGGGGGCAAAATTTGCCCCCAGTCTCGCCAACCTTTTCATGGCCTACTGGGAAGAGATGTTGATTTTCTCAAGAGAGTGGCCTGAACTCACTCTTTTATATATACATGGGTTTACATTTACCTTAGGGAGCACTAAGAAATCAGTGTTCCTGTTGTACACAGTACACGAATCAGCCATAACATTATGACCACCCATCTAATATTGAGTAGGTCCTCTTTTTTGCCACCAAAATAGCCCTGACCCGCTGAGGCATGGACTCCACTAGACCTCTGAATGTATGCTGTGGCACTAAACTGTCAGATTCTTTAAGCCTACGACGGCTTGGCTTCTTCTAATTGTGCATTATTATTATTATTATTATTATCCAGTATTTTATATATAGCGCCAACAGTTCGCTCAGCGCTGTACATTACAATGGGGTACAATACATGGGACAGTACAATAACAATACAGTGCAATACACGAGGGGTTCAAGGGCCCTGCTCCTTGGAGCTTACAATCTAGGAGGGAGGGGATAGTGGTACGGGAGGAAAAGCTGTGGGGGATGGAGTGGTAGGACGAGTGGAGATCAGCAGATATGATGAGGGAGAGAATGAGCTGCTTAGTAGTTTCTGGGGTTAGGAATGGGCGTATTTTGGCGATGTTGCGGAGGTGGAGTCTGCATGAGTTTGTTAGCGATTGGACTTGGGGCTGGAAGGATAGATTGGAGTCTAGGATGACACCAAGTACTCTGGCTTGTGGGGTGGGCTTGATGGTGGCATGGTTGGACGTGATGGAGAAGTTGGGCGGGGGTGCGCGGGCTGGGGGGGGGGGGGGGGGGAGACTAGGAGCTTGGTTTTGGAGAGGTTCAGTTTAAGGAAGTGGAGCAACATCCAATCTGATATGTCGTTTAGTAGGCTGGTGATTCGGGCGGAGACTGAAGGGGTGAGGCGAGGGGTCGAGAGATAGATTTGCGTGTCGTCGGCATAGAAGTGGTAGTTGGAGCCGTGAGAGTGTATCAGTTGGCCAAGGGAGGAGGTGTAGATGGAGAAGAGAAGGGGCCCAAGGACAGAGCCTTGAGGGACCCCAACAGAGAGGGGGAGTGGGGGGGAGGTAATAGTGTTATAGGTAACTCATCCTTGTGCCACCTCTTCCCCAGGTAAGCAAAGCACACACACCTGCCCATTCTCATAAACAAAAAAAATTCATCAGACCAGGCCACCTTCTTCCATTGCTCCATAGTCTATTTATATTTTCTATTATCTTTCTATTGGAAGCAGCATTGACTTTTACAGCAATTGGCACTACAGTAGCTCTCTTATTGGATTTGACTACATGGACCGACCTTTGCTCCACACTTGTATCAATGAAATTGTCCGCCCATAACTCTGTTGCCAATTTTCTTTTCTTGGACCACTTTTGGTAGGTCCTGACCACTAGTAAAGGGGTATTCATGGCGCATAAAAGGTTAAGGCCACAGAGCTAAGCTATTGTACAAAACAGCTTGAAAATCCTATTAAAGTCCAAAGAAGACACTCCTATGCCCTGCTTCCAACTTGTGGCTGCTATCCAAGAGTTAGAAGGGAGCACTAGAAACAGAATGCAAACAGAAAAAAAAGAAGCGCCATCTAAGTGCAGCAAACCAACAACTGGCAACTCACATGTTGATAACTGCAACTTGCTTACCAAAAGGGTAAACACAGCTGTCGTCCTGGTCCCAGGATACTGCTGTGCACCAGGCAACCCTCGCTGTGTTTCTGTATGGATATTGTTGCCTGAAGGAAGGAGCATGCATGCTCCGTAATGTGTAGCCACATTCACACACCACTGTGTCCCTGGACTGATGTCACTCCCTCCCCTAAGCTGGCAGTGCACTCCAAGCTGGATTGCAGTACTCTTCCACTTCCTGGCTCTGGCTGCTACAATATCCATACAGAGACACATACAGAGGCAGCTGCCTGATGCACAACAGTATCATGGGAACAAGCAGACAGTGGTGTTTACCCTTTTGGTAAGTGAGTTGCAGTTTTCAACATGTGAGTTGCCAATTTATAAACTTATTAATAAATGTCAGCTTGTTCCCAGGATCCTGTTGCGCACTAGCGCAACAGAATCCTGGGCACAAGCTGACATTTATTATTTAGCTCAGCTGTCTCTGTATGTCTTTAAGTGTCTCTCTATGGATATTGTAGCAGCCAGAGCCAGGAGGTGGAAGAATAATGCAATCCAACTTGGGCGGGAGTGATATCAGTACAGGGACACAGAGCGTTGTGTGAACATGGCTACGGAACATGTGTACTCCTTCCTCAGAGACACAGTGACAGCTGCCTGGTGTACAGCAGGATCCTGGGACCAGTATGACAGCTGTGCTTACCCTTTTGATAAGCGAGTTGCAGTTTTCAACATGTGAGTTGCCAATTTATGGGCTTCATAAAAATTGCTGGTTTACTGCACTTAGATGGTGTTTCCCTTTTTCTGCTTAGGTCCTGACCACTGTAGACCGGTAACATCCCACAAAAGCTGATGTTTTGGAGTTGCTCTGACTCAGTCAGCTAGGCATTACAATTTGGGCCTGGTCAAAGTCACTCAAAACCGTAAGCTTTCCCATTTTCTCTGCTTTCAACACATGAACTTCAGCATCAACATCTTCACTATATCCACCCACATTCAGATGCCATTGTAATGAGAGAATCTTATGATGTAATGAGAGAGTCTCATATTATCTGAATCTGGACTCTTAAAATTATAGTTAAAGAAGGTCAATTATAAACTTCATACTTGAAAAGGTATAGAGCTCTAAGAGGTCAATGCATGTCTGAAAGAGTATTTGCAATACATAAAACAACAGCTGAAAGGGTATTTTGAATAGAATAAAAAATTCAGAAATGTATATGTGCTTGACTGATTTATTATTTAAACCCCATAAAATATGCAGGTAACATATTTGCATTATGGCAGTTGTCACTTTCCTAGATGGATTCGCAATATCCCCAAAGGCCAGTTTTGTCGGTTGTGACAAAATTGTACCCGTGATTATTATTATACAGTATTTATAAAGCGCCAATAGTTCGCTCAGGGCTGTACATTACAAAGGGGGACAGAACATGTGACAGAACAATACCAATACAATGCAAAACATGAGGGGATTGAGGGCCCTGCTCTTTCAAGCTTACAATCTAGGAGGGAGGGGATGGTGGCACAGGAGGAGATAGCTGTGGGGGATGGAGTGGTAGAAAGAGTGGAGGAGGTCAGCAGGTTAGCAGGGGGTGGGGTAGGCTTCCCTGAAGAGATGGGTTTTCAGGGTGCGCCTAAAGGAGAGGAGAGTAGGTGATAATCTGAGTAGGTTGGGGCAGGGAGTTCCAGAGGATGGGTGACACCCTGGAGGAGAAGTCCTGGAGGCGGGCATTAGGATTATATTAAGCAAAGTTCGCTTCTTAAAGAGAAATTCTTAGATAAAGGGTACCTCATAGAACTAATAGACCAAGCTCATATTCACTACCTCCAGGGCAAACCCACAAAATCCCCAGAGATAACAATTACTCCATGAGATCCATCACCATATTTCATATTCAACACACCAAGATAGAAAAAATACTGATAAAACATCGGGATATCTTACTAGCAGACCCACACCTTAAAAGTACAATTCATGATATACCTAGAGTTATATATCGCAAGGCGCCCAACTTGAAACATAAAATAGCCCCCTGTAAATGATCCATTCCTACACCTATGCCTTCGTCCACGTGTCTTATACCCCTAATAGGTATGTTCCAGTGTCGGAAAGCTCTCTGTAAAACCTTTGTCTTTATCACACATGGACAAAAAGAATACACTATCAAAGGGAAAACATACAGAATAGACTCATCTGAATTTGTAGTATATGGTCTCTCGTGCCCTTGCAAAAAAATTCTATGTAGGCCGTACTATACGCCCCCTTAGAAAACGAGTCAGAAAACAAAAAAACATAGATAAATTGAAGGGAAGGGAAGGATAAGCACAGTATTCCCTGCCATTTTGCCAAATACCATCACAAATCCCCAAAAGGCCTGTGTTTGGGTATTGGAACAAATCCCTGGCACCCTGCCAGCAGCTGAGAGATTTCCTAAACTATGAGCCCAAGAGACCTTCTGGATTTATTCCAGAGATATCCTCACACCCGTTGACCTAAACGAGGAGCTGGACATTTCCACTATATTATAGACACTACTATGATTACGCATATTGTATGTATACAGTATTTCTTAATATTAATAACCCCCCTTTTTGTCTCCAGGTTTAATAATTTCACAATATATTGCCATTATGGGGGTGGCTGGCCTATACCTGGGTCATTCTGTTTATCTTCCATATCCTACAACTAGAGATGAGCGAATTATTCAAAAATTCGATTCGGCTGATTCGGCGAATTTGCGAGAGAAATTTGATTCGATGCAAATTTATTTGCCGCGAATTTAACTTATTTAAAGGGTTTCTAGGCTTCAGAGAGCCTTTATATTAGTGCAGAACACTGTACCTTTAATTTAAATGCCCTTGGAGTCTGCTGGGGAAGAGAAATAATACTGTCAGTCAGTATGACATGCAGATGAGTGCCGTCGAACTTAGAATCACCGCACAGTTCACTCATTTGGGCAGTCACGGGGCACGACGAAGAAGAAGAAGAAGAAGAATGAAAAGAAGAAGAAGAAGAATGAAAAGAAGAAGAAGAAGAATGAAAAGAAGAAGAAGAAGAAGAATGAAAAGAAGAAGAAGAAGAATGAAAAGAATGAAAAGAAGAAGAAGAAGAATGAAAAGAAGAAGAAGAAGAATGAAAAGAAGAATGAAAAGAAGAATGAGAAGAATGAAAAGAAGAAGAAGAATGAAAAGAAGAATGAAAAGAAGAAGAATGAAAAGAAGAAGAAGAAGAATGAAAAGAAGAAGAAGAAGAATGAAAAGAAGAAGAAGAAGAATGAAAAGAAGAATGAAAAGAAGAAGAATGAAAAGAAGAATGAAAAGAAGAAGAATGAAAAGAAGAAGAAGAAGAATGAAAAGAAGAATGAAAAGAAGAATGAAAAGAAGAATGAACTATATTACTATATCAGTCTCTAATGGATGCTGGAGAGTTAAACCCCCTAACACCTGCTGTGCCCATTATGAGGGGTTCCCACCATCCCTGTGCTGAGGTTCCGGGTATGCACACCTGCTGTGCCCATTATGAGGGGTTCCCACCATCCCTGTGCTGAGGTTCCAGGTCTGCACACCTGCTGCGCCCATTATGAGAAGTTCCCACCATCCCTGTGCTGAGTTCCTGGGTCTGTACACCTGCTCTGCCCATTAGGAGGAGTTCCCACCATCCCTGTGCTAAATACCTGGGTCTGTACACCTGCTGTTCCCATTATGAGGGGTTTCTACCATCCCTGTGCTGAGGTCCCAGGTCTGCACACCTGCTGCGCCCATTACTAGGGGTTCCCACCATCCCTGTGCTGAGGTTCTGGGTATGCACACCTGCTGTGCCCATTATGAGGGGTTCCCACCATCCCTGTGCTGAGGTTCCAGGTCTGCACACACCTGCTGCGCCCATTATGAGAAGTTCCCACCATCCCTGTGCTGAGTTCCTGGGTCTGTACACCTGCTATGCCCATTAGGAGGAGTTCCCACCATCCCTGTGCTAAATTCCTGGGTCTGTACACCTGCTGTTCCCATTATGAGGGGTTTCTACCATCCCTGTGCTGAGGTCCCAGGTCTGCACACCTGCTGCGCCCATTACTAGGGGTTCCCACCATCCCTGTGCTGAGGTTCTGGGTATGCACACCTGCTGTGCCCATTATGAGGGGTTCCCACCATCCCTGTGCTGAATTCCTGGGTCTGTATGTACACCTGCTGTGTCCATTGTGAGGGATTCCCACCATTCCTGCACTGAGTACCTGAGTCTGTACACCTGCCAAAAGAAAGTTTCAGGATTTTGAAGGAGCAAAATATAGTAATACTGGAACAAAAATGAGCTGCATGGTGGAGTTGCCAGAAGAAGAAGAAGAGAAGAAGAAGAAGAATGAAAAGAAGAAGAAGAAGAATGAAAAGAAGAAGAAGAAGAATGAAAAGAAGAAGAGAAGAAGAAGAAGAATGAAAAGAAGAAGAAGAATGAAAAGAAGAAGAAGAAGAAGAATGAAAAGAAGAATGAAAAGAAGAATAAGAAGAATGAAAAGAAGAATAAGAAGAATGAAAAGAAGAAGAAGAAGAATGAAAAGAAGAAGAAGAAGAATGAAAAGAAGAAGAAGAAGAATGAAAAGAAGAAGAAGAAGAAGAATGAAAAGAAGAAGAAGAAGAATGAAAAGAAGAAGAATGAAAAGAAGAAGAAGAAGAAGAATGAAAAGAAGAAGAAGAATGAAAAGAAGAAGAAGAAGAAGAATGAAAAGAAGAAGAAGAAGAATGAAAAGAAGAATGAAAAGAAGAAGAAGAATGAAAAGAAGAAGAAGAAGAATGAAAAGAAGAAGACGAAGAAAGAAAAGAAGAAGAAGAAGAATGAAAAGAAGAAGAAGAATGAAAAGAAGAAGGAAAAGAAGAAGAAGAAGGATGAAAAGAAGAATGAAAAGAAGAAGAAGAAGAATGAAAAGAAGAAGAAGAAGAATGAAAAGAAGAAGAATAAGAATGAAAAGAAGAATAAGAATGAAAAGAAGAATGAAAAGAAGAAGAAGAATGAAAAGAAGAATGAAAAGAAGAAGAATGAAAAGAAGAATGAAAAGAAGAAGAAGAATGAAAAGAAGAAGAAGAATAAAAAGAAGAATGTAAAGATGAAGAAGAAGAATAAAAAGAAGAATGAAAAGAAGAAGAATGAAAAGAAGAATGAAAAGAAGAAGAAGAATGAAAAGAAGAATGAAAAGAAGAAGAAGAATGAAAAGAAGAAGAATGAAAAGAAGAATGAAAAGAAGAAGAAGAATGAAAAGAAGAAGAAGAATGAAAAGAAGAAGAAGAATGAAAAGAAGAAGAATGAAAAGAAGAAGAAGAATGAAAAGAAGAGGTATTCCAGTACAGCAAAAAGTGTATCTGCAGAGAGCTCCGCTATTTCTGACAGTTCTCTGACAGTTCCTTCACATTTACAGCAGTTGAAACATTGTATCTATTTATTTCCAAATAAAAACATCTGTATCCTAAATGGAAACAAATAGATACAATGTTTCAACCGCTGTAAATGAACTGTCAGAACTGTCAGAAATAGCGGAGCTCTCTGCAGTGACACTTTTGCCGGCTGATCGGGAAAAATTCGATTCGTGCACCCGAAGTTGGCTAAAATTCGGATTCGATGCGAATCGAATTTTTCCCGATATTCGAAACGAATTCCACTTCACCTGGTTCGATTCGCTCATCTCTACCTACAACCATTGCCTAAAGCAACCTGTGAGTATAGCTTCCTGTATGTAGACAACGCACAACTGCATTATTACTTGTCCACGTTTGTATATTCTCATCAGACAAGACAGGTCGGCTCCCCAGTCGATATATATATATTCTCATTACCAGTATATGCGTCTATTGATCCTTATATATGAAATTTAGCATCCACGTATTCTAATCATTATCACTACTTTATATTACATCATTCTTTTTAATCCTCTTCATTATACAGTCCTGGAAGCAGTTTCCACCCTCTTTTTAACATTCATTCTTATGTCAGTTTTTTTTTTTTACTATTTTTATTATTTTTATTTATTTATTGATGCTTATGACCAGTATATTCACGTTAGGTCCCATATTTATTTAATCTTCATATATGGAAAGGTGTCCACCAATTAACTTTTATGAGTATAATTTTCCATATATTTATTATATGTATACTTTACTAAATACTTAACTATTCCAGATCTCGATCAAGCGCTGTGCCTGAGAGCAAGAACATGGAGGCAACAGATGAAGTCATTGACACCTGCTGCTGTCAATCACAGCCTTTGAGGTGGAGGGGCAGCAGGGCACAGCTGCCCTGTGTGTGTCAATGGACACACAGGGCCTGGCTCAGGATCAAGCCCATCTGAGTGTCCCCATAGCAAGCAGCTTGCTATGGAACACTAGGAAGGGGGGAGAGACCAGAAGCGCAAGCGTGGAACCCCAAAAGAGGAGGTTCAGGGCTGCTCTGAGGTAAGTATGACATGTTTATGATTAAAAAAAAAAACATTTTTACCTTTTACAATCACTTTAACCCATTTTATACATATGCAGGAGTCAAACTGATCAAACCACGATCACAGAGAGAAAAGGAAAAAAAAAAGAGGGGGGGGGGGGGAATTTGCCAAAGCCCATAATTAGAGATGAGCGAAGAAATGAAAAATTCGATTCGACTGATTCGGCGAATTCGTGGACAATATTCGATTCGAGTCGAATAAATTCGCTGTGAATTTAACTTAAAAAAGGGTGTTTCTAGGCTTCAGAGAGACTTAATATTAGTGCAGAACACTGTACCTTTAATTTAAATGCCCTTGGAGTCTGCTGGGGAAGAGAAATAATACTGTCTGTCAGTATGACATGCAGATGAGTGCCGTCGATCTTAGAATCACTGCACACTTCACTCCTTTGGCCAGTCACGGGGCCAAAACCAGTGTTTGGAGCCACAGTGTGGCGGTGGAGGCAGCAGCAATGGGAGGCCATACAGCAACCTATGACAAAATGGAAACCAGCAGGAGCGTGAGGAGACCTGAAAGTGGCACATGGCAGAGTGGGAGCAATGGGAGGCGGTACAGGGACCCAGGTCACACTGTGGGCCCAGCAGCAGCGTGACCAGGCGGTACGGGGGCCCATGGCCGATATGGGGCTTGGTGGCACCTATGGAAGGCCTGTAATCTGCCAGCAACCTATGACAAAATGGACAACCGCAGGAGTGTGAGGAGATTTCAAAGTGGCACATGGCAGAGTGGAAGCAATGGGAGGCCGTACAGGGACCCAGGTCACACTGTGGGACCAGCATCAGCGTGAACAGGCGGTACGGGGGCCCATGGCCGATTTGACCTCATTCATCCCATAGTCCTGCCGACTCACGAATAGCGTGGCCTCCTCAAAGGGCCTGAGCAAGCGCAGGTGTCACACATGAGCTGACAATGGCTGACATCTAAGTTACACAGGGAGTACCTTTATCCGCTTTTAACATCAGGAAATCTGTGATGGCCTTTAGCTGTTCGTAAAGGCGGTCTAACATATGTAGGGTTGAATTACACCTTGTTGCAACGTCACAGCATGAGGAGTCGGTACGGGGGCCCATGGCAGATTACATGTCTGGCAGCAGCAATGGGAGGCCCGTAATCTGCCAGCACCCTATGTCAAAAAATTTAACACACCAGCAGTGTGAAGAGACCTGAAAGTGGCACATGGCAGCAGAGTGTGGCGATGGAGACAGCAGCAATGGGAGGCCGTACAGGGACCCATGACAGACTCTAGACTTGGCAGCAGCATGAGGAGGCGGTATATAGGGGCCCATGGCAGATTAGGGGCCTGGCAGCAGCTATGTGAGGCCCGTAATCTGCCTGCACCCTATGTCAAAAAATTTAACACACCAGCAGTGTGAAGAGACCTGAAAGTGGCACATGGCAGCAGAGTGTGGCGATGGAGACAGCAGCAATGGGAGGCCGTACAGGGACCCATGAGAGACTCTGGACTTGGCAGCAGCATGAGGAGGCGGTATATAGGGGCCCATGGCAGATTAGGGGCCTGGCAGCAGCTATGTGAGGCCCGTAATCTGCCTGCACCCTATGTCAAAAAATTAAACACACCAGCAGTGTGAAGAGACCTGAAAGTGGCACATGGCAGAGTGTGGCGATGGAGACAGCAGCAATGGGAGGCCGTACAGGGACCCATGACAGACTCTAGACTTGGCAGCAGCATGAGGAGGCGGTATATAGGGGCCCATGGCAGATTAGGGGCCTGGCAGCAGCTATGTGAGGCCCGTAATCTGCCTGCACCCTATGTCAAAAAATTTAACACACCAGCAGTGTGAAGAGACCTGAAAGTGGCACATGGCAGCAGAGTGTGGCGATGGAGACAGCAGCAATGGGAGGCCGTACAGGGACCCATGACAGACTCTGGACTTGGCAGCAGCATGAGGAGGCGGTATATAGGGGCCCATGGCAGATTAGGGGCCTGGCAGCAGCTATGTGAGGCCCGTAATCTGCCTGCACCCTATGTCAAAAAATTAAACACACCAGCAGTGTGAAGAGACCTGAAAGTGGCACATGGCAGAGTGTGGCGATGGAGACAGCAGCAATGGGAGGCCGTACAGGGACCCATGACAGACTCTAGACTTGGCAGCAGCATGAGGAGGCGGTATATAGGGGCCCATGGCAGATTAGGGGCCTGGCATCAGCTATGTGAGGCCCGTAATCTGCCTGCACCCTATGTCAAAAAATTTAACACACCAGCAGTGTGAAGAGACCTGAAAGTGGCACATGGCAGCAGAGTGTGGCGATGGAGACAGCAGCAATGGGAGGCCGTACAGGGACCCATGAGAGACTCTGGACTTGGCAGCAGCATGAGGAGGCGGTATATAGGGGCCCATGGCAGATTAGGGGCCTGGCAGCAGCTATGTGAGGCCCGTAATCTGCCTGCACCCTATGTCAAAAAATTTAACACACCAGCAGTGTGAAGAGACCTGAAAGTGGCACATGGCAGCAGAGTGTGGCGATGGAGACAGCAGCAATGGGAGGCCGTACAGGGACCCATGACAGACTCTAGACTTGGCAGCAGCATGAGGAGGCGGTATATAGGGGCCCATGGCAGATTAGGGGCCTGGCAGCAGCTATGTGAGGCCCGTAATCTGCCTGCACCCTATGTCAAAAAATTTAACACACCAGCAGTGTGAAGAGACCTGAAAGTGGCACATGGCAGAGTGTGGCGATGGAGACAGCAGCAATGGGAGGCCGTACAGGGACCCATGACAGACTCTAGACTTGGCAGCAGCATGAGGAGGCGGTATATAGGGGCCCATGGCAGATTAGGGGCCTGGCAGCAGCTATGTGAGGCCCGTAATCTGCCTGCACCCTATGTCAAAAAATTTAACACACCAGCAGTGTGAAGAGACCTGAAAGTGGCACATGGCAGCAGAGTGTGGCGATGGAGACAGCAGCAATGGGAGGCCGTACAGGGACCCATGAGAGACTCTGGACTTGGCAGCAGCATGAGGAGGCGGTATATAGGGGCCCATGGCAGATTAGGGGCCTGGCAGCAGCTATGTGAGGCCCGTAATCTGCCTGCACCCTATGTCAAAAAATTTAACACACCAGCAGTGTGAAGAGACCTGAAAGTGGCACATGGCAGCAGAGTGTGGCGATGGAGACAGCAGCAATGGGAGGCCGTACAGGGACCCATGACAGACTCTGGACTTGGCAGCAGCATGAGGAGGCGGTATATAGGGGCCCATGGCAGATTAGGGGCCTGGCAGCAGCTATGTGAGGCCCGTAATCTGCCTGCACCCTATGTCAAAAAATTTAACACACCAGCAGTGTGAGGAGACCTGAAAGTGGCACATGTTTGAGGCATGATTCATGGCGGATTTAGTCAGTTGTGTCAGGAACTGGTGGTTTGAAATCCAGACTAATCCACGCCTGATTCATTTTCACAAACGTGAGTCTCTCCACACTTTGGGTGGACAGTCGTGTCCTCCGCGGAGTTACAATACCTCCTGCCGCACTAAACACGCGCTCCGATGCCACGCTACTGGCCGGGCATGACAGCCTTTCAAGGGCAAATTCAGCTAGTTGGGGCCAAAGGTCAAGTTTCGTTGCCCAGTAGTCAAGGGGATTGTCTACCTCGGTTGGCAGGGTGCTGTCCAAGTAGGCCCAAGCCTGTTGTTTGAGCTCCTGCTCCAGGTCCACCTGATGCTGCTGCTGCTGCTGCGGCTGGTTAGTAGTTTCCTCACTGCGCTGGTGAAGAAAGCTACTCATCATCGACTGCAGACTGAGGCAGCCACTGCTGGTGGAGCTGCCACTGCTCCTACCACCCCACCCCTCCCCTGCTGCCATGCCAGCGGAACGCGAGCGCACAGGGCCCACAGTGTCTGAGGATGGACGTTGGCGCACAAAGGCAGAGACCAACTGACTACATAGGTGGTTTTTATAGTACGTAATTTTGGCCTCCCTCTCAGCAGGTGTGAAAAAGGCCACCATTTTGGACCGGTAGCGAGGGTCCAACAAGGTGGACAGCCAAAAGTCATCCCTCTGTCTGATGGTTATTATTCGGCTGTCGCTACGCAAGCAACCGAGCATGCTATGGGCCATTTGTGCCAAGGAATGCGAGGGACTCCCTGCCTCCATCTCCACAGCATACTGCCACGGTGCGTCTGGGTCCTCTGTCTCCTCCTCCTCCTCCTCTACCAGATGCTCCTGCTCCTCCACTCCTGTCCGCTGAGTGGAAAAACCACCCATTTCACTCAATAATTCCTGAGCACAAATGTCCTCCTCTACCTCCTCCTCTTCTTCCTGTCCTGCCCCCACAGGGGTCATGTGGCGTTGAGATCTGTGCGCCACGTCTACCGCACCCTGACCAGCCATTGTTAACAGCATTTGTTCCAGGACGTGCAACAGAGGAATGACGTCGTTCATCCCATAGTCCTGCCGACTCACGAATAGCGTGGCCTCCTCAAAGGGCCTGAGCAAGCGGCAGGTGTCACGCATGAGCTGCCAATGGCTGACATCTAAGTTACACAGGGGAGTACCTTTATCCGCTTGTAACATCAGGAAATCGGTGATGGCCTTTCGCTGCTCGTAAAGGCGGTCTAACATGTGTAGGGTTGAATTCCACCTTGTTGCAACGTCGCAGATCAGGCGATGCTGTGGAATTCCGTTCTGCCGCTGCAGCTCAATGAGGGTGTTCTTTGCGGTGTAGGAATGGCTGAAATGCATGCACAGTTTACGTGACATTTTAAGGATGTCTTGCAGTGGGATGGTGGATTTTAGGAACCGCTTGACAACCAGATTGAACACGTGAGCCATGCATGGCGCATGGCACAACCTTCCTTGACGCAGAGCAGACACCATGTTCTTTCCGTTGTCAGTCAACATGGTTCCGATTTTTAGTTTGCGCGGAGACAGCCATCTGTCGATTTCTCTGTTCATTACACTCAGCAGTTCCTCCCCTGTGTGACTACGTTCGCCAAGGCATACCAGGTGCAGCACAGCGTGACACCGTTGCGCCCTGCACATGTGATATGCCGGTCGGGTAATGGGACTTGGCACGGGGGTGGCGGCTGAGGACACGGCGGAAAAAGAGGTGGTAGAGGCGGACATGCTTGCTGGACCAAGGACGTGCAAACGTGGAGGCAAAAGCGTCGTGACCTGTCCAAGTTGCTGGTGCGGCTGTGCCGGCACCACGTTCACCCAGTGGGCCGTAAATGACATGTACTGTCCCTGACCGTAGTTACAGCTCCACACGTCGGCGCTGCCGTGCACTTTGGCAGAGACCGACATGCTCAAAGACTGGCCCACCATCTCTTCTACATGTGAATGCAGGGCTGGCACTGCCTTTTGGGCAAAGAAATGACGGCTTGGCACTCTCCACCGCGGCGCGGCACAAGCCATCATTTCTCGGAAAGGTGCTGAGTCCACCAGTTGGAAAGGGAGGGACTGCAGCACCAGCAACTTGGACAGGAGGACGTTCAGCTTTTGCACCGTCGGGTGCGTGCTCGCAAACTGTTGTCTCTTGGATACGGATTCCAAGAAAGACTGTTGACGGAATCCGAGAAGAGGAGTAGCAGGAGAAGGAGCATCTGAACGAGCGGAAGATGCCAATGAGCGACAACTCCCCTCAGCAGAGGTGTTGGAGCCTTGACTGGCTGATAGAGGGCGATTGACGACGTCGGGTGACGGAGCAAGTAACGGAGCGGGTGATGGAGCGGGGGCTGGGGCAGGCAGAACCGCCGTATGTTTATCACGGTTTTCCCAGGCCACCGAATGGTGACGCTGCATATGCTGACGCAACGCTGTAGTCCCAACATGGGCCCCCTGGCCACGCTTGCATTTCTGGCCACATAGTCGACATACGGCTACGTTTACTTCCTCGGGCGGCTTGAGGAAAAATTGCCACACCACCGAGTAGGAAACTTTGCCCCCGCTACTCTTCACTGGCTGACTGCTACTTCCTCCGTGCGCACCGGCACCACTACTGGCCGTGGTGGTAGGCTGCAGTGGAGCTGGTGCTCTACTCCGTGGACGTTTGGCTCCACTGACACTGATGCGACCCTGCTGCTGTCTCCTGGGCAACCCACCGACTGTTTTGCTCGCTGCCAAGCTGCCACCCTCTTCTCCTGATGATGCGGAAGAAATTGCCTGATGACGACGAGGCTGCCAAGTGCGATCAACCTCCTCATCATCAAGTAGGGTCTCCGCCTCACTACTAGCCCCCTCGGCTGCGTCTGGGTCAGGAGACAGACCTGTCTCTAGACCGGCTACCGAGCCACTCTCCTCGCCAGTACTTGTTCGCTTGGCTGCTGAAAAGGCCGATGTCTCCCCCCGTTCCTGACCACCCTCTGTTAGCTCTTCCTCACTGTACAGTGGGGCTGAGCCCACAGCATGCGATACTTCGCTTGGTGAGGGAACAGCAAAGGACAGGGGCAGGTAGAGGACACGTGATTTCAGTGGGCTTGGTCCCGGGCCATGCCAACTAACGGTTGTGTCTGACGTACCCACCGACCGTTGGCTGTAGGTGTCAGAGGTGACCTGGGAAGAGGAAGACGACCGAGCCAACCAATCAATGACGGCAGGGTTGTCGGTGGAGACACGACCGCTGGATGACACCGGGAGCACTGGCCTCTGGCTGCGAATACTGCTGCCTCGACCCCTTCCTCTGCTGCCACGTCTGCTCGCTCCTAAAACATTGCCTCCTCTGCCACTCCTCTGCATGTTGTCTGACATACTATTTAATTCAACGATTAGGTGTCCCTGAGTAACAATTCTCTGGCACTCAGTAACAATTCTGTCTGTCCCTGAGTATGAATTCTGTGGCCCTGAGTAACAATTCTGTGTCTGTGCGAGTAACAATTCTGTGTCTGTGCGAGTAACAATTCTGTGTCTGTGCAAGTAACAATTTTGTGTCTGTGCGAGTAACAATTCTCTGGCACTCAGTAACAATTCTGTCTGTCCCTGAGTAACAATTCTCTGGCACTCAGTAACAATTCTGTCTGTCCCTGAGTAACAATTCTCTGGCACTCAGTAACAATTCTGTCTGTCCCTGAGTATGAATTCTGTGGCCCTGAGTAACAATTCTGTGTCTGTGCGAGTAACAATTCTGTGTCTGTGCAAATAACAATTTTGTGTCTGTGCGAGTAACAATTCTCTGGCACTCAGTAACAATTCTGTCTGTCCCTGAGTAACAATTCTCTGGCACTCAGTAACAATTCTGTCTGTCCCTGAGTAACAATTCTCTGGCACTCAGTAACAATTCTGTCTGTCCTTGAGTATGAATTCTGTGGCCCTGAGTAACAATTCTGTGTCTGTGCGAGTAACAATTCTGTGTCTGTGCAAGTAACAATTTTGTGTCTGTGCGAGTAACAATTCTCTGGCACTCAGTAACAATTCTGTCTGTCCCTGAGTAACAATTCTCTGGCACTCAGTAACAATCCTGTCTGTCCCTGAGTAACAATTCTCTGGCACTCAGTAACAATTCTGTCTGTCCCTGAGTATGAATTCTGTGGCCCTGAGTAACAATTCTGTGTCTGTGCGAGTAACAATTCTGTGTCTGTGCAAGTAACAATTTTGTGTCTGTGCGAGTAACAATTCTCTGGCACTCAGTAACAATTCTGTCTGTCCCTGAGTAACAATTCTCTGGCAGTCAGTAACAATTCTGTCTGTCCCTAAGTAACAATTCTCTGGCACTCAGTAACAATTCTGTCTGTCCCTGAGTATGAATTCTGTGGCCCTGAGTAACAATTCTGTGTCTGTGCGAGTAACAATTCTGTGTCTGTGCAAGTAACAATTTTGTGTCTGTGCGAGTAACAATTCTCTGGCACTCAGTAACAATTCTGTCTGTCCCTGAGTAACAATTCTCTGGCACTCAGTAACAATTCTGTCTGTCCCTGAGTAACAATTCTCTGGCACTCAGTAACAATTCTGTCTGTCCCTGAGTATGAATTCTGTGGCCCTGAGTAACAATTCTGTGTCTGTGCGAGTAACAATTCTGTGTCTGTGCAAGTAACAATTTTGTGTCTGTGCGAGTAACAATTCTCTGGCACTCAGTAACAATTCTGTCTGTCCCTGAGTAACAATTCTCTGGCACTCAGTAACAATTCTGTCTGTCCCTAAGTAACAATTCTCTGGCACTCAGTAACAATTCTGTCTGTCCCTGAGTATGAATTCTGTGGCCCTGAGTAACAATTCTGTGTCTGTGCGAGTAACAATTCTGTGTCTGTGCAAGTAACAATTTTGTGTCTGTGCGAGTAACAATTCTCTGGCACTCAGTAACAATTCTGTCTGTCCCTGAGTAACAATTCTCTGGCACTCAGTAACAATTCTGTCTGTCCCTGAGTAACAATTCTCTGGCACTCAGTAACAATTCTGTCTGTCCCTGAGTATGAATTCTGTGGCCCTGAGTAACAATTCTGTGTCTGTGCGAGTAACAATTCTGTGTCTGTGCAAGTAACAATTTTGTGTCTGTGCGAGTAACAATTCTCTGGCACTCAGTAACAATTCTGTCTGTCCCTGAGTAACAATTCTCTGGCACTCAGTAACAATTCTGTCTGTCCCTAAGTAACAATTCTCTGGCACTCAGTAACAATTCTGTCTGTCCCTGAGTATGAATTCTGTGGCCCTGAGTAACAATTCTGTGTCTGTGCGAGTAACAATTCTGTGTCTGTGCAAGTAACAATTTTGTGTCTGTGCGAGTAACAATTCTCTGGCACTCAGTAACAATTCTGTCTGTCCCTGAGTAACAATTCTCTGGCACTCAGTAACAATTCTGTCTGTCCCTGAGTAACAATTCTCTGGCACTCAGTAACAATTCTGTCTGTCCCTGAGTATGAATTCTGTGGCCCTGAGTAACAATTCTGTGTCTGTGCGAGTAACAATTCTGTGTCTGTGCAAGTAACAATTTTGTGTCTGTGCAAGTAACAATTCTCTGGCACTCAGTAACAATTCTGTCTGTCCCTGAGTAACAATTCTCTGGCACTCAGTAACAATTCTGTCTGTCCCTGAGTAACAATTCTCTGGCACTCAGTAACAATTCTGTCTGTCCCTGAGTAACAATTCTCTGGCACTCAGTAACAATTCTGTCTGTCCCTGAGTAACAATTCTCTGGCACTCAGTAACAATTCTGTCTGTCCCTGAGTAACAATTCTCTGGCACTCAGTAACAATTCTGTCTGTCCCTGAGTAACAATTCTGTCTGTCCCTGAGTATGAATTCTGTGGCCCTGAGTAAGAATTCTCTGGCACTCAGTAACAATTCTGTCTGTCCCTGAGTAAAAATTCTGTGGCCCTAATAACGTTTCTGTGGCCCTAAGTAACAATTCTCTGGCACTGAGTGAAAATTCTGTCTGTCCCTGAGTATGAATTCTGTGGCCCTAACTAGCGTTTCTTTGTCCCTAAATAACGATTCTGTGGCCCTCATTAACAAGTCTGTGTCCCTGAGTAATGGTTCTCTGTCCCTAAGTAACTTCTCTCTGTCCCCAATTCTCGTTTCTGTGGCCCTAACTCTGTCCCTGTCCCTAGTACAGAGCGGTCTGCCTCTGTTCAATGACTGCAGGCAAATGAAGATTTCCAAAATGGCCGCTATATATACCTCGACCATTACACAGTGCTGGCTGGCTGGCTGCTGATTGGCTGATGCGATCACATGTCGTTGAGGAATGCATTATGGGGCAGCGCGCCTTGTCTGCGCGCCTTCCCCGACATCCCCGCTCCGTCGCCGCACATGTCAGCCGCCATTTTCGGAAAAATTTCGATTCGCGCGTCCGAATTAGGCTGTTTTTCGGATTCGGCACGAATCGAAATTTTTCCGATATTCGACTCGAATTCCACTTCGGATACTTCGATTCGCTCATCTCTACCCATAATGAACTAGTGGATTCTCAAACAGAAGAGACGAATATGGCTTAAATGGCTAAAAAAAAAAGGACTGTGGAAGGCAGATCCAGGAAGGGGGGATATGATCAACGTGTATAAATACATCAGTGGTTCATATAGTGAACTCTGTGTACAGCTATTCACCCTGAGGTCATCACAGAGGACAAGGAGGCACTGTTTACGTCTGGAGGAAAAGAAATTTAATCTCCAAACACGGAAAGGTTTCTTCACAGTGAGAGCTGTGAAAATGTGCAATAAACTCCTTCAAGAGTTGGTTCTGGCCAGCTCAGTGGATTACTTTGAAAAAGGCCTGGAGCCTTTAAAGCGACTTATAAAGCTTCCCACTGTGCCTCCAACTGGGAATCCTACCTTAAATTATTGCATCAATGGTATCTAACCCCACTCCACTATCCAATTTGTATCCTACCTGCTCTGTACGTTCTCGGTTTCACATAATTTGGTCTTGTAAATCAATTAAATCATTTTGGAATAGTGTCTTTACTGTGATCTCCAACATAACAGGTAGTATAGAAAGACCAGACCCAGCATTAGCCTTATTTCATATCGGTCTGGACAAACTCCCTCCTGAAGCACGTAGTAGTATCATCCACATTCGCTATGCAGCAAAAAATAATATCACCAGATTATGGAAATCGATTGTATCACCATCTATTTCCAGAGTAATCTATGATCTGAATACCCAGTTTCATATGGAAAAGAGATTTTCCCTCAGTCACTTCTCTAATCCCAGATTTCTTCGCTCTCGAGCTTTATGGTCACTTAATCCTAGATGTACAGTGCAAGTATGATTGCTCACAACACATGGAGTAAAATGTTAATGTTTCTTTGACTGGTACTAGTTCATTGTGTTAGTTTCTCTGACCCTTTCTGTTTCTATCCCCTTTCCTTCTCCCACATTCCCCAGCCCCACTTTCCTTACAGTTCCCAGTGTACATGAGACTATGAACATAACTCCCCTCTTCTAGCTTTCCTCTCTACCAAATCAAGACCATACATCTTGAAGAATGTCTAATGCTCTATTTACCTGTACAACTGTGAACATGTTTCTCTGTTATATTACTTGTAAAACTGATTAAAAACTGAGTTGAATATAAAAAAGTCCTGAATTTTTTCTTGGATACACAGAATATAACTGGATACTAACATTTATAGGTAAAGTTGATCCAGGGAATATCCGATTGCCTCTCAGTGGATCAGGAAGGAATATTTTTCCCCTGCAGGAGCAAATTGGATCATGTTTTGCTGGGTTTTTAACCTTCCTCTGGATCAACTGTGGGTATAGGATAACTTTTTTTTTTTTTAATGGATGAACTAGATGGACTTGTCTTTTTTCAGCCAGACTAACTATGTAAGATCATGCAGAAATGATATAAACATTTGTGGAACACCTGAATAAGTTAGATAAGCAAAACTGGTACATGATCTTATGCAGGCCATAGACGGGTCGAAAACCGTCCGTTTAAAAAAAAAAAAAGTGAAAAATCGGTGGTTCAATAGGCCGACGTTACCACCAATGGTAAAAAAAAAATTAAAAAATATCGCCCGATTTTCATCTCGTCTACGGCCGGCATTTAATAACTTCTGTCCCTTGCAGAGAGCTCTGCTATTATATTTGATATGAAAAAGTATTGCGGTTGCAACAATGTATATTTGTATCCATTTCGGATACAGATGGTTTTATTCGGATACAAATAGATACATTGTTTCAACCGCAATACTTTTTCATGTCAAATATAACAGCGGACTGGAATTCTTCTTTTTCTTATTCTTCTTCTTGCAAGTCACGGCTCATGCGCAGATTTTTTATCGGTAAAATGATCAGCCGATTTGCCCATCATTGCCGGGAAAATCGGCCGATTTTTTTCCAACTTTACCGATGAAAAAAATGTGCCAAAACCCCAAAAAACGGCAGACCAATTAACCCACTAACGGTGCGAAAATCGGCCAATTTTTGACCCGTCTATGGCCTGCATTACTTACCTTGTTGCCATTACAGTCTACCCACAATTTTACTATCAACAGGGCACACAGGAATCCAAAACCAAAACATCTTCTGGACAATGTGCTCACAGGTTGCTTGGTGAGAGTAAAATTTTGTTACTATTAAGGAGCAGCTTTTGGCAGCAGCAAGAAAGGCGAGAATAGTCCCTGAGCCTTTTACATCTGTGAATGTATTTGCAGATATTTCAGCAACTGCACACCTAATGACAATAATACACAGCTATGATCAGAAATCTTTGAAAGCATCATGTTCCTTATAGGATTAGGATTATCTGCTAAATTGCTCATCTCTTACAAGGGATCAGTTCATACAGTATTATCCTGAGAAGGCTATGGAAGGCTATGGAGAAACTGCTGTTTGTGGAGTATGATGGCTGTAAAAACACCTCCTTCTGCATAGTCAGCTCCTCAACTGTAGGTTTAGTCCTCATACACGCTGGACGTTTTTACAGCTGCTGTTTTTGGCTTTTTACATTTTTTTCTACAGCCAGTAAACTCCCCAGCATGTTATCCTATGTCTCCATGCACACATAGACTGTAATCAATGTTTTTTGGCAGGGACATTTTTTGGCTGGAAAAAAAAAAACCTAGAACTAGTGGGTTTCTAGAGGAGTTTTTTAACTGTAAAAACACTAAACACTGAAAATGCGGCCTAATGTGGTAAAACACCGCAAACTGGCATTTTTGGACTTATTTGACCCCCCAAAAAATTCAGGGGGGTAAAAAAAAAACCCCACAAAAACGCAAACAAGGGAAAACGCAGCTAAACGCAGCAAAACGTAATGAAAAATGCTTAAAAAAAAAGTTGAAAACTCACGTTTTTAACGTGACTTTACACAGCTAACATTACCAGTGTTATTAAAACACCCCGTGTGCATGGAGCCTTAAAGTGACCGGGCCTGATGTTGAAAGCTTTTTGTTTGATGCTCCACTTTCTATGTTCTACTTTTCACTTTCGTCACCAGAAGAGAGGGTCTGCATGTAAGAAGCTGGACTTTGTCTCACCCCATGAGAAAGCAGTTTAATTGCCTCATGGTAACACTTTCTGATGTTCTTAAGATTTTCAATACATTGTAGCTTACTTTTTTGTCATTCCCAAGTTTATGGGTAAATCACTTTTAAACTGTAATCCTGATTTATCATCTTTAATGTATTTGTGGCAGTATGCTTCATCATTCCCTCTGATATAGACACTTTCAAGTCATATCACAGTACTTTAGCAAATATTACAATTCTTTTAATAAAGGTTGCCTCTTTTAATGTAAAAGTCCCTAATATTCCCTACAAATTACAGCAGAAAGCTGCCCTGGCACAGAACTGCAATATCCTGCACATTCAAGGAATGCATTTCCAAGTTGCTAAATTCCATAAATGCATTCACTTAAAATCTCAATCACTACTGCTTTTGCAAATACAAAAATGTATTGTGTTTTGATAACCTTTAAAGCAGTGGTCTCCAGAGTGCGGACCCCGAGGGCTGGATGTGGCCCCCTGCTTATCTTTATCCGGCCCTTGGGGCACTTTTCCTTCCACTGATTTGAGACATTATTCCACCCCACTGACACCAACAATGGGGCTACTGACAACAATGGGGCACTATTTATCCCATGACACCAATGATGGGGCACTATTCTTCCCACTGACAATAGTGGTGGGGTACTATACCTCCTCCTAATATCAAACATGCATTGTTTACTCCCATTGACACAAAGACAATTTCTACTTCCAATGGCTACAGTCCGGCCCCCCTAAAACCTGGAGTACAATAAACTGGTGCTTTGTTTAGAAAGTTTGGTGACCCCTGCTTTGAAGACTCAATCTCTAATCAAATATACTAGACTGTGTTGGAGGTCACTATATAATTGTAGTGGAAGAAATTGCTTCAATTTTAAATAAGCCCTCATTTAGGTCTCACATTCAGGATGCACTGGGGGCATTTTTTCAGTATAATTCTACTGACGCCATAAACGAAGTGATTTTTAAAATTATAGACTGCCCATAAAGTGTATATGAGGGGAAATTTGCTAAAATTGGTGGCTTCAGTCAGTTGCTGAGTTGATCCATGAAATTGCCTCTCTACAATACCTGAATAGGTCCAAAACTACTCAAACAACTCAGGCATCTTAATAGAGAAGTATGGCATTTACCTAGGAGTCCCCCATCAACTCTAAGTGTGAGAACTCAGCGATCACATGACTGCTGAGTTCTCATAGTTGCTCTGAGCAGAGAGTGGTGACTGTCAGTCACTGTTGTCTTCTTACCCCCCCCCCCCACCCCAGCACTCACTGGAGGGCTGCGCAGTGGGGGTAAAGGGAGCGATTGGGTCAGGCTCTCAACAGATCGTTGAGAGGCTGAGCCAGGTGCCACTCCAGACTCTGAGGCGGATCCCGATTTTAAACTTGAGGTCTTTCCCCAGCCTGGATCGGATGAGTGACGTCACAGGAGTGCAGAACAAACAAAAGAGCTTTGACTGTACAGGTATTTCTCCTTTAAGAACATGTTGTATCAGGTGAACATGTTAAATATGAGCAACCCAGCTAACAAAGTTGGAGCATACTTATCAGGGATAACTAAAGGATACATAAAAAGATAATACATTTATATAAAGATAAATAAAGTTTACCACTCCCCCCCTCCCCATTGTTCAATCCACGTGCCTTATCAGGATGTAATCTGTTTTGGGAGTCTCTCCTCTTAAGGCTCCATGCACACGGGGCATTTTAATAATGCTGGTAACGTTAGCGGTGTAGTCATGTTAAAAACTTGACTTTTTCATCGTTTTTTATTTTAGCGTTTTTGTTGCTTTTTTTCAAGTTTGAGTTTTTTAGGGTTTTTTTTTTTAACCAAAAAACATTTTTTTTTAGTAAACAAAGTCCAAAAACGCTGGTTTGCCGCGATTTACCGCATTTTTTAGCGTTAGAGTGTTTTTACAGCTAAAAAACTCCTCTAGAAACCCACTAGTCCTGGGTTATTTTTCCAAGCCAAAAAAAACATTGATTACAGTCTATGTGTGAATGGACACATAGGATAACATGCTGGGGGGTTTACTGGCTATAGAAAAAAAATGTCAAACGCCAAAAACAGCACCTGTAAAAACATCCAGTGTGCATGAGGACTAATTCTGGAACCAACTCACTTCCTTCTGTTCAGATTTCCCGTGAGACATGGTAATCCTTCTACAAAACCAGAGGGCAAGCCTCCTTGAAACACATTTTAGAATTCCCACTTACATTTTATCCTGTGCTGATTTCCAAACTATGCCTGGGCATTGGATAGTAGTTGGAAATATATTTTATGGTAATACAGTTGTGTTCAAAATAGCAGTCAGACATCACTAACCTGATCAATCACTGTTTTTGGTAGAAAGGATATTTCTACGTGGCAAATAATTTACTAGCAGGTGTAGTAGACTAAAAGAAATCCAACAGACCCAACAGTCATGGCATGCATGCTGCTGATTCTGTGTAATTGAATCACTAATTGAAAGGGGCATGTTCAAAATAATAGCACTGTGGAGTTCTATTAGTGAGGTCATTCATTCTTTGAAAAACAGGTGGCAATTATTGCCCTTATTTAAGGAAGGAAGGCAGCAAATGTTGTACATGCTGGTTACAGTGCATTTCTCTCTGAAATTCTGAGGAAAATGGGTCGTTCCAGACATTGTTCAGAAGAACAGCGTACCTTGATTAAAAAGTTGATTGGAGAGGGGAAAACATATATAGAAGTGCAGAAAATGATAGGCTGCTCAGCTAAAATGATCGCAAATGCTTTAAAATGGCAACCAAATCCTGAAAGAGGTGGAAGAAAGCGAAAAACTACCATTCGAATGCATAGAAGAATAGCCAAAATGGCAAGGACTCAGCCAACAATGAGCTCCAGGAAGATCAAAGAAGGTCTAAAGTTACCTGTGAGTACTGTTACAATTAGAAGATGCCTATGTGAAGCCAAGCTATCTGCAAGAAGCCCCCGCAAAGTCCCACTGTTGAAAAAAAGACATGTGCTGAAGAGATTACAATTTGCCAAAGAGCACATTGACTGCCCTAAAGAGAAATGGGGCAACATTTTGTGGACTGATGAAAGTAAGATTGTTCTTTTTGGGTCTAGTGGCAGGAGACAGTTTGTCAGACGACCCCCAAACACTGAATTCAAGCCACAGTACACTGTGAAGACAGTGAAGCATGGTTGCGCAAGCATCATGATATGGGGATGTTTCTCATACTACGGTGTTGGGCCTATTTATCGCATACCAGGGATCATGGATCAGTTTGAATACATCAGAACACTTGAAAAGGTCATACTGCCTTATGTGGAAGAGGAAATGCCCTTGAATTGGGTGTTCCAACATGACAACGACCCCAAACACACCAGTAAACGTGCAACATCTTGGTGTCAGACCAACAAGATTGACGTTATGGAGTGGCCAGCCCAATCCCCGGATCTTAATCCAATAGAAAACTTGTGGGGTGACATCAAAAATGCAGTTTCTGAGGCAAAACCAAGAAATAGAGAAGAACTGTGGAATGTAGTCCAATCATCCTGGGCTGGAATACCTGTTCACAGGTGCCAGAAGTTGGTTGACTCCATGCAACACAGATGTACAGCAGTTCTCACAAACAGTGCTTATACAACTAAATATCAATTAAGTGATTCAAAGGAAAGCAAAATCTTCAAACATTTTTCAGTTTATATAGTGAATGTTTGAGTTTGTAAAGAAGAATACAAACACTGCTATTTTTTTTTGAACTGTCGAATATTCACTTTTCTTCAATTTTTTTTTAGAGGAACAACACAAATTTGATATTTTTCCTCATGTCTTGATTTGGAATAGAATGTGTAGTGTTCCCAATGCATTTGTGTGTATGGAAATAAAAGCTATTAAAAGGATTTTGAGCTTTATTCACTTTTTTCAACACACTATTATTTTGAACACAACTGTATATTGGATTCCTCTGCACACTTAGCTGTAAAAATTATACTTTTTTATATTTACAAGTGACACACCACTGAATTTAAAGTACTCCCTTCTAAACATGAAACTATCACCCTAAGTCTTCTTTTACTATTACAACCCAAAATCAATTCGAGGTATATCCTTTTTCTATATGCTTCACTCCGATTACAGTTATTTTGCCAAATCAAATTCTATGTTGAAATGAGAATTAGACAAATTGGGAATCACATTTACAGAGGTAAAGTGGTCAAGAGCTTGTACAGTAGATAGCCTTGCAAAGCATCTGACTGAACATCACGCCGGAAACCTGTGCAGAAATGTTTATACAAACTGTACTATAATCCTTCCTGAATGTCTAAAATAATTTTGCAATATCATGAGACATGTTGGAGGAGCTAAGTGTACGCTATGACATATGCAGTGGATGTGTGACCACATTTTGGACTTAACACCACAATGGTCATCATATGATGTGTTATTAGAGTAGGGAAGCACCAGACCTTTCTCAATTTCCATCTTTATTAGACATTCTTAATCAGAGTACACAGTTTAAACTTATGTTTGCAACAAAAAAAAAAAAAAACAGGCCTTTTAAAATGTTGTTTTCTGGGCATTATTGCTTTATCAGTTGAAATATAATTTGATCTTGAACGTTATTTGATGGCTATTTTTTTCCTCATTAAATTATCCATACAGTATTTGTACATGAGAAATGCGCTTTAGGCAGATACGTGCCCTAGGGGTATCTACATATGGCTTTGAGTCATATTTTATTGCTTTGCGAACTCTACTATTCTACAGTTTTTGCTTTTATTATATCCTCCTTTGAGAAGCAACTGGGTATTACTTTATACTATGATGTAATCTTTCTTTTTAACAATACGCTTGTAAGATTTCCAATCTATTGTAAGCATACAAAAGTACTGGCTTTTCTTAGTAATATATTCTAAAAAAAAAATCAATAAAGCTGAAGTGATAAATATATACAGTTTCACAGAAAGCATGGTACAGACTAAACTTGCAAAATGTCATGCCATTGAATAAGGGAGCAAATCAATTAACTGCTTGCTGCCCAGCCACTGTATAGAAATGGCATGGTACAGGGCCAGTGACAGCAGCCCTGTATGATTTGTTAGCTGTGGCCAATCAGAGAAATCACAATAGTAAACAATGGCATTATGAATGAGTGCCAAATACAGATCCAAATGACTGCTTATACAGTGATCATCACTGGGATGTGCAATCATAGTGTAAAGTAAAAGTCCAAATCATTATGGTGGCACTGCACTGCTCTGGTGATGGTATGTAAAAACAAACAAAGAAAAAATCACCATCACACCAGTTACAGTGTCCCTGATCCCCACCACATTTATATATGCCAGCAACAGTGTTCCTTATCACAACACCAGTCACAGTGTCACCACACCAGTGTAAAACAGCAACAGTGCCCCTGATTGTCGTCACACCAGCCCCTGTGTACCTGATTGCAGCCACACCAGTGCAGCGTTGCCTGCCACCTGTACTAACCCTGGCCTGTTTATTGACCATCTTTCTGCCTGTAGCCTGGTCCGATTCCTTGCCTGTTTGCTGATCATGTCTCTGCCTGTGGCCTGAAGTGACCCATCTACACGTCCAACTGACTGTGTTCCTGCGAGACACCAGTCCCAAGCATCCCCTGCAGACAACTGCACTCTTGGAACCACATAACTCTTTGTTCTTCCTTTCTTTAGCCTCCTGTACTTTCTGGCTAGTGAATATGGCATTCCTGGGGCAGACATGTACCAGTAGGCAAGACTTGCTTGGCTGACAACTGGGACTGCTATAGGTGACACTACACTAAGCTATATTCTGTAAACACTCATATAGAGGCAACCATTAAAGTTGATTAGTTTTGTTACAACCAGTTGATTTTTCTGATATAACAGATAAAATGTCCAGTGCATAAACAGTCAAAACAGTGAAAAAGTCTCACATATGTGGTATCGCCACTTAGCAGCAGTAGCAGAATGTGTTTTGGGTTTTAACTCTAAGTATGCCCATGCTGTGTGTGAGAAATATTGTATTACATTGACAACATTTTGCAATTAATTTTCATTTTCTTTCGGCATTTTCCAAAAACTTGTGTGAAGTCTTCAAAAGACTCACCATGCCTCTTAGAAAATATCTTGGGTGTATGTGGTCATTGTGGGGGTGTTTGAAATGTCTTGGTGCTCCCAAGCCTCCAAAAAATGTGCTAGGTAGCCTTGGGGGAAGGGGTGGGGTCTAAGTATGTCTACAGTGTGTGTTAGAAATACCTTGACGACTTTGTGTAAAAAAAAAAATATATATATATATATATATTTTCTTTTCTTTCTGCATTTTCCAAAAACTTATAGCAGAAAATTACATTTTCAAAAGATTCTCTATGCCTTTCAGAAAATACCTTAGGAGTGTTTGCTTTCCAAAATGGGGTCATTTTGTGGTTGTTTCTACTGTCCTGGTGCTCCAGGGCCTCCAAAAAATGTGATAGGAAGTCAGGAAATTAGATGCATAATTTATGCTCCTGAAAAACCCAAAAGGTGCCCTTAGGATTTTGGGCCCCTCTATGCATCTAGGCTGTGAAAAAGTCTTACAAAGGTGGTATTCCCCCACTCGAGAGGCATAGCAGAATGTATTCTGGGATGTAATTATAAGAATGCTTATGCTGTTTGCAAGATAAGATTTGTAAAATGACTTTGTGAAAAAAAAAATATTTAATTTGTTCTTGGACTCATTTGGGGGATATTTGCAATGTTCTGGCATTTCAAGAAATTAATAACACAAAAAACAGCGCAAAAATTAAATAAATTATTATTTAATTATTTAATTTTTGCGCTGTTTTTTGTGTTATTTATTATTGGTGGTTTTCACTGGTGCACAGCTGCATAATTGTATACTTTCTTTGATTGGCGCTGGGATTTTTTTAGTTTATTTCAAGAAATTAGGCTGTCAGTCCATCAGGACTGATCAATTTTCAAATATAAAAACACCATAGATTGTAGACTTTACAACTTTTACACAGACTAAATAATAAACATGGATTTGAGTTATTTTTACCAAAGAAATGTAGCAGAATACATTTTGACCTCAATTTATGAGGAAATTTTTTTTTGCATAAAGTTATAACAAACTTATTTTTTTCATGATGTTCAGTATTTCTCAACAAAGTAAATGATGGAGGCATTGATAGATGAGTTTGCTTTGATAAACATGAATTTAATAGCGTTTTCAGTTTGTGGTGCTCAGATACAGTAGGTTCTGCTTTAAGGTTTAAATGTTCACAATAAATTGTGCCATCTCTGAATTTCCTGAAACATTTATCCAGTCAAACATTCTGCTGTAATTGCCATAAACACAACTAAAGAGCCTGAAAAAAAGTAAGTACAATGTGCTATAAATCAAATAACTCACATATTTACAAAGCATATGTATAGAAGAGCCATCCATCACCAAATTCTCTGATCTTCAGAGGTAAAAGCTCCTACTTGCCTCACACAATTGTGTTACATGAAGTGCAGAGACTACTCAACAGCACAGTAAAATGTTATGCAGAATCTGCAAAAGCAGCAATAATTAAACACAATGTGGGGCTCATTCACTGACCACCTGCTTTTACACAACCCCTTAAATCAGTATTCCTAGATTTACTAGGAAACTAAATGATAAAGGATTTTGAAAATTAGAAAAATATAGTTATTAGAGCTTCATTAACATTAGGATTTCTTATCAACTAAATAAACCAAGCATCCAACTTTTAGATATGAACCGTTTTTTAGAAGAGGGATGTATGTGTGCAAAAAATATGTCAGAAACTGCTTTAGATTAACAATACTCTTGGGGAACAATTTTATAGCCCAAGCAGAAATTGAGAATCATTTAAGGAGTACTATAAACAAGCAGATATTTTAGAGCATACATTTGTAAATATAACTAAAGACAAAGTAGCTAAAATTTTGATTACGTTACTGGAAGAAAATAAGTAGTACAACGTACTATAGTTAAAGATACTTTGGAACTAATTATAGCTCTTAATAAACTTGAACAAAATTTAAATACTGGGGCAACATAAAAAGAACACTAGGTCCTGTTATACTAGATGAACCAAAAGTAGTGTATAATTATCCTACTCTAAGAGAACTGGAGTAACCTCTAATATTGTCAATCCCCACCAAAAAATTAAACTGCATTTCTTTGATGGGGTGAATTTCTATGAATGTGATCGATTCTCTGCATGCAGAACAAGTAAAAAATAAGCTAAAGAGGACAGTAAGATTTAGTTGTCATTCTACAGGAGAACATTTCACAAAAAACAAACCCATATTTCTTGTTTAACCACATGCCGCCCAGCCACTGTATAAATACGGCGGGAGGGCGGCACGGCTGGGCAAAACCACGTTTTAAAATGTGTGTTTAGTAAACAGGTAGGGGGCGTGCACGAGGCACGCCGCCGCCCTACCTGTCGCATCGATCACAGCCGCGGATGTCAGTCGCTGGGTCACAGCCGGTCGTTACCGGCTATGTCCAGGCGATCGGCGGCAATCGCTGACAGAGAGCACAGCTGCAGTAGCTGTGCTTTCTGTCAGTTCCCTGACAGCTCCAGGACAAGCTGATCGGGACAGGAGAGTTTCTCTCTCCCGATCAGCGGTGTCCCGTGCAGTACACACCCCCGCCCCCTAGTAAAACACTCCCCTCACACAGTTAACCCTTTCCCTGAAAAATAAACTTAACCCCTTCCTCCCCAGTGCCATTAGTACAGTGTCAGTGGTTTTTTTTTGCACTGATCACTGTATTGGTGTCACTGGGTATGTCAGTGACCCCCAACTCCGTACCCCCCAATGTCAGAATGACTGCCGCAGTCCCGCCATAAGTCGCTGATCGCCGCCATAAGTCACTGATCGCCGTCATTACTAGTATTAAAAAAAAACTAAAAATCCCAGTATCTTTCCCACCATTTGTAAACGCTATAACTTTCACGTAAACCAATTAATTTACACGTATTGGGGTTTTTTTTAGCAAAGACATGTCGCAGAATGCATTTTGGCAGAAATTTATGACTAAATAAATTTTGGTGTAAATTGCAGTATCTATACCATAGTTTGTAGACGCTATAACTTTCGCACAAAGCAATCAATATACACTTATTGGGATTTTTTTTACCAAAAACATGTAGCAGAATCCATTTTGGCCTAAATTTATAACCAACTTTGAGTTTACTATATATTTTTTATAGCTGAAAGTAAAAAATATTGTTTTTCTTCAAAATTTTTGGACTTTTTTTGTTTATAGCGTAAGAAATAAAAAGCGCACAGGTGATCAAATACCACCGAAAGAAAGCTCTATTTGTGTGAAAAAAAGGACATAAATTTCGTTTGGGTGCAGCATTGCATGACCGCGCAATTATCCGTTGAATTAGTTCAGCGCCGAGTAGCAAAAAAGAGGCTTGGTCATTAAGGGGGGTAAATCCTCTGGATGTCAAGTGGTTAACCACTTGCCCTCCTAAGGATTTAGCCCCATTCCTGACCAGGCCATTTTTTGTGTTACGGCGCAACGTTAATTTGACTGACCATTGCGCAGTCATACAATGCTGCACCCAAATTAAATTCACATCCTTTTTTTCCCATGAATTTAGCTTTCTTTCGGTGGTATTTGATAGCCTGTGCATTTTTTATTTTGTGCGCTATAAAAAAAAAAAAAAAAGACCAACAATTCTGAGAAAAAAATATTTTTGACTTTTTGCTATTAAACATGTCCAGTAAAAAAATTAAATCAAATTTCGTCATAAAGTTAGGCCAAAATGTATTCTGCTACATGTCTTTGCTAAAAAAAAAAAATTCCCAATACGTGTAAATTAATTGGTTTACGTGAAAGTTATAGCGTTTACAAATGGCAGTATAGATGCTGGAATTTTTTTTCTTTTTTACTAGTAATGGCGGCAATCAGCGACTTATATCAGGACTGCAGAAGGCATTCTGACACTGGGAAGAACTGACTTGGTGTCACTGACATTCCCAGTGCTATGCAGAGCCATACAAAGCAGTGTGCAGGAGCTAACAGGGGAGAGATTATACTCAGCGATCACCGGGTGCCGGCGAGAAATCACCGGCCAGGACCCGGTGGCTGACAGCTGGGGCCACGAATGGCAGTATTTCTGCTATAGGGCAGTGCGGAAACGGTTAATATTCACAAAGGTCCAGTCAGTATAATTCTCTTCCAGCAGAGATCAATAATCGTATGATTGTGCAATGCCTGAGATCCTTCACATCACAGCCTTCTCTCCACTTAGGCTAGGTTCCCATCTATGTGGCCTAGGAACCTGCACGATTTTGCACGCATTCCTAACCAGCGGAGAAACACTGCACTTGCAGATGCACTGGGGTGCCATAAAAGCGATAGTAATCCGCAAAAATTCAAACAAAATAAGTTAAGCGCATAATGTGCTAGTATGCATAATACTAGCACATTATGAAAAACGTACCTGAAAACAAAGCTGTCCAGCAGAGTGCTATCACGGCTCCCCAGGGCTTCCATCTTCATTTGGTCTTCCTTCTAGGTTCGCAGGCTGCAGCCGTTCGACTGGCCATGCTGCGATGATGCCTTGGCCGCGGCATGCTGTCCATTAAGAGCGCAGTGCGCATGTGCTGGTGACATCACCAGCTCTGCTATAGTAAATATCTCCTAAACAGTGCAAGTTTAGGAGATATTTGCTGTACCTACAGGTAAGCCTTATCACAGGCTTATCTGTAGGTATAAATCAACAAACAATACTTATTATTATTATTATTATTATACAGTATTTATAAAGCGCCAATAGTTCACTCAGCGCTGTACATTACAAAGGGGGACAGAACATGTGACAGAACAATATCAATACAATGCAAAACATGAGGGGATCGAGGGCCCTGCTCTTTCGAGCTTACAATCTAGAAGGGATGGGGCAGTGGTACAGGAGGAGATAGCTGTGGGGGATGGAGTGGTAGGAAGAGTGGAGGAGGTCAGCAAGTTAGCAGGGGGTGAGGTAGGCTTCCCTGAAGAGATGGGTTTTCAGGGTGCGCCTAAAGGAGAGGAGAGTAGGTGATAATCTGATGGGTTGGGGCAGGGAGTTCCAGAGGATGGGTGACACCCTGGAGAAGTCCTGGAGGCGGGCATGGGAGGAGACCAGGGAACTAGAGAGAAGGAGGTCTTGTGAGGAGCGGAGTGTGCGTGCTGGGCGGTACTTGGATATTAGGTCAGTGATGTAGTTCGGGGCAGTATGGTGGACAGCTTTGTACGTCAGTGTTAGGATTTTAAATTTGATCCGTTGCGCAATCGGAAGCCAGTGGAGGGATTGGCAGAGAGGGGTGGGGGAAATGGAGCGGTTGGAAAGGTGAATGAGTCTGGCAGCCGTATTCAGGATCGACTGAAGCGGGGATAGCCAGCGGCGAGGCAGGCCAGTGATGAGGGAGTTGCAGTAGTCGAGTCGTGATATGATGAGGGAGTGGATGAGCTGTTTAGTGGTTTCTGGGGTTAGGAACGTGCGGATTTTGGCGATGTTGCGGAGGTGGAGTCTGCACGAGTTTGTTAAAGATTGGACTTGGGGCTGGAAGGATAGGTTGGAGTCCAGAATGACACCAAGTACTCTGGCCTGCAGAGCGGGTTTGATATTGGCGTTGTTGGATGTGATGTAGAAGTCAATGGGGGGTGGGGTTCGGGCTGGGGGGAAGACAAGGAGCTCGGTTTTGGAGAGATTCAGTTTAAGGAAGTGGAGCGACATCCAATCTGATATGTCGCTCAGTAGGTGTGTGATTTGGGCAGAGACCAATACTTTACTACCACTTTAATTCCTAATGGCACCCGCACAGATCGGCACCTACAGCACATTTTCTCGTGCCCTAAACCATATGGTGCTATAGCAACATGCAGTTTGGTGCAAATCCCTTTTTTTTTTTTTTTTTAAATTGGTTATGAGGGTTTTTCATGGGTACAAATTGAATGGGCTGCCCTACCCAGGATGTATACACGTAAACACGTATGTACAGACCTGAACTAAGCCTCATAATACAAACCCGTTCTTACATCAGCATTCTTCACATCACAGTTCCATCCCCTTCTCATCTCCCCCCCCCCCATAACTGTCCTCAGTGAAGCCCCCCCCCCCATCTTCTTCACATCACCCCACCCCCCCTTCCCATCTAGAGCTGTCCTGCCTCCTGCTGTCAGCTCTTTGAGAATGAAAGCTGCGGCACTAAAGGGTGCTGGCCAGAATGGCTCCTGCATGGTGGGACCAGCAGCCCGGGTGGTTCGCCATTTAGAGATGCCTGATAGAGAAGTTGGAACCAAGAGATCAAATTCAGTTCTTGTTGGTGATACCAAATTATACAAGAAAATTACTATTGCAAAGTATATAGTGTCATCACAGAAAGAAATAAAAAAAAGGGGGATGGGCAGCTACATGGCAGATGAGGCTCAATATTGAGAAATGTAAGGGTATGAGCTTGAAAGACAAAAATACACATGCAAGTTCCAAGAGGGGGGTATGATTACAGAGTACAAATATATCAAAGGTGACTCCAGTCACTGTAATAAACTGTTTACTCTAATGTTCCTGAAGAGGACACGTGGCCATTATTTGAGGTTAGAAGAAAGGAGGTTTAACATTAGATTGATAAAGAGGTTCTTTACTGTTAGAGCAGTTAAAAAGTGGAACTTCCTCCCCCCGTGTCGACAACTTGAAAAAACTTTTAATATCTTCCTCAGGAATCAGAATATACAGGGCTATGGGAATTGTTAGAAAATAAAAATCACACACCCATACACACACTTAGGTTGAACTGGATGAACTAAGGTAAAGTGATAGCTATACGTCAAACAATTATTATTATTATTATTATTATACGAGGTTTATTTAGCGCCAACAGCTTGCACAGCACTTTACAATATAAAGGGATACAGTGCAGTTACAATACATTTCAACACAAAGGGTTAGGAAGGCCCTGCTTGTGAGAGCTTACAATCTAAATGGAAGAGACAAGTGGTACAACAAACAACTGTGAGAGGGATGAGCTTAAAGAAAATGAAAAGGTCAGTGTTTAGGTAGAGGCAGAATAGACTTTTCTAAACAGAGGAGTTTTCAGGGATCACCTAAAAGGCAGACAGAGTAGGAGACAGCCAGACAGGTTGAGGTAGGAAGTTCCTGAGAATGGGAGAGCCTTGGAGAGGTCCTAGAGGCAAGCATGGGAAAGGAGACAAAGAAGATAAAAAGAAGGAGGTCTTGGGAAAGGTGCAGAGGATGGTTTGGGTGCTATATTGAGAAAAGATTGGTGATGAAGCTTGTGGCAGAGTTCTAAATGGCTTTGTACTGTAGGTTGTTGTTCATATTTTGAATTTTATTTGTTGAGTCGAAGAAGGGTGGTGGACACTGAATGGTTAGTAAGGTAGATGAGTCTGGCAGAGTTCATGATGCAAAAGACTGTGTAGAGGTAGAGAGGGTAAGATTTTGTTACAGAGATGATCAGTAGCAGAATAGAGGAAAAGGGTTAAAGCGTCAAAGGTTTCTACAGGTAGTCGTTTGCTGCTTGGCGGGATAGGCAGTTGAAGACAGGGGCATGGTAAAACGGACAAGGTTGTGATAAGAGAGAAAGGGGGGGGGGGGGTTCGGGGTTCGGTGCTGGAGAAGTTGCAAGGAGTGCAGAGATAAGAGAATACAAGGTCAATTGTGTTACCATCAGAGTGAGTAGAAGTATGTGTTTATTGTGCTAGGTCAAGAGAAGAGATTAAGAAGAGAAGCTGAGATGTCCCTGGACTGTTAATATTAACAGGGATGTTAAAGTTATCAAGAATAACAGCGAGTATTTCAGAGAGGAGAAAGTAGAGAAGCCAAGCAGAGAAGGAAGCATGACACAGTACCAGAAGGACAATATATAACTGTAATCCTTTGATAAACAGAATACAGAGAGCCTCACCAGAGGATAGGGATAGAGAGGGAGGTATACGAAGGATTTGAAAATCATCCTCTTTTTTTTGTCCACTGGGTCTAGCTGAGTAAATCCAGTGGAGGCCACCATGGGAGAGGGCAGTAGGAGTGGCTAAGTCAGATTCTTGAAGCCAGGTTTCAGTAATGGCAAGTAGGTGATAGGAATTGGAGGAAAAAAGATCAGAGGTGAGCTAGTTACAAACAGAGCAGGCATTCCAGAAATCACGAGAAGGGGGCCTGGTTTTTGGAGTTGCAGTGGTCGTCAGAGGAGGGAGAGTGCTGGTTGTGGGGGTGGCAGTTAGCTATTGGAGGGACGGGATTAGGGGAGATGTCTTCAGAGATTAGGGAAAGGAAGGTGAGTGCAGGTGTCTGGGTCAGCATGTGGGTTCATTATTTGCAGGAGATTGGCTGGAGAAGAGGGGTAAAGTGACAAGAATCTGAGGAAAGAGGACACATGTGAAAAGGAAGGGTAGGGGGAGCAAATTACAGGGTAGCGAGAGTATGAATCAGACTTAGAAAGTAAAAGATGCTTTACAAAATGTTGGTTTGCTTGTAGTCTGTCCGGTGTGGAGAATAGTTGTTTCTTGTAACTGCTTTCTGCTTTAATTGAACTGCTGTGTTAAACTTGGATACTTGTGCAAAAATACTTAGTCAAAAAATGGTAACTGTCTGTGACTTTCCCTATAAACTGATCTAAATTTATAGGAAAATGGGACAAGAACCAGATCAGCCACAGGCATAGGCAAAAGTAATAAAAGAAAATTGTTTCTTTGATCACAAAAGGCAAATAGAGAATTTATCTCCAAAAATATAGTCCATTTAAAATGTTTTTAGAGCATATGCCATAGAGGACTGGAACAAGGACTCAGTTTTCAATCATACACAGCATGGAGATGGTTAGCATGGATATTCCACAGCAGCATTTACCATGGATCATTGGTTAGCAAAGTGTCAGTTTTCATTCATACATAACATGGAGATGGTTCAAATGGATATTAAAAAAAAACCAGCAGCATCTGCCATGGAGCATTGGTTAGCAAAGTGTCAGTTTTCATTCATACACAGCATGGAGATGGTTAATATGGATGTTCAAAAGCAGCAGCATTTACCTGTGAAGGAGCAGAGAAGAAACAATGAGAAGTGTTAAACTCCTTGATACTTTTGCAAAAAATGGTAACGGTCTGCGGCTTTCCCCTGTCTGATGGTGATCACTCATTCAAGGCTGTGTAGATGAACTCATCATCCAGGGGAAAGGTGGCATAGCATTTGGAACGTGGCTTGCAACTGTTCGCAACTGGATGCTGAGCAGTTTAGCAATATCCAAACAGTTCATAGCACTAAAGCATCTGAATGTTTTCATTGATTTTACCAATTTTAAATAAGACATTTGCTACACTATGAGATGCTTGTTCGTGGCCGTAACATGTATGAGATATAGCTCTCATAATCTGTACTAGAAACTAGTATAGACTAAAGGAGGAAATAAGTGTTGTAAGACTTACTATTGAGATAAAGGTCTTGCCCATTTAGGGAGCTCGATAACCCTTTTTTTTTTTTTAACAAAGGTTTGGAAAGATGAAAGTAAAAAAGATTTTAAAAAATGTACAGTATGTGAATAGAAAGCTTTTCTGTAACACATTGTTTCATGGAATACTGACATTACAATTATTGGGAATATAAGTATAAAAGAGGAATTTTTACTTACCTATGAATTCCATAGCTTGGAGTACAGTACAGGCCAAAGGCTGATAAGTATTCACACGCCGAGTTATAGTCTCGTACCTTCACTGGCAAAGCTTTTAAGAACAAGCTCCCCCTCATGACCGTACCCGACTCCGTGAGTTTTTGTAGCAAGCAATGCAGAGTAACCAAGGAAGAGAGGAGAGGGTATCCTGACTCCTGTATTGTACTCAAAGATATGGAATTTAAAGGTTAGTCAAAATTCCTCTCATCTTAAATCATACTGTACAGGACACAAGCAAGGTATTCATAGACCGTTGGAGTACCCAAGCAATCAATGAGAAGAGTGAGCACCAAACAGGCAAACAGTAGCAACAGGTCCAATAACAACAAAGGTCAACAGGCCTAACTTCAGAGTGCCATTGCAAAAACCTTGTAGCAGAAAGTTGCATCCAAGGAAGACTAGATGTCAACCTTGTAGAACTTTGTAAAAGGTATGAACATAGGACCAGATGGAGGACTTACAGAGTGGGGCTACAGTGGCCTGGTGCTATAATACCCAGGAAACTCCCACAGACCTGGCGGAGTAGGCACGTAAAGGCACTGGATGAGATTTGTCCTTGAAAATGTAAACTCCAACAATCAAATATCTTATCCAGCAAGTGATGGTGGACATGGAGGCAGGATATCTCTTGAGAGGTCCAGAGAACAGGACAAACAGGGAATCCACTTTCCTGACCAAAGCAGCTGCATGATGGTAAACTCTACAGCCAGGCAATGGAGAGCAATTTCTGTTGGGTGCTTTGGAGCAGGGCATAGGAATGGTATGTATTCATTGAGGTTGAAGACTGATACCATCCTAGGAAGAAGGGGTGGTCTTGGGTGTAAGACTACCTTTTCACTGTGAAGAGTGTGGAATAACTCACAAGAGAGAGCCGCCAGCACAGAGACATGTCCGACAGACATGATAGCCATTAAAAAGACCACTTTGCAGACAAGGTAATCTAGGAAGGATACCTCTGATGGGTTTAAAGGGTGGTTACTGCAGGGATGAAGGAACCAAGCTGTTATCCCAAGGAAACATTGGGTATGCCAACAGGAGCTGCATACAAAATAGACTTTGAATTAAGTTTTTGACAATGGAGATCAGAGCCAGAGGTTTTTGAAAAAGAATTGACAAAGCTCAAACGTGTCCATTCAGAGTACTTAAAAGGCAAGTTCTGGTCAAGACCGGTTTGTAGGAAGGCCAGAATGCCTGTGTTCACACCAAGAAAAGATGGACTTCCTAGTATAATAGTAGATTTCGTGGAAGTGGCTTTTCTAGCTTTTAGCAAAGTAGGAATGACACACCCATGGACCCCTCTGTCTCTCAAGACCTGGGCTTCAACAGCTATGACATTAAAGCCACAGATTGAAAAGTAGGATAGAAGAGAGGTACCTGAGACAGCCTGTCTGGCATGTTGGTAAAAGGCTCAAAGCGGTCTCCTACTAGTTTGAGTATGTCTGTGTACCAAGTTTCTCTGGGCCAGTTTGGTGCAATAAGAATCACCATCAATCTTGCAGAGGAGATGAGGTAGCATTTGCACTAGAAGGCGGCATAGATTGGCCTGAATTGAGACCAGGGGATTATCAAAGCACACAATGCCAGCACTGGAGTGTCCCTGGTGCTAGCCACAGAGGTAGTTTATTGTGGACTCTGGAGGCTAGGATGTCCACACCTGGGGTCCCCCATTTATTGATATATCAGGTAGATGTTGTCTAGGTGAAGAGCCCATTTCCCCTGAGCCACATGGTGGTGGCAAGGATAACCCACTCTCCAGTTGTCCACTCCTGGGATGTGAAAGAGAAAGCTGGACAGTGAGTTCCATAAAATTATATGGCTTGCTTCCTTTAAGGCTGCATGACTCCTGGTGGATTTAATGGTTGCTGTAGGCCATGCCTATGACATGTGTCTGACTGCACCCGGATTGGATGGTCTTTCAGAAGGGAAGTCCAGTGTTGCAGAGTCATCCTTATTGCTCTGAGCTTAAGGATAATGATGGGGAGCTTGGCTTCCACCAATGACTATGAGTCCCAGGCTGTGAGAGACTTAGAACACTCCTCCCCAGCCTGTTACACTTTCCAGTGATAAGGAAGTCAAGACTTTCCTATTGTTAAGGTTGAGCTGCAGATCCACCACCTAGTTAGGGAATCCCTTGCTTAGCTGGACAACAGTATAAGTAGGCTGAGAAAAGGAGCATGCTTGTTTCAGGTCTACAAGATGTTGTCCCAGAGAGGTCTCCAATTAAATTGGGCCTCAAAGTAGGTTACCATAAGGCCCAGGGCTCCCATGGAGAATCTCATTGCGGGATGTAACTTTGACCTCAATTTTTGAGTTTGAGCTCAGACAGAGAATTCTTTTCTCTAAAAGGAAAAACTTTGCTTGGAATGTGTTCAGGTCCTGACCCAAGTATTCCAGGTTAAGAGAAGGCTGAAGCACAGCCTTTTGGAAACCGATCCCCCAGCCAAACGCCTGGAGCATCTGAATCATCCTGTGGATATTGCAGACAGCTGGAAGGGAGAGGAGTCCTTATAGCCTGTGATATGGATGCCCTGAGTTCTGAGAAGGGCAAGTAGAGGTGCTAGGATCTTTGTGAATACTCTCAAAAGAGAGGATAGGCCAAAAAATAGTGCAACAAACTTTCTGTCTGCCACTGCAAAGCGCAGAGTCCCTTGATGAGGTGGATAAATGAGAACATGTAGATTGGCATCTTGGATATCTATAGATACCAGATATTACCCTGGTCTTAGAAAGACAATAACCAACCTTTCAATTTCCAAAATTTCATTCAAATTTAAATCTGCAAGTGTTTGTTGATGTATTTTTGGTCCAGAGTAGGACAAATACCCACATTGAGCTTCGGAATCATGAACAGGGTTGAAGAGAAACTTTTAAACCAGTTTTGTGGAGGTAGTGGCACAGCTACTCCATGAGACTAGACATGGGTCAGGGATTCTGCAAATCTAGCTTTCCTTGGGTATTTTGTTGGTTGATTTGAGAAAAGAAAACAGTGAGTATATATTTGAACTCTATTTTGTACCCCATTTACAGCACCAATTTAATCCAAAAGTTTGGCACATCTGTAACTCACAGAGAGAAAAACCATAACAGATGACCCCCCTCTTAGGAGTGAGGGAACCACTATATTTGGAAGAGGACTTTGGAGAAGATTTGGTGGGGGAAGACTTGCACTGAAAGGAAGGTGTCGAAGTTGAAGTCTGGGTAGAGCGCTAAGGTGCTCTGCGTTTGGAAGAGGTTGAGCTTTCAGAGGAGGGGGGGTTTTGGAATCTTGTGATGTAAAACCATCCCTTTTGTGACAACAACATTTATCCACTGGTCCAGTGCCTTCAAAAAAGACATCTGCCTTGAAAGGACATGCATGTCAGGTGTTTGTTTACAGGCAGCTTCAGCTATCCAAGCTTTAAGCCACAAGAGTCTGCACATGTGAATGGAGATTAGGGCCATTCTGTAAGTTTGTGCCATCATATGTTCTAGGGCATGCCAAAACATTTCCACTCGCCTGCTTGCATTTGGTGCATGGAAATAAATGGAGGCCGTTCAGGAGGAGCCGTCAAAATGGACGGCCGGTGATATATCTTATATATATATATATATATATATATATACACACACACACACACACTGAGATCTAGTCTATATATACCTCTGTATATAGAATAGATCCCAGAATACAGGTGTATATAACAGGATCTATTCTACATACACCTGTATATTAAGATCTATTCTATATATACACCTGCAAGGGCGTATTTAGGAGCAGAATTAGGGGCGGGGCAGGGTAGAAAATGGGTGGGGCAACTGGTGGCAAGTAACTCTTAAGGCCTGGCTAGTAGCTCAGGACTTCAAATTCAGAGCCCTGTTCTAGGGCATCCACACAAAACAGAGCCGAATGCTCAGTTACATAGTTTGTAAGGTTAGAAAAAAAGATAAGTCCCTCTAGTTCAACCAATGTGCTTGTGATTTTTAATCTCTAACAATTTCCATAGCCCTGTATATTCTGCTTCTCCTGACAGACATCTAAAAGTTTTTTATTTTTAAGTTGTTGACACACTCAGCTAGCACCACTTCATGGGGTAGGAAGTTACACACTTTTCTGCTCCAACAGTTAAGAAACCTTTTTTGAAGCTAAGGTTAAACACCTCCTTTCTTCTAACCTCAAATTGTGCTTGCAGGTCCTCTTTAGGGACCTTAGAGTAAACCGTATATCACAGTTACTGCAGTCGCCTTTGAAATATTTGTACATTGTAATTATATCCCCTCCCTTCTTCAGAGTTAATAACTGTAGTCTATAAATGATCCTCATAGCTGAGCCCTTCCATTACCCTTATTTATTTTGTTGTCTGTCGCTGAATTTCTTGAGAATTGGTGACCAAACTGAGCTGAATTTTTAAATAAAAGCCAAATCAGTGTTTTGTATAGGGGTAGAATTATTGATTTATCGCTTGAACATATGCCCATTTTAATGTATGAGAGTATTTTGCTAGCTTTATTAGCTGCATACTATTGCAAAGTCTGCTGTGCAAGTTCCCTCAGATCCTATTCCATTACGGGTTCTCCCAGGGGAGCCCCTCCTAATGTGTATTTTTCATGTGTATTTTTGGCACTCAAGTGCATAACTTTATATTTCTCAGCATTGGTACTCATCTATCATGTAGATGCCAAACCCCCTATTTTATTAAGGTTTCCTTTAATGATGTTACATCCTGTGATGAAGTTATTTCCCTCTATAATTTGGTATCATTGGCAAAAACCGAAATTGAGCCTCCTGTTTCCTCTGTATTATTAAAAACAAATTGGACAGCATTGGCCCCAAGACACAACCCTGGGGACACAATTCAAAACTTTAGAAAATTCAAAGAATGAGTCATTTATCACTACTCTCTGGACTCATTTTGTAACCAGTTTCCTATCCATCTACAAATTATTTTATTAACTCCGACAGACCTTAATTTTATAGAGTAAATGTTTACTAGGTACAGTATCAAATGACTTAGTAAAATCTAGATAAACTACATCCACTGGACTTCCTCAATCCAATTTCTCACTTACTTCCTCATAGAATGATAACAGGTTGGTCTGACAAGAATAATCTTTCATAAATCCATACTGTGTCACTTATGATGCATTTATCACAGACACATTTCTATATATAGTCCCATACCATTCCCTAAAATACTTTACATACTATTGATGTTAGGCTGACTGGTCTTTAGTTTCCTGGTACACATTTCAACTCTTTTTTTGCAAATTGGTAACACATTTGGTCTGCACCAATCAGCTAGCACCATTCCAATCAGTATGTTTAAAAAGTTTAAAATTAGAAATAGCAGCTTGGTAATAACAGAGCAAAGTTCCTTAAGGTCTTGCAGGTGTAGGCCATCTGGACCTTGTGATTTGTTTACATTAAGTTTTTCTAGTCTCCTTTGTACCTGGTTTCAGTACAATGAGAACTGGCTGCAAAGCTGGGTCTACAAGAGTAAAAAGAATATTTGAATCCGGATGTGCTATACTATGCCCCGGCACTGTAAAGCTCTGTGTACCTAATGTATCACAAGGATATTGTCAGTGAATAGCCTTTGATGGGACCTCTCCTCTTTGCTTCTTTTACCACGGTCTGTTCCACCCTGCGTTGCAGGTTGTTTCTAGGTTGATTCTAAAAATGTAAAAACACTTCTCTTCAAATAAAATCTGAATAAAGAAAAAAATAATCTTTGAATGAAAGAAAATCTGCAACTGGTACAGTAATATGTTTAAGACTGAGACTGCAGGATCAACTACTGGAACAGAGGACTTTTTAGTGAACTTTTTTCCACAGGCAAAGAATTTTGGAGGAATTAAAATTTGGAGTGATCAAATCACCACAGATTTCCTATTCTTTTTGTTAATAAAAGGGGAATGTCTTTTTCAGGTCTCTTTGTACCCAAAGTGGCATGGTGAGACAGAAGAAATTCAAATGTGACAATGCTAAGGCTTTTGCGCACAGCAAAGTTGAGCATATCACATTAACAAGCATGATATCTGAAGCTTCAGCTTCAGATGTAAAGGAGTGTGAGGGTGAAAAATCCTCCACAGCCTCCTATAACAAAGTCTCTGTGTCTTCTTCATTCCTTTCCACCTCTTCTAGGCCAGGCATATTGGGATCTGACTCAGGCAGAGACAGAGGAGCTAGAGAAGCAGCTCAAGATTTTGTATCCCTGGACAGATATGGCTGTATTGAAGCCATTAGTTGAGAAATTATGACATAGATACAGAAAAATCTGATTTTGTCAGATAGGCCATTTGTTAGGTACCTGAAATGCAACTAAATTTAAATTTAATGAAAGCATTGACATTCTGTGGTTGAGTGTTATGCGGGCCTTCAGCAGAGCGAACGTTCACCTGAGATATTGCCATGGCTTGCTGTTGCCCGGTATCCACCATAGCTACTTGTAAGGGTATTAATTAAAAAGTGATGTAGTGCTGCTAATAAACAGCAGTCATAATAAACAGCAGTCATAATAAACAATGCAGGTGGATAAACTGTGCTCATAATCATAATGTGAATAAATTACCAAAAACATAGACCATACATATAAATATCTTAAACTAATGAATAATGTGAATAAAGATACTGAAGTGCTTTCAATAAATGAGTTCATAAGTTTCCAAATATCAAACGATCCAACACCGTAACCACAATTCCGTGGTTGTATTCCGTTTATATTTATGGTGTTGGATCGTGTGGTCATGAGCACAGTTTATCCACCTGTATTGTTTATTATCACTATTATCACTGATTGATGTTTATTAGCAGTGCTACATCACTTTTTAATCAATTTATTTAGTTGATATTGTGGGAACACAATTGATGTCAGCAGCAGCACCCATTTGTTTATATTGTTTAGTAGGCGCAGAAGTTCACTTATCTACTTGTAAGGGTATTCCCCTCACACAGCAGGGCGCAGAATATAGGTTAAGCATGCGCGCTTTGCTCTTTGTCCTCGTCCTCATCCCGCACTCAGTAGAACTCTGTCAGGAACTTTACTCCTCTTCACCAGGAAGCCTTTAGGCATGTCTGAAGCGGTGCACATACCTCTTAGCTTTTGAACTTCAGAATGAGGGACACTGGAGTGAGGAAATGACCTGCAGAATGCGTAGCAAGCTGCAGCAAAATGTGGGCATGACCAAACTACAGTGGGAGAAGCTTAAGGGACAGCACAAACCCTCCTTCCTTTGGCACAGTCCGCCCCTGATCTGCAGAAATAGAGGTTTGACTAACAACACAATAACTTTTCATAGCTAGGGTACTGGAGTAAATGTACCCCCAATTACAACTTCAATAAAAATACGATATCCCACTAGGGGTGGGCATAGCAAGGCTTACTTACACTATAGATGCAATGACACAGAGTCAGAACTCTATGCATCCCAAGAGAAGAAAGAGTTATCCAACATAACTAGTGCATTAGCGTCGCAGCACACAAGGTTCACTGAGACAATCATCTAGTCAATGCAAGCAATAAGTTGAGAGTCAACAACAGTAGCTGCCAGGTCCCTTAAGGTGGCTGACCAGTCCTAGATAAAGTCCTCCCCCTTTTGGCAAGGAATGCATATTATGGCATTTTTCAGCATGTAAATAAAATCACTGAATGATGGATAATGAGGAAACACTAAATGAAAGATGGAACATCTGGGTCCATGAGAACAAAGTCCAGACACTATGTTAGGGGAGGAAAAGTTGGAATCCTTGAATTTTAGATACAGACAAACAAGACAAAAAACTGATAATTGAAACAGAACTTCACTTCCCCAGGAATACTCACAGATAAGCTGAGGGAATTTGACTGAGAGACCACAGTTACTGCAGGTGGAATAGTCACAGGTAGCATTTGCAGCAAACACTCTGCACCTTCAGGCTCTGAGCTGAAAGGGAAGTGCTGCTTCACTAGAAGGTGTGAGTCCCTGCAAATACTACAGGTAGGAGGAGGGCCTTGTCAGAAAGCTCTACTGTTGAGCTGCCCACTGCACCCCCTTTAACCGCTTTCCCACCGCCCTATAGTAGAACTCTATATGGGATTTGCATTACCGGGTAGGGGGCACACGTGTGCCGCCCAAAAAAACAGGACAGACAAAATGTGTTCATAAACCAGCTGGATGACAGAGCTTAGATCAGGTATCTCTATGACTGGACTAAAGAGGCCAATGGAGGCGAAAATATGAGAGGTATTCTGAATCATATAATATCCACAAAAAAAAAAAAAGTATGGATGAAAGATTTTTACAGAACCAAGAGGGATACCACTTCCAATGGAAGCCATCCAGTATAATGTACTTTTTTTTTTTTTCCAAAGATAGTCCACCAGAAGTCAGAAAAAGGGAATTTCAGAAGAAAACAAAAGCTTTAAAAAAAAAAAAAAAAAAAAAAAAAAAAAAAGCTATCTTGTGGAAGCAAAAGCATACAACTTCCCTTATGGAAGTGCGGGTATGTTATGTGAAAAACGAAACAGAAAAGATGGTGAGATTTTGATCACAAGACCTGCCGCCTGATTCGGAAAAAGACTGAACTTTTACCAAGTACTGCTTAAGAAACAAAAGCAGAGTGAGGAAGATAAAGGTCATTTACAGACTTTCTGTTGTGAAGAGCTGCATAGACTCCAGATGGAATAGGAAAGATTGATCATTGACGAAAAGGCATTTAACCCCTAAGGCGAGAAAACTAGATGCTACTTCAGGGCACGATTCATTTCTCAGGTACTAAGCCAAAGTACCCAAAGCATGTGGATAGACATTAACCTTATGCAAGAAGCAAGCCTGCTTGCCTGTAAGAGACCATAAAGGCTCGTTTTTTTCAAAAAGATTGACGGCTAGTGAGTCTCAACTAGAAAGGGAACTATCCCTTTCACAAGTGTTAATCCACTCTGATATGAATGAATAAATCAGAGTCACTTCTAAGGTGAAACAGACAGCTACCCCAAACTCAAACTGATGTTGCAGAAGAGAGGCTTAAGAAGGCCATACATGGGTCGAATTCCAAACGATTATTCAATCATAAATCAGACCTAAGAATAATCGGTCGATTTTCGCTCTGTTAGTGGGACAATGGCACCAGCTGATGTTCGTGGTTTCTCCCCATTTTGTTTATCGGGCATGCTGGAAAATTTGTGAAAAACAACCAATTTTCGAAATCATTGGTGGCACCATTGGATTACAGAACAAACAAGGTTTTCAATCGAAAAATTGTTCAGAATTCAACCCATGTATGGCCTGCTTTAGTGAAAATAAGTAAAGTATATAAAAACAAGAACATCACCCACCTGCTTGGTAGTATGTTCACTAAAGGATAAGTTCACCTTTGGGAACATGTTACATGTTCCACTCATTTTTACGGTGGAACATGTAACATGTTCCCAAAGCTGCAGTTGCTGCCCACTGCCTTCCCTTTGCTGTGACAGAAGTACAGGGAGAAGCTCTGCCCACACGGCTGTGTCATTCATTCACAGTGTTCTGTAAATGAATTAACTACAAGTCCTGACATCCTTAGTGGCTGTTGGCTAGTAATGCTCAATGAACTACCACCACGGTGTGGAGCGCTCTCATAGTTCATTGTTTGTACCCGTCATACAGCCCAGAAACAATAGTGCACATTTTTGTTTGTTTGTTTTTGTACCTAAAACACACTGACACCAATTTTTTTTTAAATCCCGACCTTTGACCCTGACCCAAACAATAACCCTGGCACTGAACTAGATCAAACCTTGATCTAGGCATTTTTTATTTATTTTATTTTTTTAATATTTATTTATTTTATTTTTTTTTACAAACTTTTTTTCTCTCTATGCCAATAGTTCGAGAGATACAATGTGTCTCTCTTCTCCATTCATACAGAGAAAAAAAAAAACAAGGGGGCCGGGCTGCACAGTGACTGATCACTGTGATAGCCAATCAGAGGCCATCACAGCGATTGTGTGTCCCAGGTCCAGATCGTTAGAACGGGACCCGGGGGGTCTCAGTGACACCGCGGTCTTTGTGCTGGGAGCGCGCAGTGTGGCGCGCTACCAGCACAAAGACAGGTATGCAAATATGCGGCCCCACAAAAAAAAGCCCAGTTCCGTGAGGCCGCATATTTGTGTCATGTCGGTGTCAAGAGTTAAGGCAAATAACTGGACCTTTTACAGTGGGAAGAGATCACTTGTCAAAAAATCCCCCTGGAAAAGGTAAGCACTCCTCCATATTAGGGGAATCTTTCATGACTCCATAGGTAGATTTCAGTTCACATAAAGGACTGATTTACAACCGCAATGTAATGGAAAGGTCTTCAAGGACACAGATGACACAGTAAGACCCAATGCCAGGAACAGCAGGTTGATCCCTTATTTGCAGGACAGAATGTCATGAGTCAATGAGAAGATCAATAACTTCTTGCAAAGCAAGAAGTCCTATGGGATTTGTTGAAAATCTATCTCCTCTGGAGAAGGCTGTCAGGTCTCTGAAACAGTCAGATTAAAATTGGAGCCTCAGGCACACTAGACCATGGAGGCAGTATAGCAGGCACTGTAGTAGAACGCACCAGAGTGCACGTAGAACCCTTGCAGATTTTTGCATTTATTGTGCGCAAACCATTAAGTAATGCAATGTAGATAATAAAGGCCGGGAGGATGCATGTGAGAATCATAGTAAAAAGCTGTGAAGGGCAGGATTTAGAGCATGGAGTGTGTGTGTTAAATCCACCAAAAGAATGACGTTAGCAGATCCCTCTGCTATAACTGCTAGGTGCAAGGTAGCAATGGCAGGAAGATTTTAAAATCAGTGAAGAAAATTATTGAAAAATATAGTGAGGCTTTTAAAAATAAGTTTTTCAAGTCATTAATGCTTTATGCTTTGTGCAGTGTTGTTTTAGCAACAGAGGCTAGTTGCACCAAGTCTAAATGAGCAGGAATGTTTCCTTGAGATGCAAGTGAATTGCGCCTGTTAAGAGCTACAGGAGGAGACGAAACCAACTTTGTGTAACCATGTCTGAGTTTAAATTTAAAAGAAAGAGCTAATGCAGGGTCCAGCTATATAGTAGTCACAAATGATTTTGAGGCTAATTCATAGACAGCCTTCCAAAAACTTTGGAAATTTGAAAAAATGTGGCAGTCTGGGGTAAAGCATTGCTTGCCCCCAGACTTTAATGAAACTTTGTTATTACCTTGGTAATTCCTTCTTTCATTTTTCACCACCAAGCATCCCAGCATCTAGGGCCACACTACACCTCCATGGAATCTATTTTCCCACTCCTGATTCAACCTTCACCTTATCCCTAACCGTCCTTTTCTCCTGGCATGCCTCTATGTTCCCCTACTTGCTTTCTTTCCTTTCTACAACCTGCTATCTCTCTTTCTCCCTGAACCATAAGTGATACCTTTATGGTTCTATTTTCTATGTAAATAACCTGCATCAGTTTTGCAGGTCAACAAGCACTATAACTAATAGAAAACTGACTAATAGCCACAATCATATCTTTTCCCCCCCGATATCTCTCTTTATAGGCTCTTACCAGTGGTAGTTTATTAATTAGCTACCTGGTATATTGAACTGTCAAGCCCAAATCTTTGATGTTCCGAAGTTGTTAAAACTGGATGCTTTCTCACTTAATATTGTACCACTATATCTGTTGGTTCTTGATTGGTAACTTTTATTCTGCTCAAAATCAAACAAATCTGAGATACAAGTGAATTAGTGTAAAGACTGTTTCATCTTTTGAGTATCTGTATGTTTGTTTGACCACATTACTACTAACTCCCAAATGAGAAACAAGAGAGGCTCCAAGGACCCAGGTTTCTACAAAGATTAAAAATACATTTTCTATACAAGTGGCATTGGGTGTGTAGTGGTTCATCCATTATAGAATTTCTTGACTGTAACGGGTTGAATCCCTCAGTTGATTGAGGAGGTTGCACTGCCTGAAGTGGCATGTATTACAATTGCATCATGAGAATCTTTTAACATTGTTATCCACGCAAATGAGAACACACCATCCCGGGAGATTCAAATTACTTGAAGTTCAGAGAAGGAGACAAGATACAACTAAGAAAAAATAATGACATTCATCTCTCTGCTGCTTTTACACAGCTGCTGTTGGCCTTTCTTAAAGAAACAATGTCACCTTTTCCCAAAGGCAGAAGCATTAGGGAGCATTCTGAAGGTGAGGATCAGGAGTGATGGGGAAGTGAGGGGGTGAAGTTTTTACAAAGAAAATGTGATTTTGCCATCATGGAGCAAGGTGTTAGTGTCTCTTTAATGAAATAAGCTTTCACGGAATACAAACAGCTTTTTGCTATTGCTATTTGCTAAACAATCACAAAAGTGTTGCTAGAGACCTAAGCAGGGTGCAAAGTAATAGTACAGGTAATTAATGATAACCATATCCTAACTGCTTTTTAAACAAATTGAAGGATTGGGTCAAGACACAAAGAATAATGGGTGTGTAAGGTAGGTGAACAGAAGATTATTCCTCTAAAAGATTAGCCAGTTTTTCACTGAAAGGGACTTGGCATACTATGGTTGCAAAGCTTGTGACTTTTCTCTATTGCACTTTAGTAATATAGACTTGGTGACCTCAACACCCTAACCTAGGAGCAGACAATAAAACAGCATTGGCAGACTAAGCCTGTATTTCTGCTCTCTCCTACTGTCAGCATGTTTTATTGTCAGCATATGGGCATTAAGCACACCTAAAGGACTCTTAATACTACCACCCTCTCTTCTATAATCCCATTTTTATGTACAGGAGATTACAGTAGGCCGAAATAAAGCCATGTTTGGGTATTTGCTCAAGTTGCATTTCAAAATGAATTCAATAATCTTGTCTGATAGATTTATTTCCGCAATATGTTTTCGAACGCCAAAGCTGTCGACTGTTATTTCCCCAAAGCCATATACACTATGTTGCCAAAAGTATTGGGACACCCCTCCAAATCATTAGATTCAGGTGTGCCAATCACCTTCATGGCCACAGGTGTATAAAATCAAGCACCTAGGCACGCAGACTGCTTCTACAAACATTTATAAAAGACTGGGTCGCTCTCTTGAATGCAAGTGTGGTACCGTGATATGTTTCCACCTGTGCAATAAGTCCATCCGTGAAATTTCCTTGCTACTAAATATTCCACAGTCAACTGTTAGAAGTATTATAACAAAGTGGATAAAACTGGAAACAACAGCAACTCAGCCATGAAGTGGTAGGCCATGTCTGCAGAGTCAATAGCTAAACACCTCAAAACTTCATGTGGCCTTAAGATTGGCACAACAACAGTGCGTAGAGAGCTTCATGGAATGGGTTTCCATGGCCGAGCAGCTGCATCCAAGCCTTACATCACCAAGTGCAATTCAAAGCATCAGATGCAGTGGTGTAAAGCATGCCGCCACTGGACTCTAGAGCAGTGGAGACGTGTTCTCTGGAGTGATCAATCATGCTACTCTCTGGCAATCCGATGGATGTGTCTGGGTTTGGCGGTTGCCAGGAGAATGGTACTTGCCTGCACTGTGCCAAGTGTAAAGTTTGGTGGAGGGGGAATTTTGGTGTGGGGTTGTTTTTCAGGCGTTGGGCTTGGCCCCTTCGTTCCAGTGAAAGTTCTAGTTCCAGTTAAGGCATCAGCATACCAAGACATTTTGGACAATTTCATGCTCCCAACTTTGTGGGAACAGTTTTGTGATGGCCCCTTCCTGTTCCAACATGCATGCACAACAGTGCTGTCAAGGCAAGGTCCATAAAAACATTGATGAGAGAGTTTGGAGTGCAGGAACTTGACTGGTCTGCCCAGAGTCCTGACCTCAACCCGATAGAACACCTTTGCGATGAATTAGAGCGGAGACTGCGAGCCAGGCCTTCTTGTCCGACTTCAGTGCCTGACCTCACAAATGTGCTTCTGGAAGAATGGTCAAACCTTCCCATAGACACACTCCTAAACCTTGTAGACAGCCTTCCCAGAAGAGTTGAAGCTGTTATAGCTGCGAAAGGGCGGGCCAACTTGAACCCTATGGACTAAGACTGGAATGCCATTAAAGCTCATGTGCGTGTGAAGGCAGGCTTCACAAGACTTTTGGCAATATAGTGTAAATATATATATATATATATATATATATATATATATATATATATATATATGAGTGTGTGTGTATATAACAATGCAGAAAATACACAGAGGTGGACATTGTGTGGTTTATAACTGAACTGACGGTGTACCAAGCCGATTCCAGATGTGATCTTTGTGAGGACTTTCTCCTACTCTATTCACCTTTAGATGATCCTTAAAAAAACCCATCTCTTTAGAGAAGCCTATCCTGCATCTACCTAACAGCTGAACTTTCATTTCTCAGTTCTTCTGCCAAAGTTAATACGTTTTGTGTCATTTGACACTCGCTTTTTGAATGAAAGCCCTTACGAGCAGGGCCCTCCGATTCCTGTTGTATTGAATCACATTGTAACTGTACTGTCTGCCTTCATTAAAGTGCTGCTCAACCGCTGGAGCTATATAAATCCTGTGTAATCATAATAATGACCAATCACAGAGATTGCAAATGTAAACACATTGCTGTTTACATTGGTGATCCCTCCCCTTTCTCTTACAAAGGAGGAAGGACAAGAAGTAGCAAGTACCAATTAACTTTTATGAATGATTAGTCAACTGAAGCAGTAGCTTAATAAGAAGGGATTTTCATTGACTGTGGGACTTTATTGCTAGTCAGTTCTTTCACCCACCCTTGCCTCTCTTGCACATCTGATATCCAATATGTCTATGGTGATCTATATAAACCACCCTTACCATGCACATCTGCACATTAAACCCTTTATCTCCATCCTCCCACTGGATGTGACTTGTACATTAACCCCTCCCCTTCCACCGTCCTCTGTGTATGACCTACACATTAATGGTTCTAGCGCATCATTACCAATTTCTAGATTTTAACCACCTCAATACCAGCATACTACTTTATCTGCAAATAATTGTGGCAAAAAATGAGATCCCTTTCTGGTGTCTTCTACCAATGGGGGGGGGTGGTTATACTGTCCTTTGATATATTTTATAATAGAAACAGGGGAACTTTTTTGGTCTTTGTCTTTTTATATATTAAAATTTAAAAAAACAGTGGTTATTAAATACCGCTAAAAGAAAGTTCAATCCGTCAAAAGAAAAACAAAAAGATAGAAAATGAATTTGCATATAGTGTTGTATGACTGACTGCCAAACTATCACTAGCACTGAAAACTGAAAGACCTGATAATTAAGGGGTAATACAGACTAATACCTACAGTGACACTAAACAATATCATTATTCAAAAATAATCTACACACCGCCACTACTTAACCCCAGGCCAATTCTGACCTTTTGTTTGCTAGAAAATTACTGTATACATTATTTAAGCAAAGGCCTTAAAGAATAAAATGGTGGGTGCTGCGAATTATTATATCACTTGTCATTTGCGCAGCAGTTTTTCACAATTTTGGAAAAAATACACTATTGAATTTTAATGCACAAAAACACACTATAATACCCAATTGTTAGATAAAATATAAAAGATGATGTTACGCTCTAAAGCAGTGTACAAACATGTCACACTCTAAAGCTGTGTATGCCCGTGGTATGCCGGACAAAACTATGGTACACAAAAATCTCCATAGGTGATGCTTTAACAGACAGGTTACCAGTTTAGAGTTACACAGTAGTTTTGGTGCATGAATGATTGCTCTCGCTAGAACATTGTGGCGATACATCACATATGTGGTGTGATCACGGTTTACATATGCATGCAGGACCTATGTATGCTAGTGCTACCCATTAGCTGTTGCAAGAACCCATTACACATTCCTGCAACATTCAGTAGAGATGCGAGCCATGCAAGGGGCAGACACAAGATCAGTCAGCTGCACCACAGAAAAGAACAATGAGCAAGCAGAGCATCAGATGCTGTTACTCCATTACTGGAAGAGGCAGCCCAGAGATCACATTGAATTCAGGTTAGTTTATGGATTTTGAGGGCTATGCAAAATGAGAAACTAGACTTGTTTTGGTGTAGTCTTTATTGAATACATGAATTCCCCCAACTGGTGTATTTTATATCTGTCTCTGTCAAGATTTTAAATACCTTCAACCCAATGTCATGCACTAAACATGAAGGAACGTTATGCAGAGCCAGTTCACTAGAGGGCTTTTCTAGAGATCTAAGAAACCAATGGGTTATACAGCCTTTCATATCCTACACATAAAGAAAAAAAATTATTGGAAAATAAATTATACTTCAAGAAAAAAGTTACATTAACAGCGGCACTTAAATGGTACTTACAATGAAGGGTCTTGGACTAAATCCTTGAGATTTATGCCACTGCGATCTTCTGCAAGATTCCGAAAACAACTGTCACTAACTGCAAAAAAAAAAAAATAAACACCAGAAAATAGTTAACTATCTGATTATTATGATTCCTTCACTCAGATAAAGATGTGCAGTAAAATCAGTTTTTTATTTAAAGACCATACATTATATTACATACATAGTTACATATTTAGTCTAGTTGAAAAAAAGACAAAAGTCCATCCAATTCAAACAAAAAAAAAAAAAAACTAATTATAATCCTATACGCACAGTTGATCCAGAGGAAGGCAAAAAAAACCCAGCAAAGCATGATCCAATTTGCTCCTGCAGGAAAAAAAATCCTTTCTGATCCCCTGAGAGGCAATCGGATATTCCCTGCATGAACGTTACCTATAAATGTTAGTATCCAGTTATATTACGTGTATCTAAGAAAGAATCCAGGACTTTTTTAAAACAATCCACTGAGCTGGCCAGAACCAACTCTGTTTGTTTAGGTTAAAAGAGTAAAAAAAGATTTTTAAATGGTCAAATGTCCTGATATTTTAAAAGCTTTTTTTTTAATGCATAACCTATAATTATTTGTACACAGCAGCCACCATGTTTTCTTAATACATATGCAAGCTCTGCTTCCTGCTTGGAAGTGCTACAGAATTGCTGTTTTTCACAATACAAGTAGGCACTTTCTACGCTATCTTTTCTCACTAGTAAGGCAGGCCGTTGATGATGCAATTTTCTTTCCTGCAACCATGGATTGCATTAAAGAAAATCTCTTGATTCCCCCATCTGCATGGTCAGTGTTGATGAGGGAATCCCTCTCCTGGAGTTATTGTGTTCTCCCAGTGGGGGAAGGGGGTTAAGGGGAGCGATCCCTGGCAGGAGAAACTGATTTTTGCTAGCAGCTACAGCCACTGGTAATAATTGCATGCCAGAAATCCAACATGCTGGTTGTACTTATGTGGATTAATGGATCGACTTGGATATAATCAGCCTGATTATACATGGATTCAAACCATCCATGGATGGCTTAATTGGAAGAGAGTGTACTTCCAGTGTGACGCTAGAAACCTACATCTAGAACTTAATCTAAATATCTAACATAGAAAAATACAACAGTGACGGCAGAAAAAAAAGACAGACAGAGTGGTCCATCAAGTTTGCCTGTCTGTATTTAATACATGGACAGGGTTATAGAAAAGCAAACATGTAAAAATGTGAATCAATAAAAATGACTGTCCCTGGTGCCCAACCTGCATCTTAGGGGCCACATGCGCACTTTCTGAGCAGCCCTCGGGGCCTCTACAGACTCTAATCTGTGTTTCCTTATTGCCCTGGTATAGTACTGATTTCTAGCAGCCTCATGAAATATGTCTCTAGTCTTTGACAGTCTTCTAAAGCATGTCCCCAGTCTCGAACTCCAATAACATGTCCGCAGTTTCTGGCCATCACTTGTTTCATGTCTGCAGTCTCTGACCATTTCTTGTATCATGTCCATAATCTTTGACTGTATATTGTTGTGTGTCTGCTGTCTCTGATAATGAATATACTCAGAATTTTATGTGCTGCCCTTTGATGATGTCAGGGGCTGCCCTTGAGGCCCACCATATCAAGAAAGTTGACAACCACTGCTCTATGCTAACCACCTCCTACCTAGCCATTATATATAACAGCCAGACAGGAGCCTCATTGTTCTGGGAGGACGTACCCATATGTCTTCCCCTTGTGGGTGCCAGAACTCCCAGTTCGCTGTGCTTGGCCCTGTACAATGTGATTTCTGTGGCCAATCACAGCAATCATAATGTAAACACAGGCTGTCAGCTGTCAAATAGCTGCTCTCACAGCGATCGGCTGTTTAGGGAGTGAGAAAGTGTGTATGTAGTACAGTAAAAAAAAATGTAAAAAGTGATCCGACACGGATCACGGTGACTAGAGCAGTGCAATGTCTCTATAGTGACATTGAATTCAAAAGAACAATATGATTTTGGCTGGATATAACCTTTACTAATCTAAAATCTAAATTGTAGTAAAATACATTTTTGCATAGCAGCTGTAAGTCCATCATACAGCCTTAGCCCTGGTTCACACTTCACAACTACCTCAGTATTCATTATAGATATATTTGTCTACCTGTAGATGTCAGTGTTTTTACGTTTATAGCTACATCTATGGTAAAACTATATTGTCTTTTCTCTGAATAAAAAGTTTTCTGTTTCCTGGTTGCAGTGAAGCAAGCAAAAAAGCAACTGTGGACTGTGCGCTGTCTGTTCTGTAGGGCTATAAACAGAATTTCTAACAACATTGATGTGATTTCTGATGTGGTCCATAACACATGGAATCACCTGACAAGTGAAATAACATGAGTTTCTATGGAGGCCGTATGCAGTGCGATTCCAATGCGGTCTTAAAACCGGTCCTGTGCGAGGTTGCCAAGCAGTACAATTTATAGACTTGAGATAGACTTGAATGGAAATCGCTTACCGAGAGAGGGAGAAAGAGAGAGAGCGAGAGAGAGAGAAAGAGAGAGAGAGAGAAAGAGGGGGAGAGAGAGATTGCCCCCCCAAAAAAGTTTAACTTAATATCGTGGGTGTAGCCTCTGCAATGCGTGTGCTGGAAACTGCCCCGTTCTATGCAGTAGAGGCTCCTGCATGGTTGAAGGATATGAGTAGATCAAAAGTTTCTCCTCTGACACAAAGTTAGCTCCAGATCCACATATGAACAAATACTACTACGGAATACACACACAAAATATAAACAGTTGTGTTCAAAATAATAGCAGTGTGTTGAAAAAAGTGAATAAAGCTCAAAATCCTTCTAATAGCTTTTATTTCCATACACAAATGCATTGGGAACACTACACATTCTATTCCAAATCAAAACATGAAGAAAAATATATCAAATTTGTGTTGTTCCTCTAAAAAAAAGAAGAAAAGTGAATATTAGACGGTTCAAAAAAATATCAGTGTTTGTATTCTTCTTTACAAACTCAAACATTCACTATATAAACTGAAAAATGTTTGAAGATTTTGCTTTCCTTTGAATCACTTAACCTCCCTAGCGGTATGATTATTTCAGATTTTTGGTGCTGAAAGCGATACCATTTTTTTGCATGGAAATATGTAGTTTTTTTATTGTAGGCCTGTAATTTAGGAATAACTCACTGAAATCTGTCCGAACAAGAGTCTAGTAAACATTGCGGATATGATAAAACTTGAAACACAAAATCATAAATTATAACTTATTAAATAATCATAAAAAATAACAATATAATAATAATAAATTTAATTCAATAATATTATTAAACGAAAAACACTGAAATTTGAAATATAGCGCCAAGTTCGCACATCGCTGAGCAAAGTCGCAAAATTATTTTCAGTGTCCGATGACGAATTTCCCCACGAATCATTATCACTCAATTCTGCAAGTGGTTCTGATTTACTATCGCTGTTCTCTAGCCGGTCTAAAACCAATTTTGACATAAAGGGATGCTTTTTTGGACGCCATAGACTTTTATAAGTTTCCAGGCAGAAAGAACAGTCAAAATGCAGGCAGGGCGCAGGACAAAGCACTAGGGACAAAATGTATGTGAAATGCATTGAAACAGCAATGTTTTACTATGTAATAATCGTGTAAAAAAAAAGATGTCATTTTTTAAAATCTTCAAATTTGCCGCCGGTTCCGGCGCCCGTACATCCCGAAGTCACAGGGACCGGAACACGGAAGCCGGCATCGGCCAGAGGAGATGGCTGGGGACGCTGCAGGGGACGCAACGTGGGAGCGAAGGACAAGGTAAGCGCTGCAGTGAATCCCTGTGCAATGCTGCATAGTAAGCCTGAGTGTAGCTCGGGGTTACAGCCTTTGGTACTGAAACTTTACCCCGAGCTACACTCGGGAATACCGCTAGGGAGGTTAATGAATATTTAGTTGTATAAGCACTGTTTCTGAGAACTGCTGTACATTTGTGTTGCATGGAGTCAACCAACTTCTGGCACCTGTGAACAGGTATTCCAGCCCAGGATGATTGGACTACATTCCACAGTTCTTCTCGATTTCTTGGTTTTGCCTCAGAAACTGCATTTTTGATGTCACCCCACGTTTTCTATTGGATTAAGATCCGGGGATTGGGCTGGCCACTCCATAACGTCAATCTTGTTGGTCTGGAACCAAGATGTTGCACGTTTACTGGTGTGTTTGGGGTCGTTGTCTTGTTGGAACACCCATTTCAAGGGCATTTCCTCTTCAGCATAAGGCAGCATGACCTCTTCAAGTGTTCTGATGTATTCAAACTGATCCATGATCCCTGATATGCGATAAATAGGCCCAACACCATAGTATGAGAAACATCCCCATATCATGATGCTTGAACCACCATGCTTCACTGTCTTCACAGTGTACCGTGGCTTGAATTCAGTGTTTGGGGGTCGTCTGACAAACTGTCTCCTGCCACTAGACCCAAAAAGAACAATCTTACTTTCATCAGTCCACAAAATGTTGCGCCATTTCTCTTTAGGCCAGTCAATGTGCTCTTTGGCAAATTGTAATCTCTTCAGCACGTCTTTTTTTCAACAGTGGGACTTTGCGGGGGCTTCTTGCAGATAGCTTGGCTTCACATAGGCGTCTTCTAATTGTAACAGTACTCACAGGGAACTTTACACCTTCCTTGATCTTCCTGGAGCTGATTGTTGGCCAAGTCCTTGCCATTTTGGCTATTCTCCTATCCATTCGAATGGTAGTTTTTCCACTTTCTTCCACATCTTTCAGGTTTTGGTTGCCATTTTAAAGCATTTGCGATCATTTTAGCTGAGCAGCCTATCATTTTATGCACTTCATAATATGTTTTCCCCTCTCCAATCAACTTTTTAATCAAGGTACGCTGTTCTTCTGAACAATGCCTGGAACAACCCATTTTCCTCAGAATTTCAGCAAGAAATGCACCGTAACCAGCATGTACAACATTTGCTGCCTTCCTTCCTTAAATAAGGGCAATAATTGCCACTTGTTTTTCAAAGAATGAGTGACCTCACTAATAGAACTCCACACTGCTATTATTTTGAACATGCCACTTTCAATCAGTGATTCAATTACACAGAATCAGCAGCATGCATGTCATGACTGTTGGGTCTGTTGGATTTCTATTACTCTACTATAACTGCTAGTAAATTATTTGCCATGTAGAAATAAAATTTCTACCAGAAACAGTGATTGATCAGGTTAGTGATTTCTGACAGCTATTATTTTGAACACAACTGTGTGTATATATATATATATATATATATATATATATATATATATATATATATATATATATATATGCACACACACACACACACACACACATTTATAGGCATAGTTGATCCAGGGAATATCCGATTGCCTCTCGGGAAGATCAGGAAGGTATTTTTTTTCCCTGTAGGAGCAAAATTGGATCATGCTTTGCTGGGTTTTTTTGCCTTCCTCTGGATGAACTGTGGGCTTAGAATCATAACTTTTTTTTAATTTATTTAATGGTTAAACCGGATGGACTTTTGCCTTTTTCATATATATATATATATATATATATATATATATATATATATATATATAATATATATATATATATATATATATATATTTATTTATACACATATATACACACACAAATCTTTGAATGGTGACTCCAGCATGGGGAGGAAACTTTAACCCAAGGTTAGCAAAGAAGACACAGAGACACACAATTAAGTTGGAGGAGAGGTAGTTCAACCTTAAACTGCGTAGAGGGTTATTTATTATCTTTATTACTGATTTAGCTTCCAAATGCCTTAATTTTTACACCTCTTGTGTAATGATTACAGTTTTTAAAACCCATTCAGGCTTCTCACTGTAAAATTTCTTCCAAAGGAGGTAAAAAAAAAAAAAAGAAAAAGAAGAAGGGGTATTAGCTCAATGCTTTTCTCAGAACAAATGTGTGCTTCTTAAAGATATTAATGGGAGAATATGCAGCTTGTTCACATGAGCTTTTGGAACCCACACCCATGCCACATAAACAAATCTAAAATGCGCTTTTTTGGACCACAGGAGATAGGAAAGGATTGCCTTCCCCACATAAATGTGTCTGCCCTGATAAATATATACTTTAGGTTACAGTAGAACTGGAAGTAGACCCTCAGCAGATGGCAAGTGGTTGGATTCAGTGTGCTGGATACAATGCTGCTAAGGTGAAACAGCTGGACCTAGTTCCCCAGGGCTCGATCTGTCCTACTCTCCAAAACAAACAGTGCTAATTTTGCATTAAGAAAGGTTAGCAATGGCAGTCCAGAAAATTTTCTCATTAACAACAGGTATACTTTTTTGAATGGTGTTTATTTTGGATTTTTCCAAGTAATGAAAAGGACTTACGGACATCTATCTATTACTACACCCGACAATGCAGCAACTGAAAAAACAAAGAAAAAAAAAAACCAAAAAAAAAAACCTACCATTTATAAAACACATTTGTGCGTACACTCACTTTCCCCCCTTCTGTTGCCCTTTTCCGAAAGTGATTACAGACATAGTAACACAGGTTTATAGCACAGCAATCAATTATCAGTAGTGGTGCACCAAAATGAAAATTCTGGACCAAAACTGAAAATTCAGGATGCACTTGGCCAAAACTGAAATAGACATTTTTTAAAAAAAAATATATAATTTTATATAAAATTGTATTATATTCAACATTTTAATTATCATGAATGTAAACGAACACAAACTTAAAAAATACAATCCAGTAACTTAAAATAACTGTTATTGAATTGAAAGAAACACAAAAATTGGACAGAAAATAAAATGATATATATAAAATTTCAAAACTTAAACAGAGGCAATTTTTGCATTGAAGTCAATAGAGGGCATTTCTGCACTGAAGTCAATGGGACGCAATTTTGCATTGAAGTCAGTTATTATTGGCACAATGTTGATAGCCCTATTTTCAGCAGATAATTTTTGGCACCCGATATATTTGTGCATCACTAATTATCAGGAGTGGTCACTACAACAAACATTAGTATGTATCCTGTGGTCCATCATGGTTGCCAAACCTTATACATTTTTTAAGAACATGCTCTACTCAGATCAATAATTCTATAATTGGATACAATGTAATTTGTTGACTTTAAATCGGAACTATACTCACCGCCGATCCAGCGAAGCACAATCCCAGAGCACCCCACCCTGCCACTGACATCTTTGAGCGTCTGGCTTCCAGATCAAGAACACCGTCCGCTGTCACTGGCAAGGTGGGGATGATGTCACCCTCGCGCATGCACGACAGTTCCATCAAATCCAGCAGTGCCAAATTTGTACAGTAAGTTGTGCCTGTATGGCTCAATGTAGAGACAAAGCAGTTCTCTTTTGCATTAAGCACTTTACATCCACCCCCTATAGCAATTTTACTGCTACAGGGCAGCATTCCCGTGCAAAATCACGTGTGTGTGTGTGTGTGTATATATATATACATGATTTTGGACTTCCACCATACGGGGGGGGGGGGGCACTTATATAGCACCGTCAATTTACGCAGCGCTTTACATATATATTGTACATTCATATCAGTCCCTAGCCCTCAAGGGGTGTACAATCTAAAGTCCCTAACTCACATTCATACATACAGTATACTAGGGCCAATTTAGACAGGAGCCAATTAACCTACCAGCATGTCTTTGGAGTGTAGGAGGAAACCGGAGTACCCGGAGGAAACCCACGCAAGCACAGGGAGAACATGCAAACTGCAGGCAGGTGGTGCTGTGGTTGGGATTTGAACCAGCGACCCTCATACTGCCAGGCGGAAATGCTAACCATTTAGCCACTGTGCTGCCCTACTTTCAATGAGAACGATAAACAGGACAAATTGAGGGGGTGAATCTTCTTAATGGGGGCGCAGACAGCAATAAAAACTGACAAGCGTTCTAATCTCTCTGGTCACTATTTGAAACAAAAAAAAAAAAAATGAAAGTTTTGCCTTTAGTAATACTTTAAGGGTTATTTTTTGGATGAGGTGTTGTGTCTAATTAAGCACTCAGAGTACTTAAACTTCTTCCATCTTCAGTAGCCACTATCCCCATGAATAAGCCCTGCTGTGGCTGAAACATGTTGGGGGCATGGCTTTTGATGGGAGTGAGCGGTGTGCGGTCATTGCAATGAAACTTGACTTGAACGTCTTTGATTTGTGGTCCGTTATTTGGATGGTGGCCTACAGGAGCTATGAATACATTGACAAGTCTAGAAGAGATGGAGGAGTCAGGGCAGCCAAAACAAGTTGATTTTTTTTGTAAGTTTGAGCCTATACAATTGTGTTGTATAATAGGTGTGCAAATGTATACGGTTTCAGTAATTTCTGCTGTACTTTTGGAGTCCAAGAACAGGGTCTCCAACACTTCCTCCCAAGTTTCCTGGTTTAAAGATGGGATGTAGCATCACTGAAGGACTGGGGACCCGTGGTTTGTCGTAAAAAGAATAGGTTTTTTATGGAGATCATCCAAAAGGAAAATGTGGTTATTTCGCAAAGGTTCTGTGATAAGTACCGTATTTGCCGGCGTATAAGACGACTTTTTGACCCTTGAAAATCTTCTCAAAAGTCGGGGGTCGTCTTATACGCCGGTACACATGTTTAGGGGGGCTGCGGCATTAAGTACAGGGGTTTGCAGGGGCTGATGTCTCTTACCTGGATCCAGTCCCACAACGATCCGGTCCAGGAAGCGCGGCGTCTCCTTCAGTTCGGCCACTGGATGTTCCTGCGGCTGCTCGGCTCCGCCTCCTCACCGGTGATTGGCCGCCAGAACTGTAGCTCAGGAAAGGCACACAGGCGGCCAATCACCGGCGAGGGGGCGGAGCCGAGCGGCCCCGCGAAAATTGAGTGCCGGAGCAGCAGGTAAGTGTTCTGTGTAGAGGTGCTGCTGCAACCACATATGCTGGCTGCAGCAGCACCATACGAGAACAGGGTCAGCAAGTCTCAGTGGGAGGAATAGTGCCCCATCATTGGTGTCACTGATACCAATGATGGGGCACTATTCCTCCCACTGACACCAACGATGGGGCACTATTCCTCCCCCCCACTGACACCAATGATGGGGCACTATTCCCCCCCCCCACTGACACCAACGATGGGGCACTATTCCACCCCCCACTGACACCAATGATGGGGCACTATTCCACCCCTCACTGACACCAATGATAGGACACCATTCCTCCCACTGACATCAATGATGGGGCACTATTCCTCCCACTGACACCAATGATGGGGCACTATTCCTCCCACTGACACCAATGATGGAGCACTATTCCTCCACTGATACTAATGATAGGGCACTATTCCTGCCACTAATGCCAATGATGGGGCACTATTCCTGCCACTAATACCAATGATGGGGCACTATTCCTCCCACTGACATCAATGATGGGGCACTATTCCTCCCACTGGTGTGCATTGGAAGAGGGGTAGTCTTATACGGCGAGTATAGCCCAAACACTACATTTTAGCAGGAAAAGTAGGGGGGTCGTCTTATACGCCCAGTCGTCTTATACGCCGGCAAATACGGTAATTATGGTTAGACTGAATATATTCTTCAGTTTTTACCCAGAGAAATAGTCAATCACATATCCTAAGTGTAGCACAGTCTTTATGTTTTGCAGAAAAGCCAATTGTGGTGGTATCCAGAATAGATTCAGTGGCCATTGTTATTGGGAATTAACAGGTCAAATTAAGGGGTGCTAGGAATCTAAAACACAATTGCAACATTTACAGCTCAAATTCACTATTAGACTGCAAAGCCTGGATAGTGGACTTCTAAAATTTGGGTTGGTGTCAGGTTCCAAACAAAATAGGATACTAAAGGCTCCATTTTTTTTTTTTTTACAACAATTTTCAGTATAGGTAGGGGGGGAACACAGAATATATAAGTAGGTAGACCATTTTTATTAAATGTATTTGTCAGGTGTCTGTGATGGCCCTTGTAGATCGCCAAATTGAGGTTCCCCAGGGCACGGAGTCTAAGCCCCAACCTGCTTCTTCACCAGGGAGTGTGGGGATGGACTTGGAACCAAGGCACTGTCCCCAGGTACACCCACCTGAGGATGCGGAGGAGTGGAGAGTACAAACAGCAGGAAACAGAAGAAAACCCAGGTAATGAGCCGAGGTCAGAGCGGGCAGCAGGCGAGCAGAAATGGTAGACAAAGCAAAGGTTGGTACACGGAAAGCCAGACATTGAATACATGTAATAGTTGGCAAACAGGAGCTCAGTGAACTGGCAAGTTGCTCAGGCAATGCACGCTGTACTGAGCATGTCTTATATAGGAAAGCAAACTGGGAGGTGGGCCAGGAAGTGATAGCAGGCGAAGGAAATATAAACCCACAGAATAGCAGGCAATTACCATAAAGTAGCACAGAGCCAAACAACACATGTGAATTAAATCACAGGTCTAGCAGAAGCACTTGCAGCAAGGAGGCAAGAATCACACAGGTAGGAAAACTGCAGGCTAAATTGTGACATTATTCTTTAGAGGGGAAGATCCAAAGATCCATACTTGAAGACAGGATTCCATTTGTGAGAACACTGGAGTGATACTCAATAACAAAATGTTGCCATTTGAAATTGCCTGCTATTTGGAGTTGTGAGATTTCAAGGTAGGGCATTTTAGGGACTATTGGAAATAAAATATATTTTTTGCAGCCTTCCTTCATACTGGACACTTCCCCAAAACATTTCACTGGCCCTACCGTAGCTCTGTAATGATTCATTTGAGCTGTTGAAATAAACTGTGTTTGCATAGCAAGTCTTTTTTCCTTCCATGTAACCCCAATGAATATGTAATCCCCAATCCTGGGCAAATATTTGATAGATTTAGCAAAAGACTCAATAGCTTTGGGGGGGTCTTATTTCCATGACTAAGAAGCCTTTAGCAAATTCTATCAAACATTTGCCCAGGATTAGGAATATTCAATCTTTTATTACATTAACAGAAAATACTGACAAGCCTCAGGTCGGTAGTCCATGCTAGAAATGTTGACTTCATATGTCACATGTCAAAGAAACAATACATTTTCCTAGTGATTCAAGGTAATATACTGAAATAACAGCATAGATGACTACTTAATTACATTTAAAGCTGAAAGTAGAAATATGCGTAGAAACAAACCTAGTTTTCCACTATCTGCATTTACTTTTCTTTCTCATGTTTTGGACAGACACTGAAAACAACCTTTTACAACTGGATTTCATTTTGTTTTGGCATCCAAATGTCTACATGATATTATTGATTTTTGCAAAGGTTAAGGTCTTAATTCCTGCAGGGAACACAACTTGCTGAGTTGTCATGCTCGTTTTTTCTCTGATAAAATAAATACATCACTGCTTGTTACATGTAGCCAGTGTAAAGGATAACTCCATTTCAAAGAAAAAAAATACAGCAAAGAAAAAAAAAAATATAGCATATACAATTGCTACACAAGCCATACCGTAATTCTGTATTTCAAGGTTGTTAAAAATTACCTTTCCTCGCAGTACTTTAAAGCGGTAATAAAGTCTCTTGAAGAAAAAAAAAAAAGATTTCCCCTGCAAGGTAATGTCATGATGAGATAGAATGCATTGCACACTAGCACATTATAAAATACCTTAAAACAAAGCCCTCCAGGGGGGCGCTGTCACTGCTGACAGGGCTTCCATCTTCACCTGGTCCTTTTTCCGGGTTCTTTGGCTTCAGCCATCTGAATGGCCGAGCAGCGATGACATCACTCCCGCTCATGCGTGCAGGCGACCCGGGCACAGCACACAGCTCTGAATTAACGGCACGGGTATGCCATTCCTTAGAGCGCATGCACCGGTGATGTCTCCAGCTGCTGCTCTCTGGAATATCTCCTAAACAGTGCACATTTAGGAACTATTGATTTTATCTACAGGTAAGCTTTATTATAAGCATACCTGTAGGTAAAAGTAAAAAAACGTGCTTTACTACCACTTTAGACAGGGCCAATCACAGCCCATCTGCATCATGTGATCCGCTTTGCCCAATTACAGCTATTCACAAAAAAAGACTGAATGAATCAGTTTCATTCAGTAACAAGGATTGCAAATATCAATGTAATACATTAGTGTTAATGTATTAAAAAAAAAAAAAATATCCTGATCACTTGCCCAGAGAAGTTCAATGTTACTATTGTAACATTGTATTGCTTTGGTCACAGTATGCTGAAAAATAAAATAGTAAAAAAAAAAAAAAATTAATAAAAAATAAATAGAAACATTTGAAAAAAATACAAATTCAATTATTATTTTCACCAAAGAAATGTAGCAGAATACATTTTGATCTAAATTTATGAAGAAATGTTATTTTTTTGCAAAATTTTATAACAGAACCGAAGAAAAAAGTGTGTGTATTTTTCATCTTCAAGTGTTTTTTGTTTTATTTAGCAAAACAATAAACTCAGTGGTGATTAAATACCACCAAAAGAAAGCTCTACTTGTGTGAAAAAAATTATAAAGAATTTCATATGGGTACAGTGTTGCATGACCGTGCAATTGTCATTTAAAGTGAGACGGTGTTGAAAGCCGAAAATTGGCCTGGGCAGAAAGGGGGCATAAGTGCCCGGTATTGAAGTGGTTAATGTAGCACCCACAAAAAGCAACAGGGATTTTCTTTCTTGCTGCGGCATGTGTACACCTTAGGCTTCTGTATCAGCAGTTAAAGGGGGTAGGAATTTGGGGTGATAAAACGGTGACTCAACCACAGGGTTTCACCACCTCCCAACTATACATGTGAACAAGTCCTAAGGGCGCCGCTGCTAAATGCCACTAAGGGCTCGTTAAGAAGTGCAGCAGGCACTGCTGATCCTCTGAAAAGCGATCCAAGTGTGTTTGACAGGTGATTTAAACTCATGATTGCTGTGCAATGCATGCATTTGCAACATGGTAGCATGGCAATTAGAGGTCTAAATTAGGTGTAGAGGCAAAACCGTGACTTTGACTTCTCCCATGTTGTTCAGGTAGATGTTCACCTCTAACCTCTCACCTCTTGACGCCAACGTTCCACAAATATGCGGCCTCACAGAACTGGGCTTTTTTCCGTAGGGCCGCATATTTCCATACCTGTCTTTGTGCTGGGAGCGTGCCGCATTGCGCACTCTCAGCACAAAGACCGGGGTGTCACTGAGAGCCCCGGGTTCCTTTCTAATGATCGGGACCCGGGACTCCCGATTCCGGGTCACATGATCACTGTGATAGCCTCTGATTGGCTGTCACAGTGACAAGTCTCTGTACAGTCCAACCCCCTTGTTTTTTCCCCTTTCTCTATGAATGGAGGAGAGAGATACATTGTAAAAAAATTAAAAAAATAAATAAATATTAAAAAATAAAATAAAGAATACCTAGATCAATGTTTGATCTAGTTCTGTCCCAGGGTAAGTGTTTGGGTCAAGGTCAGGATTTTTTTTTTTTCTTTTCAAATTGGTATTCGTGTCAGTGTGTTTTAGGTAAACAAAAAACTAAAAATGCGCACTATTGTTTCTGGGCTTTACTACGGGTACAAACAACATACACATATCAGATATGGTATTGCTGCAAAAGTTGTTCTTTGGTGATCGGTTATGGTAGTAACAAGAAACACACAACTAAATTTTAAAAAATGTGGGTTTTTTTTGTACCATCTTGGGACAGTTTTCCTTTGATAATAAAAATCAGGAGGTATCCATTACCATTTACCACCAAATAAAAGCCCAATTTGTCCTGAAAATAATCCACCTTGATGTACAAAGTAGTTGTGATAATATATACGGTTTTACTACCACAACAACGTTGCAAATTGTGCTTGGGCATGAAGATTTGTTTTACCCTTAGGTGTGAAGGGGTTAAGGCTATCTTCCCCTGGGTTCGTTTATATAGGAAACATCAATGTACTTTTATCGTCGAATCAGCGAGCTGGGGTTGTGCTAGATTCATTTGTGCTGTTGTTGCAATTATTTTCACAGTTCTGACTAGGGAATATTAGCAAAATGAAAATTTTTCACTGTGAAATAACTTTAAAAAAAGCCTCAAATTTCACCATGTGGACTGCTTAAAGCTCAATCAAACGTATCACTTTAAATCACTTAAAACCATCTCAAGTGCAAAAAAAAAAAAAAAGGTTTTCAAAGTCTTAGTTTTTTTTTTTTTGCTTTAAAGCACCTGTGGACCTCCCAGCAGAGCTGTAAAGTGGAACATGTGTTCTCTGTAGAGAAGCACTGATCTCTTTGCAGAGGTCCAACATGCCGTCCGGCTGAGTCAAGGCTAGAGCACTTTAACCACTGAGAAGCATGAGTTTTGATGATTGTAGAACCAAAGGTCTGACTTAGCAAGGGGATTATTGGATCTCTGCAGAGAGACCTCCGCATCCACACAGAGAACAAGAGCCCCATCCTACAGCATGCTGGCAGCGAACAGTCTTTCCTATTTAGGCTGTGGCTACGTTAGAATGAAAATGTACTATAAACACTGAACACCAACGGTTTAAGCAAACCTGAAGGGATTTAGCGTACTTAAACGTGACGTGTATTTGGGTTTTAAGCAATATTTGCTTGGATGAAAAAGGACTTTGCTGTTAAACAGGACAACGTCACAGACAGCTGCCACAGTATTTCTTCTATCTCAGTACTCCAATGTGAACCTATATGCATGTTGTTAAGGAGCAGGCAACCGCTGCGTCCTTAGCAACAGGTGACTCATCAGCTGTCAACAGGATCAAGAGGCTGCTCGGTCAGTATGGGCACCATTCAGGGAACACTTTGCATTTTTTCAATGAATCCAAAGTATTCTCTGGACGATGTGAAGAGGCAGGGTGTTGATGTCACAATCTCCACCTCAAGACCGCTGTTTCCTAACTAAAATATGACTCATCAGCGGTCAGCGGGATCAGGAGGTCGCTCGCTGTATATTCTGCGACCCTAAACATACAGCCAGAGCTACAATGGAATGGTTTAGATCAAAGCATATTCATGTGTTAGAATGGCCCAGTCACAGTCCAGACCTAAATCCAATTGACAATCTGTGGCAAGACTTGAAAATAGCTGTTCCTAGACGCTTTCCATCCAATCTGACAGAGCTTGAGCTATTCTGCAAAGAAGAATGGGCAAAAATGTCACTCTCTAGATGTGCAAAGCTGGTAGAGACATCCCCAAAAAAGACTTGCAGCTGGAATTGCAACGAAAGGTGGTTCTACAAAGTACTGACTCCGGGGGGCTGCATAGAAATGCCTGCCACACTTTTCAGATATTTGTAAAAAATGTAGAAAACCATTTATCATTTTCCTTCCACTTCACAATTATGTGCCACTTTGTGTCGGTCTATCATATAAAATCCCAATAAAATACATTTACGGTTTTGGTTGTAAAATGACAAAATGTGGAAAATTTCAAGGGATATGAATACTTTTTCAAGGCGCTGTATCATGATGTGTTGTGTTTCAGCCCTGAAGAAAGGGGATTGTCAGCCCCCAAAACCTTTTATCTTCATATAGTACTACTCCTAATAGCAATAATTGATTATAGAATTCTGAAATGACTGTCTGGCATCCTATTTCCTGATTTTACTTGGATCTCTCAGTTGGGGAGGCCATTGCCCCTTGGGCTATTAAAGGATAGGTTCACCTTTGGGAACATGTTACATGTTCCACCCGTTTTCAGGGTGGAATACGTAACATGTTCCCATAGTTGCAGCCGCACCCGCCGCCCTCCCTCCCTCAGACAGATAATACAGGTTGAAGTTTCCCTGTACTATCAGATTTGAAAACAGCGTGGCCATGCAGGACTGCGCCAACACAGCCGCGTCGTTCATTCACGGATTTCCGTGAATGAATGAACTGCGAGTCCCGGCAGACTTAGCGCTTGTGGACTTGTAGTGCTTAATGAACTACCATGGTGCTGTGGAGCTCTGTGGTAGTTCATTGAAGCTTCCTGACAAAATATCTGGCCTGCTCGTACATCCCGTAAGGCACGCAGATATTCTGACAGGTCTACAGGAGACCTCCATTGCATCAGCGATCTACTGATCAGTGGTGCAATATATTCCAGGCTCCTTTGGACAAAAAAATGTAAATACATATTTTTTTACTTGCAAAAAAATGTGCATTTATTATTTTTGTCCAAAAGGTGATCTTATCCTTTAAGTCCAAAAGATGATCGCTGGGACACATCTAGCATAATGACAACTGCCAAACCTTAAGCTTTGAGAGAGTTCTCTGGGCCCATCAAAACCAAACAGCACATCCCTATGCAGGAAGAAAAGATTTGAAACCCTGGACACTTACGGTATATGCCACTGATGGAGTACCAATATCTAATTTGGTATGCCCAATCATGTAAAATGTGTTACAAGTCTATATGTTGGTGAAACTGGACATACGTAATACGAGAGATTGAAACTACACAGATTAGCAAAATTGACTTACCTGTAGTTGCTAATCTCTTTGCTGTTTAATGTGTATGTAATGCATCTTAAATTGGCCATACACTTTGTGAATTTTGGCTGGTTTGGCTGAAGTTCGCTTAGTGAGTGGCCCTGTGCACCCCTTCCTGCGCAACACTCTTCAATTGAAAAAGCAAAGCAGACAGGAGGAAAATTCTCAGACGGCTGCATCCAACCAAATGGGGTATTCTGACAGCCACCACTAACAACTGTCAGAATACAATAGTCCAGCAGGGAGATTTGTCTGTCAGCACCGTTAGAATGAATGGATCAGCCTAAACAAAATCTAATAGTGTATGGCCAGCTTTACTATAAGTTGGTACTGCCTGATAAAGACATCAGTGTGCCTCTAACCTTGCACTACAATCTATTTAGTTAGCCAATAAATGGTATCAACCTAAATCCAAACTTTTACTTTTTTTTGAGTATACAAATCCATATCATACAGGGAAAAAGCAAATCGTGCTCAACTGCCAATTAAGCGATCTAACATTTATCTCTGTTAAAGTCTATGGACAAAAACTAAAACCTTGTAATGCCACCTAAATTCACATTGCTTTGCAGTGATATAATTAGTAACAGTCAAATGCATGTAATCACAAGGTTTATTATTGAAGTGAAGCCAAATTAAATCAAAATGAGAACTCAACCTGAAGACTGAACAATTTAAATTAGCTAGAACTACCTGAGTTTTTAATTAAACAAATAGAATATGCAAGGGGATGAATGCCAGAAAGAAAGATTAAAAAAATAAAATAAATAAATAGAATATATATATTTTTTAATTATTTTTAGGCAGAACTAAAATCTTGCAATAAAGAATTGCTCAGAGTTAGAATTATTTCGTAGAAGAGACATGCAAAGTGTCTTTTACCAAACAACATTTCCCCCTGGCGTCTACTAGTTTTTTTGTCTTGCAACACATGTACCATGCAGTGTACATTTCTGGCTCATTCCTGATATCTGTAAGATGGTAGTAATAGAGCTAGGTGCCAGCTATCATGTACTGCATGTCATGCACATGCGCAAGAATTACATCACCCAATGGCCAAAGAGGTGATCTCTGCTGGAGGAGAACACTGTGTGAGCGAATTGTAGCAAACCTTGCCCCCTCCAAAGATACAGTGAAAGAGTGAGCATAGCCGCCCAAGACAGAAAGCGTGTAATTCGCAGGATAACCTAGTGATGATAGTTTTTTTTAAAAAACTCATCATTGGGTAAAGCTGCAGCATATTAAATGTTTGTTTTGGGGTTTAGAAAGAAAAACTTGCTCTGCACAATCTGTTATGAATACAAAGTAGATACACTCAAAGTAATTTAAGAGCTTCAAAACACCTTAAATTCAGTGTGCATAAATCTGAAAATCTTAACGTGGAACAGAAAGTAAAGGAACTTTTCCCTTCCACCCCACAAGTAGTTACTGCATGAGTCCATCATGTTTTAGGCTCTATAGTGAGGCAGAAGGGGACAGTCATCTACTTTCATGCTCCAAGCCAAGAGTTGCTCAACGGAGCACCCTACGTTTCAGGGAGCTTGAGTAGGTGTTGAGGGATGCATGCACGTTAAATGACGGGCAATATTTGCATTCCAGAGATGAAAAATTATGAAAACTGACACCTTCAGGGTGCAGTTGCATCTGAAGTGCAATTTGATTACTAGTGTAATTGTCAGATGCTATTACATTATTAAAAGTAATAAACTCATCAATAAAAACAGAGCATGACTTTTTAATTAAAAGTGTGGCGAATAAAACATTTATATGTATGTTTTATATACACAGTGCTCAGCATAAATGAGTACACCCCAACAGATTTGGCAGAAAATCTTTCCTTTCCTTTCAGAATCAATATTTTCTATGGGACACTATACCACAAAATAAACCCATAAGTGCGGGCCATTGATTGCAAACAAGATTTGTTCATTTGCAGACACAAAAAAGTATTTTTTCTAACAAATTCATTTAGGACTATGTTGCAAAAATGAATACACCCCAATGATAGTCTTAAAGAGTAAAGCTAAATTTTATACAACAAAATCCTAATTAACCGCTTTCCCGCCACCCTATAGCAGATATACTGCTACAGGGCGGCAGGGGTGCGCAAAATCACGTGTATATATATATATATATATATATATATATATATATATATATATATATATATATATATATATATATACACATACATACATACATATACATACATACGTGATTGTGCATTTCCAGGTAGGGGGAGCACGCAAGCACCCTACCCGTGCCGCTATTCGTGGCCTCGGCTGTCAATCACCAGGTCCCAGCCGGAGATTACTCCCCAGAACCCGGTGATCGAGGAGCATTACCAACAGAGGGAGAGAACTGTAAGAAAACAATACAGATCTCTCCCCTGTCAGTTGCTGCACACTGCTATGCATGGCTTTGCAGAGGAGAGCCATGCAAAGAAGTGTGCTTACAGTGAAGCCCACACACACAGCACACAGTAAAACAGCACACAGTTAACACTTTGATCGCCCAAGAAGTTAACCCCTTCCTGCCAGTGCTATTAGTACAGTGACAGTGCTTTTTCTTAGCACTGATCACTGTGCTGGTGCCACTGGGGATGTCAGCAACACCAAGTCAGTTCCCCCCAGTGTCAGAATGTCCACCGCAGTCCCATTATAAGTTGCTGATCGGCACCATTACTAGTAATTTTCTTAGCACTGATCACTGTACTGGTGCCACGGGGATGTCAGCAACACCAAGTCAGTTCCCCCCAGTGTCAGAATGTCCACCGCAGTCCCATTATAAGTCGCTGATCGGCACCATTACTAGTAAAAATAAAAAATTAAATCCCAGTATATAAAAATAAAAAATTTTTTTTTAAAAAATCTAATTTCCGCATAAATGTATTCTGTGACATGTCTTTGCGAAAACAAAAATCCCAATACGTATAAATTAATTGGTTTAGCTGAAAGTTATAGCGTTTACAAATGGTGGTATATATGCTGGGATTTTCTTTTTCCATTCTTACTAGTAATGGCGGCAATCAGCAACTTATAGTGGGACTGCGGCAGACATTCTGACACTGGGGGGACCTGACTTGGTGTCACTGACATCCCCAGTGACACCAATACAGTGATCAGTGCTGAAAAAAACAACACTGGCACTGTACTAAAGGCACTGGGCAGGAAGAGGTTAACATGAGGGGCGATCAAAAGGTTAAATGTGTGCTGGGAGTGTTTTACTAGGGGGCGGTGTGTTGGTGTTTCACTGTAAACACACTACAGAGTACCCGAGCAGATAGTAAACAAAACAGTCCTCCTCCCCGTCGGTGAAATTCGGAAATCACTGGGTGCCAGCGAGTAATTACCGGCAGAAGCCCGGTGATTGACAGCCGCAGCCCCAAATGGCGGTGCAAACCCCCTACCCGGAAATGTAAAATCACGCATATATGTGATTTTGCGCACCCTTGACTCCCTGTAGCAGTCTTTCTGCTATAGGGCGGACGGGAAGTGGTTAATAGCAAAAATAAGTAAAAAATATTGTTTTTTTTTCTCACAATTGTCTTTTTATTTTTATAGTGCAAAATATAAAAACCACACAATCAATTATCACTGAAAGAAAGCTCTATTCATGGGGGGAAAAAAAAGGACGTAAATTTAATTTGGGTGCAGCATTGCATGACCATGAAATTGTCAGAAAAATAACGCAGCGCCGTAACGCAAAAATGGCCTGGTCAGGAAAGGGAGGTAAACAAAGTGGTTAACAAAAGCAAGCAAGGCAAGTGGTTAACAAATAATTAAACTCACCTGTAGTTGAATTTTTGTTAAACAGGTGTCCGGCAGACAATTGCTTATAAAAGGGCATTACTTAAAGAAAACCCCTTGCCATTTCATGCTGTCAGCGATGGCACCACATGGAAGAGAAATGTGGTGGCCTGAGAAAGGAAATAATTTCTTTATACAAGAAAGGTGAAGGCTACAAGAAGATCAGCAAAGCTTTACTTATCAGTCAGATTACTGTAGCAAAAAAGATACAAAATCTAACAAAGATGGAACTGCAGCCATCTAACAGAGACGTACAGGCCGTCCACAGAAGTTAACACCTGGACAAGATCGTCTTCTGAGGAGAAGGGTTAAAGAAAATCGCTATGCAAGTCCATTGCAGTTAGCTAAAGAAGTAGAAAGCCAAACTCGGGTGATTATTTCCCATGACACAATACGGTATACACTGCAGAGGAATGGCATGCATGGGTGTTTTCCAAGAAGGAAGCCTCTCCTAAAGCCCATGCACAAATAAGCCCACCTAGAATTTGCCAGGGCCCATGCTGAAAAAAGAAGAAGGCTACTGGGACTCTGTAGTGATAGACCAAGATAATTTTTTTTTGGAACTGATGGCTTCAAAATTGTATGGCATTGCAAAGGTGAGGAGTACAAAGAAAAATGCATGGTGCCTACAGTGAAACATGGTGGTGTCAGTGTCCTACTATGGGGCTGCATGAGTGCTGCTGGTGTTGGAGAGCTGCATTTCTCTGATGGTATATTGAATTCACAGATGTACTGCTCTATACTGAAAGAGAAGATGATACCATCACTTCTTTTCCTTGTTCATCATACACTTTTCCAACATGACAATGATCCAAAACACACCTCTAAGGTCACTGTTGCATTTCTGAGGAAAAACAGGGGGAAATTGATTCAGTGGCCAAGTATGTCTCCTGATCTGAACCCAATGGAACACCTATGGGGAATTCTGAAGAGACAAGTTGAGCATCAGTCTCCATCCAGCATCCAGACTCTAAAAGAGGTTGTTCTTGGAAAGTGGAAAAAGATGTTGCAATATGTCGCCAACTTGTTCATTCGATGCCTAGAAGACTTGTTGCTGTCCTTACAAATTATGGAGGTCATACAAAATACTAGATGTAGTAGTTTTTGTTGTGGGGTGTATTCATTTCACTAATCTGTGTAAAACTGAAGATTTTGTAATTAACTTCTGGTCTCCAATGTTAAAAGAGAAGTATAGTCAAAGCGATTTTGGGTATACTTCTCCTGTGGGTAGTTTTCTTCTGCATTCCTGTGATCCGTTTTCAGCCAACAGCGGGCTAAAGTCCGCTGTTGCTGACTCAACCAGTCCACACTCTGAAAAAATTGCAAACATATGGTCAGGATCCACCCAGAACCCTAGACCGGTACCTGTCTCAGCCTCTCAGTGATCCGCCAAGAGCCTGAGCCAGCCCCTCCCGCCCCCTCCACGGCCCAGCACTCCAATGAATGCTGGAGGGGCAGAGTAGAAAGACAGAGACTGACAGTCATAGCTCCCTGCTCAGACCAGAGGGAAAACTGAGTGATCAGCGGGTGTCTGATTGCTCACTTCCATCAACCTATGCTGCACCCACCTAGGTATATGTTTTTGTTTTTTTTTACTCCATACTTCTCTTTTACGCTCAGACAACCCCCAGTCCCATTAGAACTATACATGCTGCTATATGTAACTGAAAACTAACTTTCCATGCACATTTTATATCTACTCACAGCAAATAATTGTAAACATATAGGATTTAAAACAAATTATATGTTGAACTCAAAATAAAAAAGTACTGTAATATAATACATAATGAAATTCTATAAAAATCCAGATGAAAAACACATTCCATTTCCAATGCCATCAGTCACATATGAATGTTAACAGGAAAAGACAGAAGAAAACACATTAGCAGAAACTTAAGATGAATATCATAATTAGAGAACACGAGAAAACAGAGGGGTATTTACTAAAACTGGAGCACTTAGAACCTGGTGCAGGTGTGCATGGCGGCCAATCAGCTTCTAACTTCAGGTTGTTCAATTAAGCTTTGACAATAAAACCTGGAAGATGGTTGGTTTTTGTGCAGAGCTGCACCAGATTTTGCACTATGCAGTTTTAGTAAATTTCCCCAATAGGAAAAAAAAAAAAAAGTATATACGCTTTAAGAGAGCCAACATGCTGCCACCAACTTGTGAAATTTTCATTCAAATTGGAACTGTAGTCAGAATATGAAGCCCTGCTATATCAATCACTTTATGATGGCCCCTTTTGCAGATATAGCTATGTAAGACATTAAAAACAAGTGCCTATACTATTTAAAATCCAGTACTGCACTGCCTCATCCTGCTTTGCATATGCTCAGTTGCACTCCCTTTTTTGGTATTGTGTTTAAAATCAGAGCCACTAGAGGGCAATTTGCTGACAACCTAAATATTTTCTGCTGCTCAGGGGCTCTGGGCTTCAGCAAAATGGCAGCCTTCAGCAAGAAGAAACAGGAGCAATGCTGGAAGAAGTTTACAACACACACAAATTTTGGTGGCATAATTATTAATGCGGAATGTATGTTCCTTGCTAAAGAATATTATCTTTTATCAAGTTATGAGTATAGTTCCACTTTAATTTAGATAACAGTTGTGAATGGACACTCTGAAGTCCCTTTCTTCATGCTCCACTTTCACCTTACTCCCCACAAACCATACCCTCATGTATGCTCCACTTCCTAATGTTCATCTCATTCTGTCACCTCACTCTTTCACTCAATATATTCGTTCACCCTGTCTGCTGAAAGCTTCTCCTCCACTGTCCACGCCACCCCCTGCATATTTTGTCTAATCTTTGGACCACTGTCCATCTTTGGACAACATCTGTCCAATTTGTGTTAAGACGCAGAGGTATTGACATTCGTGTTAAAGATCCTTAGGCACTAGGCTTGAATGAAACAGAGCCATCTTCAGCAACAATAGCAGTAAGGATTCATGTACACTGCAGCTGCTAAACTCACGTTCAGGAGCTGTTCAGCGGTTTTATTCAGCAGCCCCTGAACGCTCCCTAATGTTTTCCTATGTGTCCATGTACACATCGTCGTTTACAGGCAGTTGAGTTTACAGTCGTTTTTCTGAACGCACCAAACTTGCATTCAGGAGTAGATTTAACCGGCGTTTCAAATGCCAAAGGCTTGTAAACGCGGTTAACCGAGTTTAGAAGCTTTTTTTTAACTGTTCCATGTCCAGATGCTGTGCAGAGCCTTTTTTCAACATCAGGAATGCATGCAAAGAGTTTTTCAGGTATTCAAATGAACCTAGCACACCAGCGCAGTCAGTTCCAGGTTTTGCGTGAAGTAAAACATGATAGAACATGCTGCATTATGCTCATGATGGGATCCATAGTGTATACAACCAGAAAAGACAGGTAATCTGTGTCCCAATCATGCACACAGGGAGAGGTGCAGTTCTCCATTTTGCTCCAAATTTCTGCATTGTGGTATTTCTCTTAAACTAATATGCAGTCATCTGAGAGGGGGAGGTGTAGTATCGTGCATATAAGAGCCAGGCACAGGCTCTCCCTGTAGTAAGAAGGCTTCATGTATCTCCTCATTCCCCCCTCCCTCAGGAATGCAAGCAGTGTATGATGCTGAGCCCTGCCTAACAATTCCTCTGCCAAATAAGGTAGAGAAGATACTAGTTGATGTTGTGTAGAAAAAGAAGCTGTTAGTTTTTGTGAGTAGTCAGACAAGTGAGGACCGTCTTTGATATAAAATCTATCGGACAGAAAGAAAAGGAAAATCTCGCGGCAACAACGAAACCCAATGCGAGACCAGAAATCCCTTTTTTAGCTCATCAGACTTGAAACTGCTTAACTCCAGGCATTTATTTGGCAAGTACTTATTTACCTAAACTTCTTTCTGTTATCTGTTTGCTGTGCTCTGTATATTTATATATATATTGGTTACATCTTCTTTCTGTAAATATTTCTACTGCACCCTTTTGACCTTTTAGTAATAAATCTTACTTTCTAAAAGTGTTGAACTGTTTCTATAGCTCCTGAATGTAACTTACGCGTCCCTGCCGCTGAAGAACGCTACTATGAGTATTTAACCCTCTGTATAACCAGTCTGTAGAGATAGCGGGATACTGACAATTAACCAATCATCCTAGTGTATTGCTGAGTTTCCTCTTTCTCTGTATAAAAAGGAGGTGGTGGCAGTGTGAAGGGTTAATTGCGGAATTAACCTGACCCAGTAACAATCGCATTCAGGCTGCCGGTACGTCGATCGTGGTCCAATTAGCGGAAACATCGGTGTGCAGCTGGGTGTGGCATTGTTACGCACGTGACAGCGCGGTTTTAGATTGTCTAGTCCTTCGGTCACGAGTTTGGTGAGAAGGGCTGGGGTCTAACGCCGCGCCCGTCACAATCTCAACATATACTGCTCTCTCTGCTTCTGCTCTCTCTAATTCTCTCAAAATGTCTGAAATAGCTAATTATCTACTATTTTTCAGTGCATTCTGGGCATTTGGGAAGGTCTCCTGAGGTTATCTTTTAAAAACGCTTCTAAATGCAAACGCACGTAAACGCGGTATGCAAACGCGGCTAAACAGACTTTTTAACCTACGTTTTCCAGCAGTCAGTTTCCATCATTCAGAAGAGTATTCCAAACGCCCCGTGTACATGAGCCCATAAAAATGTCTATGTTGTATTATACTAATGTGTTCAGCGCAAACCAAAAACCCATATGACTTCAGATAGTCAAATGTGGAAAGCAGAATGCATACCTACAGGGAAGTCTCTCCTTGTTCCTAGTCCTGGTCAGGAAATGTGCTTTCTATGCTGCAGCTAAATGTATACGGAGCCTGTTTTTTTCTATAGCAGTTTGTGATCCCCAGTGGCTACTTGAAACCAGCAAAACACAAATAATTCTATTTAACTCTAGAAACTGAGAACACTGAAATCCAGCAGAGAAAAAGAACATAGGTAAATGGTAATATCAGCAAAGCAAAGTTATATATTCCTGTATATATAAAAAAGAAGTAATCTGTTACCATTTAGAACATGCGTCAAGCACAATGCCCGTGGGCTGAACCTGACCAGCCAGACCATTTCATGTGGCCCTCACGCCACTCCTGCAGCTGCGGAAAACCCCCATTTGTCTCAGCAGGCAGCAGCAGAGAGGGCAGAACTCTGTGCAGTCACAGAGAGGTTTGTCTCTGCCCTTCTCCTTTCATCATAGCAGTTGGCAGCAGAGAGGATGACAGAACTCCTCCTACAGATCCTGTGCCTCTCTATGCAGCTGCCACAGCCCCTCGTCTCTGACTCCCCTGGCCTTAGCATTCAGCAGCCTTTCTCTAGTCCTCCTCCAGACCCTGCACTTTCTGCTTCCCTGATCCGCCCCTAGCTTCTTCTTGACAGCAGCCCTTCTCTAGTCCTCCTCCAGACCCTGCACTTTCTGCTTCCCTGATCCGCACCTAGCTTCTTCTTGACAGCAGCCCTTCTCTAGTCCTCCTCCAGACCCTGCACCTTCTACTTCCCTGATCTGTCCCCAGCTTCTTTCAGACAGCAGCACAAGGTAAGGGGGGGTGCACTGTGATCTAAGGAATGCTGGGGGACGCTTGACTTTTGATGGTAGGAGGATCTTGATATCTGAAGTAAGAGGAAGTAGGGTGCTCTGAACATCTGCTTATTTTTATGAGAATAATACAATACTATGCCAGTTGAAAAGGAGGATCGCACACCGCTGGTATCATCCACAAAAATACTTTATTGGAGACTGCTCAGACATAACACCATGGAAGAAGGACCCTCTTTTTCAGACTTGTGTCATCTGCTACAGGAGTGTGAGCAAATTTTGTCCCGGTCTGCACCTGCCCTTCACAGCGTAAAGTGATATTAAAGGCATTTTTTAAAAATACCAAACATTTCATGCTTCCCTGCTCTGTGGAGTGGTTTTGCACAGAGCAGCCCTGACCTTCCTTTTCTCGGGTCCCCCACTGGTGCTCCAGTCCCCTCCTTCCTGTCAAGTACCACCAGAGCAAGCAGCTTACTATGGGGGCTCCCAAGCTACTGCTCTGTGTGTCTATTCACATACAGAAACGTGGTTCATCCCTGCCCCATCTATCTCCTCATTGGCTGTGATTGACAGCAGCGGGAAACAATGGCTCCCACTGCTGTCTCAGCCAATGAGGAAGGAGAGTCCCCAGTGAGCCAAGGCTCTTGTGCACTTTTCTGGATCGCAATGGGGCTCAATTAAGTATTAGGAGGCTGCTGCACACAGAAGGTTATTTACCTTCATGCCTAGAATGCATGGAGGTAAAAAAAACCTTGAGTGTTTACAACCACTTTAAGTCTTAAGTTACAACTAAAACCAGTAAGAATTGAATGCAGAGGCAATTATTTAATATGATAAAGAGCAGATACATTTATATAGTCCTGCAGATACAACTGGCCCTTTGGGGCAACCATAATTCTGATACAGCCCACTAAATAACTGAATTTAACACCCCTGATTTAGAATGTACTTTTGCAATGGGACTAAAAAGGAAAAAACTTTTTTCCCCATTTTGAATAGAGTAAGTGAGGGTATCTTCCTGTGCCATCTGTGTCCCATTGTTGCCTTAACTTTTTGTCACAGGAAGTGAGAGGAAATCCCTTCAAAATGAGGGAATCCCTGGTTGTCAGCAGGGTCACTAGAATTAGTGTCCCCTCTATTCCTGTTTTGGGATTATCTTTCACTTTCATTCTCTGTGATAATGGCAAATGGACAAAAAAAGAGTGTTATTCTCCCTAATGGGGGCACAGAGGGCAAAAAAAAACCTTCCAGGTGTTCTTACCCCTCACCACTCCATCCTAAAAATAAAAGCAAAAACGTTTTGCCTTTAGTTATACCTTAAAGTGGAACTTCACCCTAAAGGGGTTGAGCAAAGAAAAGCGCTTTATGCCCACCTCCGACCTCCTCCTCTGTTTTTGGCATTTTGTGAAGGGGGCGGGTACCTGGTTTTGACAGGTACTCCAGCCAGATGCTCCCCCTACCCCGAAACCTTCTGGGACATGTCAAAGGTCCCAGGAGGCTACGGGACCATTCACAAAGTGCAGTGTGGCTCGCACATGCGCAATAGGCACCCAGCTGTGAAGCCGCAAGGAGTCACAGCCGACCGCGCTAACAGTAAACATGCAGGCAAGGAACTCGAAGACTAGTGAAAAAGTGGTCCAGGTGAGCGCGGTACTGGACCCCTAGACAGGCAAGTGTTCTTTTATTAAAAGTCAGCAGCTACAGTATTTGTAGCCGCCGACTCTTTTTTTATATTTTACAGGCTGAAGAACCGCTTTAATTACCCTGATATTAAAATTACTTGACATAGTAAACTTGCATTGCAAGACTTTTTCATTTGTTCTTCTAATATAAAATCAGAAACATCCCTCTTCAGTTCTACACACAGCACAAGTTGCATCAACTACTATTAAAGAACAAATAGATTCCAAATATATCACACAAATAAAAAGCATTACTATGGAAAAAAGAAAATCTTTGTATCTTAGCAACTCTAACGATGTGCTGAGTTATTTAATTGTGTCATAACGCCTACTCAACACAGTGCAACTACAGCAAAGCTAGCAGTCCAGTGATCACCCCTGCATGAAATACACAAAAAAAGACAATTTTTTTGTATTTCCTCTTATTCATTTGAATTTATTGTGATGGCCTGTTTCAACATTTGTTTCTTCTTTAGACTTTAAAACTCAGACGTCATCTACATAAAACAGTAAACTTTAAGGCCTCTTACACACTGCAGCTTGAAAAAGCTCAGAACAGTGTTTTTTTACTGATCTAAAATGCAGCCCATTGTTTACAACACACAGGCTCATGAACATGCGCTGTGTATTTTTGAGTGTACAAAAAAAAAAAAAAAAAGGAAAAAGTGAGTTCCTGGTCAGTAAATTGCATCTGTGCATGCAAATATTTACATATGAGCATGAAATATTAATGATTTTGCCTGGGAACATATTGTGCACGACAATGCATGTGCAAATACGCGCTTATGTGTGCAAAAATATGTGCAAATGTGCGCACAAATATGTGCAAAACGCATGCTTGAAATTATGTCCAGAAATGCAGATACTCCAACGTTAGTACCATGTTCATGAGGACTAAATATTTAAAAAATGGCAACTGTAAAGGGTTATGCAATACAGATTATTGGGGTAATTGACACAAAGATAAGAAACCATGCACACATTTCACCCCAAGTGATACTTTTTTTTTAAAATGTTCAATCATCGCAGAAGGAATAAAATACAACCATTAATGAAATGCAACTATTCTCGACATATTTGAATAGTGATTGTTATTTTCCATAGTTAAAATATACAGGGGTTAGGCAAAAAAAAAAAAAAAAAAAAAATGAAAACACTACATGATTTGCAAAAGTGAAAGTGACAACATTTTGAGCTGAAAGCTTCCGCTGTGTGATGAGACACCTAGTAACAGGTGGTAAGCCTCACTTTTGTCATTCACTGCGTGCGCTGCTAGAAAAACGGAGTCATGTCAGAGCTTACCAAACTTCAAAGAGGTCAAATTGTTGGTGGCCACTTAGCTGGTGCCTCTGTGACTGAAGTTGCCAATGTATTTCCAGTGGCACGAAGTACAGTATCAAAGATTATGATGGCATATACAGTTTCCCAGGAAAATGTTGTCTGATAAGCATTAGAGTCGACGTGGTCCACTCACCGAAAGAGAAAAGAACACTGCGCAGGATTGTGACCCTGAATAAGAAATTAACTGCTGCAAAAGTGATTGGAGACCTCAATCCAAGTCTTCGCTATCATTTCTTTGTCTAACCCCTGTATCTATAGATATCAAATATAACAATGAAATTCTCACATTTTCTACCTTTTTTCTCCAGGGTTAATAAAAAAGGGAAAAGTGTGAAAAAAGAAAATGCAGTCGCCAAATCTATGAACTGGTAAGTTGTAATACTATCAATAATTGTTGTTGGGTTTAGATAAGCTTTAAGAGTGTTGTTGGGCTAATTGGCATGGAGATAAAAAAGCCAATCACATTTGTTATCTCAGAGGACTCCCTTTGAAATGTCAATATACCTTTGATCACAGGCTTGGGGGAAGACAGGCTTTATTGTCAGATGTAAAAAAACAACTCTTTATTACGATTAAAGTGGTTCTAAGGCAGATTTTTTTTTCCTTAATGCATTCTGTGCATTAAAGAGGAGCTCCAGTAATTTTTGTGTTTATTAAAAGTCAGCAACTACAAAAATGATGAAGACTTTTAATAAACAGACACTCACCTGTCTCAGGATCCAGCGATGTGCTCACCTGAGCCATTCCTTCCCTCGGTCTTCTGTGCTCGGCGCCGGCATCTCAACTGTGGGCATCTATTTGTGACAGCATGTGGCTTCACAGCTGGGTGACCACCACGTTGTGCATTGTGAATGGTCCTGCAGTCTTCTGGGACCTGTGAAGTGTCCCAGAAGACTGCAGGGAGGGAGGGGGAGAGGAGCACTTCCGCTTGGATCGCCCAGGCAGGTAAAAGGGCCCCCCCACACACACACAAAGAGCCATTTGGTCAAGAGGGGGGGAGGAGACCTTGAAGTGAAACTTCCCCTTTTGGGTGGAGCTCTGCTTTAAGGGAAACAACCTTCTGCATGCAGCTCCCCCTATATAATCTTGATCCAGTGATGTGCAGAAGGAGCAGTGGCTCTCTTGGCTCATTGCACAGACAGGCACAGTGGGAGCCATTGGCTCTTGCTGCTGTCAATCACAGCCAGTGTTGAGAGAAAGTGGGGCGGGCCAAAGCTGCGTTATGTGTGTCAATAGGCACACAAGCCGGTTCAGGGGCAAACAACCATGAGTGCTCCCATAGCAAGTGGCTCGCTACGAGGGCACTCGGCGGGAAGGGGGGGGAGCGCTAACAGCCGACCCGAGAAGAGGAATGACGGGGATGCTCTGTGCAAAACCATTGCACAGAGCAGGTAAGTATGAAGTTTGTTATTTTTTTAAAATAAAAATTGTACCTTTAGAATCATTCCTGTCACTATCCCCTTCTGTGATATGAGGTTCCCCTTCAGTACCATAAGCTTGAGATCATGCTGTGGCATCTGCTACAGAAATGGGTCACTACAGGGACATCTGTTTTGTTATTTGTGAATCTATGTGAATGTTTATATCTATCCATGTTAATCTAAGGTTCCTTACTTGGCAGGTGGTTTGATCTTGTCAAGAGTGTTCCATAGGGCATTTTGCAAACAATATCAGATACACTAGATGTGAGGCTTGGCAGCAAATGTACCCCAAGTTCTGTACTCTTGTTGTGATACCGGTACTGTGGATAGATGTGCAAATGTAACATGTGTTTCTGCATGCAAGGAGATATATTACTTCTTACTGGGTTTTTAAAGCCAAATTCCACCCAAAAGGGGAAGTTCTGCTTTAAAGACTGGTCCCCCGCTCACCATTAAGGATTGGCACCTGTGGGGAGTGGGGGGGGGGGGAGCAGGTACCCGAAATTGACAGGTACCCGCTCCCACTGCGATCGCCTAGGCCAGGGGTGGCCAACCTGCGGCTCTCCAGCTGCTGCAGGACTACAAGTTCCATCATGCCTCTGCAAGTCAGTAACTTCCCATCTTTGCAATGCCTCATGGGAAATGTAGTTCCACAACAGCTGGAGAGCCACAGGTTAGTCACCCCTGGCCTAGGCGATCAGAAGCGGAAGTTGTCCTCCCCCTCCTTCCCTGTAGGCTTCTGGGACACATGACAGGTCCCAGAAGATTATGGGGCCATTCATGCGCAGTGGGTACCCGGCTGTGAAGTTGCAAGCTGTCACAGCCGGGTGCCTACACTGAAGATGCCGGCAACTGTAATACAGGACGGTCGGTAAAACAGGCTGTGGCGGAGGCACCACGGGATCATGGGACAGGCGAGTGGCTGTTTTTTTTAAAAGTCAGCAGCTACAGTTTTCGTAGCTGTTGACCTTTTTTACTGTGCAAGTGGAACTCCTCTTTAAGGGAACTGCTCACATTAAGCTGCCCTAGACTGGGTGGTTGTGGATATGCTAGCTTTGGTGGCTCCAGGGATATTTCTCAAAGTCTTTTGCATTTGTGCAGAAGAGGTTGGATTGTAGCCGACTACCCGATGTAAAAAACTACTTCTGGGAGTGTCAATTGCTTTTCTGATCACTGTGTTTATGTCACTGGATTATAGCTATATTCTAGATCAGATTATGATTGCAATACATCTGTACAGATCCATCTATAATCTGAAGAGCTACTTAGGTGCCACTCGGGAAAAGGCGATTGCTCAAGGACCCTACATTCTTAACCTCCTTGGCGGTATGATTCTTTCCGATTTTTGGTGCTGAAAGCGGTACCATTTTTTTGCATGGAAATATGTAGTTTTTTTATTGTAGGCCTGTAATTCTTAGGAATAACTCACTGAAATCTGTCCGAACAAGAGTCTAGTAAACATCCCGGGTAGGATAAAATTTGAAACACGTAATCATAAATTATAATTTAATAAATAATCATAAAAAATAATAATATAATAATAATACATTTAATTCAATAATATAATCAAACCAAAAACACTGAAATGTGAAATATAGCGCCACGTTAGCACATTGCTGAGCAAAGTCGCAAAATCGTTTTCAGTGTCTGATGACGAATTTCCCCACAAATCATTATCACTCAATTCTGCAAGTGGTTCTGATTTACTATCGCTGTTCTCTAGCTGATCTAAACCGCTTTTGACCTAAAGGGACACTTTTTGGATGCCATGGACATTTCTCAGTTTCCAGGCAGAAAGAACAGACAAAATGCAGGCAGGGCACAGGACAAAGCATTAGGGACAAGATGTATGTGAAATTGGTTGAGACAGCAATGTTTTACTATGTAAAATGTAAAAAAAAAAAAAAAAAGACATTTTTTAAAATTTTTAAATTTCCCACCGCCAGCGGCGCCTGTACGTCCCGACGTCACAGGGACAGGACACAGAAGCCGGATGCCGGCATCGGCCGGAGGAGATGGCCGGGGACGCTGCAGGGGACACATCGCGGGAGCGCAGGGTAAGGTAAGTGGAGAACAAATGCCGGAGCAGTGCCGCATGGTATTCCCGAGTGTAGCTCGGGGTTACCGTTTGTGGTACTGAAAGGTTACCCCGAGCTACAGTCGGGAATACCGCCAAGGAGGTTAAAGGACCCCAAGAACATGCTAAGGTTCCTACAAGGGTTTGTTGAGCTGTGGAAAGCTAACCTCCCATCTGATGGTGTCTGCTATTGTATTCAGACCACTGCAGTACCTGTGGCTGCCTGAATAACAAAATAGTGACTGTATCTAATTGGCTGCAGTCACTGTTCAGCCAACAAATTGTTCACCTAGTAAGTAGTAAACCAGCAAAAAAAAAATTTGCAATAAAATGTCCCCTGTAAAATAATTGCATACTAGCACATTATGAAAGACTAATCTTAAAACAAAGCGCTCCATCGGCATGCTGTCACCGGGTACCGGGCTTCCATCTTCACCTGGACTTCCTTCCATGTTAGACTCTGGCCACTTGATTGGCCAAGTTGCGATTGGGACACTCACTTGCATGTGCACAAGTTTCGTCCGCGGCACAGAGTGCTGAAGGAACAGCACAGGTATGCCGCTCCTTCATAGCGCATGTGCTGGTGATGTCATCAGCTGCATGGACACTGAATATCTCCTAAACGGTGCAAGTACAGGAGATATTCCTGTTCCTCTATTAGAAGCATACTTGTAGGTACAAGTGTCCAGTGGGAGTTTACTCCCAGTTTAAATTTGGAAATAGGCTTTTGTCTAGCCAACAGGGTCTCCTGCAGCTTGAATTTTGCCCAATTCCTGTTGAATACCAGCTGTGTATGGCTAGCTTAACATTTTCTTTCTGCAGGAAGGCAAAGGCTACAGCGCAGAGGTGAGCTTTCCTGCTTCAACTGTAATTGGGCTCAAGACTACTGTAAAGGCATGTGTTTAAAATCTGATCCCCAATGACCCATGCTTTATTTAATGTGAAAATATACTGAATAGACCCCCTCCCCCTTCTTGCTGCTGCCAAAAAATTCTATGGATTGTATCCTTTATTGTATGAAGTTGAAGGAAACATTTCCCCATGCCGGTGATTTTATGTATGGGTGTGAAAAGCAGAGGACCTCTGAGGCTTGGTCCGATGTATCAATACTGTATAATGGGCAAGGAATTTTGATACAGTGTGGTAGGTGATGGGAATTCTCTAGTTAAAACACAACTGACTTTAATTCCCACAGGCTTCATGTAGGACAGTGGCCAGGGTGGTGTCTCCTTTTTGCAATCATTAACCTTTTTTTTACTTTTTTTTTTTTTTTTTTAAACACCACTTCAATATGATTTTGACGCCAACATCACACAAATATGCAGCCTCACAGAAGTGGGCTTTTGTCCGTGGGGGCCGCATATTTGCGTACCTGTCTTTGTGCTGCGAGCGCACAGCACAGTGTACTCCCAGCACAAAGACCAGGGTGTCACTGAGAGCCCCGGCTCCCATTTTAACGATCGGGACTCGGGACTCCCAATTCCGGGTCACATGATCGCTGTGATAACCTCTGATTGGCTATCACAGAGATCAGTCACTGTAGAGCCCGGCCCCTTGTTCTCTCTCTCTCGCTCTCTCTCTCTGAATGGAGGAGAGATACATTGTATCTCTCTAACTCCTGGCATAGAAGGAAAAAAAAAAAAAGTTTAAGAAAAAAAAAGATAAATATTAAAAAATAAAAGAAAAAATACCTAGATGAAGGTTTGCTCTAGTTCTGTGCCAGGGTAAGTGTTTGGGTCAAGGTCAGGGTCAAAAGGTCAGGATTTTTAATTTTTTTTTGAAGAAATTAGTATTAGTGTCAGTGTGTTTTAGGTAAACTAAAAACAAAATGTGCACTATTGTTCCTGGGCTGTACTAGGGGTACAAACAACATATATGGTATTGCTGCGATCGTCAAGAGCTGGAAAATTTATTTTGGTTTGTTCTTCGGTGGTAGGTTATGGTAGTAACAAGAAACACACAGCTAAATTTAAAAAAAAAAAATAGATTTGTTTTTTTTTAATATTTTGGGCCAGTTTTCCTTTGATAATAATAAAAAAAAAAAATCAGGAGATATCCATTATCATTTATCACCAAATGAAAGCCCAAATTGTCCTGAAAAAAACAAGGTATAATTCACCTGGATGTACAAAGTAGTTGTGATGATATGTACGGGTTTACGAACACGTCAAAGTTGCAAAATTGTGCTTAGGCATTAAGATTTGTTTTACCCTTAGGCATGAAAGGGTTAAACAAGACTTGCTGCTGCACTGACTGCCAGGTGATCTAGTTCAAAGCTTGCGGCCACATCACAACAGAGTAACAAACATTTAAAACAGGACAGAAAAGAACACTGGAGGATGATTTATGATGGTGGTTTTAGGGTAAGTAGAAGCATTTTCTACAAATTATACACATAAAATACTGGTGATAAATGGGTTTACTAATATATATGTGAGTTTCAGGGAGCAGAGATCAGATTTAATTTAGATCAATAATACTTCTAGAACTTGGCATGTTGTAAACTGTAACCAAACAGAAAACCAATGTTTTAGCTTTAACTAATCTACGTAAGTGCACTGAATTTCCCCACAGCTTCTTATGTTACAGAAACTCAGAAAATGGAATTTCCACACATTGGCTTGTGTCCCTGCACACCTCTATAGAACCAGACAGTGTCACTTTCTTGCAGATGGCCTCAGTAATTGTTTGCTAATTCTGTATTAATGAGAATCCATCAATATGAAACACCATTTTAATTATATGACATAGGTCTTTAGCTCTAAAACATAGTGGTGAGGTGTTCTGTAGTCTACCGAGAGAACTGGGAACAACAAAAAGAATGACAGTGCGGCAAAGACAAAGAATGCAGGATGTTATGCGCTTACAGATTTTCTGGTGGGATCAACAGGTATTGAACAGATACACAGATTTAAAAAAAAATAAATAAAAAAAATAATCTTCTATTGGTTATATTTAGCATACTAAAAGGAAGTAAATTAGAAATGTTTATTGCATAGGATTTACATACACCTTAAATTAGGCCACAAACAGGCGGGTTTAAAAAACAATCTGAACAAAAATGAATTAACTATTCCTACACAGATTCAGCTGGAGCTTTAAAAAAAAAGGCCTAAAAACGAAGCCCTCCAGGAGCGCGTTGTCACCGCTGTAGGCACTTCCACCTTCACTTCACCTGGTCTTCCTTCCGGTTTTGCAGGCGTCGACGGTATGAATGGCCAAGCCACACATATGCGTGGGAGTCACAGTTTACAGAACAGGGCTCTGAAAAACCGGCACGGTATGTGCTGGTATCATCATCAGCTGCTTCTAAAGTAAATATCTCCTAAATGGTGTATGTTTAGGAGATATTTACTGTACCCTACATATAGGCTTTATTATAGGCTTAACTATAGGTAAAATTCAACCACGGGAGTTTACTCCCACTTCAACATATTCCAATAACAGTTCATCATCTGGATGAGCATCAAGTGCTGTGATACGTGTTTTTATAACTTTCTGGTCAACCACCAAGTAATAGTGCTGTGACATGAAAATCTTTTATTTGTTCTCCTATACTTCTCAGGTGTTCAACTATTTCCAAAGTGTGCCTTATGTAATCCTGCATATCCTGGCCTTATATAAGCCTGGTTTGATATAACTTTCTAATCAAATACTGTTTATTGCTAAGATTGCATACACTATACTGCCAAAAGTATTGGAATGGCTGCCTTTACATGCACATGAACTTTAATGGCATCCCAGTCTTGATCCATAGTGTTCAATATTGAGTTGGCCCACCCTTTGCAACATTAACAGCTTCAACTCTTCTGGGAAGGCTGTCCACAAGGTTTAGGAGTGTGTCCATGGGAATGTTTGACCATTCTTCTGGACACGCATTTGTGAGGTCAGGCACTGATGTCAAACAAGAAGGCCTGGCTTGCAGTCTCCGCTCTAATTCATCCGAAAGGTGTTCTGTTAGGTAGAGGTCAGGACTCTGTGCAGGCCAGTCAAGTTCCCACACCCCAAACTCGCCATCCATGTCTTTAGGGACCTTGCTTTGTGCACCGGTGCGCAATCATGTTGGAACAGGTAGGGGCCATCCCCAAACTGTTCCCACAAAGTTGGGAGCATGAAATTGTCCAAAATGTCTTGATATGCTGACGCCTTAACAGTTCCCTTCACTAGAACTAAGGGGCCAAGCCCAACCCCTAAACAACAACCCCACACCATTATCCCCCCTCCACCAAACTTTACACTTGCCACAATGCAGTCAGGCAAGTACGGTTCTCCTGGCAAATGCCAAACCCAGTCACATCCATCGGATTGCCAGATAGAGAAGAGTGATTCGTCACTCCAGAGAACATGTCTCCATCGCTCTAGAGTCAAGTGGTGGCATGCTTTACACCACTGCATCCAACGCTTTGCATTGCACTTGATGTGAGACTTGGATGCAGCTGCTTGGCCATGGAAACCAATTCCATAAAGCTCTCTACGCACTGTTGTGCTAATCTGAAGGTCACACAAAGTTTGGAGGTCTTTAACTATTGACTCTGAAGATAGTTGGTGACTTCTGTGCACTGTGCGCTTCAGCATGCACTGACCCCGCTCTGTCAGTTTACGTGGCCTACCACTTTATGGCTAATTTGCTGTTGTTCCCAGTTGCTTCCACTTTGTTATAATACCACTAACAGTTGACTGTGGAATATTTAGTAGTAAGGAAATTTCTCAGATGGACTTATTGCACAGGTGGCAACCTATCATGGTACCACACTTGAATTCACTGAGCTCCTAAGAGCAACCCATCCTTTCATAAATGTTTGTACAAGCAGTCTGCATGCCTAGGTGCTTGATTTTATAGATCTGTGGCCATGGAGATGATTGGAACACCTGAATCCAATGATTTGGAGGAGTGTCCCAATACTTTTGGCAATATAGTGTACATTATATATGTGACAAGTGTTAAAAAAATGTTTGCAAGGCAGCTAGCAGTGGGTAAGTATATATATATATATAAAAAAAAAAAGGATTGCAGATTGTTTTTTCAGGCCAAATAACCTATAAACTGTAGCCTTTTTAGTATTTACAATAAGAACACCTGAATCCAATGATTTGGAGGGGTGTCCAGATACTTTTGGCAATATAGTGTATATGTTTGATGAGATCATCTTCTGTGATAAGAGAGATTGTGCCCTGAGCTTTCTGATCTTCCTCTATCCACTGAAGGGTCTTCTGGCCTGACTTCATTTATACATTTCCATGTACCTTCTCTTATTAACAACATTTTCATCTGGAATTTTCAAGACTGGTAGTTCTGGTATGTCAAGTTTGTAAATGAAAGCTTTGTTACTGGCCATTTTCTTTTATTCTGTTGCAAACTTTTTTCCGTTGCTGTATCTTGCATTTATTTGCTGTAGATGGCTATAACTGGGTGTCTGGCTGGGTGCCTGGTCCCATAACCTGATAGAGATTCTGTAAAAAGCCATACAGAACAGACAGTGCACAATCCACATGTGTTTATCTGCTGCTTCTCTACAAACAGGAACTTTATTTCAGAGGAAAGCTACCAACATATAAATACTGCTATCTACTAGTTGAAGAGTATATCTGTAGTTGTTGTACAAAAATACATGAACAATGTATTCCAACAAGAGGAAACTGATCTTCTCTCACAATGAGAAATGGCAGCAAGGCAAAGCAATGCTAATATCACGGGGGATTTCAATTATCCAAGTATTGACAGGGCAGAACTGCACACTAATCTATGGCTTGTCACTTTCTGAATGTGTTGCAGTGTCAATTGGTGGATGCCCCAACTACAAATAATGCTCTTCTAGAACTAATTACAAATAACACAGAGCTGGCTGCAGATATGAAAGCAAGGGATAATTTAGGAAACAACAATCACAGGCTAATCAAGTTCAATGTAAATCATAGGAAAAGGAGACACCATATTTCAAGAACACCATATTTCAAAAGAGCCAACTTTACCAAACTGCACTCCATACTGTAGGTCATTAAATGGAAAACAAAGAACACTGAGAAAAAAATGGGAGTGCTTTATAAACACACTGTATTAAATAATAGCATAAGCCAGTGCATTCCAATGAGCAACAAATATTAAAGTACTACAGTAAAACCTGGGTGGCTAAATTCTAGCACTAAAAAGAACATCTTAACGAGAATAAAAAAATGTCCATTAAAAATATTAGCCCAAGGGGTCACAGTTCCAACACTACAAAGAATTCAATAAGAACTGTAAGAGAAAAATCAGGGCAGCTAAAGCAGACATCAAGACACAGCAGATTGGCAAAAAGCTAATGTGGTACCAATATTCAAGAAAGATCCGAGATAAATACCTTGAAACAAAAGACCAGTCAGCCTAACATCAATAGTATGTAAACTAGTCAAGGGGATAATAAGGGACCATATGCAAGAATTTGCTGATGAAAATAGTATCATTAGTCATAACCAGCATGGATTTATGAAAGATCATTTTTGCCAAACCAACCTCAACATTCTATGAGGAAATGAGCTGTAAACTGAATAGATGAAATCCTTCGGCTTTGACAAAAGCATTTGATGCAGTACCCCAAAAATGCTTAATTTACTAATTGAAGTCTGTTGGCATTGAGAGTGTATGTTCTTGAATAGAAAACTGGTTACAGGAGTGTGTCCAGAAGGTGGTGATGAATAGTGCATTGCCTGGAGTTTTAAGTGGGGAAACCCCAGGGCACTGTCCTAGGACCAATTCTGTTTAACTTGTTCATAAATAATATACAGATTGGCATAAATAGTTCAATCTCAGTGTTTGCTTTTGATACAAAGGAAAGCACGGTACGAACTTCACAACAGAATATAGCAACTTTACAGGAAGTGCTTGATAAAATAAAGGAGTGGGCAACATCATGGCAAATGAGGTTTAATATTGAAAAGTATTGCACTTGGGGGTTATAAAAATATTAATGCAAGTTACTTGCTAGGCAGAGAACCTCTGATGGATAGAACTAGCATGCAATGCCAAGTTACAGCAAGCAAGGCTAGTAGATTAATAACATGCATTAAAAAGGGCATCTCCTCTAAAGACTAGGTCTACTACTAAACAAAATGCTGGTACATCCACATCTTGAGTATGCGGTCTAGTTTTGGTCACCAGTCCTCAGGAAGGATGTGCTGAAACTGGAGTGAGTCCAGAGAAAAGCAACAAAAGTAATAAGGGGGGTGAAGGACCTCAGTTATGAGGAAAGACTAAAAACAAACCTATTCTCCCTAAAAGGAAATATGATCGAAATATACAAATATCTAGATGGTGATTTGGAGAAAATTAAGTCTCAGGTCACTTAAGACACGTGGCCACTCAATGAAATTGGATGAAAACTGGTTTAAAACTGCGTAAACACTGTCAGCAGGGAGTGTCAATAATTAAAAAAACCAAAAACACATTAGATAGGCATCTTTGCAAACGCAGTATAGAGGGGTATGAGAAGTAGTAGTGACATAAGCCAACCTGCCTGCCTGCGCACAAACGCAAGTTGGACTGATGTACTGGTGTCTTTATTCAACCTTACCGCCAACTATGTAAAGTGAACCTATGACTATATCGTTCACAATTAAACATTTACATTTTCTGAACAGTGAAAGCACTATAAAAGAATCCCCTTATTCCACTTTGTATTGGTCTATAAGACTGGTCAGAGGCATCTTGAATTTCAGCCTATTCCCACTGAATTGACCATGACTGGCCCTGCAAGCACCAATGGGGATTTCTTCATCTATGCCGATAGCACGGTTGAGGCTATCAGTCAATTGTATCTGGTTATTAGCCCACTAGCTGAACAAGAGAAAATCAAGAGTAGTATGGCTACATAAAATATTGTGCAGAAACTTTCCAAACGTCACAACATTGGCAGTGATACCTATCCTATTTTTTGGGAGTGCAGATCCTGGCATACCGCCATCCCTCTAATGTGAGACAGCCAGCAGGTGCTTCTAAGCCATTAGAATCCACTTGAAACCTAACTTTAGACTTTGTTGTGATTTTTGAGGATATTTGAAAATGCTTCACATTAAAAGCAGACAGAAAGGTCAAGGATGGCTTGTTTTTAAAGCTCCTTTATTGCCTTTTAATATGCAAATAGTTAGATGTCTGTATTCTGGGCACAGACAAATGTCAAAGTGCCCTTTTTTTATGTGTGGTCCTACCAATGTATTGGAGATGCTATGGACATTACAGTAAATATCATAAACATCATACCAAGTAATAACTGTCTAATTTTGAACTTTTCCCTGTATATATCAAATGAATCCCAACAATTTCTTTGGATTATTTGTACCTTTCTAAAATCCTACATTCCAAACATCCATTTCACTGAAATCAGTGAGTGAAGGTCAATTGACTGGCGGCAGCGTACTGCTCTTCCCAAGTGCTTCCTGCTAATAATCTGTGCAATTATATGTATTCTCTTTAAAAAAAAGTACACCTAAAACTAAGGAAAAATGAAACACGCCAATAAACTCTCACATAATTTAAAAAAATAAAAAGACATGACTGTTTGCAAATGATGACATTTTGGCAGAATGTAATAATCACTGGAAAAATTACAAGAGAACACAACAAATATACATGCTTGTTGGCAAAACAGCAAAAAGTGAATTATGTATCTAAAGGTTCTCTAGCCGCAGAAAAAAAAATATTGGACATCTGTTCCAATGTGTATTCATAAAAAATAATTAAACTTAATTTAGTACAGGCAAAAAAGAAGCAAGCTATAGACCAGCAATTCTGATTCCCAGTCAGTGACAAAGTCATCCTCATTTCAGTTGTTTTGCTGAATATATTCTCTCCAAGGTTTAATCAACAATAAAACCATATTACTGTTTGGTGCACAATATATTTTACTGCACTGGGCAGCCACTCAAATTGTCACCAGCTCTAGTAACATATAAAAAATGGAGTCACGATGATGATAAATCATGTGGCCTTAAAACAAACTTCATGACATGATTTATTTCCCTACCCTGATGCACAATTTCAGCAATTATCAAGTTAAAAACCAATTTTGAAAAAACAAATATTGCCAAAGAGTAAACGCTAGGTTTATGCTATCCCATTCTCTGAAAACCAAAGTAGTGGATTGCTTTTCAGAGTGCAGCTAAGTAACTACTGTCAGCCATGCAGGCGATGATCCTGCCACCTCCCAAATGCCTGTTTTGTTTTGGCTTACGATGGGACTAATGCACCGCAATTCCATACCAAACATGTTGCTCGTGGTTGTGGAATAGCCCCATTGACTTAAATGGCTGAGTTTGAAAGGCAGTGGACCCTGTCAATTCAGCATGCCACGTCAAACTAGCTACGGCCGTGGCATGTGAACAACCCCCTCAGACTGTATTTTGCACTTTAAATGGGCAGCAAGAAAAGCAATTAAACTGCAGATCAACTGCTTCTTTTTAATGGCACCTGAAAAACACGGGTCGATTTTGCCTTGCGTCAAAACTTTCTTTAAGGCGACACGTTATGCAATTTTGTTTGCGCAATCGCGTTGAAATGAATGGCACCTGAACATGCTGAAAAGCGAGTTTGCAATTTAACAGCGTGTCTTGAAAATCGTGGGCAGAATCGCTGCAATTCCACCCGTGATTCCAAACGCCTATATGTGAACGGAGTCTCAAATAGGTTTTCAACTAAAGTTTGAAGATTAGCATGAATAAAAGTACTGCTTTATTGCACAACTTTATCAACATTCTTAAAACAAAAGAATTTGTTTCCATCTGGTTTATTAAAAAATTTCAGGGTTAACTTTAAGGCTCCATGCACACGGGGCGTTTTAATAACTCTGGTAACATTAGCTGTGTAAAGTCACATTAACCACTTGCCACCCTGCCACTGTAAAAATACGGCGGCAGGGCAGCACTGGCGGGCAAAACCACGTTTTAAAAATGCGTGTTTTGTAAACAGATAGGGCGGCGCGCCCCCTATCTGTCCCGCCGATCACCACCACGGATGTCAGTCGCCGGGTCACAGCCGGTCTTTACCGGCTGTTTCCCGGCGATCGGCGGCAAACAGTGACAGAGAGCAAAGCTGCAGTAGCTGTGCTGTCTGTCACTTACCTGACAGCTCGAGGACAGGCTGATGGAGAAATTGCCTTGTCCCGTCCAGCACACACCCCCGCCCCCTAGTAAAACACTCCCCTCACTCAGATAATCCTTCCCTGCAAAATAAAGTTAACCCCTTCCTCCCCAGTGCCATTAATACAGTGTCAGTTTTTTTTTTGCACTGATCACTGTATTAGTGTTTTTGGGGATGTCAGTGACCCCAAGTCAGTACCCCCCAATGTCAGAATGTCCGCCGCAGACCCGCCATAAGTCGCTGATCGCCGCCATTATTAGTATAAAAAAAAAAAAACTAAAAATCCCAGTATCTTTCCCGCCATTTGTAAACGCTATAACTTTCACGTAAACCAATTAATTTACACGTATTGGGTTTTTTTTTTTTTTTTTTAGCAAAGACATGTCGCAGAATGCATTTTGGCAGAAACTTATGACGAAATTAGATTTTTTCTTTTTACTGGACATGTTTTATAGCAAAAAGTCCAAAATATTGTTTTTTTTCCTCAAAATTGTCAGCCTTTTTTTTTTATAGCGCAAAAAATAAAAACCGCACAGGCAATCAAACACCACCAAAAGAAAGCTCAATTTGTGGGGGAAAAAAAAGCATGTAAATTTCATTTATGTACCGTAATGCATGACCGCACAATTGTCTGTTAAACTAGCGCAGCGCTGTATAGCAGAAAAATGGCGTAAATTGCAGTATTTATACCATAGTTCGTAGATGCTATAACTTCCAAACAAAGCAATCAATATACACTCATTGGGATTTTTTTTTTTACAAAAACATGGAGCAGAATACATTTTGGCTTAAATTTATAACCAACTTTGAGTTTACTATATATTTTTTATAGCTGAAAGTAAAAAATGTTGTTTTTCTTCAAAGTTTTTGTCTTTTTTTTGTTTATGGTGTGAAAAAAAAAAAAAAAGCACACAGGTGATCAAATTACACCAAAAGAAAGCTCTATTTGTGTGAAAAAAAGGATGTAAATTTCGTTTGGGTGCAGCATTGCATGACCGCGCAATTATCAGTTGAATTAGTGCAGCGCCGAGTAGCAAAAAGTGGCCTGGTCATTAAGGGGGGTAAATCCTCTGGAGGTCAAGTGGTTAAAAACTTTTTTGCAGCTAAAAAACTCCTCTAGAAATCCACTAGTCCTGTTTTTTTTTCCAGCCAAAAAAACGTTGGATTACAGCCTATGTGTGCATGGACACATAGGATAACATGCTGGGGAGTTTACGGACTATATTAAAAAACGCCAAAAGCCAAAAACAGCCGCTGTAAAAACATCCAGTGTGCATGAGGACTAACACAATAATGAAAGGGAAATCAAAAAGTAAAAAAAAAAGTACTTGTTCCATTTGGAGTTGCTGGCCTTATATAAATAGCATTCTAGAGGATAGAACATTATCATTGTCTTTGTCATATAGAAATCAGCAATTATCTTACATCACTAATATTCCTGAAGTAATGTATTATAGACAAAAAAAAAAGAATATAGTAGATTATTTTTGTAGTCTCCCAACCTCAAAAAAGGTTATAAAAATAAGATAATAGATAAGAAAAAAAAAGTACGTTTGTCTCTATAAAAATAATAAATTCACTTTTACCTGAATATGGTGTAACACGTGACATGTTACAAAAGGTGAACTTATCCTTTAACTAATGGGTAGTTTCTGTTTCAGAAGAGTTATACCTGTGTTGGACATACCTCTGTATGGGAAGATTCCCATTACCACCTTGCTGGGAAATAAAATTTGGTGCAGAAACCCTTGGTAGAGATTGTTCATACACATGTATGCTCACATTCCTACCTCTAATGCTTTCTAATTGTGGTAAGTCTACCCAACACCTTTTGCAGGGTTTTATATGAAAAAGATGGACTTCAGGAATTTTTATACCATTAAAAGGTTATTGACGATTTCCATACAATGAACAGAAATGACAAGTTATATCTTCCAGTGTGACATGTATACATGGTCTAAGGAAACTGTATTATATATATATGTTTTCTTCCTTTCCTTTTTAATGGATATGTGGGACATGTGGGCTGGTATTATATATAAAGCGTAATAAAACTGATATTACCTACCTATGCAGCATTTTTTGTTCAATAATGTTATTGATTTTTGCAAAATATACAAAAGAAAACTGTAAAATATACACTGCTCAAAAAAATTAAAGGAACAGTTTTTAATCAGAGTATAGCATCAAGTCAATTAATCTCCTGGGATATTGATCTTGTCAGTTAAGTAGCAGAGGGGGTTGTTAATCAGATTCAGCTGCTTTGGTGGTAATTAAATTAACAACAGCTGCACTAGATGGGCAACAATGAGACAACTCCCAAAACAGAAATGGTACAGGTGGATGCCACTAACATTTTTTTCCCTACTCATCTTTTCTGACTGTTTTTCACTAGTTTTGCATTTGGCTAGGGTCAGTGTCAGTACTGGTAGCATGAGGCCATACCTGGACCCTGCAGAGGTTGCACAGGCAATCCAACTCCTCCAAGATAGCGCGTCAATACGTGCCATTGCCAGAAGGTTTGCTGTGTCTCCCAGCAGAGTCTCAAGAGCATGGAGGAGATTCCTGGAGACAGGCAGTTACTCTAGTAGAGCAAAACAGGGCTGTAGAAGGTCCTTAACCCATCAGCAGGACCAGTATCTGCTCCTTTGTGCAAGAAGAAACAGGATGAGCACTTGCAGAGCCCTACAAAATTACCTCCAGCAGACCACCGGTGTGAATGTCTCTGTGCTCACTGTCCAGCACCATAGAGTTCAATTGGCATTTGCCATTGAATACCAGAATTGGCCGGTCTGCCACTGGCACCCTGTGCCTTTCACAGACGACAGCAGGTTCACCCTAAGCACATGTGAAAGACATGAAAGGGTTTGGAGAAGCCGTGGAGTATGTTATGCTGCCTGTAACATCATTCAGCATGACCGTTTTGGTGGTGGATCAGTGATGATCTGGGGAGGCATATCCATGGAGAAATGCACAGACCTCTACAGGCTAGACAATGGCACCGACTGCCATTATGTATCAGGATGAAATCCTTGGACCCATCGTAAGTCCCTACGCTGGTGCAGTGGGTCCTGGGTTCCTCCTGGTACATGACAATGCCCGGCCTCATGTGGCGAGAGTACGCAGGCAGTTCCTGAAGGGTGAAGGAATACCACTGATTACCCCCCACGCTTGCCTGAACACCTCTGGGATATCATGTTTCGGTCCATCCAACGATGCAAGGTTGCACCTCAGACTGTCCAAGAGCTCAGGGATTCCCTGGTCCAGATCTGGGAGGAAATACCCCAGGACACATCCGTCGTCTCATTAGGAACATGCTTGACATTGTCAGGAATGCTTACAATCATGTGGGGGCCATAGCAACTACCGAGTACCATTCTGAGTTGCTGCAATGAAATTTCAGCAACATGGACTAGCCTGCTGCTGGCTCTTACAGTCATCACGAAACGATGGGGCATCCTTACATTCCTAACATATTACCCAGTCCATATCAGTATAGATATCCAGCATATTTTACCCCATTGAGATCTGATGTGTTTTCAAAGTGTTCCTTTAATTTTTTTGAGCAGTGTAGCAAACAAAAGAATATACCAGAATTTGAGGAAACCATGTACACATCAAGATAGGTGAGGTAAATCCAGTTTATGCAGAGAAGGCAGACTGAGAGACTTAGGGGGTACATACAAAAACAATAGATAAAACAACTATCAGTAGAAAATTGTTGGGCAAGGCCTCTTGGGCTACTGATGAGGTGATGTGTACAGCATGAAGGACTGCTATATCATTTATTATTTATGGACGTGAGCACAGTTCTGTTATTGTACATAGTGTAAAGCGCCACACCTTTTATAGTTGAGTATACACTGTGTTAACACACTTAAAAGGGCAGCTACACATTTTCTAAATATCAAGGTGTATTTTATTTGTTTTTTACTTTTAATTTAAAAGAAACAGGCATCTACTATTAACAATCTTGTAATTTATAATGATTTATTTGTAAATATCTGTATATAGTTCACATTATGGGAGGTGTCACAAGGTCCACAAAGGTCTAACGGGCTCTTGGGGTCAATAGGGAATGAAAGCGAGTCACCTTTGATGTAATCCAGTTAACAAAGTCCCGGGAAAGTCAAACCCATGGGAAAAGGAGGGATTGTGCAGGATCAAGAGAAGTGGGAGATGAGGGTACAGGAGACAAAAGTATTTCTGACTATCCCAAAGGCGTAAGGAGTGCCGTGTGACCAGGTTTATCAAGTCTTTCATGTGTCAAGGAAGGAGCCTAAAGGAGATTATGAATGGACAGTGTTGCACAGTCATTTTTCTACTGCTTAAGAAGGGACAGGAGGTTTAATCAAAACAAATACAGTATTTCCCCTCATATTCCTTTTAACTAAGCGGTAACTTGAATCTAATACCATATTGTTAATTATTACACTAGAAATACCTTGTTTCTTTCAATTTAATATTGTTTTATTACAGATTTTAGTTTATATATGCACTAAAATAAATATATATGCAAGAAATAGAATTTATTTATTGCACCTTGCCATATATGTGTTCAGCTCTCATCATATTGGCCCTGCTCTATTATTCTTAAGTGAAGACTATTGACCTTTAACACAAATGTCCTGATTAATCCTATTACATCAATGTCGATGTGCAAACTATAGAATTTAACACCAAAGTAGATAATTACACAGATATCACAATAACTGATAATTGTGCCAGTAGACAGACAGACATACTGCTTACTTCAACAGTGTCACAGTTTGTGGCTGTCAATTACAATCATGCTATCACAGTACTTTATTATAAGGAATAGTATACCTTTTGAAAAAATATTACAGCTGAATTCCAGTCAGCTGCAAAAATGGTGCTGGGCAACACAACAAACCAAACACTAACAGGACCACAAAGTAACAAAAGTTGAACTGCTTGCAGCTGAAAGATCTGGCTGAAGGCCTAAAGTTTGCCTCAAATGATGTCTGAACAGCCATCTTGTAAAACGTGGAGAACGTGTAAACAGAAGACCAGGTGGCAGCCTTGCAAATCTGGGTAATAGTTACCTGATGCCAAAAAGCCCAAGAAGTACTCAAAGACCTGTTAGAATGTGCCTTGACTTCTTTTCTTGCACCAAGTTAAGTAAGCTTTCCATGTGCAATGGCAGACCTTGTGGGAGGTGGACTTTCCAGCTTACAACAGTGTGAGAATTATAGAATCAGAGAGAACTCGGTCTCTCAGAGCTTGGGCTAGGACAGTCATGCCATTAAAACCACATACCATTAAGGAGGGTGGTAAACTGTTCCCTAGAATAGGAGATCAGGAAGATCTGGAAGAGCCTATGGGATGTCTGCCAGGAATCTGATTAGTTCAAGAGTACCACATCTGTCTGGGCCAGTTCTGAGTTATGAAAAGCCCTGGAGTGCTCTCTATCTCAAGACTTCTGGTTCCTCCTGGGAACTGTATTGTGGTTTGAGAGTGAAAGGATGGCGGGGTTGAGCCTGAGCTGTCGCCTGTGGTTAGCGATCCCAGTCTTTGTTCCTCATCCACCCAGAGGTATTAAATTGATATATGTTGCTGTGGTTGCCTCCCACTTGAGTTGGTCTATTAACTTGGCAGTTGAATGTGCTGAGCCTGACTGCCTTCCCTGTGGGCTGTTACACAAGCATTCCATGATCTCTATGTACTTGGAGATCATCACGATCTGGTAAGAGGCTTTGTGAATGGTGGTGGAAACCCTCTGATTGAAATACAGATCCACTGTTTTCACTTTCTCACAGTTGAATAATTGCATGGACATTTATTATTCACACTTATGTATTTAATAAGTATACTATGTGTTTGCACTATTTGAGCACTTTTTGTTCACGTTTAACATTATTTGGATGTGCACCTATTAATGTATATAGATCTTTATTCACCTAGAATTATTTAAACCTCTCTTGCCCCAGCAAGACTTCTGGTTCCTTCTGAATGGTTGTTGTTAGACTGAATCATCAGAAGAGACATTCTAGACGGGGCACCCAGGGTTTCAGTGACAACCAAATCACCCAAAGTTTCAGAATGTTGATTGAGAAGCTTCCTCTGATGTCCAAGTCCCTTGCACTGAGAAGATGTCCAGGACTCCTCCTGAGACCGTCAAGCTGGTGACTGTTGTGAGGATCTTTCAATAAATGAGGATAAAGGAACTCCCCACAGCCAGAATTGGATTCCTGTGCCAAAATACCAGGAATAACATGTTTCAGCATCAGGCATATTGGTTTGTCTAGAGACTGAACTGATTTGTTCCAGGAGGAAGGAATGGAGGAATGAAAATGTATCATTGTTTTACCAATCTCCATACAAAACAGGTAACAGTAGTTATGGATGCAACTGGCTGTTTTAAGAAGTTTTGTATCAGTGGACTTCATCCAAAAGATGTTTATGAGACTTGTAATCACATATTCATCAGCATTGGCAGCAGGGATGTCAGATACAGATTCAAGTGAGGAAGACGAAAGTGCACTTACAGCTGACATGCATGAACCAGCAATGTTTGTGGCAACTTGATTCATAGAATCCAATACGGTATTAAGGTGGAGTCAGTCGTATATGCAAATTCAAATCTAGGCTGTTGGTGTCAGGACCATGGGGAGGGACACTGAAGGCAGCCCCAGAGCTGCTAGTGACTCCTGGGCGAGAGGGGCCTTTAGCAAGCGGGATCACTCCTTTTGTGTTTAAGGTTCCTTGCTTTGCTGTCTTGCCCGCCCCTCACCTGGACTGATTTTCGACATTGCAATTGTCTCACTTCTCCTATGTCCCTTAATGAATGACGAGGAAAAGAGGATATGTGCATTTACTGCAAAATCTGTTTCCTGAAGTTAACTGAGGCACATAGGTCCCTACCCTCTTTTGTTCTACTCTTATGTACTGCTTTTCTCCAAAACTGAAACATGTACTTTATTTTACATTAATAAGATTTCTGCACACATTATCAGCCCATTCTTTGTCACTGAATCTTACAGAGCTGGGTCAAACCTTTGACACGCTAAATGGAAAGGCATAATCATCTTGAAGAACAAACTTTGACTTTCTAGTTTTAATAGAAAGTAGGGGTCTGTGGTTATGGAAAAATTGCAGCAATTTGGAATATAGCTCAGCCCCAGTCAAATCCTTAAATCCCAAGCAAAGCTAGCTGCACCAATGTTGTATTGTCATCTTAAAACTGAAAATTATGTGCATTTTATTGCTTCCAAATCAGTCCAAAAAGATTTTAAAAATCTCCGTTTAATGGAACAGGTGAACCAATAATCATACATTTTTATGTCCCTATAAGTGTGAACCAGAAACAACTGTTTTAAAACACATTCACAGTCTAAATTCCCAAGGTATTCCATGTAGCTTAGAACTGTCCTTGGCTTTTTGATAATTACCAGTGCAAGGTACAGGAAAATATGCTGTATGTATGGTATAAACTATACAAATTTGACCATCTTTTAATAATAAACTTAAACACATAGCTCAAGATTGAAAAAAGGCTTTGGTAAGCCATATCCAAAAGGAGGAAATCTAGGCAACCATTTCCTCAATTTGTTTAGTAAACACCATACTACAATCTTCCCCACACACACTAAGAGGAAATGCTAATGCACCAACTGTTTTCCCTGTTGATATGTTGCAAACCATGAAATTTGACTTTTTGAGGTCTGTCCAAATAATTATGCAAAACATATGCATACACACTTTTGTGAATAACAGTAATTATTAATTTCCAGAGGCTGTTGCTTGGCTGCAAGTTACTGTAACAGTTGCGTATCATCTGCTGCTCTAATCAGTTCATCTAAAAATAAACACTATAGGGAACACCTAGGCATTCCTCAAATCTAATGAAAACATGGTATTTTGACCATTAATTAAAATCTGTTACCTGTCACGCTGCTAAATTTTGTAAGTCTTGAACGTCATACACTGGAGATTAATTGTAATGAGTTATAATCTTGTGTTTAACAGTATATGCACATACTGTACAACTTATGGTTATACAAAAATATCAAATTGATTACAAATGTTCTAGTAAGCAATGTTTGCCCATCATTAAGGTTTTGCATCATGGTGTTCTTTAACACCTAGCTAAACACACTATAAATGAGAACTCAACGGAACACTGGAATTGGTTTCAAATAGTGCAATGCTATGCATGCAATGGTTGCCTCTGAATGCTTTAGCCTAAACCAACCCCCAAAGGTCATGTTCCAGCTCTATCTCTAGAACTGCTTTAGGAACCTTTTTTTTCATTGCTGCAAAACTACTTAAAACCAGCTCTGACACAGCAATAAATTTATTGTTTCACATTTGTTCTTTATGTTCCTGTACTTACTGATGCAGAGAAAAGGTTCCATCTCCCTAAAGAGACCAGAGAAGAAGCTCACCATACTCAACCTGTCCTAATGTAAAGCAACCCATGTTGCTGACAAGTTCAGGGAAAGAATTACTATACTGGTGGGTGACTTCAATTTAAGTGTGAACCCCCTTCTGGACACCTCAGGTCACTCTTTGGTAGCTTTAAAAAAAAAAAGCCAAATTATGTAGTCATCTCCAACCTCCTGAGCTGAATGCTTATTAGTCCTACTCCAGTTTATCCTTCTATGTAGTATGTATAGTTGAAAGCTGTATGTAAAAGCAAAATATCCAAATATGTATGTTTGTCCCAAGGAATTGCTAAGCACAAGTGGTTGCTGTTTACAGAGCTAAGGCATGTGCCTTGGGTGCTTGTCACTAGCAACACCCCCGTGTCCATTGATTTCGTAGGGTTTATTTTTTGTTTTTTAATTGTTCCCATCACATAATTGGGTAAATAATCTGAAGACAGGTTGACCTTACTACTGTCATTATTATTTATTTTTGAACTTGTATAGCGCCATCAATTTATGCAGCGCTTTACATATATATTGTACATTCACATCAGTCCCTAACCCTCAAGGGGTGTACAATCCAAGGTCCCTAACTCACATTCATACAAACTAGGGCCAATTTAGACAGGATCCAATTAACCTACCAGCATGTCTTATTTACTCTGCAAAGTAAATATTGACTTTGACTAAAATGGTACAGCCTTCTTCAGTAGACCAGTCCCAGTGCACTCCCCTCTTGGACATTTTCACTATTTTGTAGATTTACAATGTAGAACTTAAACTAATTTATTTAAGCTTTTGCCTAATTTGATTAGTAAAAAAAACCCACAACACTTTAAGCTGCAAATATTTATTTCAGTGTGACCAGACTTTTTTGCAACAGCACTCATGCCCCCTAAGTAACTTGGAAAACCCACGTTTAGCTATGGTGACAGCTGTGAGTCTTTTGGTGATCAACTCTACCAGCTTTGCACATCTGAATTCTGCAATGCTTGAAAAATGACTTTAGCTCTGCCACTTTGAACAGGGACTTTTAGTGAAAAAAGGTACTTGGGTCACTCAAAAACTTCAAGTTTTAAATGTAGCCTTGGCTGCTTGTAGGGTGACTGCCTTCCTGAAATGGGATATTCTGCCTTCGTCTAATATTTAAATGTGTTTTTCTCTGCACTTGGCTCCAGCTATCTTGCCTTCAATTCTGAGCAACTTTCCAGCCCCCATCATTAAAAAGTATTCTCACAATATGATGTTGCCACTAAAGGTAGCCATAGATGGATCGAAATTCCGCTGGTTCAGCAGGCACTGGCTGAATTTTGATTAATCTATGGGCCATTCCAAAGAAGTTGGATCTAATCAACTTGTTGGAAAATTATCCTTTGATCAACACTGCAGCCAAATCAACTGCAATCCAGCATGAGGATTCCTATGTCCACCTCACCTGTGTGGATGGGGGAGATTCATTAATTTTTTTTCGATCAGCCTGCAGGCTGATCAAAAAATGTTAATGATGTTCTCAAGGAAATGAGCATTGTCAGTTTTTTGCACAACAAACAATTTTGGCCTCAAGTAGACAATCTTTTTCAAGATATTTGTTATATCCCCCCGTACTTACTGGTTACACTTGAAACAGAATCTCATATTTCATTCAGCAACAACTTTCCTTTCATCACTGATTTATGATCCAATTTTGTTGGCTAAGTATCTGAGCTCCTACTTCTAATTTGCAAGTGTCCTCTTGGTTGCTTCTCTAAAGCCCTTTTACCTGGTCACTGAATTTTATGAACAGTGCCCCCCTAGGTCACAGTTGCATCTTGTTCTTTCCATTTTTTAAATTATATTTGCATTGAATGTTTTAGGTAACAAAGCAAGAAGCAATCTATAGGCTATGAGGCCCCCATGGAAGCTGACCTATACCTTGCCTGTAGCCAGGGCTGATTACCAACATAATGTACAAGCTACTGAGGAACATAAAATGGTCAGGTGAAAATACCTTTACTATATGACAGTTATTTGAGTGTCTGCTATCAGCCCCTTAGCTCAGGTGGAAGATATAATTAGCCTTATACCCCACAGTCTTAGCCCTCATGCACACTGGATGTTTGGATAACGCCGGTAACCTTAGCTGTGTAAAGTCACGTTAAAAACGTGAGATTTCCAGTTTTTTAGCATTTTTGCATTAGTGTTTAGTGACTATTTGCCATGTTCTCCTGCTTTTGGGGTTTTTAGTGGGTTATTTACCCCCCAAAACTTTTTTTGGGTCAAAAAAAGTCCCAAAATGCCAGTTTGCGGCATTTTGCCGCGTTTTTACAGCTTAAAAACTCCTCTAGAAACCCACTAGTCCTGGGTTTTTTTAACAGCCAAAAAACGTTTACAGTCTATGTGTGCATGGACACATAGGATAAACATGCTGCGGGGTTTACTGGCTGTAGAAAAAAAATGTCAAAAGCCAAAAACAGCAGCTGTAAAAACATCAAGTGTGCATGAGGACTTCTACATCTGCTCCGACAGGAAGAGAGTACACGTGCATAATAAAAAGTAAACAGCAAGGGGTAAGCCATCACGTAAATAAAAATTCAAAACATTACAGATGTTCAATGGTGAATATAAGTTATTTTATTTCAACTGCAACAGACATGCTTCCAAATGGGACAGTCTAACAGGGTCAGTATACAGGGGGATGTTACACTATTATTGATATTTACAAATAATAAAAGTAACAACCAAGTAAATAATCAGGAATCCAGATTTTTTTTGAGCATAAAACTATTTTAAAGCAATACCGAAAGAAGGCATAAAGAATTAAAGATTTTCTAAAGGCAAAAACGTTTTTTACCTTGATGCTTTCTCTGCATTAAGGTTAAAAAAAAAAATCCTGTGTTCAGCTTTGTCCCCCTAAATATTTACCTCAGCCTGATCGTAACCCAGCACTGTGCTCGAGAGCAGTGGCTCTCTTCTTTCTTTCTCCTCAATGGACATGGAGGCAGCAGCTGGAGCCACTGGCTCTTATTGCTGTCAATCACAGACTGTAAGGAGAGAGTAGAGAGGGTGGGGCTGAGACAGACTGTGTGTTACAAAGGAGACACAGAGCATGGCTCGGGATCGAGCCCGCACACGTGCTCCCATAGAAAGTGTCTTGCTATGGGGGCACTTGGAGGGGGTGAAGAGCCAGGAGCACAAGAGAGGGAGCACAGACGAGGAAGATTGAGGCTGCTCTGTGCAAAACCCTTGCACAAACCAGTTAAGTACGACATGTTTGTTATAAAAAATAAAAATAGCTTAGCTAACAATCACTTTACATAATAACCAAATCAGCATAAATAATAGGAAATCAACACATAAGCAAGGGTTTATGAAAAATAGATTGTGTCTAACATGATAATTTTTAATCAACTGTCAGCCACCAGCTCTCTGCTCTGCCCCTCCAGCACTCACTGGAGCACTGAGCTGTGGAGGGGGCGTTGAGAGGCTGAGCCAGCTGCTGGTCCAGGCATTTGGGTGGATCCCGACTACTAGAATCCACAGATACAGTTTCCTGTCGCGTTTATAGAGCTACAAACCGCACAGCCCTAATCTTGCACAGGACCCTTTTTTAAATCTCAGCAGTACCACACAAAGGGAGACAGGTGATACGAATAGAGCACTGCATTTGTATAAATCATTTACAGTCTTAATATAGACTGGTACCCAGTTTGGGGCACCAGTTTAGAAAAAGAACATACTGTAGGGTTGGATATGGTTCAAATGTGAGAAATTAGATTAATTTAAGGGAAGAAAATCCTTTCCTGGGCAAGAGTTGTCTAAGAGGCAACTCTATTAACATGTGTAAATAAAAGGTAAAGTTACAAAAGTGTACTATAGCAATATTTAGATTGTCCTCGAGGAGTGAGAAAGATATTTCTTTTCCTCTGTGTGGTTAATAGGCAAGGGTTGAACAGGGAACTTTGTTATGTGAATTGTGAGAGGTTACACTTTATGGGCATCTTTTTTTAATGTTCAGAGGGCAAACAAAGCTCAAAATACATAACAGCATTAGCGGCAATCCTATCCAGCCATGCTGGAAATGAAACTCACCTTGTCCATGCTATACCCAGGGCAGTCTACACACACCTGAGACCTCCTTCTTCCTCTTATTTGCTATACCTTCCTTATTCTTTAAAGTGTTACTGAACCCAGGACCCTGCATTCATTATATCTGGTCTCCCGCAGCACACAGAACATAGAAATACAATTATTTTAGTAAATATAAACTGCTAAATACCTTTTCTTATCAGCAGTATATAGCAGTCTTGTGAGTTTTATCAGTGTCCAGCAGAGCACTGGTTAAAGCTTGTAGGAATAAATTTTCATTCTCCTCTGATCATCCTATGAGGCTGCATGACCCCTGACCCTCTCTTTGGATAGTGCTGATTGGCCTTGTGCTGATCACGTGCACCCGCCCCCTCAACCCACCCTGAAAAAAAAAAAACCTGTAGCATACACACCAAACTGAACATGTGCAGCAGCTTGCCCCCAAGGCAAAGGTTCTTTCAGCAGACAGATTGTGTACAGTAGAAGAAGGGGAGGATCAGAGGGGACAAGAACAAAAACAGCCTTTTTATACAATGCGAAGGATTAACCCCTTAGGTTCTACAGTGAGTATAACAAGCATGCTTTACTGCATATACAGACTGACTTTACTGATGTGAGTTTAGTATGACTTTAAATATGCATTGGTTTCTAAACTGCCAACTTACAAAATATATGCCTTTTTACCACACACACACTGTGTGTGTTTTCAAGGACTGTTCACTCATAAGAATGCAGTTTAAGGATTTCTGCCTTCTTTTTCATTATTTAGCATTCCGAAACAGATTTCAGCCTCCTCAGTATTTTGTCACACAGCTCTGTCTAGACATCCTTAAAGCTGGCCACAGATGGATTGAATCTTGGCCGGTTCATCTGTCTATGGGCAGACTGATTGATTTCAGCACAACCAGCCTGTCTGATATTTTTGCATGCGATCACAGCTGGCGGCTATATCAGCTGGCAGTGATCACTGTGTTCTGCCAGCAGGGAAGGCTTTCCAACGGCAGAGCACAATAGAGCTGTGGGAGGAATTTCCCCATCCACACTGACTGTGTGGATGGGGAAATTGAGCGATTTTCTTTCCTTCCACCCGTGGAAGTCCAAGTCCGGAATTCCCGCATCCTGTTTTGTTGCTAGGACATGAAGAATGTTGGACACTCACTCTTGTAATACTGGGAGTACGAACCCAACAGTTTTCAAATCTTAGCAACAAGGCAGGATGTGGGGATTGACACTTGGGAGTTTTTAGGCCTGACTTTTGGGTGGGTTCTTCTGGCCTACAGATATAACAATATAATTTATGAACATTTTACAAAGTTGCACAGTTTTTTTTTATTCTTATTAAAACCCTTTGACAGCATATGCTGTTTTGTGGAAAAGGTGAACTTAGTCTTTAAATTATACTATTTTCTGCTTTACAGATCAATTCCTCATCACCTCTGGAAAATGCATGGTCACCACTTCTGAGACACATTATTATACCGTTCTGTGCAACATTATGCATACAACTGCAAAAATCCACCTATTCTCCTTATGTACATAAACCGCAAACTACGTAGTTTCAATCAGTTGCTCTCCATGGGGAAATTATAAGAACACCACCATCCACAATAACACAGAAAACACAGTTAATCAGATTTCAGTACAGAGACAGTCTCTGTACTTGTAATAAAAACAAAATTATGGCACTAAGTAGATGGAGGGTGCAAGAGCCAGGCAATAAGGATGGCAAAGTCTAAAAATAGTCCCATGATAAGGAGTCCTATTCAAAGGGAATGTAGGAGTCACTAAAATGGGCCGCCCACTCCCTGCCCCTCTTCTTTTATAAAGTACTCCATCCATTCCCATCACACGGTTTGACAAACGGGCAGTCCTTGTTGCCTCGAAACGTGTAACCTCGCTCCTCACGGCACACACTGGAAGTCTCTGCACCTTCAGTCTGTTACCAACTCCATTGATGGCAAGCTCCCCACTGCCTGACGAAGGCGCGGCTTAACCCAGCTGTATCCGCTCTGACCACCAGACTCCACCAGCACCATTATCAGCACGGTCTACACCCCATCTCCCAGTGGCTCCGATCTTCGCTCTGCTGACCCAGCCGCAACCTTGCTGAGCTCTGCAGTGCTTGTGGATGCGGTTTTAATGTCTTTACTTTTCTAATAAATGTGAGTGCAATTTTTATTATAATCCTTCGGATCCTTTAATACTACACTTAGTTGGTGGCGCTTCCCATTTTTCTTTTGCTACAATCTGTACTTTTAAGTCCATGTGCTCTGTATGCTACAGAATATGCTTAATTTAATAATTTAGAAACAATTTAGTACTGTGTGTGCACTAATATGGCTACAATCAGCTCAAGCAAGATGGTTTATCATTTAGAAATCTACAAATTCTGGAAGTTAGTCTTCAAATTCGGATCAGCTTTTCCTCAGATGAACAGAAGTGTCAGAGCATGATTTTCTTATATAACTTTTGTATTATATTGTGAAGTGTTGTTAAAGCTATTGAAGTGTTTTGAAGAATCTTTAACCATCAATGATTCACTACCTGATCAATGGATGGGTGTCTGTGGTCTAAACATTTAAGAAGATATCTGTTCTCATACGGAATCTTCTCATGGAATGGCAATGACTGTGGGGGCCGTGGTGTGCTAATATGATTCAGAAAGAGACATGCTGTGGGTTTTAATGCCAGGGCATCGAATAAATGTCTTGGGGTACAGTACAGGACACAGGATCTTTAGCCATAACCATGGGTTATATTTAGCTACATTCAGGTGAGTGGACACTGTAAAAAAAAAAAAGAAGAAGTGCAGGGAAATCCCGTATATAACCCTCCCACTCTCAGGATACCTACAGCAAGCAATAGGGAGATCATAAAGAACAGAGGGAAAGGATCTGTGTACTGTACACCAAGAATTGGATTTTACAGGTAAGTAAAAAATCCTATTTTCTTAATCAAACATTACAGAACAAAGGATCCTTAGACTCAGAAAAAAAATATAACTGGGTCAAGAAAGGCTCCTCTTTGAAGCACCTTATGTCCAAAACTGGCATAAAAGGAATTTTGAACATTCATTGACTAACACCTAACAAAGGTGTGAACAGAAGGCCAGGTGGCAGCTTTGCAAATTTGAGGAATAGATGCCTGATGCTGAAAGGCTCATGAAGCACTAATGGATCTGGTAGAGTGTTCTTTGACAGAGAAAGATAGAAATGTATCCTTTAGACCGTAGGGTCTAACAATGACTTGTCTAATCCAACTAGCAATGGTGGATCAAGAGGCAAAAAGCCCACTGCGAAAACCTTTCAAAAGGACAAAGAGAATCTGATTGCCTAAAGCAGGATTTAGCCAAGAATTAGACCCACACAGAGCATGCTACAGCTAAACAGTGAAGAGTTTCCTTGGGATGTTCTAGTTAAGGTGAAGAGTGGAATTCACCTTGGGGAGAAAAAAGGCCCTGAGTCTCAGAACAACATTACCCTTTCCTAACACTAGAAAATGTTCCTTACAAGTTAAGACCACTAACTCTGATGCCTGGTTTGCAGATGTGATAGCAATGAAAACACCACTTTGTATGTGAGATCAGATAAGAGAATACTCCTAGAGAACCAGGTTACGATCCCACTGTGAAAGAGGAATTGTAGAGCTTGAGCAATATGTGTAACACACTGAACAAAGACTAACTATGGGGTAAAAGACCAATGTCCCTGAAACAGAAAGGCCAGGGCCAAGATTTGTTCCTTGGTACTCAAGGCCAGAGGCTGGTATAGATCAGACTAAGGAAAGTACTGATGTGTCCACAGAGTACTTCCCATCTTCACTTCATGTCACGTAGGCCAGGGCATCCAGGAGTCCACCCCAGCCTAACAGGCTCTTGTCACCTGTTAATGTCTTTGAAGGGAACCCAAGCCAGAAACCTTAGGGTGGCCCAACCCAGTCTGCACTAAGGCAAGGAAGTCCCATTCTCATCCTGCCCCCTCCCCCCACCTTCAATGATACCAGGAAGTGGACACAAAAAGGGAATTAAAATAAAAAGAACTTATTTTTAAAATAAACCAGAGTTAGACGTCTTTACATCAGTGTGCAGAGATGCATGTTGATGTGAATTTTAGTAATGGGGGGAAAGGTCCACTTCACACAACACATGTTAACACATGACAATGCATGAGCAGTAACAACACACAAGAACGGAATAGTGAGAATGGGACCTTATGGTATTTTCTTTAGGCACTACTTTTCCTTAACAGCAAAGATAATATAAAGGATATTCTTTATAAATGTGGTTCAGGAGTAAGGTAATAAGTTGTTGGTAAATTCATTCTATACTTTCACATAATTAATGATATACACTGCTCAAAAAAAATAAAGGAACACTTGTTAATTAGAGTATAGCATCAAGCCAATTAAACGCCTTGGATATGGAGTTGGTCAGTTAGGTAGCAGAGGGGTTTAATCAGTTTCAGCTGAAATTAACAACAGGTGCACTAGATGGGCAACATTGAGACAACCCCTAAAACAGGAATGGTTTTACAGGTGGAGGCCACTGACATTTTTTTCCCTACTCATCTTTTCTGACTGTGTTTCACTAGTTTTGCATTTGGCTAGGGTCAGTGTAGCATGAGGAGATACCTGGACCCTACAGAGGCTGTCCAACTCCTCCCGGATGGTACATCAATATGTGCCAGGTTTTCTGTGTCTCCCAGCACAGTCTCAAGAGCATGGAAGAGATTCTAGGAGATGGGCAGTTACTTTAGGACTGCTGGACAGGGCCGTACAAGGTCCTTAACCCATCAGCAGGACTGTTATCAGCTCCTTTGTCCAAGGAGGAACAGGATGAGCACTGCCAGAGCCCTACAAAACCAGCAGGCCACTGGTGTGAAGGTCTCTGGCCAAACAATCAGAAACAGACTTCATGAGGGTGGCCTGAGGGCCCAATGTCCTCTAATGGGCCCTGTGCTCACTGCCTGGCACCACAGAGCTTGACTGGTATTTGCCATTGAACACCAAAGTTGGCAGGTCCGTCAGTGGCACCCTATGCTTTTCACAGATGAGAGCAGGTTCAACCTAAGCATATGTAACAGATGTGAAAGGGTCTGGAGAAGCCACGGAGAACATTATGCTGCCTGCAACACTGTTTAGCACGACCGTTTTGGTGGTGGGTCAGTGATGGTCTGGGGAGGCATTTCCATGGAGGAACGCAGAGATCTCTACAGGCTAGACAATGGCACCCTGACAGCTATTAGGTATCGGGATGAAATCCTTACACCCATTGTCAGACCCTATGCTGGTGCAGTGGGTCCTAGGTTCCTCTTGGTGAACGACAATGCCCAACCTCGTGTGGTGAGAGTATGTGGGCAGTTCCTGGAGGATGAACTAATTGATACCAGAGAATGGCCCTCACGCTCGCCTGATATAAATCCAATAGAACACCTCTGGGAAAACATGTTTCAGTCCATCTGACGCTGCCAGGTTGCACCTCAGACTGTCCAGGAGCTCAGTGATGCCCTGGTCCAGATCCGGGAAATACCCCAGGACACCATCCGTCGTCTCATTAAGAGCATGCCTCGACATTGCCAGACATGCATACAAGCATGTGGGGGCCACACAAACTACTGAGTACCATTTTGAGTTGCTGCAATGAAATTTCAGCAAAATGGACTAGCCTGCTGCATAATTTTTTCACTTAGATTTTCAGGGTGTCGATGAATTCATTCCTCTGTAGGTTGATAATTTTAATTTACATCAAACGATGGAGCATCCTTATGTTAACCTAACACATTACCCAGTCCATATCAGTATAGATATCCAGCATGAGATTTTTCCCCATTAGGAACTGATTCATTTTCAAAGTGTTCCTTTAATTTTTCTGAGCAGTGTTTATTCAGTATGTATTGGTAGTTCTGATTGTTACTTTTTCTGGAGTATTCTAAATTTTGGTTCCTGCTATACATACGTAATAAAACAAGTACATGACTCACGCATAAAGTTATTTACAGCCAGCATGTTAAAGTGACTATAAGATATATTACAGTTGCAATGAGGAACTGGCTTTTCTATAAAACTTATAGGGCCCGTGCAATTCCACTCTGTAGTATGTATTAAACAATGGCTGTCTAGAATGAGGGTGGCAAGAGGGCTTAAAACAACAAACAAGTGTCCTTCTCGTCACATTAAAAAAAAATGTACTACCATGAGTACATGAAAGTCACGGGGAGGAAAAAATACAACTGCTATAGGGAATTCTAGGAATCCCATCTAAATAAGGTTGTGGCAATAGACCCAGAGACATGTAAACAACTGTTATTTTCAAGATTTACCCATTTCCAAGGTTTATATTTGGGATAGAAACTGGAGCATTAAAATAAAAGGACGCGACACCACAGTCCAAAAAGTTAATAAATTTAATTTTAATGAAGGAAAAAAAGTTACATATATTTCTGCTGATAAAGTAAAACTGAAGTACAAGCATGTTCCTTGCCCCAAAGTGTTATTTTAATGAATCATTTTGTGCTCCTCTGATCTCATTGACGTGAGCTATTTCAACTTATATTATTTCAGCACAGACCATATCGGCAAAATGTCTGTTCTTGGGATGAGCCTATCAGTTGCCAACATTAATCAAGATTAAATGGAAAGCTCTATTATCTTTCCACTGAGATACATTTTGATTACTTTAACAAGTTAATGAAATCGCACAAATCCTAGATAATTTGAAAAAAAAAAATCTTAATTAAACTGTGAAATAGAGTAGAAAAAAATAACACAAGATAAATATAAGATCTATTTTTAAAGAAGCATGATGAGGAATTGCTTGATCACTTACAGCATTAAAAAAAGATCATAGGAATGTGAACTGTTTCCCTCTATTAACCAAATGGGGATATATGGACAAACACACTCCCTGAATCTATAATATACAAAATTACAGTATCAAACAACATAAATGCTTACTCTGCAAAGCATGAAACTAGGAAAAGATTTATTTTCCTAATGAGAGATATAAAAAAGTTCATTTCCTAATACCCCAACTTTTACAATGGTTTAGCAAGGTTAAAAGCCTCTACTTTTCTTTTGAAAGAGATGCATGATGATGCACCCATTACACCCAATGCTGGTACAACAGCATTCCCAGCAATTATTTGTTTGGAATATGAACAAGGTACAGATTGCTGATGATAGACAAGATATAAGTTCTTCTGTAATTACATTTAACAAAGTTCCTTTCACACCAGCATTTACTGCCTCCTCCTGATGCCTGTTTTGTTTTTTTACTGCCGAATGGTGATTTTGCATTGCGGACTGCACACCAACCGCAAGCACAGCATCTGACTCACATTTGCTGTGTGGTCCCACTCAATTACATAGGAAAGTTTGACAGGCAATACCTTCTGTCAAACTTGGCAGTGTATGTACTCACCTGAGCAGCACTGTATAGGCGGGCAGTTGGGGGGATGGTAAAAAATGCTGATCAACTGCTTGTTTTTATCACCCCTTGGCTGACCTAAACTGAGAAACCCCTTTCATAGTATTTTTAAGGCAACCATAAACAGTCAAACCATTATGAATAAAAACATTCTTTAACTAGAAAAGCTACAATTTCTGGGGAAATTGTGTGAAGTGTTCTTGCCTCTACCAGTAGTCTACAACTGGAGTGGGCGGAGTAACTGGGTGGATTGGCTTGTCACTCTGCTGCCTGCTCACACACCTGGGTTCCTATGGCAACTCACTCTACAGCAAGGGCAGAGAAGAGCGGTTAAAAACAAACTGCTCCAACTTGCTCACTTCACTGGCGGTTGCCATCTTCAAACTGTTGTAGTTTAAAAATTGTAGTATAAATCCTACACTGAAGAGCTTTATATTGTGAGAATCACAAGACCCAGACCTACGTTTTGATGCATAGTATGTCTCTGAAATATTAAAAATGAAGGCACAGTCGCAGTTTAGAAATTGCCCTTCAAATTTGAGGTGGCTAGAGTGGAGTTTCAATGAATGTCAATGGGCGGCGTGAGTTGCAAACAAATGGTCATACTGTGAAAACTATTAGGACTATGGCTTAGTCGTGGACATTTTTAGTGGCAGCAGGGATAGCTGAACGTTTTGATATAAGATTTGTGTAGGTGGGCTTGAAAATGAGAAAGTGATGACAGTTTAGAAATCATGTCCTGATTTTTCAGCTCACACTCTAGCTTTTGTCAGCTCCCACTCTAGTTTTGAACATTCTGCCATTCATTCCTATGGGACCAATTTCACCACAAAAACACTGATATTTCGTGAACCATGCGGCAAAACATTCCACAAAGTAATAGCACACCAATCGGGAACAATCTGCACGTTTCGGTATATTACTATGTAGTGTAAAAACTGTGGGAGGAGTTAGGGTGGTAAATTTGGCTATAATAAGAATATATATGTGAGATAACAGTAAGTGGTCTTGCCATGCAAGAACACTTAATTATCCATATTGTTATAAAAAAATTGATCAACATTAAAAAAGGGTTTTCTCAGAAACCAATTTTTAGGTGGTATACACAGTATACATTGTTTCACATACCCACATTCTCCACAAAAGTATTCCATTTTTTAGTACATCCTTGTTACAAGGTTAATTTTCCCAAATAGTGTAAATACCAAGAATCTATACACAGTGGTATATATATATATACATATACACATATACACACACACACACATATATACACACACACACATACACACAGATAGATAGTGTTTTAGAAGAACCCTGTTTTCCCAGGTCTTACTGACACTTGCACAGGTACTGTCTTTAATGTACTAAATGATTGCACATAACAAATAACCAATAAAAATTTAAAAGATGGAATTTTAACTAAATGTATTTTTTGCCATCCTTTGTACATAGAAATAAAAGCTGAACACACTTGTGGCATACCCTCTGAAATGGAAATCAAATATTGTTCAGAAATTTCTTCCCAATACTTTTACAGACGTTCCTACAAATCTGTTGTACTTTGCTTCCTCTTACTTTTTTTGCCTACGTCATCATAAACCAGCTTGATGAGGCTTAACTCTAGAAACTGTGCTGGCCATTTCATGAATTGAAGGCTATCGCCTTGATCCTGGTTTCTAAGGTAGTTCTAACATAGCTTGGAAGCATGTTTTGGGTCATTGTCTTGCTAAAAAATGAACCTCTGACCAACTAGATGTATACCAAAAAGTCCTGCATAGCATTGCTAATTGTCATAGGCCTCTTGATTCAACACGTCATTCATTGTAAGAAAGTTGCAAAACCTGTTCAGTCAAAAATTAAATCTGCGCTGGGTCAAAAACAATAAAAAGTGTGCCAGCAGCCGCTATATAATTGTGATACCAATCAAACATTAAATCAAAAAAGCAGAGCTCAATAACCATATACATTATATATTAGAAAGTCATATGTAAAAAGTCCATAAACAGTCCATGTGTTAATAAATCAATGCAAACATTGAAAGTCCCATGTGTGAGTGCAGTTGTAATCACTTCACAAAGGAAGAATTCGTGCAGGAAAAATATATGTAACTCATCCCTTAATATTAGTGCATATTTTATATGCTTGAAAGACTCCAGCACCGTTAATCACCAACGATAGAGGCCTCCAGATATGCTGGACCATAAAATTATAAGTGGTCAAAATCGCTTAAGTAAATTGCTCCTTCAACGGTTCCCAGTATAGGGTCAGCCAGAACACCTCCACTAACTGTGATCGGCATCAAAGAAAGAAAATATATGCCTCCATAGTGTAGTATATTAAAATGTGCTTTTATTGAATCTAAAAGACTCCCATTAAACCAGCAATATAAAAAAGTTGCAGCTAAATCTGCACATGAACAGCGTTCGAAACAACCAAAATAGCAGGCCGAGTTAAAAAATTAACAGCTCCAACCGTGCATGATGACGTCACGTACAGGTCACACCCTACATGTTTAGTCAGAAATGACGTCTTCAGGGGACAGGCTCTAAAAACCAGTTGCAAAACCGGGCTCCAGAAAAGACATTATGGCTTTGCATTGCGGCTTTGAGTGTGCCAAACCTGTTCTTGTAAGAATTTACTTCAGTTTCCAAGTGGCTGTGGGAAACTCCACTCACTGACACCTATACGTTCTCTGCTATTTTTGAAAAGCGGAGGCATATACTGTTAAGGTTTATAACTGAAATGTAAATTATTTTTAAATCTTTGGCAATTTAAAAACTTTCCTCTGGCACTTTACTGCTTTCCAGTGTATAATTACAGACTGTTCATTTGATATAAATTAACAACACAGAAAAGTATCCTGGATGCAGTGCATGTAAGCATAAAGGAAAAAAAAGAGGACAACCTATACAAACTGCTAACACAATTTCTAATGCAAAAATCTTGATACTGGCATTGATTCAAGTCCTGAGTAAGTCATCTTGTTTGGAACGTATCTAAATTCTTCCAGGCATAAGCTATAGGCTTGCCAGATATAAAAAGTGCACTAATCTAAGATCGGCCTGGATATTTTTAAACATACATCTTCAAAAATCATAAATCATACTGCATACAAAATTTCTGATATTTATGACCTTGTACATGCGGCATAATACCAGCGATTTCTGCTTAGACTTTGCAAAATAAATACTGGATTTAGCTGCATTAAAATTCATTTTATGTGTTCACTTTCATTCAACAGAGGGAAGTGTGCACGTAAGGCAGAATATTGAGCTTCTTGCAAATTAAGGATAAAAGAATATCTCTACCTTAATGCAAAAGCATTTCAAGAGTGTGATGGTAATAAAAAGGGAAAGGGTACAAGAATGTTAGACTAAAAATAGAAAAAAGGCACCCTGGGTTCTTCGGAACTTCTATTGCATGTGCAAGTGTTGCTTTAGTGTAAATGCTACTGACATTTCCCTATTATCAAGGCTTGAAATATGCACTCATCCAAGATGAGTGAAGTATTGAAGTTGACAAGTAGGGCTGGAACATTTATAGATGTGGAAGTACAGAATCTGAGGTAGGAAAGTTCAGAATCACTAATCTCCATGTGCAAATCATAGTGCCAAAAACAGCAGAAAGGCCAAGTCTTAAAAAACACCAAGGAGTGAGAGCTAAAATTAACATACAGTATACATGCTCAGAATTTATAAAAAATGCTTACGTCAGAAATTATTGAGCAAAGTATACCAAAAAAGTCCTAACAATTAGGCCTCATGCACAAAGGTGCAATAGCCATTCATTACTGTGGGTGGGAGTACACAGCAGTGGTGTCTCCTGGTTGTGGAAATATGCTCACAATTTACATTGTATGCCCAAAAGTGCCTGTGTGCTTGAGGCCTAATTGATACGGGTTGGGATTGCTGCTTTTGCCAAAGCTTCTCTGCTATTCAATCTGCTGCTAAAGCCCTAGTAAAAGTAACAAAAAAAAAAAAAAAAACACTACTTCCCAGTTGTCAGGGAGTGAGGAGCCAGACACACAAGGAGGTGCAATTAAAGGTAGGTTTATTTACACAGAAACAAGGCAAGAGTCTATGCAAGTCCGACAGCAACAGCGGATGACTTGGTAGGACAGAAGTTCTCCTGCCGAGGTCATCTTCCAGGATAATCAAGTCGAGAACCAGCGGGAATCGTAGCCAAAGCCGGGGTCAGAAGCCAGGAAGAATGGTCGCCAGAGCCGGGGTCAGAAGCCAGGAGGAGTCTTTGCCAAAGCCGAGTCGGTATCCAGGAGAGCAATGAGTTAACTGAACAGGAGCTTGCTGCTGTGCAACAGACAGGACACGAATGCAATGGACAGCTACAAACAGCAGACTTAAATGTGATAAGCCGCCACCTCCTGGGAGGAGCCGCAGAGGGCTGAAAGCATAAAGGATCCCACAATGCTTTGCAGACCTAAGATGGATGCCAGCATATTGAGCAGCACAAGCCCTGAGGAAAGGTAGGACCTTGATACCAGTACTGAACAATGCATGACAAACACTCTACCTCCCACAAATCAGCTCCCTCTGAGAATAGAAGTGATAACAGGCATACTTTCCACCCTCCAAAGACCTCAGTCCTAACAACATGCAAACAATGAAGAGTTATTTTTGGAATATACTGGTGGAAGACAAGAAGGATGGAAGAATAATTTACTAATTTGGCTGAAAAGGCAAACACCACCTCTGGCAAGAAGGAGAGTCTTGGGAAAGCAACCACGTGTTCCTATGTAAAACAAACAGGGAGATTTACAGGACAAGGCTGCCATCTCTGAAACTCAACTGGCCAAGGCGATAGCCACCAAAAAGGCAAAATATTCTCAAAAGGTGGTTTATGTAAAAAAAAAAACAGACATCACCAAATTCAGGTTCCAAAGAGATATTGAAGGTCTGCCAAGAGGAGCCACATACAGAACGCCATGAATGAATGAAAGTACAAACTACAAATTGGAAATGTTCTATTTCCTATCAGCTTATGCAAGTTCGCATCCTTGATATCAATAGATACCAGAAAATCCCACTGGCGTAGAGATTCCATCACTGTGCAAATGGAGTTTACTTTGAATTTTCAAACCTTCATAAAAGGGCATTGAGTACCCAAAAGTGGAAGCTTCGCTTATCTGACTCCTCCCCCCCTCCGCTGCCACATTTGGCATCTTTGGGGGGGGGGGGGGTTATCTGGTTTTGACAGGTAACCGCTCCCACTGCTGGCTCAGTTTGCCACACCCATTCACAAAGCACAGCGAGCTACATACATGCGCAGTAGAAAACCAGCTGTGAAACCGCAAGGTTTCCCTTAGTCAAGGTGGCAGCACCAGCACCCGACAGCCATTTGAATATACGGCTCATGGATGAGGACACCGCTGGATGCCTGGACAGGTAAGTGCCAAATATTAAAAGTCAGCAGCTACAGTATTTGTTGGGGGGGGGGGGGGCAGAACTCAGCTTTAAGGTCTACAATCTGACAAACTCTGTGTTTCCTGGGAACCAAGACAGCTTAAAAAAGAAACCTCTGAAGCTTTTTGAGGATGGAACAGCAGCACTTGCCCAATGGGGATTTGCTTCAGAAAAGAGCAACCAGAGCTCGCAGGGGTGAGAGGGATAGAGACAAAGATTAGAGGCTAAACACCTATCAGATAGGGATGAAATTCTATTTTGAAGCATATAGGAATGAGATTTTATTTTGTAGCACAAAACTATCAGTTTGCAGATCCAGCTTCTGAAACCATGGGAAATTAATGGATCTGTAAAGAAGTATAATCGTCCTGCCACCTTGAGGTAGACAAGTGGAGGAACCTTGTGGAGGAAGACTTCTCTACCAGCTTACTTAGTTTATTTTGTCTGCCATGGACCTTTGAATCTACCAGCAGAGGAGATCTTGAAGGACTTAAAAACACCTATGTGTGCAGTTCCCAAGGGTTGAAAAGGCCAAATGTGAACAGAGATGGAGGGCCCTGTTTACAATGAGGCTGGATGTACCAGTGCTTTGTCCACTCTGTCAACATCAGAGACACAAAGGCTGTGACCAAAATAGGTTGAAGAACTAATCCAGTGATGGTGTACAAGAATCTTGCAATGGATTCTGCAATTTTGTTAGCTGGATCCTGAATGGTGGGAGAATCCTCCACCAGGATCACTGTAGATTTATTTAGCTTAGACACAGCTGGGTCCCTGCAAAGGGGAAAAAGTCCATTTTTTAACGAACTTCATTTCGAAGGGATAACAAATTGAGAAACGTTTAGGCAAAACAAAAGCCTCAGCAGGTCACTTCTATTCCTAGTTGTCAAAAAAGGAAAAAGAGTACTGGAGTGTTAGGGCTTGTAGGTACCAAAACCTCTAAAGGAGGTACTAAGGAGAGTTTGAGAGTTCCACACACTGCGTTAATTGAGGCTGAGGAAAATTCCTTCTCCTGTAAAAGGTTTAGAGTAGATGCTTCACCAGTTCCACTACCAAACTGTTTTATGAATGGGTATGGGGTCCAATGTGTAGCTGCCTGTTGCATCTAAGAAACAAAGCCCTACAGAACAGTGGCAAGAGTATTCATGGTAACAGATTGCCCACCCATAGCAACTGTACACTTAACACAGTTAGGGCCTGACAGAAGACATAGTAGACCCCACACAGGCAGCACACAAACAAATTTCAAAGCTATTTATAGAGTACCGTACATAAATTGTGCCTTAAAGAATTTACAGTTCAGAATGCCCACTGTAGTCAAAAGGACACAAACACTAGGGTCTGTTAAGGTTCGCCTGACCAAAAACCAAATCTAGCATAACGCATAGGGCTCAAATAGGGCAAAAATAGGAGTGAATAACCAAACATCAATGATACCAATTCAACAAATGAGATTCAAATTATTACAAATAGCCACTGGTGACCTCAACACCACTACATATATTTCCCTTCACTTCTATAGTGGCAGGGGTTACAGCAAGGGACAAGAACACATTCAGCAACCTAAGCATCTGGAAGGTTCTTTATTGCAAATACTCAATACGAAATCTCAAGGTAAAAGTTAAAGTCATGCACATGTGCTTAGAAATCAGGGTTATCTTTTGTATTATCAATCTTTCATACTATCCATATGCCATCCTCTGCCTAGTCCCTTTATTGAAAGCAGCGAGAGGTAATGTAGAGGGTGTTAACATCTGAAGGAAATGATATAATCCTTCCCTCAAAGTTCTCTTTAAGACATAGAAAATCCCAGCTCCTTCTAGTATGTATGTGCAGCACCAGGGAGACAAATTAGGATAAGCCACAAGGCACATAGGGGCCAAAAAAAATATGCTTTCCAAACATCTCAACATTTGTGCAAGTATAATAAAATGAACACCCACAATTTATATCATGCCTTTCAGGTCTGAAATGGATTTGAAGATGGACCCCGTGAAAAAGAAAAAAAAAAAAAAGGCGCACGCGTTCCCCCTCGAATTCCATACCACACCCTTCGAGCTTGGTATAGATTTTCAGGGGAAATCTGATGCAAAAAAAACAGGGGAGAAAAAAGAAAAAAAAAAAGTCGGATGTCCCCCCTAAATCCATGCCAGACCCTTATCCTAGCATGCAGCCTAGGTTGCCAGGAAAGGAGGGGAGAATCGCGCGTGCAGCTTTCCTCTCCCTGAACCATACTAGGTCAAGTGACCTTAACACTGGAAAGGGGGTACCATGTTGATGAGGATAAGTGCCTCTTCCCCACAACCATGGACCAGTGTTTGTGGAGGTCTGTGGGTGAGGGGCTTAACAGAATCTTGAAGCCTCCTTAAATGAGAAAGGGGTAAGACGTACCCATACACATTTACAAAAAGTCACACACTGACAAGCCCTTTCATTAAAAAAAGAAAAAATTATAATAATAATAATAATAAAAGCCCCATGAGGTGAAATCTTGCATGGAGCTCCAGACAGAGGGCAATTGATGGTTATTTTGTATGTCTTCCATTTGCGAATAATTGCTTCAACAGCTGTCTCCTCACCAAGTTTCTTGCAGATAGACTTGTAGCCCATTCCAGCCTTGTGCAGGTCTATAATCTTGTCACTGACGTCCTTTGACAGCTCTTTGGTCTTGCCTATGGTGGTGAAGTTTGTATGGAAGAAAGATTCTGTGGACAGGTGTCTTTTATACAGTTGTCATTAGGACCTTCCTAAATTGACAAGACTAATCTGTGTACCACATGAGCACATAGCCAGTCTGTGGGAGCCAAAATTACTGTTGGTTGGTAGGGGATCAAATACTTAATTTTACTCACTGAACTGCAACTCAGTTTATAACATTTGTATCGTGTTTTTTCTGGATTTTTAGTTGATAATCTGTCTCTATCTTTTAAAATACACCTATGATAAAAATTATAGACCCTTCATTTCTTTATAAGTGGGCAAACTTACAAAATCTGCAGGGGATCAAATATTTTTTTTTTCCTTACTGTATGGACATGACCATATAGCACTGCTGTTTGGTTACATTCACCTATAAATTGGGAATCCCCAGCTAACAGCTGAAAGTGCTGGGTGGGAATGAGTCACTGGTTAGGAAGTCTGAAAGGGTGGAAAATGTTTTTTCTTCAGTCTACAGCTGGAGGTTTGTTGAGGCGAACAGCTTTCCAGAAAAGATTCTCCATACACACAGCGCAGAAGTCTCCTTCGTATTTCTTTTGCTGGTCAAATGTTCTTAGCCTGTTAAAACACTTAAGGCCTTAAACTATTTTTCCTCTTAGAACTGAATGCTAGGGGTTGTTAAAATCACCCCGCAAAAGGCAACAAGAAAACTATTAGACACATCACAAACAAATATTGTAGAAATGTTTTACACTTGCACAAAATGTTGAGACATTCACAAAACAAATTTTCTAAATAAATTAGCTCCATAGTTTTGCAAGTGGGCATGCATGTGCTAGTATTTTCAGAGTATTTGCATTAAAGCAAAAATACAACACTTAAAATCATAAAACATGGAAAACAAATGTTTCAACAAGTTAAATTTTCCTGATACTGTTAACTCCAGAAAACAGAAAAAAAATTATGGAGGACACCATAATTCTTTGTTATCCAGTTGAGAAATCACGCAAAACACATTTATGCATCATTACATTTCACAAACTTTATTCTTGTCTACAATGAATAGTAATTACTAATTACCAAACCTATTTGTACTAAAAAAAGGCATTTAGTATAACCACACTATAAATTTTAGTAAAGCACAACCATCTCTGTGGGAAAAAATCCAATATATTAAAAAAATATATCATTTTTGTTCTTGTCTGTGGTCATTTATTTTAAATTCCTGCAAGTACTCTTTCATCAGTCAGGATTATTTAATCAAACACTGGGCACAGACACACAGTTTTCATGGTCACTGGTACTGGAGATCTGCTAGGCTGTGCTGTTATTGCAAACGTAGGTGGGCAAAACACTGCATTTAATAGATCCTAGAGTTACTTGTTTTAAAACAAAAACTGATTTTAAAGTCATTGTAATCCTTTAAATGGAAATTTAAGAAAAAAAAAAAAAACTTGATATTTATAAAAACACTCAGAATAAAATTTTTGGCTTGCACTCCTGGAAAACACTGCTTTGCACAGATCATCAGGAGCCATGCATGTATTGAAGTATGCAGTTTAGAGGAACCTGTATGGGATGAAGACACTGGGCTTAGACCTGCTGCTCCTCCATTTCCTATTAGGGAGACTGATAAATACAGCTACCAGTCACCTCCTTTGGTGCAGGTGACTGGTCTCCTATCTCCCTCCCATTTAGGCCAGTGCTTTTTTGCTGCAGCCAATGCCCTACAGTAAGGTCAGCACTATTGTGTGCAAATAGAAATAGAATATGCCCACTTCCCTTCCTATTACCTGCCCCCATGACAAGCCCAGGCTGTCCCTCTTCATGCCTCCAGTGTGTTGTGAAGTTACACACCTGAAATGTGAACTTGCCACCTGCAGGAGTAGGATGCAAGGTAAAACAAAAGACCTCCCAGTGTCGGCCACTGCTGGTAGCCAACCTTCCCTTCTCTCGACCTCCCCCCAACAAACTTCGTAAAATGACATAGCAATGGAATAAACAAAAATACAAATATATTTATAGACATGGGCATCAGAAAAACCAGAGGGACAGGTGCTGGGTCCTCTAATGAACACAGAGAAAAGGATTGTATTGTAGTACAAATATATTTCTATTTTCTCTTTGGTTCATTGGAGGACATATCTCTGCTCTGGATTATCACCTATGGTCAAGACTTTTTTAGTCTTTCCAAAAAGACTCTCCTTTTCAAAATGTACACTTGAATGAAGACACTGTGCTCTCATCACTTTCTCCCAAGTCAGTCCACCCTAAGTAAGTTGTACATTCCATTAATGTAGTTCAGGCAGTTAGGGTGTATTTGAATGCCATGACAGATTCCCTGCAGACAACCCACGTAACAACTTTTCGGGATCAACTGCTACTATTAAATGCTGGATCAGGCAAACTATTGTCCAAGAATATGCTATGAAACACAAACTCCATTTCTGGTTATCGTGCACATTACAAAATTGGTAAGGGCATCCTGAGCATTCAGCATCAGTTTCTCGTTTGTAAGGCAGCAACTTGGCCATCTACAGTTGTGTCCAAAATTATTCAACCCCCAATGCTGTAAAGGGGTTTAGGGACTATAGTGTACATTTGGAATTGTATTCAGAATCAAATCCTACAAGGACGTTGTAACTACCCAAATGCAACTAAAATGACATCAATTGTTTATGTAATACAGTAGTAAATGGTTCTTATGTGGTTTCTTCATTGCCACAATTATTCAACCCCTTAAAGACTACCACTCTGAAGAACAGAGGTTCATACAGGTGCTTTCCATCAGGTATTGAAAACACCTGTGGATGTCACCGAGCAGCAATCAAGCATAATAAGCACCAATTAGGCAGCTTTAAAATGACTGTGATACTCAGCTCCTTCTAGACATTTACTGGTGTGGTTACAAACATGGTGAAGGCAAGAGAATGGTCCAGGAAGACAAGAGAAGAGGTGATTTCTCTTCACAGGAAGGGCAATGGCTATAAGAAGATTGCAAAGATGTTAAACATACCAAGAGACACCTTAGGAAGCATCATTCGCAAATTCAAGGCAAAGGGCACTGTTGAAACGCTACCTGGTCGTGGCAGAAAGAAGATGCTGACTTCGACTGCTGTGCGCTACCTGAAGCGTAGAGTGGAGAGAAGTCCCCGTGTGACTGCTGAGGAACTGAGAAAAGATTTGTCAGATGTGGGTACAGAAGTTTCAGCCCAGACAATAAGACGCACACTGCGTAATGAAGGCCTCCGTGCCAGAACTCCCAGGCGTACCCCCTTGCTGTCTCCAAAGAATAAGAAGAGTCGACTGCAGTATGCCAAAAGCCATGTGGACAAACCACAAAAGTTGTGGGATAGTGTTCTGTGGACTGATGAAACAAAATTAGAACTGTTTGGGCCCATGGATCAACGCTATGTTTGGAGGAGGAAGAACAAGGCCTATGATGAAAAGAACACCTTGCCTACTGTGAAGCATGGTGGAGGGTCAATCATGCTTTGGGGCTGTTTTGCTTCTGCAGGTACAGGGAAGCTTCAGCGTGTGCAAGGTACCATGAATTCTCTTCAGTACCAGGAGATATTGGATGGAAACGTGATGCAGTCCGTCACACACCTGAGGCTTGGGAGACGTTGGACCTTTCAACAGGACAATGATCCCAAGCATACCTCCAAGTCCACTAGAGCATGGTTGCAGAGGAAAGGCTGGAACATTTTGGAGTGGCCATCGCAGTCACCAGACTTAAATCCGATTGAGAACCTCTGGTGGGACTTAAAGAAAGCAGTTGCAGTGCGCAAGCCTAAGAATGTGACTGAACTGGAGGCCTTTGCCCATGAAGAATGGGCGAAGATACCCGTAGATCGCTGCAAGACACTTGTGTCAAGCTATGCTTCACGTTTAAAAGCTGTTATAACTGTAAAAGGATGCTGTACTAAGTACTAAGATTGAATGTCACTTGGGGGTTGAATAAAACTGATAATGCTGTGAGCACAGAAAAGACATTTGTGGTTATTTCATTATAACTGTTATGTTATATTTGTCTGACCTACAAGTGCCTCTTTAATGTAAATGTAAGCAAGATGACTGAATGATCAAAAGCAATGTCAAACTGGCCAAAACACTCAATTTCAGTGGGGGTTGAATAATTTTGGACACAACTGTATTCTTGTCAAATTTGTCAAAAGGCGAACTTATCCTTTAATGTTCATATTAAAGACATTTTGGGTAAACAGGATTCTAACATTTTATCTAAGAAAAAAAAAACCATGCACAAAAAAACTAAACCCTTAAACAGAAACAATATGCATAGAAATACAGGAGCTGCAACTGCTGCAATTCTAAATGGTTCAGAAGATCTGGATATGAGATGCTGGATCAAAGACTGGTTTAGTTTAAAGCCCTAGTTCACCTAATGAACAAAATGACAGGCAGACAAGGGGCCCCGGTATGTTACAGCGCACTGGGCCTTTCTGCAAAATAAAATGTATTATGGTTGGCACATCTGTAGGCTGTTGGGGTACTAGCAGAGACCTCCGAGGGTGACAAACACATTACAGTGTATTTTGCAAAAAAAGCCAAGAGCATTGTAATATACTTGGGCCTCTTGTCTACATTGACAGGTTCAATCATAAGGTGGACTATGTTTTTAACAGAGCAGAGCACGGTCTATGTTGCAGAGCACAATATATCTGAAGAATTTAAATAGTTATTTTTAGGAATGGTTATTAAAAAGTGTAAATAATGTAGAGACCTTAACGTGGAGTTCCACCCAAAATGGTCTACTCCCCCCATTGTAACTACTTTTAATTATTTTAGATGGGAGGTAGCAAGTTTTTGCATTAGCGTTTAGCTGCTTTTTGCCGTGATTAGTGGGGGTTGCATGTTTTAGCATTTTTTTTTGGGTCAAAAAAAGTCCAAAAACGCCGGTTTGCAGCGCTTTACCGCGTATTTCAGCATTAGAGCGTTTTTACAGCTAAAAAAAATCCTCTAGAAACCCACTAGTTTTGGGGGTTTTTCCTGCCAAAAAACACTGATTACAGCCTATGTATGCATGGACACATAAGATAACATGCTAGGGAGTTTGACTGTAGAAGGAAAAAAAAAAAAAGTCAAAAGACAAACAGCAGTTGTAAACTTGTCAAGTGTGCATGAGGGCTTAGAATACATGAACTTACCATGAAAAAATACGCAACCTTTTCTAGAGCCATATCAAGCAACAATAAAGTGCAGGTGTAGTAACCAATAAGATTTTAATTCACTGAAGATTGAAGGGAAAAAAAATTAAAAAAATGGATTGAAAAAAAAAAAAAATTGAAAAGAAAAAAAGAAGATTAAAGAGAAAGAAATAATCCGGACAGATTGCTTTGCGTTACTGCATTGTTCTTTGCCTTTGTTATACAGTATGCTATTGTTATAATTACTTTATATGGTTTGTATAAACATCTGTTACATGTCCACTGGAACAATACCATTGAAGTGTTTAACAATGTGCCCTCCAGAGGATTTACCCCCCTTCCTGACGAGACCATTTTTTTGCAATACGGCGCTGCGTTACTTTAACTAACAATTGTGCGATCATGCAACGCTTCACCCAAATTAAACTTATGTTCTTTTTCCCCACAAATGGAGCTTTCTTTCGAGGGTATCTGATCTCCTCTGTGGTTTTTAATTTTTGTGCTATAAACAAAAATAAAAAAGACTGACAATTTAAAAAAAAACAAAACAAAAAACAAAAACACTATTTTTACTTTTTGCTATAAAAGATATCCAGTAAAAAAAAATTTAAAAAGTCAAATCTAGTCATAAATTTAGGCCAAAATGTATTCTGCTACATATCTTTGCTAAAATAAAAATCCTAATATGTGTAAATTAATTGGTTTACATGAAAGTTGTAGTGTCTACAAATGGCGGTATACAGCATATACTGGAATTGGGTTTTTTTTTTTTGTAATACTAGTAATGGCAGTCGAACTGCGATTTATAGCAGGACTGTGGAGTTGTGGAGGGCATTCTAACACTGGATGGGGAATGAACTGCGGTGGGCATTCTAACACTGCTGGGGGAACTAACTGCCACTGATATCCCCAGTGACACTAATACAGTGATCAGTGCTAATAAAAAGCAAAAGGCTAACTGTGTGTCTGTCTTATTATGTGTGCGGTTTACTATGTAAGCAGGCTGCTTTGTATTGATCTGCTATGCAGGGCAATACAAAAGCAGCATGCTGGTGCTGACATGGGAGAGATATATGTTGTTCACATAGAGACCTCTCCCCTGTCAGTGTTCCTTGGTGATTGCCAGGTGCCCGCGGGGAATCTCCCTGGCTGAGAACCAGTGACCGACAGCTGTAGCCGCCAATAGCAGCCCGGGTAGGGCAGCATGCATGCCCCCTCCCAGGAAATGCAAAATCACGTATATATACACATGATTTTGCGCAGCCCAGCCGGGAAGCTATTAAAGTAAAATGATATATGTAGCCCACAGCCACCAAACAGATCCAACTGCTATGTTGGCGTGTGCTCACTGGTCAACAGAATATAAGACACGCATGGTTACTAAAAGTATCCATTTTAAATCAGTCCCAATTCTAGTTAAAAAAAAAAAAAAAAAAAAAAAGCACACACAACACGCATTAGTAACATATATATTCATCTGTATTCCAAAATTGCCATGATCGAACATTAAATATGGCATGGGACAAAGTTAATCGGCAGAACAAAAACAGCTGACAACAGAAAGTAAATGATTTTGACACCTAGTAGTCTACAATAAAAAAGTAAAAATTATACTCGGAATACAACAAAAAAAGAACGAACAAGCAAGGTGGTTTTGTGCATCAGTGACTAGTTGTAGAACAACTGCCAGCCCTCTGGATAGCAAGCATGATTCAATTCTCAGAGCCTGACAGTTGAGCAGAAAATCAATGAGGCAGACAGACTCGGCAGCCTTCCAGATCCTTTCTGCCAGGCCAAGGCTCATTTTCTTGCACATTAGTTTGCTCGGGCAGCCAAGAAGAAATGATTTCAATGGCCTACATCACAACACTGAATAATAAGGATGTACAGTAATATAGTTGTCATCGCGATTATAGAAATAAAAGCTGCAATGAAAAAGAAAGACATTTGAACGATGAACCAATATGGCCTCAGCATTTTCATGTGCAAAGCCAGAAAGCAGTAATGGAAAACAGTTGTAACATTTTGCCTCATGTAAAGAGGCTGATCGGTAAAAAAGTTGAGTAAAGAGTCTGTTGCATCAAATCAGCAATCCTATTTTGTCATTGTCAAATTGAAGATCCGCAAAAAAAGTTAAATAGATCATTGGCTACACAAGGAACACATGGTGTTTTCCAACATGCGCACACAAGTGTGATTAATTGGATCCAACTGGTTGCTGCAAAACATAAACACATCTAAAATAAGATTTATTCATTTACACTGGTGCGGTCTAAGTATTATCCTCAAGCTGTCCCTAAAATCTTGTTGTGTTATAACCTATGAAACGTTTAAGGCATAGTTCACACTGGCATTGAAAGAAGGTGTTTGAGGGGCGTTTTTAATGCTCCTTAAACGCTTATACAAATGATACTATGAGAAGCAGTACTGTTCGCATTATCAAATTCGCATTATCAAACCATGAAGCGTTATGTTCGTGTCGCTTTAAAATTGAAGCTTCATGTCAGGATGAATTTAAGGACTTTCAACGCCTCCCATTCAAGTCTATGGTGACGCTCCCCAAGCGTGCAGGCAGGCATTTGCGGTGCGGTGTAGCTTATTATAGGTGTTTGTGGTGTGGTTTTAGGCTAGGTTCACATATGTAGGGGTGGTGCTGCTGCGGATCCACACAAAAAACTGTGCAGCCCCACCCTGCACAGAGGACTACGGACCAGCAGGCGGGTGCAATTAGTTCTAATGGCACACCGTCCACACTGGAAAATGCAACCGTACTGGGAACCAAGGTTCCCATACGGGCTGCGTTTTCCAAAGAAATGCAAGTGAATGGACTCTCGTGCCCACGCATAACGCGGCCCGCACAGCCACATGTGTGTGAACTAGGGCTTAATGCTTCTAAGAAGCTTATAAAACTCTTCAAAACTGCACATTGGCTTTTTAACAGGAATTAAAAAATGCTCCCCAAAGCCCTGTCTACTGCCCATAAAAAAGCTCTAGGAGCGTTTGGTAAGAGGAATTCAGTCAAATGGGAACAAGCCCTAACTTTGAAGAGAAATCTGAGACCTGATTTTCCTTCAGCAGCCAGTCAAATTTCAGAGTTTCAGCACTGATTACCATTTCTGCTAAAAGTTCTTTGAAAAAAGGTGCAAAAAAATAGGATTTTTCTACTTACTGGAGGATTTGGACACCGGAAACAAAAAACAAAAGGATAACTCTAGAATAAGAATTTAGATCACAAAAGACAAGGATTCTAAGTAATGAATGTTACAGAAGTTCAAAAATCCTATTTTCCTTCTGGTTCATTAAGGAACCCAAGATTCAGAGATGACTGGAATATCAAAAAGCAGACCACCTGAGGGGTAAACAGCAGTAAAAAAAATATAAATAAATAAAATGAAAGGGTCCCCTTAACAAAAACATTAACAGAGTTGCTCGCAGCTCAAAGAGCTGCCTGAAGGACCTTACACCTTTAGCTGACATCAGAAGAGGTCTGAACATCCAATTGGTAAATCTTAGAAAAAGTGTGAATAGAAGACCAGGTGGACAGCCTTGAAAATCTGGGCTACAGCTGCCTAATGCTGAAATAACCAAGTGGCTCTTATATATCTAGTGGAGTGAACTCTAACAGTAAACAGCTTGAACAATGATCTGTCTGAGTCACTGAGAAATGGTGGAACGAGAAGCTAGCTCTCCTTTACAGGGACAATTAGGGATGACATAAAGAGAGTCAGTCCTTCTATTTGAAGAGGTGGCAGCAAGGTAAACCCACACAGCACAAACTTACGCCAGCCATAGATGGTTTAGCAAGGAACCGGCAGAGATTAAAACCATCTATGGCCAGGCTGGTTGTGCGCAATCATTTGTTATATGACTTGGGTACAACCAGCATGTCAGACACTGGTTGTACCCAAGCCGTTAACAATAAATCAGTGTGTTCTCCTGGAAAGGATGGCTCTCCGCACCCCTTCCCCATCCACGGGAGAACACAATAGTGCTGCAGGAGGGATTCCCCCAACAACACTGTCTGTGTTGATGTGGGAATCAAGCAATTTTCCTTCCAGCAACCTGTGGTTGTAGGAAATAAATTCACATTGACTATGGTCTGCCTAAATCCAGAAATAAATGTCTGTCTACTGTCCGATGTACTGGAGCTGAAAAATGAAGTAGGGAAGCAATGTACTTATTGAGGTAAAAGTAAAAATGTACTTTAGGAAGGAAGGAGGCTGTGGGCATCAAGACTGACTTTCCTTTGTGACCGCCTACAAGACAAAGCCGCTAGCCCAGACTCTTGCTTCATAGAGGTGATGACAACAAGGAGAGCAACCTTGTGAGTAAAGGTGGAAAGGGAAATATTCCTGATCGGTTCAAAAGGCAGTCTTTGAAGTGCCAACAGCACTAAATTAAAATCTAATGGAGTTACAGGTGGTGGCACAAGAGAAGCTACATGAGAGACACTTGTCTTAACCAAGGTCTTGGGAGGCTAGCAGCCTTTGGAATAAGATTGTCTGGGCTGAAATTTGTCTCTGGATGGTATTAGGGCCAAATGTTGATCCAGACCTGATTGCAAAAAGGCCAGAATTTGCCCACAAAGTATTTCCTGGGGTAAATATGTAATTCCTTGCATAACGCAAAGTATGCCTTCCATGCACACTGGTAAATCTTGCAGGAGATAGGCTTCCTAGCTTTTAACAGCATGGCAATTAATAAATCAGAGAAGTCCTGGTCTCTGGAAAACCTAGGCTTCAACAATCATGCAGTTAAAGCCAGTGACAATGAAGCAGGGTGGTAAACCGCTCCTTAGGATCGAAGAACTAGTTGACCGATCTGGAAGTATCCACAGAGTGCCTGTCAAAAGTCTGATCAAGTAGAAGTACCACATCTGCCTGGGCCAGTTCAGAGCTATGAGCATCATCGGAATGCCCTTCCATCTCAATCCTTGATCAGTGTAGAAGTGACCCCATACACTGAATGCCAATGCCAATGAACTACCCATTTGCATTGATGGTCAGTGTAGGAGAACGATCAAGAGCCACCATTGCTCAAGGAACTGACAGTAACCTCTGGAGGAATCCTAGTGTTCCATGGAATCTTGCTTGAAAATGGCTGGCCATGGCACTGATTATATGGCTGCAAGAAAAGGCTTTGGAACTAATGCCTTCAGGAAACAGATTTCACCAACCCTTTGGGATTTTAAACTATATAATTTTGATTGGAGGTCAGATTTAATATAGTGACTAAATAAAAAAAATATATTTATATACATACAAACACGTGTGTGTGTAAATATATACATTATTTATTTATTTTTACCGAAATGTGCCACGAACAGTGTACTTGTATATGCTGACTGACGTGTGCCCTTCCAGTGTATGTATATCTAACACCCTGATCCAATGGCTTTATTTTGGATCTTGAAATTTTTATTGGGTTTCCTGGAAAAATGTGAAAAGTCATTTGTAATAATCTTGTGTTTACTGAATGATCACTCAATCTTTACAGAGTCTTCATTCCAAGGGCTGTGCCTGCATAAGTGTTCCACAATAAAAGGGGACAATAGCTATGTAACTTACTTAAGATGAAGTCTCCATGGTCTACCCATCACCTCAAACTAAATTTGATGATTTCACAGGGGGGGGGGGGGAATACATCAAGAGCTACAGAAGGATAAAATGTGCCTCATGTTATAGCAGTGTGAATGTTTAGAACTTTCACAATGACACACACAGAGAAGCAGGTTGCCAGTCTGATGATAGGAAGGACTACTCTAAGTGGTAGAGGTTTGAAAAATGATTGCTGTTATTGGCTACTGTAAAGTATAGCCATAATCCATACCACCACCACTGACACTAGAGATTATGGAGGAGGGTGAATATATGTAATTGCCATGAGGGACTTTAACACAAATATATGGATGTATAAGGGGTAGAAGCAGGGTTAAAAAAAAAAAAATCTGGCTGTAAATGGGGGGTTTGGAGACCTGTACATATTGCGGGGATGGGGGGCTAAAGAGGTCTACAAATAACTGCAGTATTAGGCAGCAGGGGGTTATATAGAACCTCTATATGTGTGCATATGGAAGAGAGTTAGAAAAACTTTAAAAAAGGTTGACATATTGGAGCAACATATTGTCTTTAAAAGAAAAGTATAGGAATGCCAAAAAAAAAAAAATCATACTCGCCCAGATGGCTGTAGCTCCGATCCCAGCTGCAGCTGTCTCTACACGGCTCTACCCTGAGAACTGAGAGTTCAAACAATGCTGATCGCTCAGTTCTCCCCCTCCACTCGGAACAGAAAGCGGTGACTGTCAGTCACTGGCTCTCTGCTCTGCCCTGAGCTGACGAGGGGACAAGAGGGGCTGGCTCTGGCTTCAGTGGCATGCTGACAGCCTAGGCCAGCTGCCAGTCCAAGCATCTGGGTGGATCCCAACCGTAAAGTCAGGATCTTTCCCAAGCCTGGAACAGTGGACTGACATCAGCCAACATCTGGCTTTAACCTGCTGTTGGTTGAAAACAGGTCACGGAGTGCAGAATGAACTGCACTCCTGTGATCCATAGATGAATAACTTTGGCTAACTTCACCTTAAATGGCTCCCTATTGTGTGTCTTACACAAGTAACATGTAGTAGTGGGTAAACATTAGTTTTCTTTGTATAGCACAGCAACTAATCACTACTCTCTCTACTCAATTCATCTTCAAAGAAGTGTAAAACTGCACAACTAAAAATCGTCCATGTGCTCCTAGCCTAGATTTGTTTTTAAATATAGCAGTACAAGCACCTGAAATTTTTCCATGTTAGATTACAGTGATCAGAGTGAGATAGGAAGGTCGTTCAAACCAGTTTCTAGAGCTTTGCACAGTGCTATTGGTCAAACAGTGGAGAGATGCATAGGGATGTACCGTATCTGCTGTGGTTTCTTTTTTGAAACTTCCAATCAGGAAGCTAAAAGGTAAAGTCTCGACACTATATTATACAGTATAGATGATTAAAGTGGTTTCACCATCATTTCTATGCTGTGACAGTTCAAATATAATGTATGTATTTCCACTGTGTATTAGTGGTTTGACCAAAGTACAGTTTTAGATCCAACTGAATGGCTAACATATTACATACATGTGCTGGTAATCAAAAGACCCGAATAACCAAAGCGGTCGCCCTACTTTCAATGTATGGAGAAATGTGGTTATCAGTGATAAAGACATCAAGGAAACCTATCAAAAATCTCATCTTTTTAACAATTTTACACAAACAATACCAACATATAAAATGTACCCCATGATCTGGACCTTCCAACCAAACTAAAAACACAAAAAACACAGTGACTATACTAACAGAATGACAAGCAGAAAAATATGTTTTTCCAAAGTCAACAATGAATCGATCAGGTCAGGAAACACAATTACATAGAGCACAGCCAGAAAATAGAAAAAGAAAACACTGCCAGAAAAAACAAAATAGACCTGAATGCTCTCCAAACGCCATTTTAACCCTTTTACTGCCATCTTTGTAGTTATCGCAGTGGAAACAGGGGGTTATAATACACTCCCAGCTGCTACATTGAGCTCCATTAGCTACAATGGAAGGCAGGTGTAACATCAGGAAATCTAAAATACCCCTTATGTCTCATTAAAGAGAACCTGTCCTAAAGAGTTTATGTTACATAGAGGACTTTTTGTCCTCCATGTGATATAACTAAAGTTTTAGTGGGGGGGAGGGGGGGGAAGGTAAATAAATAAATGAAAGTTACACACAGACACTTCGAACCACCCAAAAAAAGTTGAGCCAATATATACAGATTACAAAAGCAATAGTTCTGGAGCCAATGTTTATGGTTAAATCTAAAGTGATGACCTGTAGGGGCTTTTAAAGCATTACCTATGGAAAATATAAGGCAGCCTTTCTCAACCAAGGTGCCATCTGAGGTCATCAGGGGTGCAGCAGAATCCATGTTGAGAAAGGCACTCATGTCACACTGAACTCCTGCTCCTCTTCCGAACTGTACATCGGCACATAGGTAGCAGAGTGCAGAGAAAGGGGGAGGCGGCTTCCTGAACCTCTCTGCCTCCCCTTACAGTGCAGTACCGGACCGTGGGTGAAGGTACAATACTGCAAATTTTAAAAAAAGGGTGTACGTGTACACGTTATTTTAATCTTGACCACTAATATTGTACAATCAGAACTGTTTTTTAGGCCTCGTTCACAATTGTGGCAATATTCAGGCCCCTGATCAGCTTACCATCCCGAGTGAAGTCTTTTGTTCCCTAGTTCCCCATTGTCACATAAAGAGGTTGTAAACCTCTGACATGAAATATGAGCAAAGCATATCCCTCTATAGCAGGATTTCTCAAGGGTTTCTCCTGAGGTTACTGGGGGTTCCTTGAGCAATGAGCAATTTCTGACTCTCGGATAAGCTCCCACTTACACCATTAATCTTTTCAGCTATCTATAAGGTGGTAATTCTTCACAATGACCACAAGTGTAAGGAATATTATTTTCACTGAACATCACACTAATGTATCATGAGTTGTAGATATAGTAATTTTTAGCAGGGGTTCCCTGAGACCAGAAAGTTATTTTAAGGGTTCCTCTGTGTTGAAAAGGCTGAAAGGCTTCTCTATAGAGTTTATATGTCTCTATCCAGAGCACCAAGAGTTATTTCCCTCTGCTGCCTTGTTCCTCTGTTATCTGACATGGAGAGAAAAAAAGTTGACAGGGAGGGATTTCCAGTACACGGCCTGTGATTGACAACCTCAGCTCTGTTCCTGTGTGAAAGTGGTGTCCCTTCTCTCCAATTAGCTCTCAGCTCTCCTCACTGAGCTCTACAGAGTATAATTTTTTCTCCCCTCCCCTTGCTTTCTGAAATTTTAGACATTGAACATTGAATGGCTGTAAAGAGAGAGCTGTTGATAAACAGGTACAATGTATGTAGGAGGCTTTGTTTCATCTCTGTGTATCACCTAAGACTAGTCACTTTACTGGGTATATGGGAGGGTTTATAACCACTTAAGTCATTTAACAAGTCCCATGATGTAGAATCATAAGTGGAGTCCTGAGCCCCCTCTCGATCCAGCAATGTGAACAGGAGCCTTGGCTGTCCCAAGGTGCTCTCTCCTCATTGGCTGAGACACAACAGCGGGAACTATTGGCTCCCACTGCTGTAAATCACAACCAGTAAGCCAATGAGGAGAGAGTGGTCTTTTTTAGGGATCAAAGTGGGAGTAAACTCCCTTGGTTGAAGTTTACCTATAGGTAAGCCTATAATAAGGCTTACCTATAGGTACAGTAAATATCTCCTAAACGTGCTTGGGAGAGATTTACTCTGGTAGCAGCCAGCATCGCGCACGAGCACGTGCGGGAGTGACATCATTGCAGCTCAGCCATTCATACCCTCGAGGCCCATGTACCCGGAAGGAAGACTGGGTGAAGCTGGAGGTGCTTACAGCGGTGACAGCATGCTGCTGGAGGGATTTGTTTTCAGGTAAGTCTGTCATAATATGCTAGTATGCGGTGAACAATAGCACATTATGACAAATTGCCCGGGGGCCCAATTTTTTTATTTTTTATTTTAAAGCGGTTTACTACCACTTTAAAATAGTATATATATCATAAGTGGATTTTTTTGTATAATATAAACATTTTAATTTTACACATTTTATTAAATATTTTGGTGTTAATATAACAATTGACTTACCTAGATTTATTTGTAGGGGGTGGTCGCTGTTCAATTGTATGCCATTATTACACTTAATCCCACATAGCATTTTATGGGAACTTGACGGCTGATTAATGGAGCTATTTCTAGCATTTTTATGAGTAAACATTTCAATATGATTAAAAATGGGATACAGTGCAGCTCATGAATGTAGGACAAATACTTCATGTATTGCCTTTACCAATACATATGAATCTATTTATAAATGTTTTCACACAATTTGCCCCCAAAATTCATGCATTTTGTTTCCCCAATTGGTAAGTAGACAATTTTGTGAATTGTGGGTGAAAGTCATGTGAACCTTGTGCAAAAACATTTTCAAATAACTCCATAATTATATTAGTCTAATTTTTACAGTATTTTTACATAGAGTGGGTAAAACAAGTGTTGAACACATCACCATTTTTCTAGGTAAATATATTTCTAAAGGTGCTACTGACCTGAAATTTTCACCACATCGGTAACAACCCATACATTCAAAGAAAAGCAAAACAAATAAGTTCAGAAATTAAATTATGTGTAAGAAAATGCCTCATTATCAAGGTGTCACACAAGAAACATCTCATAATGGGTAAAAGCAAAGAACTCTCTCAAGACCTTCACAACCTTATTGTTGCAAAACATACTGATAGCATTGATTACAGAAGGATTTCTAAACTTCTGAATGTTCTAGTGAGTGCTGTTGGAGCCATAATCCGGAAAAAAACATCATTTCACCATAAACTGGCCACGACCAGGGGCTCCTAGCAAGATTTCTGACAGAGGAGTGAAAAGAATTATCATAAGAGTTGTCCAAGAGCCAAGGACCACTTGTGGAGAGCTTCAGAAAGACCTAGAAAGAGCAGGTACAAGTGTTTCAAAGAAAACAATAAGTAATGCACTCAACCACCATGACCTGTCTGTACGCTCACCACACAAGACTCCATTGCTGAAGAAAAAGCATGTAAAAGCTTGTTTAATGTTTTCCGCACAACATTTAGGCAAGCCTGTCAAATACTGTAAAAATATAGTCTGGTCAAATTGAACTCTTTGGATGCCATAATACACACCATGTTCGGAGGTCAAATGGCACTGCACATCACCCCAAAAACACCATACCAACAGTGAAGTTTGAAGGTGGGAACATCATAGTGTGGGGCTGTTTTTCAGCATACGGTACTGGCAAACGTCATGTCATTGAAGAAAGGATGAATGGAAAAATGTACCAAGAAATTCTTGATAAAAATCTGCTGCCATCTACCAGGATGATTAAGATGAAATGAAAGTGGACATTTCAGCAAGACAATGATCCCAAACACAAAGCCAAGGAAACTCACTTCATTTCAAAGAAAGAAAATAAAGCTGATAGAATTGCCCAGCCAATCACTTGATTTGAAACTAATAGAAAATCTATGGAAAGAACTAAAGATCAAAGTTCATAGAAGAGACCCACAGAACATTCAATATTTGAAGACTGTTTGTGTGGAAGAATGGGCCAAAATCATACCTGAGCAATGCATACAACTAGTTTCTCCATACAGGGGGTGTCTTGCTGTCATTACCAACAACAGATTTTGTATGAATATTAAATACATTTCAGTTAGTGTGTTCAATACTCTTTCCCCGTGTCATTCCATTTTCCCTGTCTCATTCCATTTTATTACACATAACTTAATTTCTGAACTTATTTATTTTGGTTTCTATACCGACATGTGGTGAAAATTTCATGTCAATAGCACTTTTAGAAATATATTTACTGAGAAAAATGGTGATGTGTTCAATACTTATTTGACCTGCTGTATCACCTAATACAGAGTGTTTAGAAGAAGTATATAATGTAAAAGAGTTGTTGATGTAGAATGTGCAGTCACGAACCAGTGTCCTGAAATTTGTAGGACATGGGTTCAGAAGACTTTTATAAATGCACGGTGGTAGTGAAGTGGTTAATGTCCAAGTCTGGGCACAGGAGCTCTTTAAATAGAGTTCAGCCCGGATGACGGATATTACAGTGACTGCAATATCTTTTGGTTTGTATGTATAAATTCATAGCACATCTTTTAAACATGAAAAACCCTTAGGTTCTTTAAAAAAAAGCACTGAAGATTTGCTGGAAGAAAATATCAATTATTTATTAGCATTTGCCTGCCATATTTTCCAAGTGGAAATATCTGGAAGTCCTCTCATTGGAAACTAGCTTTGCAAAAACTTGTCAAGAGACAGACAGCCAAAGACTCAAAAAGAATTAAAGTATAACTAAAGTCAAAACGAATTTTTTAGTTTTGGATAGAGTGGAGAAGGATTAGAGCCCCTGTCAAGTTTTTATTGCTGTCTGTGTCCCCGTTAGAGAGACTCACGCTCTCTATTTGTCCTGTTTCCCATTATCACCAAAAGTGAAAAGTAAAAGAAAATTCCATAATTTTGGGTTTTGGGTTGTCCCCAGAAAAGTAAGAGGGGTAATATTCCAATGGAAACATTACAGTCGTTCTGGTGATCTGGGAGTCCCCAAGGGAAATCTCTGCAATGGGACAAAGATGGCAAAGATAAACCTTGCAGGGTTTATAACCCTCCCTTGCACTATTCAAAATGAAAAAAAAAAGTTTTGCCTATAGTTCTACTGTAAGACTAAACAAAACTACCTGCATAGTACAGTAGTTGCAACCGGTAACTGTGAAAGAGGACATCAGTGCAGTCCCAACAGTGCTGCCTATCAGTGCAACCTTTCAGTGCCCATCAGTGAAGGAGAAAAATTACCTGTTTGCAAAATGTTATAGCAGAAACATAGGAGAAAATTTTCTTTTTCAAAATCTGTGGTCTTTTTTTTGTTTAACAAAAAATAAAAAGCCCAATGATTATTAAATACCACCAAAAGAAAGCTCTATCACTCTAAAAAAAAAAAAAAAAAAAGAAAGATAAATAATTTTGTTTGGGTACAGTGTTACATGACAGTGCAATTGTCATACCAAGTCCAACAGTGCTGAAAGCTGAAAATTGGCCTGGGCAGGAAGGGGGTGAAAGTGGCCAGTAGGCAAGTGGTTAAAAAAGAAAATGCACTCACATACATGCATTTATAAAAAAAGAGACAGAAACCAACAGGATAGCGCTGCAACAGAATATCTTAGGCCTTATGCATGCAGGGCGTTTGTTGCAGCCACTTTTTAGGGCATCCATCTTTTTTTTTTCTTTTCTTATTGCATCCAAACAGCCCTCCATGTTATCCTATGTGTTCATGCACACAGACTTTTAGAAGCTTTTAGTAGCAGTAGCGTTTACCAGCAGGAAAAAACCCAGGGCCAGTGCGTCAAGGAGCAGCAGCATTTTGGCAGAAAACATGCTTGATGCATCTAAATGCACCTAAACGTGTGTTAATGCTAGGCACGTTTAGAGCTTAAGTGATAATTCATTTCAATGGCCAGAATAAATATTACTCTGGTCGAAGAAATGAAATAACGCTCAAGTGCTTGACGATTGAAATTGCTCCTTAAACCTTGTAAACACGTTAGACACTTTGGCAAGCGTTAAGCGGTTTTTCTGGCAAAATGCTGCTGCCAAGAGGAGAAGTGTTTTTAAAACATCCTGTGTGCATGGGGCCTTAGGCATACTGGTGAATCTAGAAGTATATTGGAGGGAACAAAAAAATAATTACTGTATAACTG